>NC_051052.1:9280470-9880470 GCF_904848185.1 Acanthopagrus latus | reverse complement strand
ACCTTTTTAACCTTTTTAAGATCTTTTACATGTACAAAAACCTACGAAACACTGAAGCGAAGGGAAAAAATGAAAACGCATAATAGGTGTCCTTTAAAGTGACACCATAGCTTCATGAAAAGTGATGATTATTGTTTGAGGACTGTCTGCGCCCCAACCTGGAGAAATGAGAGAAGAGATTATTATAGTGTCAATAATCTGTGAGACCGATCTGCTGACTCAGCACCTCTGTTCCACCTTCCCTTCAGAAAAACAGTAATTACCGGAGGAGAACTACAACTCAGGAGTTTGAAATCATCGCGAATAATCTCCCAGAGGCGTCAAGGATTGCCGTAATTAAGCCGAATGACACAATTCCATTTAGCGCAGCCGGAGCGTTATCCCAGCAGCATCTTCGCGCCGCGCAGGCTCACAACAAAACTGCAGCACGAGGCACAGCTGGAGTTCTATATGACTGCGCGGCTGTTGAATAGACGGTGCTTTGCGTTGCTGAGCTGATAAGTGTAACAGTAGTTGAAATAAAGCAGAGGAAATGACATTAATATTGTAATATTGTTCAGCCACTTACTTTGCGGTTTCCTTATCTCACACTGAACTCTAACATCTTAATCAAGTTCCTCTGTATCAGCCTTTATTTGCTTCTTAAACCGCTGACTGGCTTCTTCTTTTTTTTAAAATCAGATAACACAGCCACACGGGCGTTATCAGATTTAATTAGCGATAAAGCTCACAGATAATGCAGGGCCTTGTTGATGTTCAACTTCCAAGATGACACTGCAGACATGCGGCTCACACTCGGGTCGTTTCACGCCTGACGGACGACAGCGACATCAAGCCTCGAGACGAAGTAATTCTGTAATCAGAAACAATTAATCGCAGCAATTCGGTGAGCAACGGCACCGGCAGCGGATGTTGCTTTTAGTTCACAGCGTGCCGTCAACATTGAAGTGTTTGCTTCGGGCCAGAAGTGAATTATAGTAAAGAGTTGCTCCCGTCTTTGGCTGCCGCGCGCTGTTTATCACAAACACTTGTATGTTGAGCTATTGAGCGGCTGTCAGCTGAAGACATTGATCCAGCTGAACGCCCGATTTGCCTCAGTGCTTCCTCTTGCAGTGCATTAGAGGAAAGCTTTGGGTCTTTTGTCACAATACCCCTGGCGTGCATAATTCAAGCAGAGTTTTCAGTTCCAAAATTACGTTTCCACCACTTAACTGAATTTGACATTGATCTCGGAATGCTTTAATCATAACAGCAGAGGTAATAATTTAAATTTGTGAGATAATGAGCATGCACATTAGGTTTCATTCATGTGTTTTTGAGCAGCGCTCATCTGGCCCGGACCAAATTAAGTCACTATAATTGTATTCGTTTTTGACAGTTAGCCTGTACGTCTTCTATCTCTTTAATTACATGTCTCACACATGAAGGCTCTTATCCTAATAGCACCTGTGACAACGTTTCAACAGCCTGATCACAATGTTCACGTTTATGCAGAGATCTATGCTTGATGTCAACCAGAGCGTTCCAGGAAACATCACCAATGCAAACCACCCCCCCAACGCCGTAACAAGCACCCGTCTCCCCCTGAAAATCGATTCTCGGCTGGTGTCTGCACAGGAAACCTCAAACAGAGGTTTTTAAAAGCCAACGTTTTCAGCTCTCAGTGCTTTTGTAACTTCTGAGTGAATCTCTTTAGTCTCCCTCGTCCGATGTTTGTACTTTCTAACACCGGCTGTGTTTTACCGTTTCATCGCGTTCGCTTTCAGCCGTTTTGGGAGTCATGATTAGTTCCTGCCATTGAAAATGCAATGTGTCCTGTAATGCCGCTTCACGATAAAAGCTTTTAAATGACTTTTGCTGTGAGGAAGTTAACTTAAATGAAACGTGTTTGTAACTGAATATGCGGAACCACTTTGTCAGCGGTTATCCTTCGATAGTAGCTGTTCCACACTAGCTATGCACAACATCCCTCAGAGCACATTTTTTACCGGGTGCATCCTCATCTGAAAAATAATTTTTCATTACAGGACAGGTAACACTTGAGTCGCTTGTCCAGCTTTTGACGCCAGATGTTCAAACTTGAGGGAATAAGTCATCTTTAGCCAACAGGTCAGTGTCTCCTCTCCAGTCAGCCCCGGCAAAAACGTCCGTGCAGCTATGATGGAACGTCGTGCATAATTTAAGGACAGCAATTTATTACACTTAGTGTCAGGAGGGCAATTAAAGCAAGTGTGTGGCGAAGTGAGATAATGTGCATTTGTGTGTGTGCGCGCGTGTTTATATACAGTATGTTTACACCGTGCTATGTTCGTGTGCGTGTCGGATGCTGTCTCGCTGTGTGGTTCTCCTTTCAAAACAGGCCTGGCAGCGTGCCAGAAGTCTCTTATTAGCAGCCAATTAGCAGGGGGAGAGATGAATGCACTGCCCTTAAAGAATAAAGAATGCTGGGTAATAAAGCGGCAGAGAGACGGTCCATGCGGAGAGACGGTTATTGTGTTCACATGAGGCCAAATGACGAGCTTATTCATCTTTTACCTGCGTATTTCAGGGCCATGGGGGGTAATCAAATCCCAACAACGGGCAACGGAGACGATGAGAGGAGATTTTTTGTTTACATGCGGCTCAGTAATCCATAAATGGGTTTCATAAGAATCTGTATGAGTCAGGTCAGGTAGATAATTCCGCTCCCACCTCCACGCGAGCGTAGGCAGTGACAGAAGAGGCTGCGACAACTCCACTGTTTTGTTTTTGTGATGTTTTTTTTTTGTTTTTTGTCTTTTGTTTTTGTTGAGTTTGTGAAGAGGCAGGCCGGGTGGGCTGAGGGCAGCGCAGGTCGAGGGTGTTTTTTTTCTGTCAGCGTCAGCTACATCTTCCAGGCAGAATAGCAATGAAGCTGGTTTTGCCTAATTGTAGCCCCACAGTAGCTTTTAGAGCCCTGTGTGTGTGTGTGTGTGTGTGTGTGTGTGTGTGTGCGTGTGTGTGTGTGTCCGTTTGGATGTGGATAAATGCCAAAGGGCTTGATCCACATTAAGGTGCAGGAAGATTAGACATTGGTGGAGAGAATTCCCCCCCCACCTAATGGACTCTCCTTCCATTTCCCATCAGGCCTTTGTGCCAGGTTGAACACACTGCTGATGGACTGTGTGAGAGTGTGTGTGTGTGTGTGTGTGTGTGTGTATGTTGCTACTGAATTATTCAGACCAGAAGACTGTTTTGTTTTTGTTTTTGGCTTCTGTGTGCGTATATCTCTTTTTTTTTCTTTTTTCGAGGAGCTACTCCATGTCTGGCTTCCTATTTAAAATATATAGTAGCCTGTTGTTTTGTCACCAGACATCTGAATACACCATAACTGCACTCTTCACTGCTGAGAGGCAGCCAATTCGATGGCTACAGCTAGCTAGAGCGCTGTATGAAGCATAAGCTAGCTAAACTAAACTAAATTCTGTTTTTCTGTAGCTGTTATACATAATTGAAATATATCTTTTTCGCTTTGCTGACATTACCAAGCATTATAAACACTATCAAACACATAACTATATAAGGTAGCAGCTAAATAAAGGTATGTAACAACAGAACTTAGCTGAAGCTTCTACTAAGGTAGCTAGCTTAACATCAGCCAAGTAGCAGTAACTTTAGTTTCATTTGAATATAGTGAAATCCATGTGATTTGGTGTGGTAAAACTAGCGTTCAATCACATATTTAAATGCTAATACTTTCTTGGTTCCAATACAAATGTCAACAGTAGACAGACAGCTTGCAAAACAGAATTTTTTAAGGTAACGTTCAGTAACACATTTGTCAAAATAGAGGTAGAAGACGGCCAAATGACGCATTTTGTTTGTGGGAATTCCATTTTCTGAGCCAATTATTTCAAATTGTGGCACAACTAGAGCCCGACAGGTACTCATGCTTTGCAGTTTAGGCCAAAACTGATGTTTTCTGAACATTTTTTGGCAATGACCCCTCAAATTTTGTTTTTTAACATATGTGAGGAAAATATGTTTGGAATGAAGGTAGGTTGTTTTACAGTTTAACAACGAAATGTGTTGTATAAGGTCAGTGGTCAGAATAATACAAATAGAGTTCATTCATTTTGCAGGGGATTTTGAGGTGAGATTTCTCCAAATTGCTGCAGTAACATTTAAATAAATGCGTATGTGTGATAGAGTGAGGCATTAGGAAGAAGATGAAAATGACATCTATACAGTGAAACGCTAAACTCAATTGAGAATTAGATAATGATAAATTACGCCGACCATCTTTTGTGCATAATAATCTATTGTGAAAGGCCAATATTATCAACCAATATATCAGTCGCGCCCAAATGACTACCTGGTGTATGTGAAACAAAATTTGGTGGCAGGCCTTCAGACACTGCTTATTACTGCTCCGTGCCGTCACAGCGCAGGATATTTTGGCACATTGCGAGCCCCCTCGCAGCTAATGAACCATTTCGCCACTGCCTCCCAACTTTCCTGGAAACATCCGCCACAATAATAATCACCGTCATCTTGTCTCGAAACACGCTCCCCTTGATGCTCGGCTGTTTGTGTATCTGACTCTCCCTTGTCGCGAGGATGGACACTGACACACACACACACACACACACACACACACACACACACACACACACACACACACACACACACACACACACACACACACACACACAGATACAGACATCAAGGAGATGCATTTCGAGCCCTAAATACAAGTTGGCGCTTTAATTTAGCCGCGCTGACATTTGGAGTTATTGCATAAGGATATTGATTTGAGACGACTGCCTTCATGTCGGATTTCCTGTTAATAAAAGAGTGCTGGGGATGACTCACAGGCTGTTTGCATTTTGTTTATGTATGCGGGGGCGTATGCTCGCTTCCTATATGCACAAGTATTGCTGTTGGCAGGTACAACTGTCTGGTTTGCAAGTCCATGTGGTTGTAATAAAACTGAAAATATGCCTTTGTGGATACTTTTTCCTGAGCTCACCAGTACAAGACTGTTTATAGTGTTAGATGGTGTTATGGTATATTTTGAGCATTTTATTTAGCAGCTTTGGTTATGGATTAAGCAGGGAGAATCAACGCCATGTTGTAGCTTTAATCTCTTAGATTTTGAATTTTTGTCATTGCTCTTCTTGCCAGGTCTGGCAGTGGCTCTCCAGCTCCTCCACGGGGACATAGAGCAGCTGCGACGAGAGTACATGGTCCTCTTCACCCGGGGTGTGTCCATCACCAGGAAACTGGGCTTCTCTGATGTCATCATGCCAGGTAGGGCGCCACAAACTGAGCTCAACTCGCACAAGTAATACTTATGTATGTTCAAGAACGTCACCAGTTTGGTGGGTTTGTGATCATTAAGGATGTCGGCTGTCGTTCCTATTTCTCAACATACACAGCTTCTTATTTTATTCCTGCACATGTAAGAAGCTAGCTTTTTAACTAACTTTAGACTTTAGACTGCATTCTCCATACCTCATGAATACAAGATCAAGCCCACTCTGAGCTACTTTTATGATTCCCATCTGCATGAAATGAATAGAAGACTGGAAAAACAGAATTACCTTGATTTTGTAATCTCAGTGTCCACTTGCAACAAGATTTTCCAACAAATGCCAACTAGGGTGCCACGATTAATGAGTTAATCAATAGAAAGAAATCCATTGCCATCGATTAATATTTTAATTTTCAAAGCAAAAATGTGCTTTTGCTGGTTCCGGCTTCTTAAATGTAACAGTTGTGCTCTTCTTTGTCATGTGAAATAGTAAATAATGACTGCAGTCTTAATGGCTTGGGGGAAGACACCTGAGAGAAAAGACGTGTTAACAATCTGTAGCAGATCTGGAATCATGCAGTCTGAAACTTTTTTCAAGAACCCTGCTGGTAAAATATCCAGGCTGCAGGAGGAAAATTTCAAATGCTTTAAAATGTCTTGCAGGTTTTTGACATTGATTGGATCAAACTGTGTCATGGTATTAGAGTTGGGTTTAGGTGGACAATACGACAACAGTACCTGGTTGAGTGGCACTGACCGCTTGTCTAATGTTCTAAATTTTGGCAGTGAAAAATGATGCAAATTCATTACAGGCCCTGGTAGACTGTCAGAGGCTACTGGCACAGGAGGGTTTGTTAGCCTGTCGACTGTAACAAACAAGGCACGAGCATTATTTTTGTTCTTGGTGATAATGTCTGAGAGGAAGGACTGCCTTGACTTTTTCAATTCTAAATTAAAAATGTAAAGTCAAAATGAACCTGGAGATTTGTTTTTCGCCATCTGCGCTCAGCTTTTCGACATTCCCTTTTTTCCATCTTGACTAGCGTGGCGTTTCTCCAAGGAGATTTTTTTTCTTACCAGAGATCATTTTCACTTTAGTGGGTGCAATGGCATTCATGATATTTGTAATTTTGGAATTGAAATGATGTACAAGGTCATTGACAGAGAACCTAGAGAGGCGTGGTGTGGAAGAGAAAGCCTCAATGAATATGTCACCAGTGTTTTCAGTGATGTATCGCTTTGCGACAACTTCAGTTTGAACATTTGTGTACATAGTTATATCACTCTCAAAGAAAACACAGTAATGGTCAGAGAGAGCAACATCAGATACTAGAACCTTAGAAATGTTCAGACCCTTTGAGATAACTAAGTCTAGGATGTGGCCCCTGTTGTGTGTGGGCTGTATCACATGCTGAGTGAGTCCAAAGTTATCAAGGACACAGCACAGTTCTTTAGTCCATCTGTCCTCAGGCTTGTCGACATGAATGTTAAAGTCACCAACAATTAACACACAATCAAAGTCAGTGCAGATAAGAGACAGTAACTCAACAAGGCCATCAAAGAAATACATACAGTATTTAGGTGGCCTGTAGATGTTAAGAAATATAGCTCGAGAAGATGAGTTTACCTGAAGAGCAACATATTCAAAGGAAGTAAAACTTCCATAAAACATCTGCTTGCATTTGAGTAACTACACCTATACTAACACCTCCTCCTTTTTTATGCATTCTAGTTTCACTTATGAAAGAGAAATTTGGAGGACTTGATTCAATGTGAGACTGAGGATGATTCAGAGAGGGTGGAGGGGCACGATGACATTTTGTTGATGGTGGTTTCAAGCGTGGCAGATTTGGATGCGGTGTGAGTCTGAGTCCAACATCGACAAGCTTTTTTCATGTCATCTGTGAAATCCAGGAGGGGGGAAGAGGGGGAGAGGCTGAGGCTGGCTGGAGAGGGCAGAGAGCTGGTTGGCATTGGTGGAGAGTGGATGTTCCTTTTTGTTGGGACTGGGGGGTACTCCTCCTTGGGGGGCAATGATTGCAGCAAGGACTCCTCCTCTTGGCACAGCTGACTTGTCTGTTCGGAGCTTATCTCAGGCACAAGTAGTTCTCCTTCTGAGGGCTGTCTTATCAGTTGTTTTCGTTTGTCTCTCCTGCTGTCCTTGAAGGGAGGAACTGGTGTGTGGTGCACTGAGTAGAATGTGTTGGAGGTTAACAGCCTTACTCCTGACTTGTTAAGGCAGAATCCATCTGCCTTAAAGAGATGTCTGCGTTCCCAGAAAATGTTAAAATTGTCAATAAAGTTCACTGATTGAGCATGACATGTAGCTTTGAGCCAGCTGTTCAACATCAACAACCTGCTGAATCTCTCATCACCTCTACGGACAGTTGGTAGAGGGCCACTGACAAACACCACAGTATCGAGAGATCTGACTTACTTCAACAGATTAGTGAAGTCTTGTTTCAATACCTCAGATTGTTGCTTCACAACATCACAGGCCCCTGTGTGTAAGACGAGAGATTTCGCTGTTGGATGTTCAGCAATGATGTCCAGAATTTTTTCTGAGATGTCAGAGACCATATCGTATCAAAACAGAGTACTTTGGTGTTCTTCTTGCTGCAAAAGCTGTTTACCTCCTTCACAGTAACATCACCCACAATCAGTGTTTGTGGTCCAGTCATTAGCTCTTTCTGTGGTCTTTTATTTTTGGATTTGGTGTCATAGCTCTCCTTGTTCATCGACGGAGAGCTTGCAAGGTCTTGATGAAGTGGAAAATCTGTTCTCCAGTTGTATTTTTGTTATTTGGGTAGGTTTGCTCTTACTTTTTGTTGTCCACGGTTGTTTCCTCTTTGGTACGGGTGTTGAGTAGCCACTCTTTTCAGAGGACAGTGCAGGCCAACCAGTTGCATCACAGATCTCAGGGTGCTGGGCTCTGCCTGTTAGTCGTTCCCCAAAAACGATTTATCTTTAGGCTTTGCGCCAAGAGTATTCCAGCAGGGAGGAAAGTTCCTGGGCTTTTTATCCAGTCCCCAGAACTCCTGTTTTGTCGAGTCATTGTCGGGGCTAATTAGCCCTGTGTTAGCAGGCCCTTGTCTGCTGTTTTGACTCCATGGGAGAGTAGTTTCATTCCCACATAGTCCATTCACTTCCACATTTACTTCTATCTGGTGGATCTTGGTTTCCAGTTCAGCAATTTTCTGAAGGATCTTCTGAAAGTTCACATTCATGTTAACGAGAGGCATTTTGGTGCTAGTTAGCTTTAGCTGCTAATAGGCTTGTGCTACTTCGCAGGCCTCGCTCTGAAAGTACTGAGTTCAGGAAAAAACAAAAACAAAAACAAAAATAAGGCAGCAGCAGTACTCCTCTAGTAAAAGCTGGGCTTTAAACCTTCTAACCACTTCATTAGAAAACATATGCAACTATTATTTTGCAGCATTTTTGGTGCAGAACAGTGACTGCTGCAGTGTTTTTCCACTACATATCTAAGAGATCAGTCAGCTAGTACTGACATATTTGTCCTTTGATTTCCAGCTGAAGTTGCTTTTGTGTTCATGCTTCTGCTGGGAATCCAATCCTGCATCCATCCATTTTTTTTAAAAATCCAATATCAATCCATCACAAGGCTAAGGTTGTCTAATGTTGGAGATGTAAAACATCTAATCTCCATATGCATCAGATGGATTTACCCAGGAAAGACTTACCAGGCCACAGGTGTGAAGATACGGTTATAACGTGGGGATTCAGACTTTTGTGTGATACGAGAACAATAAAACATTGATTTCTCTGTAAAATCTCAGTGACATCTTTTGGCCCATAAATTGTATGGTATATATTCTGTACTGTAGTTGCCTTGGTAACACTTGACACCACTACATATTGCCTGCTAGTGATATTTGAATTCCACCTCAGGGTGCCCTCAGAGAGATGAGATATTCAGGCTGTATTCAGGTAAACAGGCATCACTTAGATAGCTGCTTCACTAAATGACACGGCCCCCCCAGCAGAGACCCTTAAGCTTCGCTGTATGCGACCCTGTTGCCATGGTAACAGACGCACAGCCGGATGAATGTAAAATGAAACACTGGATGTCCATGCTGTAGTCTCATGGAAGGAGGGGAAAGTTTTGTCTGAATGAGCTTTCTACCCCTTTGTTCGCTCATTTATGAGAGACGGACATCCACGGAGACTTTCCCTTTTCTTTTTTAACCCACAGAGGAGCCATTCTTTTAAATAACTGAGGTGTGCTGTCTGGTCACACAGATAAAGAGGAACCACAGACTGTGGGTCCCCCAGCGCCTTACTAACACAGATTTATATTCTCTGTCTCTTTCTTTGTCTTTGTCTGACTACAAACCCTTAACGCCAAGTGCTCTCACCCTCTCTGCCTGTGTAAGTCCGCCCTTGGGCTTCGGAAAACTGTCTCTCTCCCCCCTTTTCTGTCTTTTTCTGGATTTGTGTCCGACTGTATTGCTCTCCTCATTTTCTTTCTCCAGCTGCTCTAGCCCCACCCTCTCCACTTCCCTTTTTCCAGTGGTACTTTAAGAAACTGCCCCTGTGTGTGTGTGTGTGTGTCTGCCTTCCTGTGCTCTTTGTGTCAGTGTGTGTGTGTGTTTCAGTGTGGAGCGTGTGTACAGTATATACGGTGCCTCATGTTGCCATGGTTATTGTTGTTAAGAGCAGAAAATCAATGTTGACCCTAGAGATAGAGATATGATGAGAGCACACACTTACTCTCCACACACACACACACACACACACTCTCTCACACACACAGAGGTTATATAGGGAACCTATTTTAAATGTGTCTGACCACAGCTCGGCTGTGGAGGAAACAGGCCTATCCCCTTTCTTTACCCAGGGCGCTGTGCAATGTTTTGACTTCCCCTGCAGAAGGAAATACATGTGTGCCTGCCTGGCCCAGTCATTGTACGTTCAGCTGCTCTTACAACAAAAAAGATGTAGAATATTACTTCCTGGGATTATTATTTCAAGTGTTTTGGCAGATGGCAGCACCAGCCATAAGAAAAGAGTTTACTGGTTATTGTTTTTTATGAATCCCGGACACTGAGCTTATTGTTTACACACTTGCATTCGCCAGAGTATAATGATATGTGTTGTATTGAAAGGAGGTTTTGTTTTCAATTAGGCTTGTTTGTCAGCAGGATTACAGGAAAACTACTGGCCCAGATTTTTGTGAAACTAATTGCTAATTAGCCAACAAACAAAATGATCAAAAGGCCAGAACGAGGTTATTAAAGGGCTGCCGGTAGAGTTGGTTCAACCATACATCTTAAGATCCAATCTGAAAATAAATATTGAAGTACCATGGGTTAACAACTCTTACGTACCAACCCTAGCCATGAGGCATAAATTAGGCAAAGTTAAGCTAGTTGAGCGATTGAAATCTTGTGGCTACAGGACGAAGCCTCTTCTTACGATCTTCAGTATGTGTTTTTTCTTCATTGTGTACAATATCTTTATGGTATTGTCTCACACAGTGTACTTAGGGGGCAGATACGCACACATCCGTATGTAGGAATGAAGCTGCTGCTACTGATGATAACTAAAATGTTAGCGTGACCATACAGCATATCCCTTTGCATCTGCTAAATTTATATGGTCATCACTGTAATTTAAAGTTTCATGGGGAGGAAGAACTCTGGTTGGGAACCGAAATTCGGTATAGATTAGAACTGAACCTAAAGTGCCAAGAATTGGATTCTCATAGAAAATGTAGATTTCGCTTCTGCTGACCAGTTCTCAAATGCATTAACCCTTAAATAGTATAAACACAGGCTATGTTGTCTTCACTCGGCTTAAAGTCCTCAATAGAAAGTGCGTAAATACAAGAGGGAATCAGTTGTGAGATATATAATGAAAAGTTTGTGTCTTTAGTTTACTTCCTGTTATCGTGTATAACTGTGCCTTTCCCTTGTTTATTGAAATAACCCACTTGATTTGAGAAAAAAAAAAGATATACGTCTAAGAAAATGGATATGGGCTTCACAATCTGCTTACAGTGGATATTCGATCTTACATTCTCCAGGTCGTAGCTCCATCTTAGATTTCCCGTCAGCAGAAAATATGTCATTAAATGCTGCTAATGTAACCGCTGTCCACCCCTGTCATGACGCATTATGCCAAAAGTTGTCGCTGAGCTGCTGTGGGGTCGTTAATAATGCACGCTTATATGCATAATCAATGCCCTGTTGCCTCTTTCACTTCCTGCAGGAGAGATGAGGAATGACCTTTATGTCACGCTGGAGAAAGGCGAGTTCGAGAAGGGTGGGAAGAGCGTCGCCAGGAATGTGGAGATCACCGTCTATGTGCTGGATATCGATGGACAGATCCTCAAGGTAAGAACACGGCAGCAGTTATTCTGTTGAAATGCTACCTCCCATTTGTTTTGAGTATGAATTTGTCACCAATTTCTACATACTGCGCCTTTAATGTCCAAGAAAACATAACTTTTTTCATAATGCAGCATCTCTGCAAACCCTCTGTCTACGTTTTGGCACAACAATCTGCTGTATGATTAAAAAAAAAAAACTCACTCTCTCCTATATGGCACCTTAAAGTCAAAACAGTGACATTAAACGCCACACTTATGTCCTTAGTTGAGTCATGTTTTTCCTTAACAGTGGGTGTGTTATTTTGAAGCAACACTCTTCATTTAAATATCGCTGACCCAGATGAGAGCAAAGTGTCTCTCCAGTGTGTTGCCCATTTCTGGTGCAGCGCTCTGACAGCCTGCCTCTGTGGTTTCCTGCGCTGCTTCGGCCTTGAACAGAAAATAGACTCAAATATAACCCTGCTGCCACTGCTGCTGCTCCCGCTGCCACCACAACAGCACGCAACCCTCTAACACACATAAACGCCCGCATGTAAACTGCGCCGCTCTCACTCGATTGGCATTTGGGAGGTTTTTTTTTGTTTCGACACATTCGTATCTTGACTCATTTGTTCGTTGTCCTTCACGTCTGCCCCCTCACCTCATCCTTCGAGTTCGGGCCTCTCAGTTCCTGTCTTCACTTCCTGTTCTTTCTTTCCTTCTTCCCCTCCGCCTCTGTCTTTACCCTCTCTTCTTGTCTTGTAGAGTCACGTGGCTGCCGGAGCCGGGGAGCCAGGTGCGGATGAGTACCACTCTTTGGTGCTGTATCACAACAACAGCCCTCGCTGGGCGGAGCAGATCAAGCTGCCCATCCCGGTCGACATGTTCCGGGGGTCGCACGTCCGGTTCGAGTTCCGACACTGCTCCAGTAAGTTGGAATAGGATCATGGATTATGTTTTATTTATCTGTTTGAACACTTTTTTTTCAAGGCTTTCATTATCTATTCAGAGGTGAACGTCTCAAGTGCTGCTCTCCTTTTTTAATAATCCATGGGGGTTGGAGGTAAAGAGGTGTAAATTCGGAGCACAACATGCGTCGCCCTTCCTGCCAGCTTGTGTCTGCTGGCCCTCCAGCCCCGAGCCCCGAGGCTGCTGCCACCCCCAAATAGACAATGCCAAAGTGTATAAATGTGCGCTTGTGTGAGCGTTTTTCATAATGAGACTAGTTTGTCCAACTTCTCACCTCCTAATGAGACAAAAACTTTAATTATAACCAAAATATCGCTCTCACTCTCGCTTTACCCTCTTTTCTGGGCTGCGGGCAGAAGTCTCCTCTCTCATAACAAGGCGATATTATTACGCCTTTTGCAGCCAAGCTGGGAGGCTGTGCGTCTGTGTGCCGTAGATATAGTAGCCTTATTACTGCTGGCAGTGCTGGCATTGCTACCCAAGGGCTGCCTATTAAGAGGCCAATTTGAGCCTGTGGTGACACCAAACTGAGGAGAGCATATTACATGTGCTATTAAGAGCTCCCAAAACTCAGGGACGACCTGCCGGAGGAAATATGATTAGCAGACTCTCATTTTCAATTAGTGCAAAATGGAAAGCTCAGTTTTTATGAAATACACTTTTGAATGCTGTCTTGCTTCAGCACTCATTTCTCACCAGCAGTGGTTATTAATTTGTTTGCTGGGAAGTCCAGTGTCTCCTAGTTTTTACTGAAGGGGAGCGTAGGGACCTGTAGGCAACAACGGGGCTGATTTTGTATTGAATCAAACAACTGTACTTTATAATAGTAACACTATTGTTGTTATAGGAGCAGTTGTTTTCTCATAAAGGGGCACTATGTGGTTTTTGGAGAAGACATTCAAAGTCAGAATTGTAAAGTTTACAATACTAATGTGGTAATAAAGCAAACTCAGAAGTATTTAATTTGTTCATAACGGAATAAGCAAGGTGTTCCAAGAATAGAAAGCAGGCAGGGTCCGCCAAATATAAACAAAGTAAATCAGTGTGGAACTGTGTTGTCCTGCTAACTGCACCCTTAGCTAGTTAGCTCAGTTAGCCATGCAGATAGCACGGGAGCTCTCTGCAATATAATACAGCAACACCGTCATCGTCAAAACTTCTTAACATTCTTTGAATAATTATACTTGATTTTCAAATGTTTCATGAAAAATGAAAAAGTCTTACATATTGCCCCTTTTAATAGGCACCACAGAGATACAAATTCTCCTCACATGTCCTGTTCAAAACCCTGAATTCCTAACAAGCCCCCAAATTATTAACCTCTACTGTAGTAACATGGTGTATTTGGAAGAGTAGTTTCAAGAAATAACACACATCCCTCTCTACCTGGTCTGCTGAGCTCAGCTAAGCCTGAGTTTCACACAGTGCCTCTTAATCTTTCTTAATCTCTCAGCACCCACGGCTGTGAGGGTTTATAGATTAGGAGAACCTGTCAGAAAAGAACCACGCGCCACAAAAAGCAAAAGTTTACAGTCATGAGTTTTGTTAGTAGTAACTTTCCTGGTGTTAAAAAAGCAAAAAAAAACAAAAAAACAAAAAACAACGTAATCACAGCAAAGGAACAGAGAAATAAAATGGCCTTGGTGCAATTTTAAAAGTTTAATACAGTGCAACTTGTGCTTCTCCTGGGAGAGTGAACACACACACACACACACACACACACACACACAGAAGACTGGTAGATGCTGCCTAAATAAATCACTTGTGTTGCAATGAAAGGGAATAGAAACATTACGCTTCTCACTCCCCGCTGCGCGAACATTAGCACTTTATTGCCCAAGCAGCAGATAAATCAGATTACATGTGTTCACAATGCAAATTATGCCCAGAGCTTCCAGAAAAGCTTCTTAAAAACACAGCAGCCCACTTTAATCAGGCCCTCCAAGAGTAATTTAGCAGCATCTAAATATCTTGGGTTTTTTTTGCCTCTCGCTGTTGGTTAAGTTTGTATGTCAGCGGATGAAGGGGTTTGTTTAGTACAAACCTGAAACTGTGTTTGTTTGGGGTTAGATGTATATCTGACCACACTCAACAATTGACGTGCTGGGTGTGATCATGGGCTGAATGGATCACAAACCATGGCTTGATTTAGCCCAGAAACATGGTCTGTGCAGGTGTGAAAATGGAACGTGCATGCATGTTTGGCCATCTCCAGCACTGATACACACATGTACCTTTGGCGCTTTCTCGCTTTCGCTTCTCGCCGACAGCGGCATAATGTAGGTCAAAAGTACTTAGATGCTGTTGTACTTAACACACGGTACACAGGCCTTTTTTTATTTGTCTTGAATTACAAATCTAAATTTCTTTGCCCTCAGTGTTTGAGCATGGTAATAGATATTGAAGTTAGACATCCCTGTATCCTGTGTATGTACACTGGCACTGTAGTAAGAGACCAGGGGGCATGTTCAGCTGGAGCTTCGTCAGACTTGCCGACCAGGCTTGTTTTGAGCAGAAGTCAACCCGAACAGACGGGTTCATCGTTCTCCTCTCGTTTCATGCTGTAGCAGCCGCAAGCTGGAGCGCTCAGACTGCAGCTTGTGTTCGCTCGCGTTACAGTTTTCAGGTGATTCACTCCAGAACGCGGCGAGGACGTTCTTGCGTTGGCATACTTGCGTGCGCGGACCATGTTTCTGCCTTCATTGTGTTGTCCAAAATTCACTGTCTGCTAATAAGCATGCTGAATACATTTGAATACAAGTGAAAATGTTTACATCCATAATTCCCTTTCTGCCTTTTGCAGGTGCATTGCTGCATTCATTGGTGCTCTTTCTTTTTTTTTTTTTTTTAATCACCAACAGTGCTGTGTAGTCTTCAGCTTCAGGTTTGCAGTTCAAGCAGCATAAACCCACTGAAGACTGAGCACCAGATCCATTTATCCAACTTATTAATTTTGCATTGCATAACCGGTTTCATAATCTGAGCTTTTGTTTTGTTTATTCCCCTCGCAGCCTGTGCTGGTGTATTTTGGACTCAATGTCGTGTCCATGTGTTGTTGTTCTTGACAGCTAAAGACAAGGGAGAGAAGAAACTGTTCGGCTACTCCTTTGTTCCTCTGATGCAGGAGGATGGCAGGACTCTGCCAGATGGCACCCATGAGCTCATTATCCATAAGGTAATAAGTGCATACACCCTACATGAACAACATGGAATCAGGTTGACTGGGTGCTTTGCAGGATTTGTTTTTTTGCTGGCACCTGTACAGTGATGTAATATTCATCTTGATGTGAGATTCCGGCCAAGACTGAGGCTTATTTCGAATGAAAAGGATGTGACAACTTCTCAACTGCAGTGTCGTTATCTTCAAGGGGCACTATGTTTAATATTTACTAATACTAATGATATAGACTGGACTATTTATTTTTTCCGTGACTAAATAAACAAGATGTTCTCTGAGGAAAATAAGGTCTTCAGCACAGAGTTTGAAGCTAGAAAGGTGGCAGGGTCCGCCACATCTAAACAGAGTAAATCAGTATGTACAACTGTGTTGTCCTTTCTTCTGTCACGAAAACAAAGAGTTTGTCTGTTTAGTTCGTCTAGGCATAAAAACAGAAAAAACAGTCACTAAAGATCTTTCTCTTCTGATTAACATTTCTAAGTAGTGCACCTTTAATAATGGGGCAGAATTCAAAACTGCCAGCTGTCATCTGCTCTTAAGTGCTTGCATGACAAGTCTGAGGTAATATTTGAAGGGAAAAGTGCAATTTCAGTCATCACAAAGATAAAACTCTTGTCATTTTGTTTAATGTTAAGTTGCCTCTAAGAGATTTGTCTTAGGTGAACCTATTCTGTTTAGCCTCTTGCAGGTGTCGCCAAGCCTGTGTCGGAGAGGATTACACACTGCGTATGATTATGTGAATCATTCGCTCCGAGCGGTGAAATGCGGTCATCCTGTTATCGCACTGTTTTGGTGCAACGGGCTGACAAACGGCTCCAATCACTCCATTACAGGCTGATGGCCCGATGAGTAATGTCCACTTACGTAACACTGTCAAGCTGCGAGGTTGAATTAAAGTGCAAGTGTATTAATGTTTACTTTGAGTCCACTCCGTCTATTAAGCGTGACCTTTATGTGCGTTTTCCTGCGTCTAACTGACCCACCTTTTCACACATTTTGTGTTTTTCACACATCAAAAGACTGAAGCCAGTGAAATGGCCAGCATCCCTGGTTAAAAAGCTACTGCGAGAGCGTCTTGGGTGTAATTCAGAATAATTGCAGACTACATGCTCTCCCTCAGCTGGAGGCGAAGGGTGTGTGCATAAACCTCAGGCTTTTGCGGAGGGACAGAAAAGCATGGCGCGCATTCGTACATTTTATTGGAAGCGAGGCAGGACGGCGGCCAGAAGTCTGATTATTTATTTTCCCTGTTAGCTGTACAGTGTTTAAAAACAACAACAACCCCTCTTGTTACTGTCTTCTTCTCCTTTCCGTGCCAAACCTGCCCAACCTGCGCCTGCCTTTTTTTTTTTTAGAGGACAACTCCTGGTTGCCTTGTGTGTGTGTGTGTGTTCCCACCGTTAAAGGGGAAAAGGGCCCCGCTCTGATGCCAGATGGAAGTTTGCTGAAAAGCTCAATGAAACTGGCATGGCCTAGTTTCTCCTTGGACCCAAAATAGACACAGTAGAATCAGTCCAAACTGTGTGGTAGCTCCGGAGCTGCCTCAGCTGTGCGTCGAGGCTCCACATGAAATCCCCCCAAAATAACACGAGAGGTCTGTGATTGATCACGATAGCGTTGCGCGTCTCAGTCGTGACTGATGCGCAGCCTGCAGCCAATGAAATGTTTTTGACAAATCCTTCCCCTTTTCCCATAAATCTCCTCTGCCAGTTCACGAAAATGTGTGCTTTTCTGCCCCTCTTTCCTTTTTTCTTCCTCCAGTGTGAGGAGAATACCAGCTTGGCAGACTGCTCGCGTTACCTGAAGCTGCCGTTCTCCAAGGCCAACCTCCCGTCCAACAACCAGACCCTGAAAGGCACCAAAGAGTCTTTCTGGATCACCAGCTTTCTCTGCTCCACCAAGCTCACGCAGAATGGTAAACTCAGACTCAGAGACTGACATTTTGTGGCCCTGTGAGGTGTTACTGTTTTGTGTTTTTTGGCAGCTACGCTCGATTCTCTTGTCACATTTGAAATACAAGTGAGCTTAAATCACCAGCCAGCTAGAGGCTAACAAAGTGGTTTAGTGCCTCATGTTTAAAGTCTCCCTTAAAGGAACAGTTTGCAAAATAATGACAGTTCATCTATCATCCACTCACCCCCAAGCAGGTGGAAAGTCGGGTGAAGTTTCGCAGTCCACAAAACTTTCTGGGGCTACACAGCAGAACAGTGTTGCAGCTTCTCCCTTTAACAACTATAGATGGCGATTTGTTTAACTACATGAAAGAAAAACGTAAAATTGTCTATACAGCAGTCTACTTAAGCTGTACGTTCTCAAACTTATTTGAAAACTTTCTTACTTATTTTTCTTCTTTGTTGATGATGTTTTAAGTCTCCACCTTCCTCAGTTTCACCCGACTAAGGTTCAGTAGATGATGACAAACGTTTCATTTTTGGGTGAACTTATCCTTTAAATCCAAATGCGGAGAGGAGGTGTGTAAGAGAGAAAGTGACATTTCCACCCAAAACATCCCAAGTGTGTGAAGTCACCTGCGAATATGCAGGGTGGTGAAAAATGGCTTCCAGTCTGCTGTGCTCACTAATGACCTAATAAATCCTTCAGGAATCTGCTGGCAGTGTGGGATTTGTGGTCTTATTTCAGCAGGACTTGCTCATCGCCTTTATTTATACAGTAAACGATAGCAACAATAATATTGGATTGAAAAATAAAGCGTGCGGCAAAAGAGGACATTTGTTTTTAGTTTTTTTTCTCCAGCGAGTCACTGATGCATTTCAAACTTTCCCAGACACTGTCAGCGTTTTGTCAGACGGCAGAAAAACAGTGAATGATAAATCATTCCTTACCTCATTAAGTAGACGGTGGAATACATAAACACAAAAAGCTACAGGCACAATTTCCTTGCAGCACGCTGGTAATTTCCTGAATGCATTTGACATCGTCTGTGAATTGATTAGGGAAGTATAGGAGGACGTGACAGATTGGTAAAAACAAACACAATCGTGCACGCGCGCAAACACAACACAAAGCTTTCACGCAAAGTTGCAAAAAGCCACACTTCAGGTTGAACTGAATCCAAAGAGACAGTGAGAAGACTTTCTTCTCGAGGCTTATGTTTTATTCATGCGTACGTCTGGGGACCCCGGCTGAGGAAAATGACTTTCTATCTCCTTTATCTCGCCGCACTTGAAAATGCCATCATTTGTTTGGATTCAGAGGAGTTTTTGGGGGGGCTGTAGCTGAAGGGTATGGTGACGCTCTGTGATCTGGGTTGCACTCCCCTCTAATGATCCTGGTGCGCAAAACAAACACAAGAAGCGTCATGATCTATTATTCTTGTGTCTCCTTCAGGTGATATGCTGGACCTGTTGAAGTGGAGAGCCCACCCTGAGAGGATCAACGACAGTCTCTCCAAGCTGAAGGAGATCGACGGTTCGGAGATTGTCAAAGTAGGTCCACGATGAGATTCTCATCACAGATTTGCAGCCACTGTCCCGCCATTAGTTAACGTGATGCTCCCCTTGTTCTCCTCCCTGCTACAGTTTCTACAGGACACACTGGACACTCTCTTTGGTATTCTGGATGAAAGCTCCCAGAGATATGGGCTCAAGGTGTTTGATTCACTGGTAAGTAAGCTCTTCGAAAAGATCTTTTTCGTATTTTATGTTTCCTCCTTCTCCCAAGCGCAATCTCATCCAGTGAGAAAACAGAAACGCAAGCCGACTGTCGGGAGAAAGATCCAGTGATGTAACGCTACACAGCCTGCTGAACCAATCTCACCCCGGTTACGCTGCGCTGCTCTGATAGAGCGGGGGATCGATCTCTCTCTCTCAGCCCACATCAGTCTCACACTGACATATGAACAAACTCCCCCCGCTCAGCGCGCCCTTATCAATGATGGAAAGGTCGAGCGAGCCGCCGCACTCATCAAGTTTCCCTTTTTGTGGTGCGGAGATCAATCCAGCGAGTCTGACAAGTGGACTTATCTCCTGTGGTCGGACAGATTCAGTGCATTTCACACTAGGGAAACATGGAGTTGAACCACAGTTGAATCCATTGTTTTTTGTCTTTTTTTTTTTTTAGATCTCTTTATTTGTTGATACATATTTTTATTCTCTTTTTGTCCTCATAGCTGTTTATTTGATGCCTGTTGTTTTGTTATTTTAGATCCTCAGGAAAGTACAGTGGAAGTTATTACCGTCATTAAAAGTATTAAGGTTATTAAAAGCAAAATTCTCATAAGATTGTGGATGCTGGCAAAAAATATTATCAAGTCGATGTGAATAAGTTTGCGAATCACTGTGTTAGCTTAGCTGAAGTCGAGCTCAGCATAGTAGCTAACGAGGTGACTAGTACATCTTTTTTGTTTGTGATGTTGAGAGATTTAAAGACTGTTGCCCACCAAACCGCAAACGCAGATATTCTTTTCCAGGATATGTAAACACTCCTTCTCGAACGTTTGTATTTACAGGCAGAGTGAATGAATGGACTGAATTTTCTCAGTAAAAAGTTAAGATGTAAACGAAGAGGAACTTCTGTTTATATTTCCAGCAGATTAGACATTGTGCCGTGGGAAACACTCACACATGTCAACAAGAAGTTATATTCTGACTGAATGCATTGGGGCATGTAAGCACACACCTTATCGGATCACTTCAATCAGGGTCCATGTAAACACTTAAGTTGGAGCAAAATCAGAGTGATTTCAATCAGATTGAAGACATAAGTACACGTCTTCCCTGTTTACCTCCAGGTCCACATCATCAACCTCCTCCAGGACAGCAAATTCCAGCACTTCAAACCCGTCATGGACACCTACATCGAGAGCCACTTTGCCGGAGCGCTGTCCTACAGGTCCGTAAAGTTTCAGCCCCTCACTTCTTAAGATGCAGCCGCTGGAGGCTGCAGCGGCGCCTTGAGCGCACAATAACACACATATTGTATTCTAATGACATACTGTATCACATGGCCAGAAGCTGTCAGTGCAGAGAGGCAGCCTCACTCAGCTCTGCTGAGATTTAGTCAGCATGCTTCTGGTGCCCCCTGGCTGTTGAAAAGTGGAATGTAAAAACTGCATGTGCTTTCTATATCCTTGTTGTCTTCTCCTGGCCATCGCGTGAACACATATTCACACACATATTCACAACCTGCTGTTCTCACCAGCTGCCTTGTTCACACTCTCTGTACCTGCTAAAATTCTGTGCTGCAGCTGCTGTCTCTTTCTTCTTCTTCTCTCCTTTTTTTTTCACTCTTTATGCATGCATCCACACGTACAGAATGCTGCTGCCACATCCATCTGCTTTAAACTCTTTATACCTCTGATATTTCTCTATCAGAGGTGTCGCATCTTAATTAATTAGCCCAAAAAGCGCATCTGCATGACACTATTTTCCGTATTGTAACTACCTTTGGTTATTAGTAGGGAAGGAAGGCGTTATCCAGTTGTGATCAGAATGAGAAAATGCTCATTCAGTAATCTCTCTGCCTTTCTCAATGCCTCTCTTGAAATATCTGCCCTTGGTTTTATCATAAATTCTTTAAACTAACGACCAAAAACATGTGTATTGATTTTGTTCATCACCCTAAGGTCGTAACTCTCAGCTGTGTTTATGAAAAATTGACAAAGAGAGCGATAGGATCTCCTCTGGAATTGATTTAAACTTAGTGTGATGAAATGTTTCGTGTTAAAACTCCGCATTGCCTCATCCGTGGCGGCTAAATCCAAGGAGAGAAGCTATATGCAATGTAGCTGGAGGTGAGCAGTGATGATAGTGTGTGTGTGTGTGTGTGTGTGTGTGTGTGTGTGTGTGTGTGTGTGTGTGTGTGTTCTCCAGGGACCTGATCAAAGTGCTGAAGTGGTACGTGGACCGCATTGTTGACGCCGAACACCAGGATCACATACAGCAGGTGCTCAAGGTGAGGCTCTAACACACACATGGGCACACACTGAGATACATACATATTCTCACACACACACACACGCAGCATCAACACAGATGCATCCAGAAATGCAAACAAACAAACTTTCTCCCTCTCGCCTGCTACTTGGGCTAATTTCCCCCCGCTCATCAGCAGCGAAAACATCACAGTGCCGTTCATTATTCCCCTCCTCGATCTATTACGCCGCATGCAATTTTAATCAGCAAGAAATGCACCGCCTCTGGTGTTGGGGATCCACATCACATTATTCTAATGACTCATGCAGATACAGAAGCACATTTGCAGCTTCTGCAGCACCCCCCCCCACCCCCACCCCCCATTTATCATTCACTGAGCACATTCTGCACCAGACGTAAATGTTACTCCATCGCCCTGTAAATAATGAATAAGTGGAACGCTGCAGATGTGTTTGCAGGGTTTCCTTGCATGAGTGATCTATAGAAAAGTCTACACTCAGGTTGTTTTAAAGCATCTCCTTTAAACAGGTTTATTATTATATATTTTATCATCACATCATTCTTTAAACCGTTTTCACTGGAAGGAGGAGACTTTCCCTGATGATAGCTGATGATTGTTCTCTCCGTCCTCCAGGCCAGCGAGTACATCTTCAAGTACATCATTCAGTCCCGTCGGCTCTTCTCACTGGCCACGGGAGGCCAGAACGAGGAGGAGTTCCGCGTCTGCATCCACGAGCTCTTCATGTCCATCCGCTTCTTCCTCTCGCAGGAGAACAAAGGCACCAGTCCCGTCGCGCAAACACAGGTGTGTGTGTGTGTCCCAAATCACAAGTGTGCATCTCATGTGTAAAACTGTGCCTGTCTGTACTTGTGCACCATATTATATTTTCTTTCGCAAGGACTCCTGTTAATGCACTCGTGATAGGTGAGAAATTGCCTGTAATTGAATTTCATGCTGCCAGAGGGGTCTGAGAGAGAGAGACGGCGGACGAATTTGTGTGGCGGCTTTTTACTTTCTTCCTCTGGGAGGTCCACACAGCAGGGGAGCCGCCTGCGCTCACTTTGCAAACGGGACCAAAACAAATAAGCTAAAGCAACAAAGATAATCCTAATTACACAGCAGAAATGGGAACAGCTGCTGGTGTGGTTCTGTGTCTTGTTTTTTTTTTTTGTTTTTTTTTACCTCTGCAAGACCGGTGTGTTAGCTTCAGTCTCTTTTTTTTGTTTTGTCTGCGAACATTAGAGCCAGGTACTCCTTTATTTGATTAAGTCCCAGGTCTTGTGTTAATGATTCCTTTCCTTTATTGCTTTGTGAACTCCTGAACACATGTTTTGTTTCTTCATTATTAGCAATGAGGTTTACTTTTCACAGCCCAGTGGAACAATTCTAACGATCTACCCAAGGGGCCGACAAGGAGTTATCAAAAGCAGCAGTCTTGTTTTTACACCGTCCACTCACTTTGAAGTAATTTCACCTCAGTGTAACATCGGCTCCTGAGGTTGTGCCCTCGCCGTGCTGCTGGAAAAGCTCCACTTCATCCCTCCGCTGACTTCTGATCCAGACTAATCTGTATTCTCAACTCAACAATAGCTGCAGGGGGATGCACGCCAGGCTAATGCTAATCCAAGTTAATCGGCGACATGTGGGCAAAGCACACACTGTCCAACACACATGGACGACAAAGCCATGGACGCGTAATTTAGCACCTGTGACCTGATGGGGTTTATATCACCGGGTGATGTAACATCAGATTACCAAACCAAATAATGTAATTGGGGCATATTCAATGTATTCATGCTAATTCATGAGAAAAAATACGAGTTATAGTGCGTATATATCAATCTTCCTGTCTGAGTCTCGACTTTTCTCTCAGAAGCAAACACCTGTGACAGTTAAACAAGCTGAAAAATGGCTCCTCTTCTCTGCCAGGCCCGTCTCTCTGCTGAGACATGGTGGCACACCTTTAGATTTTAGTAATCTTTATTTTTCAATTGTGCAGCCACAATCTGACAGATCTTGACAGGAATAAAGAGCATCAGACTGAGAGCTGCCAACAGGCGACAGCTATCCCACTGGAGCGGTCCTTTGGCTGAATCCACATAATCCCAGACTGCTGGTTCCAATCAGATCCAGTCTGGGACGGGACAGTAGAACATATTTATTTTTGTTTTACCAGCAACAGCTGATAGATACACAATACACAGACATATTGAACAATTTCAGTTGAAAACATAGAAAAATGAACAAAATTTAACAATAGCAGGGGAAAATTAAAAGAATTGACATTATGTCTGTGTATTGTGTTGCATAGGTATCTTATGAAGTTAGCATGCTAACCAGCTGTTAAAGCTCCTGTGCTAACTGTATACACACTACTCAACTGGTCCCTGAGCTCTCAGTTGAAACTGCTAGCTGTACAGCTAACTAAGCTAACTTGCTAAGGGTAGATACAGTGAACTGCAATGCTTAGCAGAAAGGTAGCATGCTAACCAGCTAGCCCCAGCCTGTCCCAGTTTGAAGCTCATGTGTTAGTGGTGTAAGCGTCGACAATCTCCTGGTGCTCCGAGCTACAGTTCGGGACGGCTAACTGCACAGCTAACTGTGGTAAATACTTAATGGCAGCAAAGGTTGGCAGCAATTAGCGGTTATACTACCAATATGCTGCTCTATAGAGTATTTAGAGTGTTTGGAGTATGAATTCCATAGGTGGCCAATTCTTACACCTTCACAAATCCTGTTTACCAGCAAAAACTTAACAAAATCACTTTGTTTTTTGTATTTATTTATTTTTATGTCTTTTTTTTAATGTGTTTTTGGTTACAAATTATATGCACAGTTCCCATTTCAGCATACTTATTTAAATGACTTTCTCTTATTTACAATGGCAGAGAGAAGTAACTGTCACAGACAGATATAAGAACCTACAATGTTGCCACCCTGCTGATTTAGTGGAACATATATTGACATTTCTGAACAAACATTACAAAAGATATGCATATTCATATCTCAGAATGCTCTGTTCAGTCTAATTTGCAGCGTGAAGGCTCCTGGCAGTCAGCGCTCTACAAAGTGATTCCAGTGTTTGAGAATAAAAAACATTAAAATGATTGAACATCCTCCCGTTCTGCCTAGGCTGTGTTCCTGCGGACGTTCCCGGCAGTTTACGGCGAGCTGCTTAAGATCTTTACGGTGCGGGAGGTGGCCAACTTCGTCAGGGAGACGCTGGGCAGCCTGCCCACCACTGTCCACGCTGACTGCCCCCTGGAGGCTGTCAAACTGCAGTGCATTGCCAAGACAGTGGAGAGCCAGCTTTACATTAACCCAGGTAAAGACTTTCCTTCACGCAGACAGATACCCAGTTTATGTACACTTTGATTACAATACATGATTAAAGCTTGTAAACACGCAGAAAACTCGACATGGACACATTCGCCAGCAAATAACACTGGTAGAAAAAAAAAGGCTTGCAGAGAGATTATGAACACACAGGAAGAGTAAACAGCACAGAGGGGGAGACAAACAGATTTGAACAACTAGACTCATCTGCAAAACGGAGGAAATAATCAGTTGTATTGTGTGTCATCGTGTGCAAACAGGCTATTAGTCCATATTATATTGTTGGGTTGTGCACTCCTGCAGCGAATTCATTGAGGAACACCTGCAGTGCACCTAACTCCATGTCATTAACTTAGTCTTAATAAAGGCTGTACACCGAAGCAAATTACTCAGTGTTTTATTTCCAGCATGCCCCCAAAGGCTGCCTGTAGCCAGAGGAGCATCCCTCATGCAAATCATATTAAAGTTAGACAAAGAGTCGCATTTGGATACAAGTAATTATATTTAAGAAAAAACAGCTACAGAAGATTATTGTTTCCCTGTTGTGTTTAATATATTGTTATGTATTGGTTATGTGTGTGTGCGTGTTGCAGAGTCCCGGTGCATCCTGTTGCCGGTGGTGCTCCGGGTCCTCCAGGCACACATGCAGGAGCAGAGGGACCTGGTCATGTGCGCCCGCATCCTCACCAGCATGCTGTCGCTCATCAAGAAGGAGGAAAATGGCACTGCGGTGAGTAATATGGTTTTTAAATGTTTTGTTTGTCCATCTATTCTTTGTTTTGTTTGTTCCACTTTGTTAAGCGGCATTTGGTACCCTGAAAGACACTACATAAATGATTATTATTATTATTATTATTATTATTATTATTATTATTATTATTATTATTATTATTATTATTATTATTATTATTATTGCTGGTTTCCCCTCTTTTCAGTCTTTAAGATAAGCTTGCTGGTTCCCTTTTTTCAGTATTGATAGTAAGCCAAGATAGCTTCTCCCCCCTTTTTTCAGTCTTTAGCCTGAACTAAGCTAGCTTGTTCCCCGTTTTTCAGTCTTTATGCTAAGCAAAGTTAGCTGGTTCCCCCTGTATTCAGTCTCTAAGCTTCATATGTAGCATACAGAAATGAGCCTGCAACATTTTTTTTACATATATATCAAACAAATTGCCACATTGTTGACCCGAACTTTACAAGTTGTAAACAGATTTGCAGGTTAAAGATCAGTGACTTTCCACACAGACGTTTTCCTGATCAGTATAAATGAATTCCCTTTGCTGGTCTACAAGACTGTACAAGGGATTTACCAGCATAATATCTAGAAAACAACTCTAAAGGAAGTCAAAGCTAGAGGAATGACTCTTACAGCAATGTCTTTGCCAATACACTGCAATAGCAGATTGCTTTGTTGTGTGTATATGGTCAATTAGTCTTGGTAACAAGGGCATTGGCAGCCGTGCAGTCCAGTAATGAGACCCATCAATTTAGCAATGGCCATTGTCGCAGTGGCAGTCACTCTGAGTCACTGTGTATGTGTGTTTGCCTGATTTGTGCGCGTGTGTGCAGCAGCTCGGGATGCCGGGCTTGAACTGTTGGCTGCCAGAGGGGCAGCTAGTGGTAAAGGCGCCCAGTAGGACACACACACACACACACACACACACACACACACACACACACACACACACACACACACACACACACACACACACACACACACACAGCGAGACTGGCACCACATCTAAAGGGAAGTGACAGCAGTGGCAGCCAATGTGCCAGTCTGAAGCTCCTTCTCATTATCGCTCTGTCCAAGACCTGTCTGTCTTGTCAGTGGTAGAGACTGGAGGGAGATGCACTCACACAAACACACAACACACACACACGCACACACACAAACACACGGCAGTTTACCCTGCACTCTCTGAGTTTCTTTTAATCTTCGGCTGTCTCTTTCTCCTTTGAATTCCACCTACGTTTATACTCTTCCATTCTCCTCCGACTATTCATTTAGAGTTGGAAAAAGTTGCTTTTAGCCTTGAAACTTCCGATTAGCGCGCACACTTACTGAATCAAGACTCATTAAAACTCTGACTAAAGTAAGATTATAAGGGTAAAGAGTGCAGACTCTGGCTTTGAGTCAGCTGTCTGTCAAGGTTCAAGGTTAAAAAGAAGCTCGAAGAATTTCTGCTTCACATTTTGGCTTTTCTTGTATATGTTGATAAAGTGAAAGTTAATCCCTGTTACTTGTAATTCATGTGCAAGTGTTTATCCTTTGTGCAGGAGCCGGTGGTCTCGGAGGAGGTGGAGCTAATTGTGGAAAGCCTGCTGGGAGTTTTACTGAGGACCATCCTGGAGATTAGCAACCGGCCGCAGCCTGCCGGACCCGCCATGAGACTCCAGTTCCAGGATGTCACAGTATGTGTGTTTTACCTTGTGTCAGTCAGTGTGTGTGTGTGTGTGTGTGTGTGTGTGTGTGTGTGTGTGTGTGTGTGCATGCTACTGACTATAAATTGTTTTGGGACTTAACAAAATGTGCAAGAGTAATTATAGATTTGAAATGAAGTTGCTGCTGTGGCGACTATAATTCCACTAACATTATTAACATTAGTGGCGATAATTAAGATTTATAATGCAACACAGCACAAAAGGGGGGAACAGGGGATTGGATAATAATAAGATGATCATCATTATGTGATGATGGCTGGCTGTTCCTCATGTAATGGAGCTACAGTTCTTTCCGAGGTTAATAAAGGGCGTACTCTAAATTTGATAAGGCAAAGTTCTTCCTTTCTTATTTCCTGTAGCAAACGATCCAGCAGTTCATTGGATATTAACTTGATAAATATGGTTAAAACCCAGTGTTCCGATGTCTCCTACTTGATTACTTTCCACATAAATATTCCAAAACTCAATACTACAATTAATCTTGCAACTTAGGGCGCCCCTGAAGACGATCCTGGCTGCCCCCGCAATGTCAAAACTGACGCTCACACTGTATTGTCTCTTCTTCTCACTCTCGTTGCGTCCTGTCCTGTCAGGGAGAGTTCGTGGCGTGTTTATTGGCCCTCCTACGACAGATGAGCGACAGACACTACCAGCAGCTGCTGCAGGCGTTCAGCAGCAAAGACAACCTGAGGGTGAGACCACCACATCCATCTATCTCTCTATAAATATAAACGGATATATAACTTGTCTGTGGCTATGCCTCTCCCACTCTCTACCTCCTGATTGTGTCCGTATGTGATTCTGAAAGTGAACAGATAATGAAATAAATAGCGGTGGATGGATATTTGACTCACTGCATAATGCCAAAATGCAAACAAAGTAACCTCTGTGTCATTGATTAAACATGAACTGCAGCCAAATACTGAAAGCAAATTGGTGTCAAGTGTCAATTTAATTCTCATCCAGTCGGAAAACTGGCGGCGTTGGTTGCGAGCTCTCGGTGTGAAAAGGTAAATAAGGCCTGCCAGCCGAGCAGAATGCAAGTTCAGACACAGAACATTTCAGTCCCTTTAATTCCCTATATATTTATCCCTTCCCAGCCATATTGCTTGATATTTTTCATAATTTGGCCAGTGTGTGTATTAGCATATACATACTGGAGAGAGTGTGGGAGAAGAATTTCCATATTTATGTTGTTTTTAGGCTGGATATCCTAATGTTTGTTTGTCTGTACATTTATATATTCTCCTGCCCTCTGTGAGTCATCGCTGTGCCTCTCCGCCTCGCTGTCTCTCTTTCTAAGTCATTTTCAAAGACTTCCCAGTTTCAAAGTATCTCTCACTGTTTTTGAACTGCAGACATTTCTAAAGTGTCATGCGTATATGCTTGCAATGGTGAGAAAATAGTTTGACCGTAGGAGTAACGGACAAGTAGTTAGCCTTAGGGTTCTACTTAGATCTAACCCCTTTGTAGTGGTTAATTACATATCTGTCAAAAATTAATGTAATCACACACAACTAGATTTATGTAAGAAGTTACTCCCCAGCACTGTATTGTTATGCGGCTCAAAGATCGGAACAAATGAGTCGACAAGAGACACATTTATTGAAAATAACTCTGATAAACACGAGGATGTTGGGTAGAGTGTGTGTGGTTGAGTGGAGTTTACATATTGTTGCTGTAGGTATTTACGTCCTCCCCGTGTTGCGCTGCAAGGTCAGCGGTGGCAGGTTACATAATGAAGAGGAAGAGCAGAGAGAAGAGGAGAGACTGAGAAAAGTTAATGAGGTCACAAGTTCGCTCCAGTGAGAAATATCAATTTACAGAATGTCAGAAAAAGTAGAAAGGCAATCTGCTCTCGTTAGCTTGAGAGCTCTCATTCCAGAAAGAGAACTTTCAGGCTTCTGTTCCATTATTTCTTATCACTAGCATCCAAAGTAATAGACTAGAACAGATCAAGAAGACGAAGGGGCTTGAAACTAATGTTTCAACACCATGGAGAGACATACAGTGACTGGATTTGGTTCCATAACGCTGCAACACTGATCATTAGATTTAAGTTTGAATGATTTTAAGTACATAATTTAAAGAGATACCTTCATACAGAAATGCATGTTTCTCTTTAAATGTTGAGGGATCACAGAGATTTTTTTATTTTTTTTTAATTCTGCTCTAACTTGAAACTTAAGATCAGTTTCCAAAGATAATATGTCCACCTTGTGTGTGTTTGTGTGTTCCAGGACTTCCTCCTTCAGATCTTCACAGTCTTCAGGATCCTAATCCGACCAGAAATGTTTCCTAAAGACTGGACCGTCATGCGGTTGGTCACTAACAAGTAAGGCCAGCGCATTAATGTGCACACATAGAGACAGTCAAAGTAGGGAACAGCTGAAAAGTACTGAAATATTGAATGGCAATACATTCAGGGGAATGACATGCAGAAAGCTTCTCGGTCAGACATGCAATTTTAAAACTCTGTTAGACAGTTTGTTGAATTGGCGCTCTTCCACCTGCTTTCAGTGCATGTGGAACCTTGTCTTTCTCCATGAACAGTGTGCTCCAGTCACTGAATGATTCACCATACACATTATTTTGTATTTCAGCAACGAAGTACGAGTGAAATATTTAACCAAATGGACAAAATCCCCCAAATGTTAAGTTATTATTGGTGTATTGCTCTCACTTAAAATGAGGGTGAATCCAAGGCTAATGCATTGTGTTGCCCCTCGAGTGCTCAGATCATCTGATACAGACAGGGTCAATAAAAAGCTTGTTTCTCCTTGGTGAATGAACAGTTCTAGATTTTTTTTTATGTTCCTGTTTTCCCCTCTGTGTTTCTACACTGTATGACCTTCATCATTATGAATCATTTAACTGCAAATGTTTGTTTATGTATTCTATCATTGTCTTTTCATTCCTTACCCCGGAGAGATCACTCTGATTTGAATAACATGTAAAGTGTTCGCAGTCATGTATTTTTCCCTTGGAGGTAACACAGTGACTTTCCCCACCTCACCCCCCCTCCTCCTGTCTCTCTTTTTAGTGTCATCATCACAACTGTCCTCTACCTTTCGGAGGCTCTGAGGAAAAACTTCCTCAATGACAAGTTTGACTACAAGGTAGGGGAAATGTGTGTGTGTGTGTGTGTGTGTGTGTGTGTGTGTGTGTGTGTGTGTGTGTGTGTGTGTGTGTGTGTGTGTGTGTGTGTGTGTGTGTGTGTGTGTGCGCGTGTGCTACAGTGCCACAGAGCCTTACATCAAAAAAGCTGCAGTGTTAGTACAACCACACACTGTAGAGCATTGATACCTGACATGAACCTGTCAGGACCCGACAAATGAACATGGTGCATTCTGTTATGATATAATGTAGAAATAGGATAAATTGACATGGTGCTTTCAAGTCCTTTTAGTGAAGTTATGTTAAGCTAAGTGATATTAAATGGTAATTGATTATAAGTGATGGACCTACTATGCTTTGAACACAACACAGGGGTTATTTATTACTTTCTACCCTGTACGTGTCCGTAATCAGGGAAAACAGACAAGCTGTAACCATGGTAACAACCATGTGATGCACTTACATTTAACTACGTTGGGCTCAAGTCGTGTTTGGACATAAAAACGCAACACCTGTCAAGTTCTTTCGGACACTGTCAGGTTTGCATTGGAAAATACAGCCACACACACACAGGCACTTAGAATAAAAATCATAGGTTTACTTATTTCTGTGCGTCCAACGCAGGGCTTTGATGGAGACATTAAACAGAGCTAATGCGAACAATAATCTGAAGCTTAAGGCGGACAAAACAATTAGACAGGACAAAAGCAATACAATCACCACATGAGAGAAGAGAGTAAATTGAATTGTTCTGTTATACTAAACATTTCCTGGTCTTGAAGTTTTACCATTCACTGCACTGAGGAAGATCTGCTTGTTTGTCCACAACAAGCAGCAGCAAATCATCCAGTTTTCTTGGCTGAATTCCTGACAGCTTAAGTTGGAGGAGTAACTTTTCCACGCAGCTCTGACGTGCTGTTTTTTTTTTTTTTTTTCCCCCACTGTCATCTGCAGGTGTGGGACTCGTACTTCTACCTGTCCGTCATATTCATCAACCAGCCCTGTCTGCAGCTGGAGTCCTTCTCTCCCTCCAAGAGGAAGAAGACGCTGGAGAAGTGAGCTCTGTTTTTTTTGCGTGCTAGCACGTCCTGTAAAGAACAAGCCGTCCTACCCTTCTGCTGTTGTCTGTCAAACTTTCAAACAGTCACACACACACGTATACTCGAGGCCACATACAGTATAATGAGCACTTAACATGCTCTGTCGTGCAGCTGCTCTGTGTTCACTGGCAGCGAGCACAGGTGTCTAACCATGATGTTTTATCCTGCAGGTATGGAGACATGAGGGTAATGATGGGCTGTGAGATCTTCAGCATGTGGCAGAATTTAGGTAAGACGATGATTCTTGGTTCACCAGGTTCACGCGGCCTGTTTTTCATTCCTGAAACTCAAGATAGATTGTTTAAAAGAGACTCTAAGAAAATCGGACTTATTCCGAGTGGTGATGCGATTTCCTTTGTACTTGGGCTGATGGTAAACTCAAAAAACTCTGACTTTCTCTCCATGCCAAAAACTATTTGTCACCATGGCAACCAGCTGGCTGCCTCACTCTGCCTTTGTTCTACTTCAAGTGTTTGATGGACCAGTATAATTTTGTTTTTTCCGTAATTTCTCCTGTTTTTATGTGCATTCAAGTGCACAATTTAAAATGCACTTTGAAATCACTGTAACTCTGTTCATTTGATGTCAGTATGAACGGCACAGTCCTCCCCATTAACAGTAATGAGTTTTAACTAACGCAGGTGCTCTGGTTATTTTATTGGAGTGCAGTGCACTTAAACCAGATAATCACAGCAGCCTGTATTGTAGTTGAGTTTTTCAAAGAGAAGAGGACTGATGTCCACAGTTGGACAGATTGCCTCTGACATAAACAATACGCCGTGTTCAGGGATAAAGTGAGAGCGTCACCTCTGTGTCGACCTCTGTCTCTCCTCCAGGGGAGCACAAGCTGAACTTCATCCCGGCAATGATTGGTCCGTTCCTGGAGGTGACGCTGGTGCCGCAGCCCGATCTGAGGAATGTCATGATCCCCATCTTCCACGACATGATGGACTGGGAGCAGAGACGCAGTGGCAATTTCAAACAGGTACACAAACTGCTAAAGATAGATTTCTCGAGCCAAGCAAAGATGATCCCGCTACATTCATACGTATGTGTTCCTTCACAGTAAATATAAATTGTCCTCATGATGTTTCTTGATTAATTACTTGGAACTTTTCATCATCAAATATTACAATCTGTTTTCTGAGTTACGGTTTTTTACAGAGTTGCTAAGTTTACCAAGCTACTCTGGCTTTACTGTTCATGGGATGTTAGACTGTGCTAGACTGTATTTACAAAAGTAAGTGATACATTTACGAATGTAAGATTAAATCTGGAACTGAAAGCGCATCAAAAGCAGTTGCCTTTATTTTGACACTGACAAGACAGTGATTCAGTCGGACACGATGTTCAAGTTTTAAGCTCTGTACCATCTGTGATTTGTTTTTCCTCTCAGTCGTGGCAGGCTCTTTGAGATTTTTTTTTTTAATGCTTTCTTCATCCTCGTAGGTGGAGGCCAAGCTGATCGACAAGCTGGACAGCCTGATGTCCGAGGGCAAAGGAGATGAGACGTACAGGGAGCTCTTCAACAGCATGTGAGTTAGAGGAAGGCAGCAGCAGTAGAAAGTGAAAACATGAGGATGAAGGGGCATATGGGTTTGTTTAATTAGCGTGGATTTTAAACGAAAAATGGAGCTTAACTAACTTAACAGCCAAAATGCAATTTAAGAGGCTAGTTCAGGATACCGGCGCACACCCACTGAAAGACAAAATAGCTGTTTATTGAGTCAGATGACCTGAAGGCACCTGCGACCCACACGAGGCTTCGTCAGGTAAATGCAACTCCGCAGGTCGTTTTCCTCATTAAATGGCTGCTTTATCTGTAAGTGCAGCTTCTGAAAATGAGCTTTTTAACCCTGAGAGCCAAAGTGCACAGATAACAGCGGTGACGCCGCCTCGCCTGAATAAATACAAGTGTTAAGTGTGCCGCTAATAGGGTGTTTTTTGAAAGTTTCACATTTGCGTCACATATTCACAAACCCGTCATTAGAGCGAAGGAACAGACAGAGGGTTATTCTTTATTGTGAACTTGTTAATACTGAGTAGATTGATTGATAATAAAGAGAGGTAAGTGATCATTATCCAGTCACCTTCATCTTCACTCACGCCTCCTCTTCTGAGTCCATTCTGTCCTTGTGTTTCAAGGTTTGTGTCCCTGCATGTTTCAGTGCATGTGCTCACTCTAATGTGTGTGTGTGTGTGTGTTTGTGCACTGGTTCCCACCTCCCGACATGCTTCAGGGGTCAAAGCTTCTTGATTTTATGGGGTTTTAGAAAGTTTTTTTAAAGTGTAGAGTTGGTCTTGCAGCTAGTGGTCGGGACTAGAAGCTCTTAGCCATATGAAGAAGGCAGGACAGGCAGAGGCTAGCTGGTCAGCATGCTAACCTCAGTAGAAATGTCTTTAAGGCAATACACGGCTAACGTCAGAACTCTCATTTTTTCACATTCTGTTGTTAATTTTAGTTCTCTTTAATTTATTCTTTAAATTTAAGTTCTTAAAATGTCACCTTTTAAGGAAAAACGCTGGGAACCACTGTGTTTGTGTGCGTCCCTGCTTCGTTCCGTGCCTGTTCATATTTTTATGTCCCACTTAAATTGGATTTCAACTTCCAAAAAGTCATCTGTCTGATTCACACACATACTGTACGTTGTGCTGACTATCACTTAGTTGTGAATCAAACCTTGATGAGTATCTTATCAATATGCATCTACCGTAATTGTCCCTTTGTCTTTCATAGTCAACCATTCTCTTACCCGCCATTTTTACATGTGAAACATTACAACAAACAGTGTAATATCACTACGTATTATTACATCTATATATCTAATCTAGTGTGTAATTTTATGCTGAGGAATTATTATTATTAAGTTGCAGATATCTCATTTTAATTCTATGATTTTAGTCTATTTTTATCTTTTCTTGCTTGATTAATTTCTTGTTTTAGTTTTTAGTAATTTGTTTTCCTCCTACTAACTCCACTAACCCCTAAACTAACCTGTGTGCGTGTGTGTGCTGATATTAATCGTATTAATATTAATTTATTCCGCCTATGCTTCCCGCCTGGAGTAGAATTCCTCTGTTTGGTCCGTACCCTAGGTAAGACGCTCTCCTCTTTGTTCTCTCTGTGTCGTCTGTGTGAGGGGGAACGGCGGCTGGGAATCTTAACTTCAGCCCCTTCAAGCTAACAGCAATATTTAGGGCTGCCGTGTGTTTGTCTTCTTAAGCAGCCCAGTTTTTAAAAAAAAATTATTGAGGTCAATTATTGTACTTTTTTTAGCCACCTTGGGTATTTTATTTTGTTAACTCTCACAGGCAGGCCAACAAGCATAGGTGACACTGGCGTGACTGGGATTGATTTCCTCTTTGCTTTGCCTCCTTTTCCTTTGCAGTAATTTCTTCGCCCCCCCCTCCCTGTCACCTTTTTCTCACCCATTTGCTCTCTTTTACCGTCTTGTCTCGTCTGGTCCTGACAACTCTCCATTTTGTCCTCCAGCCTGCTGAAGAAGATTGAGAGGGAGACCTGGAGGGAGAGCGGGATCTCTCTGATCGCTACCGTCACTCGCTTAATGGAGAGATTGCTAGACTATAGGTGAGAGTGTGGACATGGACCATCATGCGTTATCGGCAAGAACCCTGTTTGTAATCTTTGTGGCCACTAATGGTCTTTCTGTCACAGGGATTGTATGAAGCTGGGAGAAGTGGATGGGAAAAAGATTGGATGTACTGTCAGTTTACTGGTGAGTATCAGTTTATTGAAGAGTCTGACGTGTAGGCTGTTTAAAACAGCTTGAAGCGTCACTTGTGACTGATTACAAACTTCTTTTTTGGCTTTTACAAAACCAAATCTTCATCACAAATATCAACTTAAAGATACACTATGCAGGATCTCATGGTTGCTGTTGCAGTCTAATGCACAAAAACATCCCAAACACAGCAGAATCATAAGAAAAAACAAGCAGAGAGGGATTACTCTACTACTGAAGGTAGTCAGCTAGCCACGTCCTGTCTCGTGATATCGCTTTGTACTGCAAGAGGTGATCTGATAGCCTCCATAGTTTCAGCTGGTAAAAATACAACTACTGCAGCAGCGTATTTGACTTATTCTATTGTCACCATGCTCACCTTTACATTTTAAATACAGAGCAAAAACCTGCAGCCGGTTAGCTTAGAGCTGCCCAAAGGTAAATAAATCTGTCTCCTGGAGCCTCCAAAGCTAATTTATTAGCATGTTATACTGCCTATATTGGATGGTAATAAAGTAGCTCAAGGGTGACAGACACAGTTTTATAGTAATAGTGAGGTTTATAGAGAGCCAGTGTGAATGCAGATGGTTCCATTAATGTATATCCTTTACATCAACATCAACATTTACTTCATAATACTGAAGCTGAAAACTGGTCTAATTACCGTGATTGATGAGCTTCAGAGGTGCCCGCAGGCTGGCTGTTTCATCCTGCTTTCACTTTTTATGCTAAGCAAGCCAGCTTCTGGCTGTAGATTTATAATTTAATCCACAGATATGAGAGTGGCATCAGTGTTATCTAACTTGGTAAGACTTTTTTTAATAAAGCTTTAATAAGTCTCCTCTGTAGGTCTTTACCTTCCTAAACTATTAGAGCAGTTTTTATGTGTGCTAAAGAGAGTGAAACATGTGGGTGTAGTAATAAAAAACATTTTTTTTAATATTCCGCTGCTGCTACAAGTCCTGTGAAGTTGTTTTCTTTTTATGGATAAAGAATGATCTGAAAAACGAAATATGTTGTAAAGGTCTTCAGTTCATACGCAGTTTCATCACTTTTGCAATAGTTGTGTATTTTGTAGGATACATAATTAGTTTCTTCCTAATGAAAACATCAAAATATAATTTATTTCGTAGAACTTTTGTTTGATCACCTTCCCTCGCAGAAGTAACAAAACTCTGACAAATTCAGTTTTTGTTTCTTTTTTTCCTCTGGTGTTTCTATTATCGGTCCGTCTGCCCACTAGGTTTTCCTTATGTAACTGCAGCCATCTGTAAGAGCACCTGGTCGTGTGGGCAGATGGATCATAAGTCACTGCTGAAATATACCGCTGCACCTCTACCATAGAGCAATCTGTCACTTTGGAAAAAAAAAAAAAAAATGTCCTCATTTGCATCTCAAACTCTAATTTTCATAATCCCCTTCTCTTCCTCTCACTCTCTCTTGTGGTTCTTCCATCGTCATCGTATCACCCACTGCTCCGGCCAGAACTTCTACAAAACTGAGCTGAACAAAGAGGAGATGTACATCCGCTACATTCACAAGCTGTACGACCTGCATCTGAAAGCACAAAACTACACAGGTATGCCAAAAGGAATGACCCTAACAATGCAGTGTGTGTGAGTATAGAAGCACACACATTACCTAACGTGCGTTTCCTCTCCTGACTGTGTGTCGCAGAGGCGTCGTACACCCTGCTGCTGTATGACGAGTTACTGGAGTGGTCCGACAGGCCGCTCAGAGAGTTCCTCAACTACCCCATGCAGAGCGAGTGGCAAAGGAAAGAGTATCTGCATCTCACCATCGTCCAGAATTTCGACAGGGGGAAGGTGAGCTTAAACTCTGACAGCGATATTTTCTGAGGTGGTAAAAATCTCATCACAGCTGCAACTTTAAGTCAAACAGAGAGATAAAAGAAATGTTGGCATCAGCAACCTCATATCCTCTATTGCAGAACTGCAGTGATAAATTTATCAATTGATTAGTGGATTTAAATAAAATGAATCGCCAAATATTTTGATGACAGATTAATCGTTCATAAGTAATTTTTTATGGCAAAAATGTTAAACATATGCTGGTTTAAATGTCATCAAGGATTTAAGCATTTGTGGCTTGTCTTTGACATTTATGAAAATAAATGGAAAATCAGTGGGTTTCAAACCTGAAGCAGCAATTGGACAAAAGAGTCACTGAAAGCCAGAACTAAATAAACCTGCTACACACACACACTTGATTTTTTTCAGCAAGATCTGTGTATTATTGCCTGAGAAATTCATGAAAATGTTGTAAAACACCCTTTCTCGAAATGTTAAAGAAAGTGAGAAAAAAATGTTGGGATCCCCACTTAAAGTTAATGGGGTCCAAAGTGGTAGTGTCCAAGTTTCATGGTAATCCTTTCTGTATTTTTTGTGTAATCCTGATCACAAACCAACCAACCGACAAACAGACGTGTGACAACAACACATTACTAGTTGCAACCCTATTTGTACAAAGAAACATCATGATAAAATTAAAGCTACCATCCCCTGGATCAGATGGGAAAAACTGAATCAAATACGCTGTTTTTATTATTTAATGTTTATTTCTATAGGGACGATAATGTAGCATCAACCCTACATACATGCATGTTTACAGGTGTTTTTTTAATCTTTGAGTACTTTTTGAATTCAGTACTTTATTTTGAAGTCAGTTCCAGTTTATTTATATAACACATTATATGATGGAGTACGAATATAGGAGTAGACTCAATGTTCATTAGTTCTTAATTTATTTTATACTTACTTACTCTTGCTGTATTATCCTTCTCAATTTATGCTTGCTTTTCATCTACAGTGTGATATTTTCTATTCTAGAAGGAGCAACTGTAACGTACGCCTTTCCCCCTCCATGGGGATCAATAAAGTATTTCTGATTATGCCACACATGACCGCATTCATAGCCTAAGATAATTTGCCGTGTCCATCCCTGGAAGGCCTTTAAAATACATAAAATATGAACTTGCCAATGAATACACAAGAGACAATACAAACAAACTCAACGATAAATATGTATAAGAAAATACAGACAGAGCGATGCAAGACCACAGTACAATAGAACAAGAAGGGTTTAAAATAATCCCAGTCGAGATCCAGTTTGAGTTCTTGCAGGTGACAAATTCCAGAAATAAAAAATCCCCGACCGGAAAAGCTGAGAATTTATGTAAAGGCACCTTCCTGTTTGGATGCTCTGCATGTTACAGAGATCGAGTGGAACCACAAGGTCACTGACCACCTGAGCAGCCTGGTGATGAAGGCTTGAATAGATGAGTTTAAGATAAGTAAATCTGATAAATGTAATGTATTACATTTTGGTGATAGCAACTCAGAGAAACTCAGCAGGACAAGTGACCTCTTAACTCAGTTAACTCCCAGTAAATGTGCCACGCCGCTGTGGAGGCAGCAGCGTGTTCGAGTTTTATTGAGAGCACTTTTTGCTACCGAGCCAGCTTCTCATGCATATTCTAAAATGAAACCCTAATTCACTCCTGGCATTTTAAAAACGAAGCCCAGTTGCATTACAACTGGTTTGTTGAAACAAATGAATACACGGATTATATCCTAATAAGCTTTAAAAGACAATTAGTTTAACATTAACTCTTGAACGCAGATGTCATTCACACAAAATGAAATCCCTGATAAGAGGAAATCTGACAGGTACATGTCACTTGCAGTCAGACATTTAATTTCTACCTGTTGTGACAGCGGCTCGAGGCATCAGCACCTCCACACATTAATCGGAAGAATTGCTTGCGGCTGAATTGTAAGCGCACATCTTCTCACCGCTACCTTAAGAAATATTGTGGTAGATGGTCTCAGCTGTGTGTGTTTGCAGGCCTCAGCTGGGAAGGAAAAGTGAGACTGGCAGATTAAACAGCTGATTCAGTACGAAGCAGCATTTTCCTTTTCTGCTTTTTTTGTCTCTCCTCCTCCTTTACTTATTTTCCCTTTTAATCCTAACTACCTCTGCCATGGCCCTGTGCTTTCTCAGGGAAAAGTGGCATTATGGAAACCCTCCAAAACTACACACATCCAAGAAAAAAGAAAAAAAAAAAACTTGAACATCCCTGATGAAATAACACTGCACTACGGAATCATTAAAACCGCTCCCCTCGTTACTCATAGTCCAATTTTCCTTCACATTCCCGAGCTTTGCCATCTGCCAGCGCCGCCGCGTAGGGATTAGAAGGCGGCAGGAAAGGAAAGCTTTTCATTTAATTAGCAAGATGGCTGGGGCGCTGGGGTGTACAGTACCTGCATGAAGAGGTTACATTCAAGTTCTGACTCGCCAGTGCCACCTAGTGGGGACCGTTGGGCCTAGCAGCACCCCTGCAGAGCAAGCTTTCGCTCCCCACTTTCTTTGTTTCCCAGCTGTGTGTTGAGGATGATTCACTGTCTGTTCTCACTTCTTTAAGTGCTGGGAGAACGGCATCATCCTGTGCAGGGAACTGGCCGACCAGTACGAGTCTTACTACGACTACAGGAACCTGAGCAAGATGAGGGTGAGTTGTCCACAATGAAAAGGTAGAAAAAGTAGGAAATAAATAAATAATGTTAACTTACTAATTCATCTAATGCACAAATGTTATGGTTCCCAGATGATGGAAGCCTCTCTCTATGACAAGATCATGGACCAGCAAAGACTAGAACCCGAGTTCTTCAGAGTGGGTTTCTATGGAAAAAAGTTCCCTTTCTTCTTACGGGTAAAGACATCTCCATACTCCTTCTGTGTCATGAATATTAAGTGTAACAGAATAATACTTTCACCCTCTCCTGCAGGAAGAATTAACTTTCCTTATATAAGACTCCTCCAGTGCTAGGTGACATTCAGAAACTCTTATTCAATGCCATTAAATGATGTAACAGGCCCCTGTCCTTGGTGGAGTTTGCAGCCAAGGCTGCAGTCGCAAGGTGCGGCCACTAGGTGTCAAGCTAACCCCACGCTGTCTGCTCTCCCCCCATTCCTCTGCAGAATAAGGAGTTTGTGTGCCGCGGCCATGACTACGAGAGGCTGGAGGCTTTCCAGCAGCGAATGCTCAACGAGTTCCCGCACGCCATCGCCATGCAGCACGTCAACCAGCCTGACCAGACCATATACCAGGCGGACGCGCAGTGTATCCTTGCATATATATATATATATAGAGAGAGAGAGAGAGAGAGCTCTCTCACAGACGAGTGCAGCCATGCTGAACAGACATCATGACATGAGAGCAGCACAGTATACATACACAAGCAGAAGTCTACCCACACACACACTCACACATACTGTCAGATTGCTTTGTGTTTACACGCACACAATCACCTGTAATTAGGCATCACGCAACCTTCGGCGCCTCACAATCCCATTCACAGATGAGCCTGCACTCTTACCGTACTAGATGTTTACAGGTTCTCATACAATAAAGAAACATCACACTGTGATTTAAACACAACAAAACCTCACCGGGGACAAATTTTCAATGGATCCGCTCGCCCAATAATCCCCCATTAGTGTCCTCCAGCTCGATAATAATACTGATTAGAGAAGCTTTTAAATGAGACACATGTACTACAGTCATCTGGGTTGCCTCAGATATTTCATTAAGCTTTGCAGGCAGCAGTGAGTGTTAAGAGTGTTAACCTGTATTTAGTCTGTCAGCACCCTGGCTGCCATACCTCAGACTCAGCGATAAGACTGTAGCAACAGTGAGAGTTTACATTTACCCTGCTTAGTGTGAGGGATGTGATTTCTATGATTATTGTGAGGGCATATTATAAAATTCACGTTTTAAACCAACAGTATCCTGACATTTGACCTCACGTCCAATCAATTCCTTCATAGGCTAGCTCATCATCATCTTCGCTTCTTCTTCCCAAGGCCTCACTCTAGCTCAGGTTCAAACTTGGTTACATTTCACTTCAGCAAAGTAGAGAAATCTCACCTCGAAATCACCTCCAAAACTAATGAACTCTGTTCACAGTATCCTTAACCCATGGAAACCCATTCCATGAAGCTCTCTATGCATTGTTCTTGAGCTAATCTGAAGGCCACATGAAGTTTGGAAGTCTGTAGTGACTGACTCTGCAGAAAGTTGGCGACCTCTGCGCACTATGCGCATCAGTACCCACTGACCCCGCTCTGTCATTTTACATGACCTACCACTTTGTGGCTGAGTTGCTGTCGTTTATCAATCGCTTCCACTTTGTTACCACTGACAGTTGACTGTGGAATATTTAGGAACAAGGAAATTTCACGACTGGACTTGTTGCACAGCTGGTATCTTATCACAGTACCATGCTGGAATTCACTGAGCTCCTGAGAGCGACCCGTTCTTTCACAAATGTTTGTAACAGTTTGAAACAGTCTGCATGCCCAGGTGCTTCTTTTATACACCTGTGGCCATGAAAGCGATTGGAACACCTGATTTCAATCATTTGGATGGGTGAGTGAATACTTTTCGCAATATAGTATACGTGTTTACGTCAACATACAAGTTTTTCAAAACGTTACAATGTTCCGATGTAATGAGTTTTGATTGTAATCAGTGGTTAGATTGTGTCTGAGAAATTGTTACAGACCTAGGATTGTGGTGTTGCACTCAGAAAACCATGGGTGCATAATTGCACAAAATGCCAATTTCTACATAATGTTGCTTTAAATCCCCTTGGAAATAATATTAACATATAACAATATACATTTGATGCTTCAGTTTGGTTTGCAGTTACAAAAGTGTTCCATATGAGTGAAACAGTAGATTAAAGAAACATAAATGTCTATAAGAAATTGTCAGATGTTTTAATTAGACGGAGACAAGAGATGATATGAAAGTTTCATGACAATGATCATTCTGTCCATCAAACGTTATTGCGATTCCTAAAATTATCCAGGTAATCATCAAAATATCCTTCAAACTAAAATTGCAATAATACATACCGGAGTCACTTGAACCTTACATTTTATTTGGACTAGAACATTTTTTTTGCATCACAGATGGGACGCACATCAGAGCATCTTAAAAAAAATCACAACATCTTCCTGCACAAATACAAATTAAAAAAAAAAAAAATGGAGGTAATCTCATCCTGCTGTTGAGCTGCAGAGGAAAAATGGGACTGTAAAATGATTTAAGAGCCTGTTTGAAGATCTGTTAGGGCTCCAGCAACACACTGAGAGCTATATGGTTCTCCATAGAGTGTGTCCAACAATATGGGAGCCTTTTTAATTATTCACACTAAAGTATGGGGCAACTGTTGGCCTATATAGAAGGAGAGGGAGGGAAGAGCAAAAAGACTAAGTGACGTAATGAGAGGGGGACGTGTTTGAGTTTGTCATCTCGTTGTTTTTTGTTTTTCCGTTGCATGTGATGTGTTTGCTTGTATGTTCTCCTTCTGCCAAACAGGACAGGAGACCATGGCAATAAATTAGTGCAGCACTGCGTCGTCCTCACACGGCGCAGATCAATAGCCTCCCCCAGATCACTCGCCCGCCTCTACATCTTCGTCGCGAACATTTGTGTATGCGCAGTAGCTGTCACAAGTCGTGGCTGAGCAGCGTCGACTGACATGCTTCCTGTTCTCCTATTATCCTCCATAAGTAACATAAAAACGTAACATAAAAAGTCTCGTATTCTGCCATTTTCTCCTCATGTTCTTCTTTTGTGAGTAAGAATGCCATATGTGGTGTGTGTGTGTCTTCTTTGGAGTGTTTGTGTGTGCACACGTACGTTGGCAGGAGTACCAAAAGGGCGGGTCAAACCAGTTGGCAAGATAGCATTTCCTGTCATCAATTGTTGGTCGATAAGTAATTGCTGCTTTTGGTTCCTTTTGTTTCCTTAATGTGTAGCATCGTGTGCCATCCATGCTTTATTGTTTGAGCCTCTGTTAATATATCCTTGGCAGGTCATTGTTTCCACGTGGATGTAAATATAAAGTGTGTGTGCGGTCACTGGCCTGACTTATGAAACACAAAAGATATTGCCGGAGAGTCGCCCACACACACACACGCTTCACCTGCCTGTGTGTGCCTGTCTTGTCCGTGAGCATGTCTGCGATTTCCCCATGTTCTTCCAGGCCACTGAAGGATTCCTGTCCGTTTTAATCTGCAGCACTTTCTCCTCATCACTCTCTTTCTCTCACTCTCACTCTGTCGCTCTTGCATCTTCCTTAACTTCCACTGCTTCCAGACCTGCAGATCTACGCCGTAACCCCCATCCCAGAGAGCCAGGACGTGCTGCAGAGAGACGGAGTGCCTGACAACATCAAAAGCTTCTACAAGTTCAATCACATCTGGAGGTTCAGATATGACCGGCCCTTTCACAAGGGAACCAAAGACAAGGAGAATGAGTTTAAGGTGCGTTTGTGTCAATAATGCATTTTGAGGAATTTTAGATATTGTTGAGATACTTCAGTGGAATAGCTGTGATATGCAATGGTAAATAACTAAATAATAATGCTGGTAAATAATAAATCAAGTTTTTCTTGAACATTTCAGACTGTAAAAATGACACATTTATGATCATTAGCATTTGGCCAGTGTAAAACGGCTTCATTTTCATCTGCACCCAGGTATTAATCTGTGTGCAGCGCATGTTTTATTCAGGCCAACTCCTGCATCACCAATTATACACGCGCTGCACACGCTCTAAACACACACACACACACACGGAGCGCACGGGTCCTGATATTAGGCGCATAAATATTCAACATGAACACACACACCCCATGCAGTCATTTCACTCTCTCAGTTCTATCAAAGCTATTTGGCCAAATTTAATCACGATATCACATTTCCATCTGTGGCCCGCAGGTGGGAATAATACTGTATGTATGATCAACTTTTGCATGGGAAGAAGACTCCGCAGTAGCCAGGACATGGTGTCATCAGTCATAATAAAGCAATAACGAAGAAATTCAAGTTTCTATCTGCAGAAAATAATAGTTCACTGAAAGGTCAAGGCTTTCATATTTGTCAAATTTTTGCTTTCAACTTCCTGTTCTTTCACTGTGATACATGTTTTTTTTTTTTCCAGTAGGTTTTCAGGTGGGTTTCTTAGCCTTAAAAAGCAGAAAATCAATAAAGGGCAGCAGGGTTGTGTAGTGAGTTGGAAGACCCCACTGCAACCTGAGTACACTGGATCGATGCTGTGTGTCAGCACTCATCTGCTCTGCTGAAGTGTCCTTGAGCAAGATACTGGGTCCCAAACTAACCATAAACTAAATTAAGCTATACTGAATCAGCACCTTGATGGTCATCTATCTCTAGGGTGAGCTCAGAAAACAAAATGTTCAACTGGGAAGCAAAAAGGTAGTAACTTAATTATGTTTTTTTACCTTTGGTTTATGGCTACATATCAGTGGCGGAATGTAACTAAGTACATTTACCCAAGTACTGTACTATCGTAAGCAAATTCTGTACTTTTTGCTCCATAACATTCATATGGCAACTTTAGTTACTAAACTGAAACAAAAAGCACTGCATTTTTAAATGATTTCCTAATATACCATTGTATAAAAAAAACAGAAAAATGCTGAATATTAGATCTGATAATCCACCAGACTGATAATCATTTAAATAGATATATAATTTACCTTTAAATTCAATTTTGACACTTACATAAATTTACTTTTGATTATAAATGGTGCAATATGTAAAAATTGGCTCCCTCTTGAATTCATAATCCAAACAAATATGGGGTGACATGTCATCATAGTAACCGCTAACTGCTCCAACTGTAGCTGCCAGTAGCTAGTTAGCTGAGTCGGTAAGCTGTGCAGTGAGCAGTCCAGAGCTTGTAGAAGTATTACAAAAAAGGATGGGCCCAGGGCTAGTTGGTTAGCATGCTAACTTCAGTAGATATTTCTGCAACACAGTATAACAGTATTACATAACGTAAAATAGATGCTATAGTATGAATAGTGCTACAGCCAAAAGGAAAAATGTGTATTTAATATTTTAGGGTGAAGTGACCCTTTAAAAAAAAAACAAACCTAAAATCCAATATTCTGAATCAGTGTCCTCACAATGTCATAAATATGATTTCGACATGTCTTAATAATTATTGACTTGACTCCAAAGTTACATTATCTACATCCTTGCTTATAAATTGTAGCCTCTTAATGACTACAATTAACTGCTCTCCATCCGTCATGCTGCCTGATATGTTTACAACAATCACAGTGTAAACATCGCTCTAGTTGCTACACTGTGGTGTGGATCTACTATGATGATAGCCTGCAGTGTATACTAGAGTTTCCATAGTTTACTTGCTGTCAGAATGACCTTGTGGGATGCTGGCGTATTGACAAGCATGCTGGCTGACAGGGTAAGTGGTGGAACATGAATGATGACAGGAGATATAAGAAATGACATCTGACCTACACCTACAAGTGGGGGTTTGGCAGTAGGTGTGCTCAACATGTTTTCCTCAAACTCTGTAATTACATAGTGTGCTGTCTTGCCAGAGATACAGTGCCTGTGTGCATTTGATATAACTGGCTATGGATTTAAAGTGTTTTAGCAATCAGCTAGTATTGATGAGCGTGCTGTGTCTTGTTACAGAGCCTCTGGGTGGAGAGGACGACCCTGACGCTGGTCCAGAGTCTTCCAGGCATCTCTCGCTGGTTTGAGGTGGACAAGAGAGAGCTGGTGAGTGTGACCACCTCTGATGAAATATTCGTGAAGACGTAACTGCAGCACACACAGGGGACACTGTAATACGCTTTTATTTTGCAGGTTGCAGTTTAGAGCACTCACAGCCAATACCCAAGTATTGATCCGAGTCATTACATTGAACAGCAATAATGACCTAGGTCAGGAGTTTGGGGCTATTGAACACATTACACTTCCTGCAGTAGACAGATTAGATGACGCTTTGATGACCAAAATGTCCAATCTTTCAAATGGATTTCTGTGTTGGGAAATTTTTACCAATACTTGTTCTGTGTTTCTAGACAGGAATCGCTATCATATTTGATACCAGTCAATGCTTCACTGTTGCACATAAATCCCCCTTTTCCGTCTCTTATCTTCTCACTCAGATCTCCAAGGAGTGGGAGGATTTTAAAAGCTGTTTTGTCCGGCGTATGCAAAACATAACACAGCGTCTGTCTCTGTAGGTCTAAGCACATATTCTTCAGCACATAGCAGCCAAGCATGGTGTGAAATTGTGGACTGTAAAAACCCTTCTGTTATTCTGTGATGGTTATGCAGTGCAATAGCATATAAAATATAGATTTGACAAAAGCTCTATTAGCAGGAGGATTAAGCTTTGCGTGAGACAGAGGAAGAAAAAGAAAGAGAAAGAATATACAGTACAGATTGAAGGGAAAGAACACTTTTTATGCATCTATGTGCAAATGCAAAAGTGTCTGTGTGTGAGTGTTTTTGGAATAATTCAGTGCGTGCCTTAGACTATTTTCAAAAATTGGCCCAATGTTTACATATTTTGTTTTGTACATGATTCATTTTGTTTTATCCAGTAAATCGCATCATCCAGCGGCTGCAATGTAATCCTCGTGGGCAACTTTCTACCAAGTTCAACAAAAGTTTTTTGCCATTGATGAGCTCAGAATGTTATGAGAACATGAGGGAAATGATTCCTACAGAGGCAGACCTTTTTGCTAAAGAGTTGAATCTTTTTTTGGTTTTTGTTATACCAAGAACAGCTGCTACGTTACTCTCGCCGACTCTTCTAAAAATCACCAATGCTAGTTTTATTCTTCTAGCTGTGCTAATAAAGATAATTGTCACCCAACTATTTCCCATCAACTCTATGAAACATTTCAGCAGATAGAACCCCGATAATTGCCCACTTCTTCCAATTGCTACACTCCCACTTTGTAAATCAGATTCTCTTTTATAAATCTTCTTTTCTTCAAGGTTTCAGTTTTGTTGAAAGCTCCCTTGAGAGCCACAGAAGAAGTGACCCCATAAAACTAACCGATTCCTCCACACCCTCCCTTCCCCATAGGTGGAGGTAAGCCCACTGGAGAACGCCATCGAGGTGATCGAGAACAAGAACTTACAGCTCCGCACATTGATCACCCAGTGTCAGAGCCGGCAGATGCAGAACATCAACCCCCTCACCATGTGCCTCAACGGGGTCATCGACGCCGCTGTCAACGGGGGGCTGGCCCGCTACCAAGAGGTATGGATGGATAGATGGAGGATAAGGTTGGGGGGTTTCAGAGACTGAGGCAGCGATGACATATGGATCGGCTAATGATGCATGAAGGTGGGTTTTAGCGGAGCGATGTATGGACAGGGAGCATTTTACGGAGGGAGGAGCGGATGAGCTGACGGATGGCGCGCGAATGGTTGGGCGAAGGGTCTGACTGATGTGAATGGATGGTATGGAAGTGGGAAGATGAGATGGAAGGGTGGATGGATGTGGGATTGGTCAATGGATGGTTGCGGCGAGAAAGAGGGGTCAAAAATAGCAGGTAAAGGAGTGAGAGGAAAGATTATAGAGAGACGGATGGCGGATTGTAGCGGAACGAATGAGATGGGAGTGTTTCTTCAGCAGCTGTAACAAAACTGAACCCTGGTCAATCCAAACGTTTGCATCTGCTGCTTCTTCAAGAGCTCCTTAAGTGCGGACATTAAAAACATTCCTGAACCAGGTGGAAAGAAAAGACGTCCACAAATTGACTCGAGGAAACTTTTTATTTTTTTACCCCCAGCTAACAAAGTGGACTCAACTCGACTGTGTCGCATAGCAACCACCCTTCCCTCTGGGAGCACATATGTGAAGAGGCATGTGTGTGAATACTGTGTGTGTGTGTGTGTGTTTGTGAGTGTATATTGGGTTGGTGCAGAAGTAGCCTATCTAGGTTTCCACAAACCACAAAGGCATAAAAGATCTACTTCCATAAACATTTTGTCTATGTATATACATGTATACATGGCGTCTCTCTGGGTATGAATGACCACAGTGTTCTGGGGACCCTATTTTCGGCTTTTTGAGTTCTATTATTACCTCTCATATGTGGTACATTTTAAATCCTGAGTTTCAGTTTCTTCAAAAGTACATAGTGCCCCTTTAATTTTCATATCAAACAAAGCAGAAAGTGTCACAGCTGTTTCCCTGGAGACGGACACAGATGGGGCCGCGGCGAACACCGCTGATATCGACGCTCATTTTTCCTTTCGCGGCGTGCGACATGCAGCACCCCCCCGCGCTATAAATCTATTAATTTCCCAGCGTAATACCGATCGACAGCTGTGGAGGTATGTCGGGCTACAAATGAAGGAGAAATTGTCATTATTAATATTCAGATTTATTGCTTTAGTTTGAGCCCTGGAGGGGTGGGGGGGGTTGCTGTCTGATTTATTTCCCCTCCCCTCAGCGTTCTATCTCTAATTGGACTTTTCTAATGATTAACTGAGCCAATCCATGGCGAGGCCTCACTCCCTGCAGCCCGGCGACGAATTTCCATCATTCGTAGAAGATTATTGATTATTTTTTTTCGCTGGCTTGTCCGGAGGTCCTTGGTTGGATTTTCTGCTCCAGGCAGCACTTCTCGCTCTAGAATTACTACTGTGGCGCTGTTGCATATGGACCGTAATGTTAAGGCAATAAAAATATGTTTCACTCCGTCTACATGTGTCACAGGTTTTAATAACAAAAGACTGTGGCATCATGTTCAGTGCATACTAATATAGGCTATCTTCATGGAGATTGCCATCTGAGGATGTTTGTCTGGAGGAATAATATCCTAGTTTCATTGAGGACTGCAGCGAGTGTGTGTGACAGGTCTGAAGCAGCGCTGAGCATCTTTTCTCTTCAAACGTCATCTGGCTCTGTCTCTTTGGAGATAAACAGCTGTTTCCTTGTGAGAGGAACCATGCTGATCTTTTTTGTGAACTCCTCCTTTACCATACCTTTCAGCCTTTTTTATTGTGTGTGTGTGTGTTTGTGTGTGTGTGTGTTTCCCTCTGTGGCAGATTTGAAAGCAGATTACGAGCCGGGTCTTTCATCCGCTCGTCGTCTCTCTGCTCTTTGTGTGCTCTGATGCAGATTGAAAAGGATTTACTGTAATCTGTAGACACATCACAAGTGTGGATGGCATTGTAAACAACAAGGAACTGGCATTTTTAATATATACGGAGGGGACAAAAATGGTTATTGTCATTCAATGCAGACATTTTTTTCAGCGCATCCGCTTCTTACTTGAATCATGCTTTTTGTTTTTGTTTTTTGAAGGAACATGTCTGTGAAAGTCACAGAAAAGTGCATAATCAAGACCTGTGATGTTTCTGAAGAGACATGATCTGTAACAGGAAGCGGTGACAAGAAAAGCTTTTAAAATCTGAGACTAAATTAGCCCCTAAATCAAAGTAAAATCAATCGTTTGATTCCACTAATATCCATTTGGCTGAGTGTTTCTCTTTCTCTATTTTTAGCTCGATATTCTGCTCCCTGAACTTGGTATTAATAACACAACACAAAAACCTCAGACAGGAGTATTTCACCTCGTTTGAGCTGGATGTTAGTTGACTCTGTTTGCTCACTTTGTGTGAATGTTTTTCCAAGGATTCAACCGAAAAGCGTGGGGACGCTAATTCACTGTGTCAGCCCAGCAGGGATTCAGGTAAACTCTGCAGTGCAGAAAAGCTCCTGGTGTGCGCATAACAGATGTTTCTCATTTTGTCTCTGCGCAGGCCTTTTTTGTGAAGGACTACATTATGAATCACCCCGAGGACGGTGACAAGATCGGGCGACTGAGAGAGCTCATGTTTGAACAGGTTTGTAGTAAGAGATATGAGGGCTTGGACCTTGGAAGGACCTTCGAAACACTTTGTAACAAAACACTCATGTATGCCAAAAAGCGGAACTTGAGTTGTTCAATTGGCAGTGTTATTTATAATGTCATTTAGTTTAGTACTGAGTGTTAATATCCTGTTTTTGGGGATTGGCAGGTTCACTCTTCATACAATGCAAAATATCTCCATCAGTAACAGTCACTGGTGGACAGGTATTTTTAGGCCGACAACTTGTCTGAGAGTTAGAATAAACTGGATAACAGCATCATTATTGACAGTGTTAAAAATCACCTTTGACATGTGTTCGACATTTCTATATCTGATATCTTGGTGATTTTAAAAGAAATTGCGTCCCCATCTTCTTCTGTTGTTTTAAGAGAATGCTGCAATGCTGTTTTGCTGTGAAGCTCTAGAAATGTTTAGTGCACTACAAAACTTCCGCTTAAAGCGTCTGCTAGATGTCAGTGTACTGCTCATCAGTGTGAAGGTGGGAGCACAGTGAACGAATTATCATTTTTGAGTGATTTTATCCTTGAAGTAAATTGTGCTTACTTACGTTCCATCATTGGCTATTCTAGATTTTGACACTGAGATTTTCTTTCTCATAGCAAATGTGTATCGTTTATAAATATTGCTTATTGGTATCTTCGGTTTTTAATAATCTGTATCTGCCGCAAAAAATCCATATGGGCTGATCCCTAATATTTGCCCTAGCTTGTTTAAAAGATAATAGTGAAAAAGTTACAGTAAATATTCCAACAATGTTCTTTTGACTTTCTGTTATTTATAATATCCAGAGACGGTAACCAGCTCTTGTTTTGCAGGCACACATTCTGGAGTACGGCCTCGCTGTGCATGAGAAGTTTGTTCCCCAGGACATGAGGCCGCTCCACAAGAAGTTAGTGGACCAGTTTCATCTGATGAAATCCAGTCTTGGCATTCAGGTATGTCGAAAGCCAAGACACCATCATCCACCTCAAAGAATCCATTTCAAAGGCTGCGAATTTTGTAAACTAATGAGGGGATTTGAATATGAAGTTAAACAGAAGTTAGTTTGTTAATGACGGATCAAACGCATCAGAAAGATTTAAGAACTCCTGCTTGAGGTAATGAATTTTTCTCAAATCATTAAGTCTCCTTTAGTCCTTTATGGAAGCACACAGTATGCAACAACAGAAACCGACCGCTGTGTTCAGACTTCCGAGTGAATGACCCCTCCGGTCCTCCAGGGAGAAAATCCGCCCCTCATTAAACAGACTTCCTTTTTATGCACTTGTGTGGTTTTTTTTTTTTGCATACCTCACACTGGCATCAAGAAGCATTTAATCATGTGTACTTCCTCTCGTCCACTTTAAACACCCCAGGAGTTTCCAGCGTATGTGCGGGCGAGCCCGGTGCACTTCACCAACGGGAGCCCGCGGACCTGCAGGAACTCTGTGCCCAACATCATTAGCCCAGACGGTGGCAGAGGGGTCACCAGGCGGAGGTGCGACCTCGTTTGTCTTATTTTGTCTCTTATTTTGTGAATTTATTGATGTGACGTTTGTCTTTCTTTCTTTTCTCCTCTTTGTTTCTCTTGCATAAGAAATCTAAATAGAACTCAGAGAGCCTTTTACCTCAGGTTTAAAGTTCTGCTTCACGCTGTCTCACATTCCTTCGCTGTTTCTGCGGTGCCACCCTTGACTGCAGATCTGACTCTCCATCTTCTTTATTTTACTTTTTTGTGTCCCCACCTCACCTCCAACACCACGCGCTGTGCCTCTGCGCCTTCCCTCTCCTTCCTCCCATTCTTCACCGGTGTGCCATACAATAGGCGGGGGCTGGCACCCACAGGGACACTTTCTGTGTGCCTGCCGCCAGGCCAGCAGGCAGACGAGTGTGTGCGCGCGTGTGTGGGAGTGTGTGTGTGTTTTGATGTGTTCAGTGACCCTGCCACTCTGTCTACCTGCGACATTCTGGCTCCACAGTCCATTCCCAGGGGGCACGTCCACACAGAAAGATACGGACACACACATCACCTCCATCTCCCCGTGACATTTTGAGTTTTACCTGTCGAGGTTTTGATTTCTTTTTTCTGTGCTCTGTTTGGAATCACAAAACCGGGTTACATCTATTTTCTTTTGGCACTTTTTTTTCGTGGGCAAAGACTTCTGCTTCAGCCTCCCTTTAAAAAAACCTTGTGTTTGTTCTTTAACCTTTGTTTTAAACTTTTGCCTTTCGGTAGACCAGTCCTGGATGAAATGCTGCGACTGCTGCATCGATTATTTTCTTATAATCTGACATTTTCTATCTCTGTTTGTCTTCTTCCCCTCCCTCCCTGCCCTTTGGTGGGACTCGCGCTGAACTTTTTTCGGTGAGTGAAACCTCTAAAGTCTAATGAAACAAAAAAACCTCGACCTATCTCTCTCTGCTGAAAGCCAAAGTGACCATCTCTCTCCGTCTCTCAGCCCCTGCAGCTACCCTGCGGTGAACCGCTACTCCTCGTCCTCTCTGTCATCTCAAGCCTCCAACGAAGTCAGTAACATCACAGGGCAGTCGGAGAGTTCGGATGAAGTCTTCAACATGCAGGTAATCTCTTCCCCTCTTATTCACATGCCTCTTATCCCGGCCCATAAAGGCTCTTAAGGCGATGGAGCCCACATCGCAAACATGCTCATTGCCCTCTTGCTCCCTACTTTTCAGATTTCACTTCTTTTTTAATCCCCCTTCACTCCATCCCTCTTCTTCTGTGAGCCTTTTTTTGCTCTGAAGTCCTTCTCTGCCTCATCCAGCCAAGGAAATTGTCATGATTACATCAAATAAAGAAACGGTGCTTTGTGTGCTCGCCCAGGAAGCTCGCTGGAGTTGGGCACTAATCTAAAGTAGATTTGGCCACTACAGAAAGCTGCCGACAACTCCTGGCAAGCTGTCTGGCACACCTGGCAGGAAGCAGGGAGAAGCGGTTGTTGCTGATCTGACTGTACCTATTACAATACAGGTTTTTGAACGTCGTAGCTTTTATTTGGTGGATCAAGTACAATTTAGTGACAGTGATCCTGAAGACAAGTATTGTTACGGAAAAGCGTTGCACGAAAACTTCAAACCCCACAATCCTGGAGACACACATTGATGGATTGTATGTGGGTTTATTTTATAAAGAGTGTTGTTTTTGAATATGTTTATTATACCGCACATGTCCCAGCGCAGTAAATAGGTTGCCAGGCAACAGGTGGACACTCTAGGAAGTCCCTGCCGCTGGCCAAGAATAATCCAGCACATAACTCCCCTGAAAAAACACAATATATTGTTGTTACAGTTTGGCTTTTGTGAAGATTTAGCAAACAAGATATGAAATGTTGATTTTTTTTTTTCTCTTTTGCCAGGCAATCTGCAATAAACACGACATGAAATGTTAACTAGCATTTTGAGCATCTAACCGTCACTTACCCGAGGATCATTTGCCTTGTTTGTTTCTCAGCGACTCTCTTCTCTTCCCAGTATTATACTTCCACATGTGAAAGTTCTTTAGCCCCTCAGTAATTTTCTACTTTTGGAACAAAAGAAAAGCAGAAGTGTAGTTCTGTGGAAGTTAAAGCTACCTTGGAGGCGTCGAGTTAAAAATATCTGACTTTGAAGCATCGAGAAAGACACAGTCTCCAAACTACACTTAGATTTTTTTATTTATTTTTTTTAGATAACATCAGAAAAGGTTGTGAATTTCTCAATGCTGTGTCATAAAGTTTTTATACAGAATGTTATTAAAGTGCATAATGTTCTGGTCTGTAATAATGATGTTGTTCTCTTGTTGTCATCCCTCGTGCAGCCCAGTCCGTCTACCTCAAGCCTCAGCTCCAACCATTCTGCCTCGCCCAATGTCACCAGCTCAGCCCCCTCCAGTGCCAGAGGTGAGACAGCAGCTCATTTCACAGCGCTTCCCACTGTAGACTTTTTGCCGATTTTTCAATCTAGAGTGACTCGCGCCGAGGAAGCAGACAGAGGTTCAGCTGGACAGACCGAACATGGGGACTTGCACCTCTGACCTCTCGGTGATGATGTTCTTTCAAACGACGACGGCGAGGTTAGCGAGGTTACACGACAGCTAGGGATACACGGAGGAGAGGGAGATGAGGTTAAAAAATAGGGAGGAGAGGGAAGAATGCAGAGAGGCAGAAAAATAGAATACAAAATGAGCTGAGATGAAAAATGAAATGTGCTGAGACGTGGAGACACACGCTGTTGAGAATGCGAGACAGAGCGAGAGTAGGAGATGATTACAGCTCTGTGGAGTATCCCCTCTTGGACCGCAACACAATCTCCCGTCCAGGCCCGGGCCGAGCCTCCTGCATGGTGGGGTGTGAATATCTAATGCCCCCTCCGTCTGCCCCTCTTATCTCGCCGTGCTCAAATGTGCAAACGTGTTCCTGCCTGATCCACATCATAAAAAGGAAGAATATATGAAGACGTTTATGAGAGCGTATACACTCCCCTTTGGCAGGCCGCTGGCAGCGGGCGGCGCCCTTATAAAAGTGGCCTCTGTCTACCCATAAAGCCTGGAGAGAATTATTGCGAGTGTGTTATCTGAATGAGAGCCAGCGATGGCTATCTCGCGCTCATATGATAGCCCTCCGAGTGGTCGCTAATGGATCGAGATCTACACAGTGGCTAACGGAGGATGAGGGGAAGTGCTGTGAAAAAGGTTGCGAGAGAGGATTTGCGTGTGTTACATATGTTTCTGTGTCAAGGTTTAGCATGTCTATTGTGATTGTCCATTTCTCTGAGGAGGTGAGGAGTGTGTGAGTGTGGGCAGGGGGCAGGCCATTTATCATGTTGTGGAGTCAGCGAGGCTGAAAGAATGGTGGAGAGGCTTGGAGGGAGAGAGAGAGATTGGCCTTTCCTGATTGCCAGTATTTGTGGGTAATAGTCTAACACCTTGCTGTGATTTGGTCCCTTATGTGTTTGCCTACGCTCTCCTGTGTGTGTGTGTGTTGGTGTGTCACTGCTCTAATATCTCACACTGTCCTTTCCAGGTTCACCCCAGATGGCAGAGAAACACAAGCATTCCAGAGAAAATGCCTGTCTGTCTCCACGAGAGAGACCAGTCAGCGCCATCTTCCCCAACCCCCTGGACCCTGCACAGGTTAGCACATACACACATTGCCAACAGTGGACTCTCATTCTAAATAAACCAAGTGGTGACCTCTGTTTTTGGCCATTTACACACACTAAGGTATACCAGAAACCAGAATGAATGTCACAATTAAGCCATTAATTGGATCTGGCTGTACCTTATGTTCAAGAATAGAATTTGTTTTTACTGTCAAGATAATGTGACTCTGCATGTTGATGCGATTGTAGGTCGCTCTTTTAAGTTAAAACAGAAGGATGTTCGCAGGCAAAGAGAATGAGGGAGAGCAAATAGAAGGAGAAATATGTTTTTGACCTTTCGGTGACCAGACCAAGAGGATATGACTGCTAGTACAGGGAAACTTTGAGACTGTGCTTCTGCTCTCACATTAGTACTTCTGGTTTGTTTTTTGAAAGCAAACAGAAGAAGACAGCCAAGCCAGCAACAGAAGCACATTTAAACCCTTTTCGTGAGGCCTGTTAGCATTCCCAAATAATCACAGTGGGCAATAGTTGAAGCAATTCTAAAGAGTTTATGGTCTCAGTCTCTGGCTTTAAGTCTTTTTCAATACAGCATAATGTTCTTTTTATAAATTATGGTCCCATATAGGGTAACATAGATGATAAAGCAGAGTGTACTTCACTGCAAGGCTAACTTGTGACTGAAAAGTCACTACCATGGCATGTCCTCGGTAAATCCTCCCCAGCTCAACCTTCTTGTCCGAATATGTTCACTCCTGCCTTCAAAAACAAAAGGATGGCAGCAGTCATAATTGCAAAATGGATGACATCATGGGTTTTACACTTACACAAAGTTTGAATAATAAAGATGGCCGAACATATATAAGCCTTTATGATTGTAAAAAACACCTCATAAAACAGATAACACTTCGGCTCCATCTTTGCAACTCCATACTGTGAGCAGATGGACGTATGCATGATTTTTTTTTTTTTTAAACTTAGGATCGAAAGAGAAACACTCATTTTTTCTCTCGTTTGCGCTCTTCCAGATGGTTGCATTCTCTTTGTCCTCACACTTGACTCCACCTGTCTCACAAGTGTTAGAGATTAAGAGCAAGACTAAATATAATTCTTCTTTGACACACTGCTTCTTACAGGCATGCTTGCCCAATACAGAGAACAAGGTCAACCTATGTATTGTACGACACATCTCACTGCATGACTTCTGTTCCACGTGTAGCTGAGGGACGCAGTTTTTCAGAGGAAAGTCAGATGGTCGAGCTCTGGTAAAAAAAAACAAAAAACATTCCACTACAGCAAGCTAATGTTACAAGATCCAACAAGAACAACATGATATTGCAGATTCCCGTGTAGCTGAAGGGCAGCACGTAATGCAGTCACACACTCCATCCTCAGTGACAAAGCCACTGTAATAGAAAACTAATGTGTTTGTTTTCCACGGCGCTTTCATCTCTTACAGGCGTCGCTGATGCTAGTGGCACTGCTCGCCCTCTTTTCTGTTGACTGAAAAGATCCATTCAGGTCTACAGATTCTTATAATCATTTCCAATCTGGCAGCAGTGAAGCACTCACTATTAGTTGCTAATGGAGTATTGATTATAAGTAACATTGATCACTTGTAGAATTCACTGTAATTAGAGCAGCCAGGTCAGAAAAAGCCATCTCACTCCTGTATTTTTAAAAAGATGGGGGGGGAAGAGTGCCCGCTCACTTCTACAAATATCACGCCAGACATAAAGGTCATCGCACGTTCAACACTCTTTCTCTCTGTGTCTGTTCTATTGAATTTGTTAGCGATAGATTTCACACCTTGATATTTATTTTTGCCATGCAGTATTCAATTATTCCCCCGGTGAGCTAAAGCTGGCATTTACCTGTGTCAAAGCACAGACACTGTTTCTCGACGCATGTTCTTGACAGGCCTTTTTTTTTTTTTTCCCTCTCTCTTCTGTGTACAGAGAGCTCCTTCTCATCAGATAGGCGACACCACTTTACCGAGGAGCGACCCCAACCTCTCAGCGCCAGACAAAGGTAAAACACTGCATCCAGTATGTGTTGTTGCATCCCTCACGTCCCTCCGCTCGCGACTGTCCATGTTCCTCCTCGTAATAAACTCTCACCGCAGGGAGTCCCCCCCCCCAGCAGTAATAATGCCGACATATTAAAACTCTTTTTATTATTCCGAGGTACTTGTTTAATATAATTTTTATTGCCCTGTGTGCTCCTTATTGTTATTTAAAGAGCATTTATCCCCCAGCATTTGTGCGTTAACTTTAATTCCCGCAGAATTTCTGAACAAAAGCTCACTTCAGTGGAGCACCATAACCCCGCAGCAGAAACATTTTCTATATTACTTTCGGCTGCTAACTGTCCAGATTTCCTGTGTGTGTGTGACGGTTTGACCACAGAGTGACTGGAGGCATCTGTTTTCACACAGCTTCACACACATGTACGTACGTATGTGTCTCCCAACCAGACACACTGTCTAGATAAAAAAAGTTTCATCTCCTCTTATCCTGAAAGAGTAATGAAATGGCAGCTACTATCCCTGTGACACTGATGGACGTGTGTGACATTCATATGCATTCAGTTGTCATTTGGCTCAGTATACTCGAGGGGAGATGCATCTTTCTTGCATTGTCTGGGAAAAATATGCCCATGAATTGAGAATCAAAGCTGATCTTCATGTGCAATCAACACAAAATTAAAAAGTGTGTAGATTTGGTGAAGAAATTGACACTCTGAATTATGATATAAAAAATATTAATGTTGTAATAATGCATTTTTTCCCATAACTTAATAAACAAGCTGTACTCAGAGGAGAATAAGGTCCCCAGAACAGTTTGCTAGGGTCCGCCACATATAAACAAAGTGAAACAAATTAAATCCTGCTGTCCTTTGTTTATTCAGGCATGAAAATAAGAGTTTGTTGATTTCATTTGTTTATGTAATAAATTATCCTCCCTAAAACTACTCAGTGCACCTTTAAAGTTTGACAGAAGCTCACCCAAAAAAAGCAATCTGCCGGTATAAAAAGCGCCACTTTCTGAGAACTTTGAGGAACAATTAGGGAGCATAGCAGATGAGACACCTTATAAATAAAGAGCGAGGTGTGTGGATGTGAAAGCTTTCTTGTGACGCCCACACAAACAAGCACGCCTTGCCGCGCTAGTCAGGTGTGATCTGTAAATAATGCAGCGGTAGATAGATGAACTTCCGCAATATGGTGACACGACACCTTCGTGCGCACGACAATGACGAAAAGGTGCCAAGTTTTGCATGAAACCCGCGATGGTGTAAAAGTGTTGTTTGTCGCATCTTCTGCCGCAAAGCCTTAAAATTAAAACTCCAGATACTAAATATAGAGTGTTGTTGAAACATGACTCCAGCTCACTGTGAAATGAAACCAGTGTTTTGAAGCCTGTTTGGAAGGTGTTGTCCGAAGGCATCAGGAGACCATGACTTCATAAACTGTGACCTGAGCAATCGCCTGGACTAAGATTTCAATTATAGAGTCTGATTACATTCTATTTTTACAGAAATGTCTGCTTAAGTAGATGGAAAGTGCTTAATTAATCTCTCATCGGGGGCATTAAATGAAGTACTTTGTAGCTACTTCAAGTGCAGACAGTTCTGTAGCTACTTAAGAGCTTAAAGTTTGATTGAATGTGACCCATAAACCTGGAGACTAAACACAGACCAGCTGAGATTTCTGCAAAAAGTATCAGTTAATTGAAGTGTATTTATGATTTACAGTGTAATGTTGTTGATGATATTTATATATATTGTTTTATTTCATATTAGCCCGTTTTCACATTAAATTTCCAAGTGTGGCAATGCACAGAACAATTATCTCCTCTTTTTGCAAATATAAAACTAAAGCTGAATCAAAAGCCTTACAAGCCTTAAAAACAAAAAATCAGATACATTCAGATGTTTTTTCATGATTAATTAACAGATAAATATTATTAAGATCAGGACACATAGAAACATTAACTTATTTTGGTGTTAAGGCATTGTCAGTGACCCACATGATATTGTACACTCCTAATTGGTAAAATATCTCTCTATCTCTCTCATTCATATATATATATATATATATATATATATATATATATATATATATATATATATATATATATATATATATATATATATATATATATATATATATATATATATATATATATATATATATATATATATATATATATATATATATATATATATATATATATATATACATATACATATATATATATATATCCTCCACCACCCACAAGTATTTCTTCTGAGGTTTGTTTAGCTGCTTGACCTTATGTCGTGTCTCTGCCAGTAATGTTGGCAAATGTTACTGTTTCTTGTAAGGACCAAAGAAAAAACATTTGTGGAGCACAATCATCTTCACTCCCACTGAAAAGGGCAAGAGAGACAGGAAAAGAGGAAAGCAACAACAGTGATGCATCAAAGATTGAGACAAGCCTCAGACTAAAACAAAACAACAACAAAAATGATTAAAATTGCAAAACAAAAAAATTGAGTCAGACTAGCATTACTTTACCTTAAGGGTTCCATATAATATAATGAGGTTTCTCTGTCCTTTTATGTTAATATATGCTGTGAAAGTATCAAAACACCCAATCCAGCAAGAAATGTACACAGCCAGTACTAAGAAACTGTGTCTTCTTCAGGACTACTGTAAGGTTGTGATATCACAACTATACTGTCACTGCCCTCAGCACCACCTTAGTCGTGAAAACACAGTAGGACAGATTGGGTTTTTCACAAACAGAGACAGGCAATAAAACTGAGCTTTCAGATGGAGGCTGAATAGAGGTGCTGCAGCCATGGACAATATGACAAAAAAAGTTTACTTTTTTTTTTAAAGCAACATTTTCTAGTAATCACCCCCCAAAAAAGAGTGAATGTGGCATTCCATCTCCCCCATTCCACTGTATTCACATTACAATACCGCTAGCTAACATTAGCTAGCCAGCATTAGCATGCCAGGAGCATACCGTAGAACTCAACCACTCTTTTTAAGTTTGTTTCCAAAAACTACCAAGACTATCGATAGCTGACATATGTTTGCAGAAACACATTTTTGAGGGGAAACCGTACATTACAATCAACTGATCAATGTTAAAGGTTCAGTGTCTAAGATTTAGTGGCATCTTGCTGATTCCAACTGAATACCCCTCCTATCTCCGTTGCCCTCCAAAAGTGTAGAACTAAAAGTGGACGTTCTGTGGAAGAGGACCTGCCTCCGTCTGTGACATAAGGGCTCGTTAAGCTTTCAAGAAACCGTAATTGTGTCCATTTCTGACAGTAGATCCACCAAAGTCCTACACACTGGACCTTTATTTTGTGAAGCTTTCACATCATCCATCAGAAATGTGCATGATTCCACTGTGTTCTCCATGTCTTGTGTTATCCCATAACCTGTTGAGTGACTTGTGATGTCTCTGTGTACTGAAAGTGAGACCCACACCCAGTAGCTGGAGCCTTGACAGTGTCAAAGAGGGCGCTCCATCCTTCTCTGACTCTGTCGGCAAATTGCTAGGCCCTCCCGTACCTCCTAGGCCACCGTACTCAGGTAAAAAGGCCAACCGTGGTGAATTCCCTGACAGGAATGGTACTAATTTTCCACTCCGGCTATTGACACTCTCTCCTCTTCCTCCTACTACTACTATGACATTTTTTCCATCTCCTGCTGACTGCCGCCTGGCTTGCTGCTGCCATTTACATACACGAGCCACATTTTTACTAACTGGTTTGAAATGCTGATATTTACTGGAGTGTGATAATCTGTGCAGACTTCGTGAGGGCTGACATTGTTCCCAAATCAAATTCCAGTCGATTCCTGGATTTATTTCCTGTTTTTTTTTTCCTCCCCTTCAAGCCCTCCTGAGAAATGCACATCATTACATCTCTGCAACATTTTTTTTTCCTTTGCCATCAACTCTGTGTTGTACTTATATACAGATTCAACAGACTTGACTTATTCCCCAGTGCTTTCTGATATATTGCACTGCCCAGCAGCGTAATAAGCAGATGGAGGGTTTTTTTTACTCCTCTCCCCTCCACTTTTTGTGCCCTCATTGCATAAAACAGCTGTCGGATGTAGAAACAGCTTAAGGTGGCCTAAAGGACCTGCAGAACATCGGCGCTTATTTGACTCATTGATGCTTTAAGCCACTGGCCCCCCTTCTCAGCTCTGTGTGTGTATGTTTGCATGACTCATGCTGTGTCATCACGGTGAATGGGAGAAAAGTGTCCCCTAATTTGAATTTGCCCTCTTTTCCTTCTCATCCGGTTGTCAGCAGGCTCGTCGGCTAAAAACATGAGGTCGCAGTCCCCCGTCTCCGCCTCCAGATCGCCGCAAAAGGTTGGTTCTGTTTCTGTCACTTCCCTTTGTTTTTTTTTTTGGTTTCTCTTTCGTTTTTCCCTGACACATCCCGACCTTGCTTAGCGACAGCCTCGGGGGGCCTTTATCCTGCGCTGCTACCATCTTACCGGCCGGCTCCAGGGTCTTTATCCTACTCTGTGTCAACCAGAGGCCTGGGAGCTTTGTATTACTGTTCACTGAAGCTGTTAAGTGCCCCGCTGCTGCTGATTTTCTAGTTTTTATGACACGGCTCTCCCCAACGAGGACCCAAAATGGGACTGGCTGGAGGGCATTCATTGTAGATGCCAACCGGTGTCTGTTGTGTTAGATTCAGGCTCCAATAGGATGTCACCTGGACCGCTTGCCAAAAATATGCAAAACCAGATGGAGTTTTTCGACCACACTGCAACTGCCTGTCAGTTTAAGGTCCCACATTGTAGAAAGCAAGATTCCCTGTCTTTTTTGTTTATAAAGCAGGTGTTGTGACACAGTGAAAGCATCAAAAGGTTTTATCCTCGGAGAAATGCTCAGAAACTGTGCCGTTGGAAAAACAACAGCAGAGCTAATGCTAAAATATGGTGAGTAGTGCCTGTTCAGGCATCCAGAAGCCGGCCAATCAGAGTAAATTGGGGTTTTCAGGTGCTGGGGCCTTAAAGAAAACTGGCATCCATATGCAGAAGGTGAATAGGGTGCCACAGCATTTGGCATTTGTATTTGCCATGAGTTATACGTATCACATTTCCTGCAGGCAGCCCCCTAGTGGTCACAGTGCCGTTGACATGATCCTTTTTAAATCTAAAAAATCAAGGTGTATGTATTCATTTTTATAGCAGGAAGCTAAGACTTTCAGCTTTTGCCCAGTCATGGCGTAGGTTTGTGACAATGTCATTACATAATGTTAAGTGCGGTGAAAAAACAAGCAGTGGCACCAGGGATCTGCCCCAAAATGACAGCAGGAAATCTGTGTTTACACAATTCTGTGTAAATCAGTCCAAATTAACAAAACATAAATGCTAAAGCACTTATTCTTTTCAGAAAGAGGAAGCCAAGACTGTAGTCTTTTGCCATATCACCTTGTACGTATGTGGTGTCGTGATGCTTGAATGGATATGTTTTGTTTTAATTTAGTAAAATTTGTTGAAAAAAAACTTAAGATTTCTATATTTTTATTAATCAATGACATAATTTAAATACTTCAGTCATTTTGAAATGTTTATTGACCTGAATAACCTTTAAGCTGCGGTTGTGTAGATTTCAGGGAAATTAAGCATTTGAACTTACTTCCAGAAACTATATCACAGTAAGCAAAAATACCAGTAGAGGCACTCGTGGGCTAGCTCACAAATCGTGATTTTCACTATTTTAATACTTTTGTGTGCCGAGGTGACGGCCATGTTGGTTTACATCAAAAAGCACCTTCTGCGTTCACACAAGTCGTGTGTAATTCATGTCACGATGCAAAGTGGATTAGAAAAAAAAAATCCCATGAGAGAAAGTAGATTTTTTTTTAACACTATAGCATTTGAACCTATTACAGCAGACACCCAAAATAAAAAGCACGAACCTGAAAATCAGCACAAAATGGCACATTCAGTTTCACATTTCAAAGACTGTTATGTTTTCATTTACGCCTGATTGTGAGAGACCTGAACTAAATGTTCCCATCTCTCGACTGAAATGTGTTAAAACATATTTTCGTATACCTCTGACCTTGAGCGTTTTCATGTGTGTCCACAGTTAAACTGATTACTCTCACTTTGTCTGCGAGCCCTCATTTATTGTTAATGAACCTCTCAGTGGATAATGGCAGACTGCAGAAGCATCAGAGGTCCAGGAAAAGGTTAGCGAAGCGCCCGAGCGAGCTCTTAATGAGGGTAAAAACTTGTTTTCAAACTCTGGTGATCTGAAGCTCATCTCCTGCTAACTATTATTGGCTTTGTGGGCTTGTCACGAGCTCCGGTGCTAAGCTCCCGGCTTTGTTGTGGGTACGATGTCTCCCTACATGTGACAGCTACCAAGAATGCGGTTGTTTGTGCATGTCAGTGTGGTCTGTGTGTATGTGCGAGGAGGAGAGAGTGAGAGAACAACTCGGCGAACCAAAGTGTGAGTGACAGCTTGGCGCTCAGCGTGCTCCGTCAATCACATCCGCATGCGCGGCTAGGTGTGCACGCGTCGCGGCAGCGGAAGAAGCCTGGAGCGAAGTACCGAGCTGCCCATCACAGCGCAGCCAGACGCGGCTCCTCTGCGGACCTCCAGCAGGCCCCATTATCTGGCACATGAGTGCACACACGCCAAACACACACATCAGTTAGTGCAGCCAGGGGCCCATTACCAGACCACAAACCCCAGGACGGTAGTGAACCCGCAGAAAACACATGGTACCAGACTGACAGGGCTGCACTTACTCATCTCCAGAGGTAGAAATGATATTTACTGGTAGCCTCTCTCTGGAAACCAGGGCCAGGAGAATAAACGGCTTGTCAGCACTGTATTAAAAACCGTATTTCATCATGCTTGTCCCAAATGTAGAAAAGGTCTGTCTAGTCTTGCATGTCAAATGGATACCTCTCTTTCTGCGCGCCCTGTAGCATAAATGGTACAACCTTACTGATCAATTGTGTATACCTCACTAGATCCAATTAAATTGTTGCAGATATGATGGCAGCATTGTGTAATTGCTTAGAAAAACATTTTGTTGAGTGACCGGATTTTTTTTTTGAGTGGGGGAAGTGCAGCATATTGTGTTTTTTCATCTCGATGCACAGGGCTGGTTGATAGAGTGGAAAAAAACCTGGCCCTCTCAATCTGCTCACTGACTCTTCGTTTCATTTCTCCCTATTTTTTTAAGTATTAATCATCGCAGTATGGCTGTGTCAGCACACATGTTGGAGAAAGCAGACTGGAGGACGCACACAATATGGCCGTGTGATCGTCATAAGTGGCTCACCATATTTTAAACTCAAAATTGAGTTGAAACCATTTTTTTTTTTGTTGTTTAGGCTTAAAAAATCCTCTTCAGCAATCCTTTTTTTAACAATCAGAGAAAGTGTTTTAGTGCTATAATTTATTTTCATCCTTGATTGATCTACAGATAACATTTTTCAGTTGACTGGTCCAAACCAGGGGTGGCCAAGCTTTTTCTGTTGGTGGGCCGAAACTGAAACCCGAAAATGGGCCATGAACCCAAAGCAAACAACTATTGTTAAGCATTATATTGCTAAGACGCAAAATGGTACTAACATCCAAAGTTCCCATATCTGTTCCACATGGCTCAGATTTAGATTTGGATAAGACTAGAGTAAAGAAACATTTGTGATTTCCTGTCATTCTTTCTCTCTCTTCAGACCACAGTGCCACCCTTCACCCCGTCACCCACCGAGTGCCAGTCCACCAGCCTGGTCTCCAACTCCCCCGTCCTCTCCGGCAGCTACAGCAGCGGTATTTCCTCCCTCAGCCGCTGCAGCGTGTCGGAAGCTTCTGGCACCGAGCTGCCTGCCGGCGACCACCTATCCCACACCCTCCCTCCCCCCACCACCTTACCGAACTCCGTCTCAAGCAGCTCGGATGAGCCAATCCGCAGAGAGAACAAGACCCCGCCCCCCTATAGTGTATACGAGAGGAACAACCCTCGCAGGCCCGTGCCGCTGCCCCACAGCCTGTCCATCCCCCCACAGACGGACCCCCCGGCCCTGCCGCCCAAGCCCCACCAGCTCCGCACGGGCAGCATGAAGCTGGAGGGAACCTCCGACCCTCGAGTCCCCAGACCAAGACCTCTGCCCAGGAAGGTGTCCCAGCTATAGGAGCTGGTTCGGGTCCAGGTCTGGAGCTTGAAGAAACACACTGGCGTATTTTGCACTTTTCTACTGGGCACTCACTTGTTTTTTTTTTTGTGATCTTCAGTTTGGCATTCCTGACCTACAGTCCAATAATAGACACAGGCCTATAGATTAACAGGCAGTCAAAAAAACAAAAACTGAAGAAACTATCAAATAAAGAAAGTTTCTTTTTGTATTTGCTAGAGGGCATTGCATTGACTTTGACTCGGTCATTCCGCACTTTTAGCTCTAGTACGTACAGTAGGTCACCAACGGTCAGTCGCAGCAGCATATGTTTACCAGAACAGTCTAGAAAAACACAGTTTTGATAGATGTAATAATCTGAAATATATGTATATTGGTATATATGAGAATTGTTTTTGCCTTAAGTATTGGAAACAGAGTCTTTTATCCGTGAGTCTTGCACGTTTTTTCTTTTTTTAAAAACCAACTCTGTACATTTGTAAACTGTATGGCTATAAAAGGTGCTAGAGGCCTCGAGTATGCATTTCAGTGAAGTGTAGTAGACAAGGTTGTGTTCCCATAGTCATATCCACACAAGCAATGGCACAAAGAAACTAACAAAAAAATGTATAATGACTGAATGGTAAATGCTGTTAAACCTGCATTTTCAAAGTTTAGTAAAGGTAACTTCAGCACAGCAGCGTTGAGGCTTATTTTTACTCTATACAGTATGTAAATCAGATAACTAGAGAGGTTTTCAGTGGGGAGTTGCGACCTTAACAAACCACTCTACTGCCCTTTTCTCTCTAGCATTTCAAAACAAGCCTCTTACCTTCACACTCAACCAAAAAAAAAAAAAAAAACTGCCCCGATTACACTGAAATCACGAGCCAGGACCAAACACACACGGCCAAACGTTGGTGCAATCGCATGCTTAAAAGCTGGACTTTGACCATTGCCATTGATGTGAACATTTATGTGAACACACCCTATCCCTCCTGCATGACAACAGATCTTTAGAGTGGGGGTTGCCAAGTATTGTGCCAAAGGAAAATGTACAATGTGCTGTAAAGACTTGTTTTTCTTTTTTCTTTTTCTTTTTAACTGGGACCTGGAATCAAGAAGCTTGGAAATGCTCAGCTGAAAGGACATTTATAAGAAAGATTTTTTTTTTTTTTTTTTTTAAGTGGTTTTACCCAAAAGCTCCTAATTAAACTGTAATCTACTGATCAGACAAGCACAAACTAGATTTTATCATCCGTATTATGACCAGTACTGTTATCACGAACTCTCTATTTTACACCCAGCAGTAATTCGATCAGAGTTTCGCCGTCGGGACTCGACTTAAAAACACACGAAGTCTGGCACTCTTTTAAAAAGAATATTTACAAACTAATCATTGTCAAATATTTGTACAGTTGAGATTTACTTTTGTGTTTCGATTAAAAAGACGGAGTTGACTCAGTCCGACTGCATTGCGTCGCTGCAGTGAAGTAAGTGTTCTGTGGCAGAGAGATCTCACATTGTTTTGTAAAATAGAGATTTTGGCATAAAAAAAAAAAAAATATTCATCAATCTTTAAATTCTGTGCAACATTTCTCTGGGGACAGAGGGGGGGAAATTAGCTTTAGTATTGTTTGTATGTTTCATTTTTGTATGGTTAATTTACTTTTTGGATCTGTTGTGAATCTTTGAGATTAAATATTCACATTAATCAGTACTTGAGAAAACCTGTAAATTATATGATGAGATTAATGTAAGTATGCCAAATATACAAATTTGTGTATTACAATTAATGTAAATATTGTGTTTTTAACAAAATGTAGCTATAACAATTTACAGCTTTGAATGTAATGTTGAAGCAGCAAATTATTATTATAAATGTTCAAACTTTTATGGTTTTGTGAGTGTAGAAAAACTAAGGTCATGCATAATGACACACCTAACACATTTACAAGTTCAATAAACTGCCCTATGTAATACAAATAATATGACTGACAGAGTTCTACATTATGACACTTGAGATATGCGAGGCGGGACAGAATTTGTTGCAAAACATTCACCAAAGTCTGCAGAGAATCAAGTTCATTGGCCATAATGGTGGGAAGTCAGCAAGGGATCATGTGGTTTTGGGATCCAAAGCAGATAAACGTTACCAAACCCTAACCCGATGGAAAGTGGGGAGAAATTTGAAAAAACAGCATTACAGCATTCTCCTAAACAACCAAAGGTGATGGGGACTTGTTTTGAAATATAAAACATGACCAGAAACAGCTTTTATTGGCCTAATCCAAGTCTCTGCAAGCCCTCACCCCATCTGAAGTAGGTGCTCAAACTTTACCACGCATCGAGGGTGTAAATAATGTCTTTTCAAATCAGTTTAGGGTCTCGGGGCTTCTGGAGAAATTTGTTATGCCAGTCCAGCTGTTCAGAGCGGCGTTTTGCTGTGAGGCTCAAGAAATTAATATTCGGGCGGGGGGAGTCGATAACGACCGACTTGTCATTTGCCTGTAAGAGAAAATTAAAGTAAGAGAAAATTCTGGTGAGTCTATTTAAGAGAAGCCAGTGGTAGTGAATGCATTATTCAGGGATTGCGTCAGTGCCGTGAAAATGATTGCTTTCGTACGTAGTCTTTGCTGTGAACATGGCAGGAATTCCACATGAGCGAAGGCTGCAGAAAAAGGTGAACATTTGTTTGAATGTTGTTCTTTGGTTTTTCATGCCAACAAGTGATTTTAAGCCCCTGCGTCTAGTTTGAAGTGTATTTATTTTCAATAAACCCTTCAACAGTTCTGTATAATTCACTTTAACGCATTTGGGGTATGAAAACAAGTAATTCAGAGCTAAATTATATGTGTATACATAACAACTTTTTACAGTCAGTTTGATGGTGAGTATTCTGATTATGTAGAAATAAGTATTATGAAGCGTTTCATGTCTCCAGAGGAAGCTGCGTGTGATCTGATGAATTGCCTCCAGTGATGTCTCTCAGTGGCTAAATTGCATTGTGGGTATTGTAGGCATTGGGTTTTGAAAAGCAGTCTTGTTGTCCTCCATCAAATTTCTGTAGCACTGTTGGACTTGTCATGAACAGTTTAACAACAACTGATCAAACCTGATACAGCAGAACTAGATATGCTGCCTTTTATAACCCATGCATTCCTCTTTTTAAAAACCTGCCCCCTACATTACCCACAATGCAACTTAGAGTGACATCACATGAGGCAATTTATTAGATGACATGCACCTTCTTCTGGAGCCACAAAAAGCTTTATACTACTTTAGACATACTTTAACGCTTAAAATTGCAAGAGTTACCCAGGAAGTGATTTAAAAAAATAAAAGGATTAACAATTATTGGCTGGAACCATGTGTGAGTTAGCAAGATCGACTTTTTGTCCTCAAAATGTGAAGATTCAGAGCTGTACTCAGTCTTGCTAAGGTACTCTTTTTAGGTGGAATGAACTCTTTCCTTGGGACAAACTAAAAGTAATTGATCCACTGTTAAGGTAAAATCAGTTATTTTCTCCGTGAACCGTGAAATGTGGTCATCTCAATTTGCCTTTGGGACCTTTAAAAGACAACATTGATCTTTTTGGGGAACTAACTCAGTGGTCCATTGAGCCTTTAATTGCTGAGGCTACATGTTACTGGATGAGTAAACTACAAAGTGTGTTATGTCGAATAGCATAGAAATTGTGCTATTCACTCACTTATTCATTCACTTTTAAAATGATTTTTCTTGCATTTATAATGGAAAGTCAGCAAACCTGTATCTTTTTGAATGTTTAAGGTCTTACTTCAATTGCTACAGGACAAGCTAATGTTACAGAGACATTTTCTCATGGTGCAACTTGCTAACATTGAGTTATCCATAACATCTGTGGTCCATGCTGCCTGAACAGATCAAGAGCAGTGATTTGAAATGAGATATGAGTCAAACATGGATGGAAATGATGATAAGGTTATTGTTGTTAATGGATAGCCGGTCTGTTATTCTATTCCAAATGCTTACAAAGAGAATGCCTTTCCGATCAGACATTAGTTTAGTTAGCGTCAACATTAATTGGCTGATTAGCACACTGACATACTAAAGCTACGATCATCAAACTGGTATAAGTAACACTAGCAGTACGCAAAATGGAATCCCAGAAATGTGGAGGCTGATTTAAAAACATACATCAAAATAAGCTGTCTTTCCTGTCACATTTTTTGTTTCAGCGTACTACACAGTCACCTTGTTTTTGTGTTGTATGTCATCCATGGTTGAATTAAAGCTTCATGTTTTGCCATCACATTTTGAGTTTAGTGGAGGTAGAAACCAATTTAAAAAATACTACAAACTTGGCCCCAATTAAGAAGGATCTCCGCTAATATAAGCAGCAAATGGCACAACACATGGAGCTAAACTAAGGAAACGGTAAACACTAAAACAATGCTACCTATGAGCAACCTAGTGAGTTGCCGGATTAACATCCCTACTTTCAAACGGAGGCATTCAGATCGGCACCAGATTCTCTTTCACGTGGAGATGTAATTGGCTCGGGCCTCCTTGGCCGTGCCCGGAGTTAAAGAAATCTCCCTCTGGCTTGTGTGGCTCAGGCTGTTGATGACTTACTGGTGTGTGATAACAGAAGACACGTTCACTTCCCTGTTCGCCACAAAGCATCTAATTACCCCACCACCACCACCACGGCTAAAGTGAAGACCGCTCTCGGACAACGGTAGTGCAATGATGGAACCGCGGCGCGTGACTGAGGGACCTTAATCTGCAAATTGTGTTGCTTGGTGTACATCGCGCGCCCCCTCCTGCAAACACAACACGTGCGCAGCGCTGTGATTGGGGGACGGGGCACGCTTCACCTGTCGCCGCTCGTCATCGCTGGCGGTGGTCGGCTGTAATCTGACAGCAATTATCGCGTCGGGAGTGAATTCCCAGCTAATCGGCGAGTCTCCTCGCAACAGAAGGACGCATGCTTCACCGACGCCTCTGCCATTCAGCGCGAGCCTGGGAGGATTGTTGTCGGTCGCAAACCTCCACGGGCCTGTCAATCTGCCCGTTTATTGGGAGAGGGGGGCCTGCATTCTGGCTTGTGGCGGCGCCAAACAAAGTCCGCCCTGGTTAAGGGACAGGAGAGAGTTAAGCAGGCGACACATTCCTGCTGATCCCAGGCTTTGACATTTTGCATTTGCGGGGCGCAGATAGCTCCCTTACAACAAAAGGGAACCATAGCTGGAAGGCAATGGTGCCGTAATACCATGTAAATATTATGAACCTGCAGAGCTCTCTAATTGTACACACGTTCAGCGCATTTCGAAAAGATGCAGCATTCATTATATTCCGGCGCGAGGGCCTCTCTGCATAACAGTTTAGCCCTCTTACAAAAGCATCCTGCGATTATAGCATTCATGGGTGATGATACATAATTATCAGGGGAGAGGCAGCGCTAGGTATTAATTTAAAGTTGCCTGGGGCGAATTCTGGAGAACACACAGCCGCAGAGAAACCCAAGGTGTTTGTCTCGCTCTGCAAATCTCTCCAGGGAGAGGAGAAGCTGGAGCAGCTCTGCAGGGAGCGAAAAAGAAACCCTCCATCTCAGAGGCACAACTGAAGCTGAAGTTTCAAAGAGAAAACTCGCACAGAATAGATGGCGCGTTTTATCTCCCTGCTCCACTCCTATACCTGCTCTGTTGTGTTTGGCAGCTTATGGGGGTTGGGGTGGGGTGGTGGGGTGGGGGTTCACCTGACAGCTTCACACAAAAAAAAACAAAAAAACGCAGGTTGTTTTTAATGGCGCGGTGAGTGAAGTCTAATTTTTTGACTTGTGCTGTCCTCAGAGGACGGCCTCAGCTGAGCAGGTAGTCGACTGCTTGTTGTGAACGCTTTAGTATGCTGAGGAGGAGCGCAAAGCAAAAAGAGACGAGGGAAGCGACTGTGTGTTTGCACGCCTACGGTGTGTGTGTGTGTGTGTGTGTTGTGTGAGAATTTGTATACATGGAAGAGACGGACTGTATACCCACCTGCAGATTTGTGCAGTTTATTTCTGAAACCACTGCAGGAGCAGGTTACATAGAGTTCAACCTGTGTGGAAAATGACCTTACCATTCAACCATTATCAGACTTGACTGCAAAGTTAATGGTCTGAAAGCATATATGTGTGTGTGTGCGCGTGTATATATATATGTATATATATATATATATATATATATATATATATATATATATATATATATATATATATATATATATATATATATATATATATATATATATATATATATACACACACACACACACACACACACACACACACATATATCTATATTAAGTACTCAAACAGTGAACAAGGAAATTAGCCACAGAGACAAAAACGGCCATGTCCCATTTCAATAAAGGGTTCTGTAGGGTTTGACTCGAGTTTGGAACTGAGCCTCATGTAGCCATTTGAGGAACTGCAGCGGCTGGGCATGAGCCTCGTGGGGCTGCGCTGACGTCCTCATACTGTAGCTCAAATGCAGAAAACTGCCAAGCTTGACAGCAAAAATCAACATGTTTTCAGCTCGGTGCCAGAAAAAAAAAAAACAGTTTCTGTGCATGTTTGTATAACTCACTCGTTTAATTTATAATAAAGCTTAAACCTTATAATTAAGAATTTGAGTGACAGCTCGCAGCAAGCCACCAGGAGCCAGGCTTCGTTCAGCCCACCTCAGTTCTACTTCTCGATGGGCTGGGAGTTGTACATCCTAAATGACTACTGTAGCATGCACAGCAGAATATTCAATGTAAAGTCCCTGAAAGCCTTAAAGGCTAGAAGTTACTTGAAAACTGTCCTTGTACGGTATCCCGTGGACACCCTTTTCCTTTAAAGTGTAGCAGTCGGAGGATCGTCTTAAATTCAGCCCTAAAGCTAGGCGGTTCTGTGGATCTCTGCTTAAGCTGTGCACACAGAACCTTACCCGATCTTATTTATAACAGCTTGTGTACATTGGTAGCACAGGAGGATAGAATTATGATGCTGCCAGACAGAGTGGAAAAATGAGCACTTAAACCTACTTTAGACTGAAAGTAAATAATGGAAGCTGGACGTCTGGAAGTATTAACTTCCTTTGGTATGCTATACGCTCATGCCTCATTCCTCTCGAGACGCTTTTATCTGGCTCTTGAACCACGCTACCGCAGTGCTCTTATTATCATATGCCGCTATCCGTGCAAGTGAGTCATCCTCCGAAGGTCAGCAAACGGTGACCCTGTTTACTGAGCTTACGTGCCCACCCAAGGGTTCTCGATCGCGGCTCCCGCTCCAGCCCCTGCGGTTCAGTCATCTGCACGGCAGGACCAAAGGGCAGCCGCATCAAGACTTGCAGCAGGTCACCCATGCTAAAAGGTACTCTTTTGACCTTATCTGACCCTCTCGCTGTCACCCTTCTTCACTCTCCACGGGGTGCGTATTAAATTAAATGTTGGGCTCCCTCCATCTCCGCTCTCACGGGCGAGCGTCTTAGTTCCGCCTGGCTTGCTCGGCTGTGAAGAGGCCTTTCTTGTTTCTCCTACACACACGAATAAACATTAGGTCGGGTGAGAGTTTGAAGGAATGTCGCCGTAAGTGTTTGCAGCCGAGTTAAAAATCAGATGAAGGGGGTGGAATCAGGACAGGGGGGACGGCACAGTAAATGTAGGGGGAACCTCTGTCGGTATCAAGTAGTCTGCTTTGGGCTGGAGTAGTTATAGCTAAAAAATTAGAGTTGACTGACAATAGTGTCATAATTGGAGACGATCCAAGTTAGAAATGAACAGACTAAGCTTTCTCTGGAAAAGAGATGTTTTAAAGACGTGGTTTCTGACCTAATCCTGTTCTACGGCAGTTCCTTTTGTTGTAGACAGCATTTTCAATAATTGACAGTTGTCCTCGTCAACTTACGGGACCATACAAAACACTGATCTAGATGCTTGTTAATTGGGTCTGTTGGAAATTAAATGTGAGGGTTTGTGTACAGTGGTGGACTGTCTCCGTTTCACAGCTCATTTCTTGTGATTGCAACAATTTTTTTTTTTGCTCGGAGGGCCAAAACTGAAACTGATTGGCGGGCCGTGGGCCAAATGTAAGCACTTAATGTGCTGTGAAGATGCAAAATGGAAGGAGAATCCCAGGTTCCCTTTTCTTCAGTGACTTCCTGCACAACTGCCACTCTGCCCGGCACAGACTGAGAAAAATAAATGAATCAATAACTCATTTTTATCTCACAAAAAATAAAACATACATGATAGGCTATTGCTACCTGGATGCTCATAACACGAAGCATGATATTCAGAAACAGATCAGCTGCTTGTGTCTGGCTGTGTTGTCAGGTACCTGGCCTGTCAGTAGCGAAATGCAAGCTAATCACAAATTAATGAACATTTAATAAAAATATATGGAAACGAGAGAATGTGTGTGTGTGAAGTGTTCAATGTACAAATTCTGGTTGAAAACATTAACAAAATGAACTAAAATCAAGAGAAAAAAACTTTGTTGACATTATGACATCTATTGTGTTTTAGCAAGTGTTTTTTTTTTTACATCATCTCGCCCCAGCCTGTCCCGCTCCTGCTCAACATGAAGCCACGGCTGCTACCTTCTGTATTTCAGGGGTTTAATGAAAGCAAAAGTGCTGTGAACTCTTACTAGCAACCAAAACTTTTTATTTTTTAATAGGTCGATGGGTGTAGTGTCATTGCTTACAAAACTGGCCCATGCTAGTTAATTTCAGCAACTTTAGGGAACACCGTCTGCTCCGGAGATCATTTTGGGAAATAGCAATATGCTTAATTGTCAAGTCCATCCATATTTCACCCAGAGAGCAGTGAGAAGGAGCTGCAGGAGAAGAAAACTGAAAATTTGAGATGAGCAGCATTCAGGCAGAGAAGAGAAAATACAGGCACCACATGGGAATACTAAAAAAAAAATGGGCCCGGTCTAGAGGGGTCGTATTTGAGCGCACAGTCTACATTTCGGATTTGTTGAAACATCTATAGATCTTTTCTGCCAATGGTGGGTGTATTTTTTTATTTTTTTTTTTATTTTTAAGAAAAGCTGGCTCTATGAATAAAAGTAAAGTTCAAAATTTATATCCACTAGCATGAAACAGTGATGTTTGTTGCATACAGACCCTCAAAAGCACGGCTCGGCATCAGAGCTAACAGCAGCTGCCTCGAATTCGCAGAGCGGCTACGACTTTCTTTCTCTGCAGAGTTCAACGAGCGCTTCTGACTTTCAGCCCCTTTTTCTGCAAACTTCTTATTTCTCCGCTCTTTTTTCTTTTTTTTTTTCCAACTGCCCTCGACTTGTAAATGCCGTTTCGAAAAGAAAAAAAATGCCGTCAGGATTTGGTGCGTTTGACGGGGGGTGGCGGTGGCGGTGGCGGTGGGTAAAGCCATGGGAAGGATAATGCGCCGCTCCAGCAGGCAGGGTTTGGTTCCCGCAGGAGAACGACTTTACTGGGCTATTACCGCTTCAGCTAGACAGCGCTGAATTGTTCTTTTGTTCTGGCGGCGATGCTCTGAGGGGGGTTTCTTCACAATGAATTCCTATTGATTTTTCTGGTCATATTATTAAATTGTATGTGGCTTGAATTTGTGACTACTGTTTTCTCATCGGCTCCCCGAGGTTTCCCCATCCGCTATTAACTTTGGACGGGGAGAAAACTAAACAAATGACAGGGAGGATGAACGCCGGGATCAAACTAGGAAAACAGAGGCAAACTCAGTGGGATGGCCTGTCGCGCAAGTCGCCCATTCAGTAAACTTGCGGCGGGGGGGGGACGCCCGACGAATGTTAATCCTCGTCCATTTGTTGTCCTCGACGTTGTAAACACTGGACGACAAATCATGTATTGGTGGGATTTTGATGTATCCTCGCCGATTAGGAGATTCACTTTTGAAAAGGAAAAAATAAAACATTGCTGTTCCTCTTCATTCGAGTTAAATTAATTAGTAATAGATCAGCCATTACCAGCCTCTCTCGCTCTGTGTAGCTTATGGTCACTACTGTAATGTTGTTTTGCTACACAACTAATGTTAATGTCAGTTTCGAGACTCAAGACAGAATCCCTTCAAAATTGAGGTCAAAAGGCCCTGCGAGTTTATTTACAAAGCACCGTTTAACAACCAGGCGACTCAAAGTGCTCCACGTAAGTCGCTGAAAAGGTAAGACAACGTGTGAAAGAAGACGTACGAGGCGATGTCAAAAGACAAGTTGATGTAATTAAATCAAAGGACATAAACTGCAAAGGATGTTGCCTCCTGTATCTTGGCAACTCTGGAGAACATAAGCACGCCCATGAACGGCGACCCGCAGCCTTTCACACTGCAGTTTGTTAACAGCTGCCAACTGGAATATATCATTTACGACCTTGACCATTCACTTCTTCCAAAGCCATTAGTTATGTTTTACAACATGTTCTTACCTATAGTGCGAGGACCTCGAGTGGCTGGCTCTAATTTCTTTGTTTCGGTGAAGTAAATATTAATATTCAGTGTTATAAATACGAAAGAAAAACTGACAACACGTTACATCTGGTTTTGCAGTTGCCTGGCCAAGCAAAGGAGTGAACGCTGCGTGTGTGTGTGTGTGTGTTACCTTACAGAGCATCATGTTTGATTAGAAGCTGCATTATACGGTCAAGAAAATAAATGGTCACAATAGAGTGGTCGTTTTTTTTAAAACACAAAATTCTTTTTTTACACTGAAAAAGAAAAAAAAAAACCTGTTACAATCATGACATATGTCGGTGGTTTACACCAAACAAGCTTCATGTGTTCTTAAATCTGGGGAACAAGATTTTGTTGGCCGGTGTGTCTCGGCAGCACTTCATTATGATGCTTCTGATGTTTTGTCACACAGTCCCACACTCGCCCTTTATCAAAAAATTGCATCTCCTACGATTTAGATACAGTTTTGATAATATTCAGATAACACGTGCAGCACCCGATGCTGATTTAAATATCCCCACCGCCTGTAGTCTGATGTTTCTGCGGTGCTTATTTTATTTGCTGGCGCTTTCGATAGCTACTTGGACCGACTGTTAGTTTGGGGTAGACTCCAGCTGTCACTTTCTTTAATCTGTCTCATACTCCATCCTAATGTTGGGGACGAAGGCTTTTGATTACTGCGATATGAGGGCGTCAGACATGTAAGCCGCCGCAGGAGTTTTCATCCCGGGAGTGACGCAGACAAACTCTGCGACCGGTTCTGTTGGTTATGTATGTTTTGGTTGGACCGTCCTGTGTCCTACAACATGCACACCAGACTCTCTCTCTCTCTCTCGCTCCGGGTCTCAGTGTGATACTCCGGCCATCTGTTAAAGTGCTGCAGTCTTAATTATGTTCCCCTCACACTAAGTCAATCAGAGGCGCGCCCGAGCCAACTGTAACACACCTAGCAGGGGCCCATACCGATCAATAAACTCCTCCCTGGGGGGGGGCACTGTCGCCCTCGCTCGGCGCTCTCAGCAGACCCTGGGTGGGGAAGTCGTGTCGCGTGTTTGTACGTATCATGTCTGAAAGCTAAATCCATAGACGTGTGTCCTTGTTGCTGAGAGTTAACACCTTATTTTCATACCATATCATCTCAGCCTCGCGGTCACTGATCCGGCGCCGGCTGCTCCACTGAGACACGTTGCTTCGGCGCATATGGAAGGCAGGGCGGCATATTAGTGAAAGGCTGTGTGTCTCGTGCTGTCACAAGCCGGATTTTTCCGAAGGTAAAAGTTAGGTATTAAATTGGCTGGCCTTCTTCTGTGATTTTGCACGGCTGCGCGTGACATATTCACGGCCTCTAAACTGACGACAGTGGCGTTATCATTATCCGCGGGAAGTGCAGAGTGCTGTGGGAGCCGAGCGGTGGATGCAGCGGCGCTGGCGCCAGTGCTAGGCGGCGGGGAAAAAAAAAAAAGTGTATTTAAAAATAATGAGCTGCGTGGGTTTGCCCGAGTGCCAGCAAAAATAAGCTACTTATATCATGAACCACAACGCAGATTAACATAAGGTTATCTCAGAAAGGTGATATTTTGGTTCAACGTGAACATCCATCAGCCTACGGATGGAATAAATTGCATTTTCCCTGAACACGTGGTAATCTGAAGGGAAACGGCTCCCATAGCGTCTCATCAAAACTTTCCAATTGGCTCATGTCCAGTGTTTTTATATGTGCCTTTTTTGCTCGTTACTGCAAAATAAGTAAGGATTTTTCAGTTTCTTTTCTTTCTTTTTTTTTTTACAATAGAGCATGACTTTTCTGTGTTTAACTGCAGAGGATGCATTCTGTAACACAGCAGGACCATGTGAGGAATTATGCTTCTCATCCTTCATCGCCACACTCTCTGTTTGCATAGCATCCATCCGTAAAGTGAAATGGAGGTTTTTAAGAGAGATACATCACACCCTACACAGCTACACTGCAGCGTACCTGGAGCTCCTGTTACCACATCAGTTTGAACAAGGGTGTTACACTGGGCAACTGTGCTGATTTACTGGAGGCTGGGACGAGCTCCTGAAACTAACCTCGTCATTTGTTAACGCCCGTTTCTCCACCCAAAAACGAGCAGAGTGAAGTTATTTCGCCTTGCGCTCACCTCTACGATTCCCTCTGAAAATGTCTGGCATACCTCTGCGCACCGTTTCACTCAACCGGTGACATTCAGCCGACCTCATTCCATATCATCTCCTGGTTCAAAAGTTCATGTGAAGAGGCTGCCTGTGTACGGAGCATTATTCCTCTGCCCAGTCTGCTCTCTCTCTCCCTCAGTGCGCTATCAGGGCTTCATTGGAGGCTTGGCTCTAATCTGCCGGCTCCGGGGTGTGTTTCCTGCATCGGGGCTGTGGCCCAATCCATCTGTCTTCATCAGTGAGCCGGGGCGGCAGTGGGCTTGGGCCAGCAGGACCCCGCTAAGCACCAGCTGCTAGCTGCCTTTTACACTGATTCCCACCAAGTGGGGCATATTTACAGTACAGCAAGCCGCCCGGTAAGATTGGAGGACCTTTCAGCTCTTGTTTTTTTTTCTTTTTTTCTCTCGTGGTTTTGTTCTCTTTGTGAGACTCTCCAGCCTGTTTCTCTATCAACCTCCGTACCATTCTGTCTACCTATGTGCCTTCATGTATATCAGGGTGCAGAGACACGAGAGCATGAAAGGGTGCGCACGTCAGTTGCTTCTGCGTCCTCGACTGGAAAGACGCTTTTGGCAGTTTACGATGGATGGAGCGTGTATCTGTGGGTCTAATGATGCTGTTTATTTACTTGAACTGCCAAAGATTTCTCTGAAAGTCTCCCTCGCTTTTCTGCCTGCCTCCACTCACACAAACAGAAAGTTCAGAACGCTCTACAGTCATAAAAATAATTGTTCTTTCAGTTGTCATCCCGGCCATTATCACTGTTGCCATGGCTTCGGCGTACGATGGAGAGGCTCGCACTGCTTTCTTCCCTTCCCTCTGTCTGACTACGGCATTCATTGCTTATTGTCCATCCACTCATCCATCCATCTGCCCCCCTTCTTTTTTTTAACACACATTCACTACAATCGTTCATACTCACCCCTTGGGTTGACAGCTTCTGTGTATGCCTCTCTGACATAAAGTATATGTTTTGCTGATGTCTATTCAGAGACACTTCAGCTACACTTTCTACATAGCCCATGTCTATAAAGTACTATAATGCATTTTGACCGTACTTACAATGCATTAAAGTGCACCCACCCCTTTTAAAGTGACCAAAACACATTATAATGCACTTTATATTGACTTACAAGGTAAAGTGTCAACACTAAATATCTGATTGTCACTCACGATCTTTGCGAGGATCATAGTCTTTAAAAATTCTCATAGTTGTAATACATGAAGGTCATTTAACATTAAAAACATTATAATAGTGATCAGAAGTCGCTGAAAGTGGCCATTAAGTGCTTTAATTGTAATACATTACATTATTGGTCGTAAGTCACTATGAGGGTCTTTTTTAAGTGAAGTAAATAGAAAAAAGTTGCATTCCAACAGGTTTTTAAACACACACACATTTTTATGACACATTATAGACAGTAGTGTAATAATGAGTTATGTTTATTGTTATATGCTGTATTCTGTATATTCATGAGTGCATGTGACCATGTATTATGAGGGTCAGGGTTGTTCATAATGTGTCACAATGCATTATTATAGACAAGAGTTTCATTGAAAGCGTCACCAGGGCTTCAATAAAAACCCGTCAGTCACACAAACGCAGCTTTTTGCCTGTCGAAACGTCGCAAAGCACCAGCCGCCACTCCTTCCTTCTGCTCTGTCAATATAACGGAGGCATGTGAAGCTGTAGAGTGGGTCACAGCAACTGGATTGATTTTGAAGGGCTGGTACTTAGCATGGCGAGACACTAAGCTAATTATCTCCCTTATAAACACCAGCCTGGCCTTTAGGTCCTATTGAATAAGGCCATAGGGCCCTGAATGATGAGACCTGGCTGTGGAGGCCCAGAAGTCCGGGGTGCTTCCTATGGAAATCAATTTTGGTCTAAATGGCAATGAGGTTAGAACAGTGCTGATCTGATCCTTTGATTTTCCCCTCCACCTTCCCCACACGCTCCTCTTCCCATTCCAGCTGCCCTGGAGTATTGTCATGTGAGCCAATGCAGATTAAGGCATCTGTCTTCATCAGACAGGAGGCGTAGGGCAAATGTCACTTGAAAGAGTACTTTTTTTGAAGCGTTGCTGGTGGCACGTCTCCCTCAGTCTGAGCTAAACCACTGAAGCGGTGGATGAACCGGCACTGGTATCTTAAAAGAAACTGGACGGGTTTTGAGGACATTTGGCGAGTACGATCATGTTCCCAGCCGGATAATAATAGTATATGAACATGGATGACGTGTCTCCACTTCCTCCAACTATACACAATCATCTGTTCATCCATTTTCTCCTGCTTATCTGGGGTTGGGGCTTGGAGGCAACAGGGTAAGCAGGATATCCAGGATGTGCCACTCCCTGCTCCACTGAATACCCAAGATGGTGGAGCTACAGGAACGAGGCGCTGCCCATCCACCTGCCTGACTCAATCCCTGGCAGCGTTGAACATACCTCAGCATAATACCAACCTTAACTTAAGTGACTGAAATGTAATTGACTTTTACTTTGATCTTCTTTAAGTGTAGCCTGAATCGCTTGCTAACTGCTTGCTAGGATGTTTTGGCTTCACTTTAAGGGAGCCGCCATGTGACACTGAATGCAGTTAGCGGCGGCATTATATGATTTCCACTTGTCTAGTAATTTGGTTTATGTACAAATATCTCCCCAAGAGATTCCGCTCGATTATTAGTCAGCAAAGGTTAGCATGTTGGGTCCCGAAAAGATGGTTAATGCAGTCTAACAGAGCTACTAGCATGGTTGGTCTTGCTAAAAGTCTGCACTGTTTATTTGTTTTACAAAAGAGACGGTATTCATTAATATGGGTAGAACATTAGAATGCTGAAGACTTTTCGAACTCTCCTAAGGTTGATTCAAGAAATATTAACAGGCCTCCAGGGTGCAACTGTTTCGGTCACACCCATGCGCCCAAAATTTAGCAGGACGAACAAATGTAGCTTTTGAAAAATATTGTGAAGTTATTGTGTGCCGGTGCACCTAAAAGACAAAGTGAGGTGCACCAATGCAACCACTGTACAAGTCAGTGTGGAGCCCTGATTAAAGATTTTCCCCAGCTTAGTTCAAATGCATCTGCATGGCAGCGACAGCATTCACCTTGTAGCAGTGAAAGAAAACAGCCTTCGCTGAGACACATGCTGCAGTATTTCACCACACACACGTGATTACTGAACAACACTTTCCCGACAGAGACGGAGACTGCACGTCCTCTGAGGCTGCAGCAAGAGCCATCAAGTGCACACCCCCCTCCTGGAGCGTACATGCACTTGATGCTCCGGGGGAATAATGAAATCTATCCGCTGGCGTTCTCTCATGTGCTGGTCTGGTCTTGATGTTTTCAACAGCGAGGGGATGAGGGTAATGCTCTCCGTCTTTGGCAGTCATGCAACAACAAGCCGTGGTGCGCGACAACAGCAGTGGTCCAACTGATACTGATAGCACAATGACATCTCTTGGCAGGCCAATAAAAGGAAACGTCCTGCCCACCATCTCGAGCACCGCTCATCCTGTAGTGTAGCAACTCGATCCCATGGGCCGGGCTGACTGGTAAGCCCGGGCGTGTGGTACAGTATGATGCGACTGCAGAGCGTTTTCATAATATGTGCATTTGAGTGTGTGTGTGTCTGTGTGTGTGCTAAATGGCAGTATTGCCAGCCATATAACTTGGAGGTGGTGCCACTTTACGGTGCCCACGAGGCACTCATGGTATTTAGTTGCTAACTTCCTATTTATGTTTCAGCTGAACTGTAGTGCAAATGACAAGTCTCGTAAATATATGCATTGCTTGGCGAGGTGCCCATGAAACTATGATTTATACTGACGGCTGTGGACATGTTTAGTGTATTTTTTCTTTTTCTTTTTTTTTTTTTCCTCGGCACGCATGTGTCGATACAGACTTGGGCGTGAATCAAAGGGAAGTCGCAGGGGGATTTCAGGCCTCTGCAACCACCCGAGTAGGTTCTGCAATATGTACAGCGGGAGGAGAGGTGGCGTCATGTGGGAATTGTCGGCTCTCTGCCTGGAAGAGAACAAAAGACAGGTGCTACATCGGTTCTCATTCTCACACATGAGATATGAGATGGCACATCGGCTTCTCTTCTGCCCACCTCCGTCTCTCTGGGGTTGCGGTGCTGTGACAGCGAGCAACAGAGGCTAATTGTGTTGGATCCAGCCAGACAGACAGAGATTTTGCATGGGCCTCCATTTGTCTGCTTATTTTTAGCTGCCTTTATTTTTATTTTTTTTATTGTTGTTTGAGGGCAATGGCATGCAATCGGAGTTGGATCAGGCACTGCCGAGCCCCCCCCATCCTCCATTATTGGATCCACTCTAGTCATCGCTTGATTGAAGTCTGCTTTCTTCGCTCCTTGCCTATGTTGAAACACAGCCGAAACACTGCCTTCCTGCAGCATGTTACTCCGTTTTTCATCATTTTCTCATAATCTTACTCTTTTTTTTTTCCCCCCTCTCCCTCTCCGAGAGATTATCCCTGAACCTAAAAGCTCGTCTTCCATCCTAACTGTGTCAGACTCTTAAGATATGCAGTAAACAACGCTGGCATCACAAAAAAGCAGGGCAGAGCACAATAGACGCCGAAGCCATACGCGGCGCGCTCGGGACAACATGCATGCCTCTCTGCCGAGACGCCAACCTTTTAAATGTTAATTGTTGCGCTCCCTTGCTTAATCATGGGAGAGAGCCCACCTCCTAAATATAGCGCGCCTCCTGTCCTGCGCTCGCTCACATAGAACAAGCCTGATTCATATTGCATAGGGATGGCATTAAAGACGGCTCCCCGCAGGATTGCGTCCGTGTTTTTTTCCGAGAAAAATGTTGAGCTAAGAGCTTACCAGCAAGTGTTGGAAAGCAGACGTGGAGAGAACCAAGCAACATTTTAAACCAACGCTGTGTGCTTTTGTCACATTCTTCCTGTCTCTCTCGCTCTCCTCCAAATCTCTGTGTTTCTACACCTCCACTTTTCAATCCTGCTTCCATCTTGCTCAAAAAAAAAAAAAAAAGAACCTCACACGCCGACCCCCCTCGCCAACCATTTCCCTCTCCATCTCTCCTCCAGCGGTTGATTTATTATGCCTGTTATTCAGTGAAGGCGTCATAGCGCCGCTGAAAGCAGCATGCTGTTTGCAGGGCACCAGCGGCGCCTTTGTCTGCGAGGCACGCTGCTACCAGCAGGCCTTCTGGATGCTTGTTGCCATTTCCACTCTCAAATTTGATTGCTGCGGAGAAATGAAAGCCATATCATACCACACCCCACGTGGGGTGCAGAGATGAATATTTCCCTACTTTTATTCACAGCCCGGCTCATCTCCCCCTTTTTAAACACTGGTGAACTCCAATCTGGAGGTAGCATCAGATGGAATTTGTCTTTGTGTCCGGGTCACGCTGCGAGTGGTTATCGTCAATGATGTTGATTTCACAGCGTGTCAGATTTCACTAGGCTCCGAGTCATTTCTCAAAACTACACAGTTTCTTGCGTGCGCTACTTAAACACTGCTGATATGCGATGAAGAGTGAGACTTTGTTTATTTTTTTTTTCTTTGCTCTACTTGATTTGAATGAATGAAAGAAAAAAAAAAAAACAAAGAAATTGGAAATAAATTACAGCGCGGGTGGTGCACATCTCAACGTTAAGGCGGACTTTTACAGCGCGATGCTTCGGCCTCGTTATCTGGGCGAGGGAGCAGAAATCTTTAAAAGAATAAAACCTAATCATTTAGCACGGTGTCTGCATCAAAAGGGCCTGATTGCTTTGAAAGCAGTGTCCAGCAATGCTTCCCCATTCAGGAGCTTCTCTTTGTTGGCAAAGGGACAGATAAACAATATCCTCCACAGTAAAACCCGAGCATGTGAGTCCCTCTATTCTGTCCTATTCACTGCACCTAATCACAGCCTTATCAGTGTGGTCTTGTCTATAATTGAGACCTAAATGCCTTATTAAAAGCTCCCAGCGCAGCGAGATTAATTTAACCTATTTTGAACAGATATGAACTTGTTTTAAGTAATTGGCGTATGCATCTGGAAAGAGAAATAAGGCAGGAATAAAAAAATACAACTTCTTAAAAATGGTCCCAGCGGCACCATTTTTAAAGTATTGAAAATATTGTTTTTTGCAAATATTTTATGAGGCCAGGCGTTCACCAAGTTCGTTAGACCTAAATTAAACACTAGATTTTTTTTTTTTTTTCCTGGTGGATGTGAAACAGCTTTTGTTCATGTTATGGTTTAAAAAAAATGTTCTGTAATTGGAGATGAACTTGAAGGTCCCATTTATTTCCCAGGCAATAAACATCTGCATTCTTGTACAGTCTTGCCAAACAAGCACACACTGTTTCCTACGATGGCTGTGGATATATATCAGAAGCTGTCTGGCCTGACACTGAAAACTGGAAATGGGTTGAGATAATCTCATCGGAGTGCTTCTTTTTTCACTTATCAAAGCTGCACTTATCAGTATTTCTAATTAACAATGGTACAATTGTATGTATTATGTGGAAGGGGCAGCTCGTAATGAGGAACCCACAGAAAATTAACACCAGTCTCTGCAGTTAACCTCAGCTGTAGAAAGCATTTTGGCGTCTTCCAGCTCATTGTTTTGGTTTTACAGTCGGCTCATCACAGACGTCGGTGTTGCAGGTGTCACTGGGGTTCACGCATACTGTCGAGGATTTGTTGTTGAAGCAAAAAGCAAAAGTGCCTGCTTGGAATAGTATTTAGGATTCAACGCCAGTGCGAAAGAGGGAAGGAGTTGGTGTGCAGCCTGTCGCTAGCAGCTCATCTACCCGCTAACTGGGGCCGCTCCTTTTTCCATTACTCACCGACATATTTGAAATTGATCCGCTGTCAACAAATGCCAGAAATGGCCGTCGTTCTGCGGTGAGTGCAAAACTCGCTAAACACAACGCATTTCCTGTGACTAGCCTACTTCTTAATAAAAGTCAACTCATCTTTAGTCATTTAAATGCTTTTAGTGAGCTGCAGCAGTAGAGATGTTCGCGATGACATCTTTTACTGCTGCTGTCACCACAACAACCCTGTTTACCTGATTTGCCTCAGTGTGACTGCTCTCGTCAGAGCTCATCTCAGGAAAAACATCTCTCACCAGCCCACCGTGCACTATTTACCCATCAGCAAAAAGCAGATGGAATGGGAATGAGTAAGCAACTAGCTGGTGAACACCTGTAATCATTTAGCAACTTGGGGACCCATTCTATTTATCAGGTGAGGGTGGAGACCAAACAAGAGCTCAAAAAAGTAAGATTTGAGATTTGTATGGCTGTTTTGAACTCCAAATAAATGCTGTTGTTGCTTTGCATCTGCAGGGGTCTTTTTCCTTGCGCCACTGTAAGCACCGTCTTACCATCTGCTAGCATATCAACTCTGAAAGCATTCTCTTCACCACTTTAAAATGAGGTTGAATGTGAAACGTTTATTAAGTCCACATTAGTTGTTTCACATTCAGATGAAGGACACAGCAGAAACAGAGAACATTCAATGTTATCCGTCATCAAAGTCATTTGACACCCTGCAATACTTTTAAATTTAATGGGTTCTTCCTCCTGACGGAGATCCAGAGAGGTGTAGCTTCCCTGGCTCACAGAGAGCTTGTTTGTTCTAATTAAAGACACGCAGGATACAGAGTCAACTGCGGCAATCAAAGTGAAAACTTTCCCCTGGTCTTATCACAGTGTCTCAGTGTTGAACATATGCTAATTCCTCGTTCACGAGGGCAAACAACCTGCCTTAACATAAGCCTGTGTTTGTCTTTTTGTTTTTGTTTTTGTATGAGGGAGCAAATCGTGATGGACTTCCCATTGGTTTCTAGTGATGGGTGACCAATTAATGTAGGTTGTGGCTGTGGGCAAATATGCTGTCAATGCAGCTGTTTGTTTGCTCACCGTAATAAGTTATACCTGCGAGAATTGGTTAACCTCCAGCAAATTAATTCATAGGGAAAAAAAAAAAAAAAAACTATGGAAAACCACTAACACAAAGTCCAGCTTGCAGCGGAGATCAATGATGCAGATAAAACAGAATCAACTTTAATAAAGTGCACACAGCTTTTATAAATGATGCGGCTCTGTAATTCATTTTGAAGACAAAAGAGAGAGGTAATGGGTACAGGAAATGAGTCGAGTTAAACAGCGCTCACACACCAGCGTGCTGCACTTTGATGCATATTCATTATCAGTAACATTTCTCCCGCTTTGTGTGTGTTAGGTCGAATTCACACACCCCGTCTTCCCCCTACAGGTGTTGTTTCCCTTTGGGGAGCTGAAAAACGTGGCTGTTAATTAACTTGCTGCCGATCGCACACTGGCGGCTCTCTGTCAACACTTCCTTTGCAGGAATAATCTAAATGGTCTGGGAAGTCGCGAGTTCACGCCTCTGTGTGCATGTGCGAGCAGTCGTACGCTCGCGTGTAGGAAACACGCCGCGGCTGCATGAGGCCACCTGGGTTTGAAAACACTGTTCGTGTGAAAACTATTCGCAAGATTCCACTTTTGGAGACACCCTTGTCCGCAGTGAAATCTTCGACTTCTTCTTCTTCTTCCTCTTCTGCCATTTGCCAAACAACAAAACCGCATCACAGCTTGGACACACAGCCGGCTGACATCATCAAATCACCATTTCATGGCCTCTATAATGAAATGGCTTAATGGAGGCCCATAAACACTCCATGTTAATCAGCAGTCATTCCAATCTTGCTGCACGGGGATGATAAAATCCCTGTATTATAATCGCCGTGTCATCGGACGAAATCAACATAAAACTAGGTTAATGACATCGGCTCTGCTGTGTATTCGGCTTTATTAACATTTAAATGAGCGATCGCAGGGAAAGTTGGAGGCGGATAAAGGTTAACTTCGCCGCCACAGAGCGCCTTCGACCTGGGTCGGCTTGAAAAAGCTCCTCCTGCGCGCATGAGATTTGGTTGCACGCCTGCAATCAAACATGGACGTTATTATTCGTTCTTCGCTCAGGTTTCATTTCATTTCTCTTTGTTGTGAGTGGGAGAAGTGGTGTGTGTGTTCAGTATATACGGGCGATGGTATGTGTCCCTTTGTTGCGCTGAAAGCTACTGTATGAGTTATAATGGCCACAGAGGATTTTTCTCGTTCTTCTTCCTTTTGTGTGCTGTATGTTCAAGGCGTATAAATAAAAGATAATTCTATCTATGCTGTCCTAGACTGTCCACTGACCTCCTCTGAAATGCCTGGAGGATAGAAACATTGAAAGGTAGCTTATATGGAATGATTTATTTGGCCTTCCCTTATTGCACGAGTATGAGTAGAGTCAACCGCACACCTCCTCTTGTCGACATCAGAGGTGCGGCACTCGATCTTGATCTCAAAGAAAAACAGGCTGTCCATCCAGTTTCAAGATGGTCGCTCTCTGCACACACACTGATGTGCAAGTTCCCTCTTTTCGCTGCGTGATTTGGCTCCGGTCCGAAAAGCATTGTTTGAACTGTGAGTCTGTCTGGGCGGAGCCCTGAAGGTAGCAGCTCGGAGAGAGATTCACTGTGAAGTTCGGTCATCAGAGAATGGATGGATGTGAGGAGACAGCTGGAGTGATGCAAGCACACACACAGACCTACACACACACACACACACACACACACACACACACACACACACACACACACACGCAAGGGTCCTTGGGGATCGTGTGCACTGTGCCAGGTAGGACAACACACACGGTTTGCGCATGCACACTGTCGCGTGCACGTCAACAAACAGGGCCCCTTAGGCTGACATACATAGAGCCAGGGCTAGTTCAGCTGGGGATGAGTGCAGACTGAGCTGAGCCAAGAAATACAAGGACGGACGGACAGACAGACAGCAGGCAGCGGGCAGACAGGCAAACTAATCTGTAGTTTGTAGGAAAACAGCCTTGTAAAGGAAGCAGTATAGTATTTAATATGCTAATCAGCCAAAGGTGTGGAGAATTCATCTAAATTTAGTAGGTATAAGAGCGACAAGCATGGATGCATACAGCGTATGATTAGATTAGAATCGCACGGTTTTCACTCATGCATTAATTCAATTAATTTTTATATCTGGTTGTTGCCATTCAGCTCACAGGGGCATTAGGAGTAAGAGTTCTATGGTTTCAAACTGAACAAAATTGTCATTATTGCAGGATTTTATTATCCACAGTATTCCCCACGCGCAGTCTTTACTTGGATGGGCGGCGCAGGTATATTAATGGGCGCTCAAGTGTGTTTGGCCGCCCATTTTAGCATTTCTTCCTTTTCTTTATTGAACCACCTCGGAGAACGACCAAACTTATCTGAGATGGAGACGTTCCCTCTACTTCCCCCCTGTAAAAGCACTGATGGCGCACCTATTTAATGTCGGCCCGCTCATGTCATCAGTTCCACGCTGGTTTCCGTCATCATGCTCAAAGTTAGACACGGTTATGGACCGAGCCTTTGTCCGTAGTTCTGCAGGTTTTCTGAAATCTTACGGATGCGGGGCCACCAGGAACAGGAACAGGAAGAGATTGGACAGGGGTGAAGGAAAAGTGAATGTCTGTGCGAGGCCGATTTGACTAAGCAGCGCTGTCTAGTGGAGGTATTGCCTAACAGCCAGCATGAGTGCAGTGATGGTAATGTCGTTTGAAATTATGTTGACGTGTGGTCTGCCAAGGTATCAGATGGACTCCTGTCATCGTGATCCAACAAGACAGAGCCAGCGGTTTCCCTTTCTTCCCCGCTCAAATGAATGATATCCAAGCGGCTTGATCTACTTCCAGGAGCATTTCTCCGATGGGTCCTCGTCTTCCAGAAGATATCCTCACACTGTCTGCTCGCAGAATTTCCCATATCTGTAGCCGAGGTTAACTCGGGATGAGCTCGCCACGCATGTACGTAGGAAACATATCTTAACACCCGATACCTTTTCCGACCATAGCCTGGTGCCGGCGAGCAAAGTCAAGTAACGAATTACCTTCAGTGCCCTCGATCAAACTGTCTGCAAACCATCTCATGCATCAGCGGACAGGTGGACTGATGCTGCGCTCAGCTGAAAAAAATTGGACTTTCACTCTATTTTGCAGACTTCACCTCTAATCTCGCCGAAAACCAACGGCCCCTCAGTCAGCCTAACCTTACCTGCCACAACATTTACGGACACTTGACTCTGAAACCTGCGTGCATTATTAGGCTGGAAAACATTAGAAACCGCTCCTCTACACGGCAGCCGAAAAGACTGAGGGAAGAAAAGCCCCACCATGCACAAAAACACTTCACGAAGGATTAAACTGACAAATCAGTTTGACTTTCTGGCTGCATACGAGAATAATATTTTCACAAGTCGCATAAAAAGGTACTGACAGACTACTCACATCTGCAAGCAAAGCTGAGGCAACACAGAAGCCACCCGTTTGGTTTCTCGCTGTGAAGTCGCGCTTAAAAGTCAGATCTGTTTGGGTCTCACCTCAAGGACAAGTTTAGTATCTCTTCCGGTTATGAGAGATAATATCCACAGTCCCTTCTCTGTGCAAGTTTAGCCAAAATTAATGCGAGGCCAGGGTTAGGTGTCTTGTCCCGGCAAGTAACAGGTTCAGGCAAGAAACATGTTCTGAGAAGACAAAAAAGAACATGTTTGCACACTAATGATGCAATGTCCTTCGCAATGTTCAATGATCTTAAATCTGTCCTGAGTAAACCATGTTCCCAAGCAAACCAATAAAGGATCTCCGGCATGGTTATCATTTCAGTTCTTCCCCGATGAGACCCTCAATATGGATCTATGGAACATCTCTGACGCTGTCCGAGTTACCTTCCAGTCAGTTGTTTGTTTTTGTGCACCACCGGCTTCCGGTTACCAAGATACGTTTTCCCATCCAGCTAATTTTGATCTGTATACATTTTTTTTACGTTTTCATTTGTGTATAATCACCTGAAATTACAAATTATTGTGTTTTGTTACCTTAGAATAAGCCTTTCATATGTACAGAGAGAACAGGTGCTCTTCCATGAAGTCTCCCATGTTGCACTGCCAGTTTTCTACAGTGGTCCAGAGCGGACAAACCAAACAATGACCCTAGAGGTCAGATGACACACTTGACCTTTACAGGTTTGTGTGCTCTCCTTTGCTGTATCTTTAGGACCAAACGTACGGTGGTGTTCTGGAGTGCAGGACAGGAAGTCTTCTGGTCTCAAACAAAAACTTCTTTCAAACAACTTGACTTCTTTTTTTGTTTGTTTTTTTGGCTGGAGGTTTCAATATAAGCAACAGCGCCAGAGCTCCAGCCCACCCGGGCTAAGCATGGCACATTGCCTCAGGCTGATTGTAATTTGTCCACTCAGAACAAATGAATCATTTCCGTCCAACAAGTCCCTCGGGGCTCAGTCACTGATATTGTCACCTTTTTACGCTCTCTCGTGGCTCCTGCGAAGCTGTAATAGTACACTTTAATCATTCTGCTGATGACACTCAGCTGGTTCTGCTAACAGTTTCCTGATGAACCCAATGTGAAATGATAGGGGAATGAAAATGGTGTATTATTGGGCTACAGAATCCTCTGACCGATCAGCTTAATTCATGCTCAGTCTGACTCAGGCAGCTAGTTAATGATCCCTGCCTGACTTTGACCCTGAGCTCTCCTTTATGTAAAAATCACATTTACAGCAAAAAGTTTTCGGGGCATCGTCGTTCCATCTCTGTAATAAGCTGCCAAGTTAAGAAACATATTAACATTAGGTTATACTGAGAATATGGAGCAACACACACACGCACACTCGATCGCTGGCCCATATCACAGCATTTGTAAAAAGCTTGTTCTCTCTTGTTTTCGGTACTCTTTTCATCTTTATTCATGACCTCTGCTCTTTGTGAAGCACTTAGTGAGAAACCTGTGTGTTAAGAGCACCCTGTGAATAAATTTAACCCTGTTTAACAAGCACATCGGCTCTTTTATAACTGCGCTAACCTTTCGTCTTTTCTCCTCTCCCTTCCCATACATCCCTTGTTAGAAAGGTTGTGGCAGGGGTCCAGGAGTAATACGAGGGCGACGTCGCCCCAGTTAGCCTCATCACTGATTCCACTTTTCTGCGGCGTCCCCATTCTTCCTTCCCTCCTATTCAGAAATTGTTCTGTAACCTTGTGAGATTCGGCCGTAGCTGGAGGCTGATATTTTGGTCTTTTGTAGTCATGCAGACAAACACTGAGCACTTGGGTTTGGTATGCTATCAAATATAACAATCAGGGGTAGGTAGTATCATAAAATACCTAAAAATACTGCTCTTGTTGGAGCAGAGAATCAACAAAACTACTGTTGGCTGGAGTTTCAACTTAAAAAAAACAGCATGCAAGTCAGATTTTGTCAGGAGGGAAATGTAGCTGCTCCTCAATCAATCAATCAATCAATCAATCAATCACTAGACTTGATCACTGTTATTACCATTTTTATACTGTTTTCATTTGGTCTCTGCACAACAACAATACACCCTTGCTGCCTTTACAATCTGTAATAACATTTGTGTGTCTTACATCATTGTATTATTATTATTATTATTTACAATTTATTAAGTAATTACTAATAACCATTTCTGTAGTGGAGTCTCCAAGCAAAAGATTTGTGTACATACAACCAGCAGTGACAATAAACATCTTGACTCTGTTTAATAAGATGACAGTAATGTTACCTTGTCCCAACTTGTCCTTCGGTGTATCGTATAGCTTTTTGATGCATGTAAATCGTCTGCAAAATTACAAAGCCCGAAGTCCACGACACAAAGAGTTATTATCTCCTGCGGAAAACTCTGTCCCTGAACTGCCAGAAACTCGCCTTGTAAAGTGCCTGAATTCATCTGTCCTGGAACATTTTGTAACTGTGACTGGCGCCCAACGGTTAGCTTGCATAGACCATAAAGCTGTAATGGTTATGGCCTGCTGGCTGCAGAGGTTCGGGCCTATGCGGATCTGAATCTTGCTCAACAAAGTTTTTGTTTGAGAAGTGGTTATTGTACCGATATATGTGGTAGAAACACAGCTCAACTCGAGACGACCAATCAGAGCAGAATGGGCATTTCGTTAAGGGGTCCCTTAAAGAGACGGGACCTAAAACTGACCTTATCGAACAAAGGGTGAATCGAGGTGCCACAACTATGGTTTGTATGGGAAAAATAAAGAAAAATTAAGAATATGAACCTATACTAGTAGACTCCCAATAAAAGTATGAAAATGAAAATGAGCAGGATCTGAATCTTTATAAGCTTTGTCTGACCCAGTGACCGAGTGAAGCAGTGTTTGTTTGCTATTGGATACAAGCAATTTGTCACTCATGGCATTCTAGCTGGCACCATATGATGCACGTCAAAACACCCCTGCTGATCGTTTTCTATTTAAAATCCTGCACGCTGGCTGTGTCTTGACACTTGGCAACTTTAAGAGAACGGCTGTGCTACAGGCTCCGTTCTATGACTGTGTGTGCAGGACTAAAAGGATGAGCTTCCCTCGCTCGGGCGAGGAGTGGGGGAAAAAAAATCAAAGCAGCAACACTAAATGCTTACAATTTGTGTATTTACAGAGATTTCAAACAGGAGTAAATCCTCACATTTTAGAAACTGAGAGCAGCAAATGATCATAAAATGTCTGATGACAGTTAAGAGTATAATTTGGTTGCTATGCGATTGGAGGTGTCCCTTTAAGTCCTAAAACATCAGCACCTATTTGATTCTTCCAGATGACTGCAAATTCTAGATAACTCACTGAAGTAAAAAAAAAAAAAAAAAAAAAAAAAGCTGTTTAAATTGTTGGGTGTATATTATCTCCATTACCAGCCCAGAGGGGGCAGTGTGTCACTATGAGGGGGTCGGGGGAAACTGCAACATTCATCCCCTCTTACATCACCTCTCAGCCTGACAAAGTGCACCGGGCGCTTCGGGGGCATACTAATTCGCCTGATGTGTATTAGCTCCCCATATCTGCCATTCAACACAATGACAGTAATTTGGCAGAAAGGTGAAAACAGGTCTAGACCCAATTGCAGACATCCAGTCAGCAGAGATGCCGGTATTTAAACTCAAGAACCCTCTGCCTGCGATGACACAGGACAACGACCAAACACCACGTGCACAGTAAACACATGCGAACACACGCAGGTAGCCAGTGAACACGGCGATGTTACACCCTATGTGTTTGGCTCTTGTCTAATTTATTTGTGCATCCGCTGTCCAAACAGTGTTGTATATTGATAACAGCTACCTGCTCCGCAGGAGGCACCTTGTTAACTGCTCATCCATGAATGATAATAATAATGCTTATAGTAGAGATGCCTTAAGAAACATCAACATTGCCATTGAATAAAAGGTTTGTGATTTGACTGGTCCACACTCTCTTTTCATTAACTCACGTTTTTATGGAAATATTTCTCCCCCTTTTTTTCACGTTTATTATTGCTGGAGCAGAAAATGAAATAACTGGAAAATACATTTTTATGTTGAAAGCGCAGCGGGAATGCTGAAATGCCCAATTGCAAGTTGAATAAAAGTCAGAATGTGAATGAACACTGCAATTATTGATTGTTCCTCGACTTCATCGCTTATAACGGACGGACGTTTATGAGCTCTAATGGATACTTCCGAGTCCGTTTGTGGGCTATTTAATAAAGGGTTTAATATTTGTCTAAAATTAGATTTCATTGAATACACAACATCATTTTTAATAAGTGCAAGCAGGCGGAGCTCGAGGGGTTTGATCTCTTTTGTCACAAAGGCGCACTCGCGGTTTTTTGAGAGAAGCAAAATTTGCTGTGCGTCTTATTCAGCATTTCAATTTCAAACATGTTTGTTTTCTAGCGCTGGGTCTAATTCCCACACATCATTGATATTCACTCTTGAAAGCAAATAGTTCAAGGAAACATTCGGGGTCCGCCGAGAAATGCCTCCCTTACTGATTACCCTACATTTTCAAGAGGCGGCATCTGACTCAGGAAAACGCCCCGCCAGTGGTCGCTTCATGAGGCCATATGGGGCTCAGTGCCTCTCTTAGACTTTTTGTCATGCCTGCCCTAGCAGCCATTACAAACCTGATTTATTCGGCGTGCCGCTGTGAGCACACCCATCTGTGAGCCGCCTGTAAAACTGATTCGTGCAAAGGATCAATTTCCGTCTGATGGTTCTATTTCTCTGTATTCCTGCGCGCTAAGAGTAAGTGTTGCAAGAAATGTGAAATGAGATCTCATTTTCCGCCCGGATCCATCATATGCTGCATGCTTCGACATGATATAGTATCATTATTGAACACCAGCCGTCTAGTTTTTAGCCGCGTCTCGCTAACAAAATACAAATCGTATCATCTGCATCGCTGCACGGTTCCTCACTCCCAACCCACGATAACATTTTTGTTTATTGTCTTTTCAAATGAAATACTCGCTGCCGTGCTGTATATGTAGATATTTATGCATGAGCGATGGAGAAGCAGGCTAACAGACTTTAAGAGACAGGATACTTATTTCAAGTTCCATTTGCTGCATTCTTAGTGTATTAGCATCCTTCAAATGCAGCCTGTCTCTGTGCTTTTGTCTTTTCGTCTCGCTCTCTCCTCTCTGCTGCCAACTTGAAACTGTTGGATCCCACATGCAACAGAGAAGAAAGAAAAAAAAAAAAAAAACTGAAAAAAACCAAGATGTCTGGTGTATTTTTTGCTCTCAGAACATGACAGATGAAAAATAGAGGGAGAGGGAAAAACATTCTAGGCAGCGGCGACAGCTTTGAAACCTTGGAGAGCCCACTGCAACCAATCTCGGCTTCACAGGCGTGCAGTGGTGCACTGTGGGAAGTCAGTGTGGCGCACTGTTGTGTTTCAGGGAGAGAGAGAGAGAGCGAGAATATAAGAAAATGGCAGCAAATTAAGTTGGCGGGCTGCGGAGTATTGTTCCCTCCTGCTCGCAGTAATGAACAGGCCCTCAGAACAGACGGGGGAAATTGGTCCCTGGAGGGCCCCGAGCCCTCTCCTTCTCCTTCTCCTCTGTCAGGTGTGTTCGCCACATACCTTTGGACGTACATGGAGGAGGACTGCCTGCCTGCACTGGCATACTCTCATCACCGTCTGTCATGTTGCTGATATGAACTGTTCTGTTCTGTTCTCTGAGACCTACACAGCCCCTCCTGCTGGTTTATCCTCAGATTATCTCCCCTTCTTATCTATCATGGGGCCAAGCTTTTTAAATAAATACCTGACAATTAAAAAGTGTGAGATTTTTAAATGTTTTTAAATCAATTTAAACAAGGGTTCACGGTAAGGGTTCACGGTAGAACCCCTTGGGTGGGTTCTAGATAAAACCTTGGACTATTAAACCATTTTCTGTGGAACCACCCTGGTTATTATTAGCCCCCTCAGAAGGTGAAATTGTTTTCAGAGAGTTCTGCTTGGAACCATTATACTATAGAAAAGAGGTTTCCAGGTACAGTTTAACCCTTTATAAAGTGGTTCTCCTATGGGGATAAGCCATAGAACCCTATACGGTTCTAGTTATCCCTTTTATTAAGAGCGGACAGGTGAATGCTGGAAAGAATCCCCAGCTTTTAACGAGGTGGTGCCTTTTTGTTGCACTGTGTCTGTGGTGTATTGTGGGAGGTCCGGCGCGTCTTCACATTCAATTACGATGCCCTTTGTCTTGTCTTTAGCTGCAGATGGAGACGGATGATAGTACACAACCTCGGCTATTAGGGCTCAGGTTCAGACTGAACCTTACATGATGTGCCTGGCTCTTACTCATTTTTATTTGTGCATCCGATGTCTCGACATTGGCGTTATTTCTTTTTTGTTTCTGGAGCAGAAAATGAAATATTAATGAAGTGGCTGCGTGAACATTTTGGCTATTTTGCATTTGTGACATAAGCCCACCTGTAGTCTGCTAATCCCGCCGCTTTAACAAAGTTCAGGTCCTGCGGGTCAAGGTTTGAGCTGTGAATTCCATATGGCGTGGGTCTTTAGGGACCGTGAAGCGGCTGATATGCTGAATGTATTGGATGTACTTGTAAGTTCCCATGCTGTGCTAGGTCAATACAAGGTTAAATGGATGTTTGATCCACTGACACGGGTAGCTCGCCTTGAGATGGATGGAGAGATAATGAATCACACACCATTACAGGGTAGTACAGCTTTAGAGAGGCCATCAGTGTTGAATAGTTATGCTTTGTGAGCCATTTTGATTAAACGTTATCCAGCTCGGTGAAAACTGTCAAAAGACACAAGAGGACAACAGTGTATTTTCCTGCCCTCACGTAAGCTGTAGATGTTAGCATGTCTGGCTAACTAGCTTGCTACTCACAGTTATAACTCTGTGTTATTTTTAAAAGGCAAGGAGCAAATCATTAGCGACCAGCAGGCGATCATTTTGTGGGGTTACAGGTCATGTTAACGGGGAGATGCTGATATGTAAGAGTTTAAAGTGGTGCTCTTTGATTGGTTTGGGGGATTTTACACCTAAACTCCTCCAGAGAAACTACAAATTATTGTGTTAAAGAGAAGCATCAGCAACCTAATATATATAAAAATGTATATATATAATCCAGTAATGTGATACTGAAGCTAACTAGCTCAAGCCTACCCTGCAATAGCTGACGAGGACACCAACCTCTTGCCTTCAATATGTAGCATTAGCCTTCCTTCAAATTGCAATTAAATTAGCTAAATCCATTTAAAATGAAGCAGCGAACAGTATTTTTCGACCAACTTACGGAGTTTAAGCAATACAAGCAAGCTACAATTGCTAAAATCTCCTAACGACAATTATTATTTAAGCCAACTAAAGGGTAGCCTATTCAAGATCTTTTTAGAGGATTTTTGTTTGACAACTTATTAGTCAAAACCATTTTGAAGTCAGCAATGGAAAAATACTTTTTTACCAACTCAGGGGGTATTAGTGTGAGCATTAGCTTATGCTACTGAGTTGCCAAGTTCTGCTATTGACAGTTGTCATTTCAGTAGACAAAATCCACTGTCCCTTGCTATAAAAGGACACCCTGCATTATTATACTGAAGCATGAAATGCCTTTCTTCCCAAAAATTTTATGTAAGTAAGTTTGATGTAGCAACAGTTACTTAGCTAATGGGCAATTGCATGCTAGCATATTTCAAAGGTGCGTCTGTAAATCCAATCCAAAACTCCCGGACCCCCCAAAAAAGTGGTACTGTTTAAAGTATATGAGTTTGCTCTTTCTATAGGAATTATCACTTTCACAACATATAGCACATAGCTATGAAAATGCATTTTTAGAATTGCAGGCTACTAGCTAGCAATTGGCTTACATTACACCATTACATGCACGACCAGCTAACATTTCTGCTCATGTCTTTGTTCATGAATTATTGGTTAATTCATCTGCTTTTGTGTCTTTGCATGCTTGTTGTAAACATGTCAATTTTAATAATTAATCTAAACATCAATTTATTCATCAGTTTTAATGTACTACTGAGTGAAAGGTATCTTCAGCCTTGGTTTGAGATTAACCATGATGACGGGAATAAGCAGAATAGAGCAAAGTTCTCTGAGCCATTTTGCTTCTACAGGAGCTGCAATCTCATGGACTGCTCAAAGCAACTAAAAATAGCAATTGAATGAGATGATTATTGAGGAAGAAGGCCCTCCAGAGCAATACAAAGCCATGTTTTTTAATGTAAAGGAATTGTTAAGTAACTAAAGTCTTTTTTGGCAACTCTTGATCCTCTGATTGTAGTCATTAAATTGCCCGATGGAGGATACAGCGCTTGGCCTTTATTTTCAGCGCCGTCATGTCCGCCCCCTCTTTAACATGGCAAACGTTATAAGTCAAAGGGCCTCATTACAAACAACTCCAGGCCCTAATGTGTTAAATTAAAGCATGCATTGAGCTCTAAGCATCTATTATTGCAGCAACAGGGTGACCAGAATCCAGATCCGTTGCGGTTCTTCGTGTCTATCTCTTTCTATTCCTCGACCTGTCTCCTTCCCTTTATCTCCATCATCCTCTCGTTTTCCTCTGTTTACCTCTTTCGCCCTTCCTCCCTGACTGACTCAGCTTCACATCAATCACAGCAGTGTTTATTGTCAATGAAATATTTAGTATGAGGGGCCCCCGTGTGCACACGTCGCAGATTTCATCTCAGCCCGAAACAATAGATGATGTATGTGCCCCCGTTGTGTGTGTCTTGACCGATTTAGATGCACGACCTTGATGACAAGATTCTTGATCGGCCTGTATGCTATTTTCAGTGATTGGACCGGGATATTACAGGCACACATCTCAGCGTTCATCTCAGGCGGCTGTCAACACGTAAATAGCATGCCTGGAGGTGTTGCTGTGTTGGTTACGGATGCTGAAGAGGTAGATCTGTGCGCCGTGGAGAAATGGAACAAAACATGAAAAACCCATTTTGTAAAATCAGTCATCACAAAAAGGGTGACATTTTTCACTCGGTTTCATAAGACCTGCTACAGTCGGATCTGACTCATTGCACTTTATTTGAACCTCCTGATTTAACATTTATAAGCACTGCAGTAAAACGTAACTACAGGCTCGTGACACAGCATAATGTATTGGTAAAGCCTAGATCATTGTGTTAAATACACTTTTTTGTGTTTGTTAGTGCATCATGAGGCAAACACACCTGTATAATATAGTAACTGTAAATGAAGCTTGATCACACTCATGGCTGTACAAGATCCATAACAAGCAGGTGCAAACAACAGGGTTTCTGTGGGGTCTTAAAAAGTCTTACAAAGTGTGAAATTTGACAATCTCAATTTTAGACCTTAAAAAGTCATAAATATGTCCATATTTTGAATATAGGTCTAAAGTTACATTTAGTTAGGGCTTAAATATGTACATTCATTTAATGCTTCCATCGTCACCTTTGTTTTGTTTTGTATCAGGAACGTAAGTAACAGAAAGTAACAGACCGGCCCAGAAAGGCTTCGACAGCGGAATATGCTACGACTATGGAAAAGTGTAAATTTAGTGTGTTGGCTTGAACAACCAGAATTCAGTTGGTTAAAGCATCATAATGAATCTGAAGTGCAGTGTATGCTCTTCAAGAGGACCCTCAACCTGGGCACACTTGGTGTGAAAGCGCTGGTGTCACACAGTTACCAGTTAATTAGCTGTACTGCTAGCTGCATGGCTAACTGAGCTAACGGCAGCTACAGCAAGCGGTGATATGCTGCACCCCTATTTTTTTCAATATGATTTTGACAGGTGGCCAAATCTTACATACAACACCATCCCTATGCATCCCTAACTATAAAAAAATGAAATTATTAATGGATCTCTCAACTACATTTTAGTGAAATACAGTCATTAAAAAACATCTATTGACTGTTTAAATCCTGCTCATGAAAGCTAAACATTAAGCATTAACATAAAGTGCCTTATTAAGGCTAATTATCCTACTATATAAACTATAAGATCATTTGTGGCATGCAAGCATAGACCACAAGTTCTTATGCATGCATCTAGAAGTCAGCATCTGATGTTTGGGACAAACTCGTTTTAAAAATTGGAGCATATTCAAGTGGTAACGAGAACACATGGCTGGGGAGACGGCGAGCAATTTAGTAGCCAAGTTTAATTAAAGTACTGCTGTGGTTGCATCGCACCGCACAAATTTAAAGAGGCAAACTGAAGCCTGAATGCAAGGGAGAGATGCAGATAAAGTGACAGCTATGAAACAGTATGCACATATGTGTCAGAGATAAAACCTGGGACTTTTATGTATATATTCAGTGCAAGTGTCAGCAAAGGAAGATAAAATAAAAGATGCGTGACAGATGAGCCGAACGCCCACTGACATGCAGATAGAAAATTGGTGACTGCACAGAATTACGGCCGGATGTAGCTGGTTGATGATGTGACAGATTATTGAGTGCAGTTCTTCTATAACACGAGTACAGCCCAGAAAATGAAAAAAAAAAACAAACAAAAAAAACAACATAAAGCTAGAAATCAAGTTGCCAACCTCAACAACCAACCCTATGATACACAAAATTATAGTTATTTTGTGTTATGGAAATTAACAATGCTCACACATAGCGAGGGTTGGTGCTGGTGGACAGAAGAGCTTTGAGGAAAACAAGAGCAGCTGCCATCTGTAAAAGTCACGTAATCGGTATATACAGTTTGGATATGAGGCTGCTGGCTGCTGGTGTGCAAGTGCCTTGTTAGTATTCGAAAGCCATTGTTTATTTCAGTAGTTTTGCCCCAAGAGTCTGGAAGTGGAACCCGTCCTATAAAGACACTTTTTTTCCAGCATAAACTTTGGATATTGGACACTGTGCTTCTCCTGCAAATGGTTAAAAACTAAAAAGATTCAGACAAGAAAGGGTATTTAATGCTTCCTCAACGGAAAATAGGCCATCCGTCGTTTGGTGACACAGGAAGTAGGGCCTGTCAAAAAAAAAAAAAAAAAAGGGAAGATCTAGAGAAAATGATATTGGACGGGAAGAACACCTACGGGGCTGAAATTGAAAATAAACTGCAGGGGACAGTGTGATACGGGGAGATGTGGAGTGGGAGGAGAGAGATCACTTGGCTATAAGCAGCCAGACAAAATGGTGGAGGGAACAGGGTGAATAAGCCAAACTGTTTTTAAACAGCTTTGACACGAGGGGCCCTGGGACATCTACTGGCTCCACAGCTCAGTGGGCTGCCCAAATGACACCCCACCTACGGCCACCCACGCGCCCTCTTCTAATGGCACCCAAACTGCCCAGATCTCTTCCTCCCTGAAGGCCACTATATACTCGCACTACAGTGTAAACCCTCAGCAGTGGGGTTGATGCAGAAACAAGGCACGGAGCTTTTTCAGGAAAATTTGGAAGCGGTTTCTCGAGTTTAGACAGTGTGCACTCGCCTGCAGGCGAAAAAACAAAGTGGAATGTTCTGTATTCTGTGAGGGACACAGCTGATTGTGTTTTTTTAGTAAGTTTAGCACAAAATGGGGAATATTTCAATGTTCGACCCCAACTGCTAAATACTAAAAATGCTTGTGTGTATTAAGGTCAGAGCGAGAGCCTTCAGATGATTAAGTCTGAAAGCGAGGAGAACGTTAACCATATAATTTAAACCATGTAACCATAATTTAAAGCTTACTAATCACCAACAGTATACTTTATATTGTTTGATTAATCCGTACAAAAAAATAAAAATGCAAGGGTTTAACTTGGTAGCTTTGACGTATTAGTAAGCTTACCCTGGATAGAGCCCGGCTAACCTAGCTGGTGTCGTTGCTGCCAGTCTTTATGTCAAGCTAAGCCTATTAACTTCCTGGGCATAGCTTCATACTTAAAGAAATTGTGTGTCACATAGGATAAATATAATGCTTCAGCCAGCAACCAGTTAGCTTTAGCATAAAGACTGGAAAGTCAGCCTGGTCCACCTGAAGCCTGAAGGTTTTTTTTTTCCTTAATGGTACTTTAAAGTTTGTAATCTCCTGTGAAAATTGTCAGAAGTGTTGATGACTCATCTTGCACTTGGGGACGCACACACATTTTTCGTCCAATAAATGTGTCCTTGATTTTTAGGACGGTGCCATTGATTTATAAACAGAGGGACATCACCAAAGTGAAGTGTCTCTGGGGGCACAACTCCATAATGTGTGAGTTATTATGGAGTTGTCACTTTATACACTGATTTGGGGATATGTGTTTTCTGCTGTAAGCTACTCCACCTCTCGACAGATTATGCTGCAGATTATGGAGTTTCCTGATGGACAGATAACAGACAAGTAACCAGTGATCTATTATTATCTTATTTTATAGCTACTTAAACATTTTATCGTATATAGTATTTTATTGTTTTTTTACATTGTATATAATACTTTATTGTTTCTATTTGCGCTTGTATTTTGATTACGTTTGAACTTTAATGTACCCGCTGCTATGATAACTGTAATAAAGTAAGGTTGTCTGTCTTTCTGTCTGACATAGCGGCCATGTTGTTGTTAGCTCGTAGCCGTGCTGCTAGCCAAAATCCAAATCAACGAGGTTGTGTTGTCCCACCATATAGGAGCTGCAAACCCGGCAGAGTCCGAGGACCACTAGGGCGGGAGACTTAACGCATATTAAACGCTATTGGCTGGATTGATCTCGATAACAAGCCTCTCCCTTGCTGTCTGTTCTTCAGCTGTTCGCCTGTCCGTTTCATCAAAGTTTTTCATCCAACTCAATCCAACATTTTCCTTTAAAAACACATGATCTCTCTTTATATAATACTTGTGACGGCTTCATGGCATTGAGCTTGAATGCTCAGGGTTTGTGTCAAGTCCGGTGACGCGCAGTCCTGCCGTGTCTGCTGCCCTGTGGCTGCAGATTTTGATGATCGCCTCCGAGACCGCCAAGTCCTTCCTCTCCCTTCCAGAAAAGATCCAAGCTTGACCTTGATGTATTATAAAGCTACACTTTTAATTGCATGGAAAGGCCATTTGATGTCGAGTCAGCTCAGTAAGACCTGCTTTTTTTATTAGCTATTAAATTTTTCTTTTTGTAAAAGTCTGGTGCGGTTGGGGACATAAACACAGCAGTGTTGGACTTGAATTCCAACAGCTTTTCAAATAGAAGTCACAAATGCCTTCTCTGCTGCTCTAACCTCTGTCTATTGTACATTTTAATTACGTTTGTCATCTATTTTCAGATATTTGTTGAATAACCACAGATCAAGGGTTATGACGGTCTACAAAAACTGTATTTCCAGCTTTCAAAATACATTCATCCAACCACTCAACCTGTCACTGGCAGTATGTTGTTGCTGCCAATAACAGGGATGAGTCCCTGCATGGCTGCAGCCTGAGAGCACTTTGATGGTATGCTATGGATGTTTGAGCACTGCAGTTTGGTCAGAAAAATGCCTGAAAGCTTAGTTTAGCCCTCTTTTTTTTTTTTTTTTCCTTCTTCTCTTCAAATCCCCTCTCACACTCAAACACTTAAGGACAACCTTCATCGAATCGACACTGGCAGCGACCCTGACGAGACAACTAGGCCACCGCTTTGACACATTGAGAGCGAAAAGGGGGTAAAGAAGCGCAATTATTCCTCTTAATTTGTGCCACATCATTAATTTAGATCAACTGGTGATTAGCGGCATTAGGACAGACCGCTGACTTTGACTGTTCTGACCCAAAACTTATGTTAAAAACAGAACGGATGACTCTGGATTGAAAGCCCCGCGTGCAGGCGGTGCAGGATAAGGGTGGACTCGTTTTAAGAGGAGGGGGGGAAAAAAAAAACATCTGTTTGTGCGCCGGGGCCAGTTATGAAGATTGATCAGTCAATTTGCAATGACTGAACCCTATCTCCGCTGAAAAATTGTCTCGGAGCATGTGGTCTTAAAACGAAAATTGCCTCTGAGCGGAGGGCGTCTCTGTGCGCAGGTGCTTCTCGTCCACGTATTTACACTTCTTTCTGTCCGTGTGTCTTCTCGGCGAGCGCAGGTGTGTTGTTTTTCTGTCCCGCGTGCACATGCGTGCTTTGTCGTACATGGTCGCCGTCTGTCTGTATCCGGGAGCCGTCCTGCCCCCCATCAGATCCCAGGTATTCATACGTCTTGACAGTGGAAGACAGATCACCAGGCCTCAAGCTGCCACACATCCATCCCTCCGAGGGCTCCCAGAGACAGCCTTCAACACGCATTTACTCATTCTCGCGCCGCTGCAAAACAAAATATTCGGCTGCTTACTATTGGATCATCCTCGCGCGTCGCGGGGAAGCGAGGGTCTGCAGAGTTGTATCTTCAGTGGTACAACTTTGTTCTCTTTGAATTTGCTGCCTTCCCTCCATGCCGCACTGAATGACACTCTCTCCCGCGTACAGTGCTTAACATAACTGTGGTGTGCTGTCAGTCACTGTAAGCCATTTTTTTTTTTTTCTGCCTGTGTTTGTTTGCGCATCTGTGTACACATCTCCATGTGTGGTGGTGTCTGAGAGTGTTTTGTTGCGTAGAGGTACAGGAGGAAAAACAGCCTTGAAGAGATTTGTGTCCAAGTTAGAAAAAATACATTTCCATTTTGTTGCTGCTACTAAAGAAAGTCCAGGGCGCATTGATTTGCCGTTCTATCTCCAAGTCGTTCCGAATTGCGACAAAGATGGATCATCTCCGGACTCGGGTACAAATGCCTAAAAAAACTCACCAAAAATTACCAAAAAGATTGTCGTACTGGATGCGTTCTGTGCATCTAAACGAGACAAACGGAGATATTTTCCTGCCTGTGGCAAATTACAATCAATGGCACAGATTTTTGCTGGAAGACAGGCAGGAAGTCAGGCACTGGGAGGGCATAGAGCGTTGAGACGATTTTAAAAATAAAACATCCTGTGCAGACTCGGGATCAACCGCACAACAAAGTTGGAAATATTAACAACAAACACACTTGAAGCAGACAAAAAAAATAAAAAAATAATCCCAAGGTGAAAAGCACAGACATCAAGAAAAACATGAAACACAATCTGAGCAAGTCGACAGCATCAGGCAGGCGTGACGCTCTGCTTCGGTGATTGAGTGACTGTAACGTATTACCCAAACTGGATCGTTCCTGTAAACAGACTGAAATTAATTTAAGAGCCTACATAATTACAGGCCATTTCAATAATACTGCATGAGCCTGGACTTGCTGTGAGCCATTAACAGTCATTATAAATAAGCAGGAAGCAAGTGCCTGAAAGGAAGTAATAAAAAAACAACAACCAGTTGTTTGGCTGTGGCTCTTTAGTCTTGTGTTGCGGCTCTGTAGTGAGCTCCGGCAATATAATAATAATGATTCATGACGCTTCTATTAATTTGCAGTCAGTCTATCCAGTGTTTCTCCCTGCTGTAAAATTTAGACGCTGCAGTGGTCAGTCTGCTGCGACCAATCAGGTGCTGTACATTTCTCAGTCCCTCCTCTCCTCTTTCACTTTTTTTTCCTCCCTTATATCCATTTACGTCCCCCCCAGTCTGCAAAACCTTGGCGAGATCCTTTTGTAAATCAGGACGAACGGAATTTGACACCGAAAAGTCTACAGCCATTCTCCGCGGGGCTGCGATGCTCTTTTGTGAAGAAAGCCCAACAGTGAATCAAAATTTCAATTTGCCCAGTAAAAAAGTATCGGGCCGACAGTCGAGGCATCCCCAGAGCAACTAAAGGAGGCTAAAAATATCGAGTTTTTCACTCCTCCAGGCTAGTGTCTGTTAAATGGTATAGTCGCTCGGAGTAGTTGGACTGGACGCTTGCCAATTTGAATCCTCAGACCAGTCAGAAAAGTAAATGAGTAATGCTCTCTGCTCTCTGAGTAACAACCATAGAAATCATATGTTGAAGTGGCCTTAAGCAAGGTGCTTAATCCCTGACTGCTACAGAAAAGCTGCTTAGTTGCAGGAGACAGGAGATGACTCTGGTTCCTCTCAGAGGCCCTTGGGTGTGACGTGTGTGTTGAGGTTTTTAAAAGCAGCAGGAGGCAGAAATCCCTGCTCAAATATGAGAAAGTAATACTGAAATATATGTTTCAGAGATGACTGCTGGTTGTTTTCTGTTGCTGTTACATTTAAAAAAAAAGACAAGTTGAATGTTGCAGTGTATACCCGAAAGCAGCGGTCAGGGTCAGCTTATTTTAAACTCTATGCATCCCACGTTTCCCAACCAAAGAGGAATCGAGGGCATTTATATGTCATTTTGCCTGTGGGCGAATGTAAATAGCAGCAAAAAAGATAGTTTCGATAACACGGCCGGCATCTTAACATTGAATACTTGAAACATTGTCCATCAGCTTTGACTCCTTGGAGTGTCAAGCATCATTGATGTAAATGCAGAGTCCGCCTTCAGATCCATGCAGCATTTTTATACTGTGATATACAGGTGTTGATCTCTGCAAGGTGAGTTGGTGACCTTATTATTCTATGAATGATAAGGAAGTAATGTTTATGAGCTCTGGCCTTGAATAAGGCCTTTGATAATAGCACATTTCCAGTGCTCAGGGAAATACATGACTTCCCTTTTGTCTAAAAAGTAAAGGCCCATATCGTAAGAATTACAAAATTTGTCCAATACTGACGCTTCGGTATGGTTTGACCAGACCTACTATCCCAAAGCGTCTGGCCAAGTTCGGAATGAGACTCAAAAATCAACGTTCTAACAATCTCATTGAATATTTAATATTAAAAAAAAAGACACACCGACCATACCTAGATTTGGGATACATAGATGATGTATTTTAAATACATTTTCAGAAAGAAAGCCTTGAAATATCATAGAGAGCTTCACAATAAGAAGAGGGGGGCCTTCTTATGAGTCATTTTGACCTGTATTGCTTTGGTTTTACTATAAGAGAATGCATTCTGCACTACAAAATTATTTCTTTCTTCCTGTGATCTCAGTGGTGTGGATCTCACCGACTCATAAGACAGAATTTCACTGGGATTCTCAGAGGATTCAGGACTGTGTTCCAGTAAATCCTCTGAGATGCATACACAGCATGCGCGAAATGCCAAGAGCTGTATTTTTGTATCGACGGCAGCATTCTACAGATGCATGCTTGAGAACACGAACACCGACACGCCGCACACATAACATAAGATACACTATCATTTCAAATGACTGCAAGTGGGCTTTCTCAACCTGCATGATGGATTGTTCCTTTTATCCTCGGGCGGTTTCGGACATTTATTTTTGGGTCTGTTCTACAAAAGGGAATAGCCACATGGGACAACACCGCCTCTTCTAATCCACCAACTTCTAAATCTCCAGTATGATTCCAGTCTCGAAGAACAATACAACCTGGAGCTTAGGGAGAACTGAGAGAGATATAGAGAGAAGGGGGATGAGCGGAATGGGAATAGAGAACCACTGAGGGGAGTTGAGAACGTGAACTAAATTCCTTTGCGAATAAAGAATACAGTGTTGAAGGATGGCATATTAAGGTTCTGCAGATGGGCTTTTGGCCCAGAGGTAGCATTTTTCTGTTTGTAATACTTGTTCAAAAGTGATCTTGAATTCTGTCGATGTTGAATTGCATCAGAACCTTTTTCCTCCAGCATCTCTGAGGTTCATGTCAATACCACTATCTGCTGCCAGCCTCAGCAAATGGCGCACTGATAACAGACCAATGCCTTGTGTCATTTGGCATGTTTGTTTTTCTTGTTTTTTTGATCCAGAGAACGTCAATGCTGAATCATTTTAACTTCTCTCCAAAAAAAAGAACTTAAAGCTAGTGTCGGGCAGACTGTCCTGTTGGTCTTCAAGTACCGACGCCTCCATTGGTGCCTGACCTGACCTACAATCCCGAGGTGTCAGTGTTTGACACTTTGGGAAGGAGACTAAAAAAATGAACTATCTTACCAACAGCTTTCACATATACATTCACATATACACTTCCATCATGTAAGTTATCTTATTCAAATACAAACCACAATCTTTGTCAGAGCCAACCCAGGTGGTTTTGTAGAACAAATAGAATACATTGCGTGTAGGGTGGAAATGTTGTACACTACTCTTACTGAGCATATCTAAAAAAAACTAAATGCAATTGTTTTTGCAGGAAACCTGTGATCAAAGACGCCGGAGTAAGACAAAAGACAAGAAAAGTTCTAAAAGAGACGGAGCTGGAAGAAAGAGCTGGCGAGAGCATCTGAGAGACCGGCCTTTAGAGAACACACGAAGCACGGCGGCAACGTTGCAGTGGTGCTGGTAGTGTGGAAAAAGGACAGGAATCCCTTTAAGCCCACCATCCCGCCTGGATCAAGGAAGAAGAGCTGAAACTCCCCGTGGGTTCATAGAACTAGAAGCAAAGATATAAATAGACCCCCCTTTCTTCTGACAAGGAAAAATGTCCTGGGTTCAGATGAAGCTCCAGTGAGAAGTCCTCGCTCCGGGCAAATTTGCTTGAGATGTGGTGGGAAAATGTTCAAGCTAAAATCTGTGTCCTTGAGTCTTTGAATCCTCTTTCTAAATCCGTCTTTCTTGGGAAAAGAGAAACGCTCCTCGGGTCAGTTGATGCCTGTGTACAGTATCGCATGTTAAAAAAAAGAATAATTTCCCCTCCGCCAGTCCCACTGTGATTCTGCGAGCGTTGAGCGTCTGTTGACATTGAATCTGATCCAGTATCTTGAGTTTCCAAGACTTGGAAACCTGATCTTGTGAGTATGGGATGTTCTTTCATAGCCGACAGTACATTGGACTGTATTTGGGTACAGAGTCACAGTAAATACACCACATGTTTTCATCGAGAAAGTAGCCCACGTATCAGGTTATTTAGTAATGAACCCAGCCAACTGTGGCCACCCTCGAGCGCCTCATTACTCCCTGTAGATCACGACTTTATTATTGCCCATCATGTCAGAGTAAATGTGTAATATATGTGCTTCCAATATAACATAGTGAACTGTAAAGTAGCTATAATTTGGTTCATTTTGTGTCAGAGATTGCGGCCAGCGAGCGGAACGGCGAGGGGAAGAGAAAGAGCGACTGTGTCGGAGACGAGTTTGTGTGTGTGTGTGTGTGTGTGTGTGTGTGTGTAGGGGTTTGTGCTGTCGTACAGAAGCTGTTGGTGCATTTGTATAAATTATTCAATCTTAATCCTCATTTTGAAATACAACAAACCTTCCACGCCGGCAATAGGTCTTGAGAGCGATGCAGTTTGAGAGCAAGAATGGGGCAGCAATGCCATTATAATATCCTCGCAGGAGCATTTTCTGAAGCTGCTACAGCGTTGAATAATGAAAACGCCTTTACCCAACAGATCCATTCAGGCCTTAAACAGCAGGGAAATGTGCAGGGGAAGTAGAATACCTGATGGTAATTTGAGTTTGCTACTGAATAAAGGCTGCTACCAGCTGTAGAACACCTGGGCTTGTATCTCAGACGGTTTTGTGTGCAAAAGTTTTGCATGAATATGTTTATGCAGGGTTCCATATCCTGTTTTGAGCGTGTGTGTGTGTGTTTGTGTGTGTTTGTGTGTGCATAAGACATTGTTAAAGACTTCACCTCTGCTATGAAAGTGAATAGTGGGGATTCTTTACTTAAGCATGCCCCCTCTTGGCCCCTGAAATGCGCGAGCCTATTTCCCCATAATGGCTCTATCGTGTAGCCAGCTCCCGCGGGAGCCTCGACGCTCGCCTCGCTCCGCTTTACTCAGCCCGCTCCTTCACAGAAGTGTGAAAGCGGGGGGGGGGAACGAGGAAGAAGGAAGAGGGGTGCTACACGGCGCTGTGATGAGTGAACACTGATGAGGGACAGTCATTATGCAGGGCTTATTATTCTCTCTCTGCACTGGGGGGATTGTCAGCAGTGGCCGCAGCTATTCATTAAAGCCATGAAATATGACCCAGGCCTGGGTGCGTACACGTGTGTGTGTGTGTGTGTGTGTGTGTGTGTGCGCGTGTGCGCGTTTGCCCGCGGGCCCAGCCAGCAGATCTACTCTGGAGCTTTTGCAGTAACTAGAACTCAAATTCACTTTTAAGGAGCTGCTGGACTTATTTATTTTAAAGCTCTTTGATCGTTGTTGTCCGAGTTTCACACATGAAAAGAACGAGCTCCAGAAACTGAAACATTTACAATCCAGTTATTATGTTTTAATGGTCATAATGGATTAACTGAAATAGTTGACGGCCACTCCCCAAACGCATAAAAAAAAAAAAAAAAAAAAGTGAATAGACTTTGAGCAGATATTTACCCCGTGCGTTCACTGTAATGCATTGTTGCATTAAACACTCATTATCCCACACAGCAGAATTATCAGTGGACCTAGCGGCACAGACAAACTTTAATGAACGCTAAAAGTTACCAACTGTGTAATTGTTTGTTAATTAAACCTACAATAACAAATTAATTTTGACCAACTGGGAGAAGCAGAGACAAATCTGCGAACACAACATTGATTTATCGTCACCTTTAAGTTGATTTGGCAAACAGACGCGTAACATGGATCCAGTGGGGGAAAATCTGGATACGGTGTCGGAGGCTGAGCCCTGCTCATTTCCCATGAAAGCTGGTCAGTGGTGCATTATGGAAAAAAAGTTTGATTTCCTGGGTGTTATTGACCTCAGCTGGCTGAGCAGCTACCTTATGGTTTGGCCCTTGGCTAACTTGAAAGGGAATACAATTATTTAATGGTGCAGCTAGTCAAGACTTTCCAGCTGTGTTAAGTATTTATGTGATCAGTTGTGAATCTACAATAACAGCAGCTTTAAACTGACAATAATGGGTATAGAACATCGCCACCATTTGGGTTTAGATTGGTACCAATAAACAACTGAATAAGTCGTTTTTGGTTAGGACCGAGTTGTGACAGTTTCACTTTATCTCTAAAGCTTCTTTCTTCTCTTTTTCTTCCCCAAAGTAACTTTCATGCAAATCTAGAAAGGAATGCAGTATGTCCTGAAAATGTCTGAGCAAGGCAGGACATCGATGCATTTTTACAGTTGAGCTGACATGGGGGAATTCGTTTCACAAAAGGCTACCACATGGATGGTTTCCTATTTCTTTCAAGAGGTTGTAATGACCTTTTTTCTGAGTAGCAGATACATTTGCTTTGTAATTTCTTTGTGATTAGAAAAAGGTAAGTGTCTGAGCTCCCCGATACATGTAGGTCAAAGGTAAAATGTTTCATTAAGTAGAAAGCAGACATTGAGAGAAATCTATACTTCATTCGCTCTTTTTTTCCCATCCACGTCTTCGACCTGCTTCCACGACTTATTAAGAATAAGTCAAGGACCTTCAAGCCCCGAGCAACATGGGCCCCAACCCTCTGAAGCCTCTTGCCATCCAATCCTCATTACCTGTCACCTCAGCAGGTAATTCAGTGGCATCGCCCACCCCGTCCTCCTTTCCTCTTTCCTTTCAGAATCCTCCTCCCCAACTTCCATCATCTTGACCCTGCAGTCCTCACCTTCAGCCCCCACCGTTCCCCAGCCTCGACCTGCAGTCTTCTATCGGAGATGATCTTTACGGTGATTAATGCGAGAGGGAGGTGGAGACCCTGCTGCCGGCCCATCTCTGAGACGCGTCTCAAATCTCCAGCCTGCTGGAGGGTAGCGCTGCTATTTTTAAGTCTCCTTTTATTGCAGCTTTTGCATCCGTGCTGCCGTAATCTAATGCTGAAAGCGTGTCACGATCAGTTCAGTGAAATATGGGAAAACACCTCACGCCGTGGCGCATCTTTGTGTGTTTTCAGCGGTGATAAAAGCATCCTGGGATATGTGAATAAATTGCCAGGCGTAAATTCCCTCACGGTATATCACATTTAGAACGTCTGCTTCTTTATTCAGCGCTCCATTTACCTAATTTTGCTTATAAAGGACTTTTTTTTTATTCTTTATTGCTACTTGTTACTGGAATCAAATGGCCTATATATGTTAAAAGCATTTATTTGTAATATTTCCTAAAGAAAGATGCCCTCCATGTTGTTTTTGAAATATGTGAACACAGCCTCCGTTTGAGCTTGTATTTCATGCTCACAGTTGGATTTCGCCTATGGGATTCTGCAGATCTGAGCGGAGTGTTCGTCGCCACAGTCTTTCAGTCATAATACCTTTTCCCAGGCTTTGTAAATGACAGGCCTTGGTGGCCATTTTTCATGTGGTTGCTAGGGTAACAGGTTGAATCAAAGAGGTGCTCTCACGACTGCACATATATGTGTGTGTGTGTGTGTGCTGGCTGCGGCGTGTCTGCATGACTGTAACGGCGTGATTGTTTGAGGGTTTCCTGATGGCTCAAAACCCCTTGAAAGGGTATGAGCTGTATAATTTGTTCAAACAGTAAACCAATTGAATAAGAAGGTCAACAACTGAGTGCATTTGGATTATGAGGATAATGATCATGCTGACAGATAAGGGCTTCCTAAAAGCAGGCTGTCTGCACAGAGCGCTGCCTCACATTTTACCTGCAGCAGGAAAAATCACGCATGCAATTTTTTTTTTTTTTTCACTCGGATTCCTTCAAGCAGTGCTATTCTGGTCAGGGTTATATACTGTGCGCTTGACAATAGTACACAAGCACACAAGCTATTATTTGCCAAGCCGTGACGATTGACACTTTCTTTATACTTCATCCATGGCACATTTCCTAAAGCGCCTGTACATGGGCCCAAAGGCGCTTTCGGAAAGGTGCCAGGCTTTAATTGGTGAGCCAGTGATTTTCTGCTGTTGGGCCATTGATTTTATTTGCATAGTTATTTGTTGATGGATACAAAGCCAGTGGCAGTCTATTGATCACGCTTACAGAGGCAGCATTGCAAAGAGACGAGACAGAGGGAAGAGTGAGGGATGGATCTTTAAATCAGAAATTGTCGGCCAATATTGTTGCTCGAGCAGAGCAGCAAAATGTTGACAGTTTATGTTTTATGCAAACCACGGATGTGCGCATCATATTGATAAATGTACAATATGTGTCACATCACGTTCACATTCTATATTTATGACCTGGCTTTCCTATCAGGAGGTGGACGGGATGGCGGACTTACAGACAAGTAGGCCGCCAAGCCAGTGACCACCGTTCAAGACTGTGTTTTCGACAGTTTTAAGCGTGAAACCGCTGGAAATTTTAACAAGATTTTAGGATGTGAATCGCAATATTTATGTCTGTCTGTGGTCTATTAAAAAGGTGCCATATGTAAGAATTTTAGTTAAAAATATTCTAAATGAACTCAGATTATCAACAGAACACAGACACAAGACCTCTGATGTTATTTCATAGACATTTATGTATTGTCTTGCAGAGATGTCTCCTGAACCAGTTCACCAGCTAGACCCGGACTTTCTCATCAAACCAGTTCTAACATATCACATGATCTAACCTTAGCAGCTCACAAGCGCAGCGTTGTCACAAAATATTACAGCCATAGCCCCAAAGAAACAATGTTGCAAAATAAGGAAATTACATCATGTAGCATGCGCACTATTTTTGCACCGCATGGAGAAAGTTATCACAGTTGGTGAAATGAACCAGTTACATAATTGTTTTTACATAAACATCCAGTATTTTACAACATGGGTTTCATAACTGTAGCCACTGTTAACATGACTGACGCTATGTTTGCACTTCCTCCATTATAGATAGAAAAGGCACGCAGCTCTCCTAATAAACATACTTTTAACAGCAATCATTATGTTCATAGCACAGGTAGGTACCTGCTGTGTTTTTCTTCCTTTTGTGGATGGGAGAGCGGCCAAAAAGTGACCGGCGCACACAGTCTTGTGAAAGCGAGCAGCAAGGCTCCGACCTCATCGCTGGATACAGGATTTAAATCAGAAATCAGAGAGAAGGGCGAACAGTTCAGCCGTTATGTGTATATGCAGAGGAATTCAGGTGAGCCCAGTTTATGTGCGTTATCCTAAGACACGTTGTCTGATCCTAAGGTCACATGTAACACAATCTATTTGGAGGCTGCCTGCAAGAGTCTGAGGGCGAGTGCATCATATCTCTTGGCCTTGATTGTCCTGCAGCCTGAGGCGCTGTTATCAGGACAGCTGCCCTAACCAGTCATCCTCAGCAGACACAGAGGTGCACCAGCTCCAAAAGTGACTGGGACATTTTACCTCGAGCCTAAAGACACGAGAGGTTTGTTCACATTTAGTTCCACCTCTTATTCGGTGTGCATATTAGAAGCGCATAATTGTGTAGTATTTCCATTTCAAATGGCCCCAAACAACAGGTGGCCGAACAAACTTTTGGAAGTACCTTCCTTATTAAAAATCCTCCCCGACAAAGATTATAGAATATCATTAAAAAGAATCAATACACTGTTTTTCAGTCAGTTTTTAAGTAATTAAAAACCACAAAAACACACACACACACACAAAAAAATCAGTATTGATTCTCAACACCTCAGAATACCGAAAAAAGAACTTCAAAGCATATTGAATCAGCGCCTTAAGAATTGATGTACGGAGGTCCCTGCTGATTCCAGTCCCTAAAAAGCAAATGCGAGCTCACGTGTGCGCTGGTATAAAATCATTGAATTGATTTTTTTTTGTCTGCCTGGCATGCATAAGGTGCCTTACTGTGTTTTTGAAAAAACAAAAAAACAATTAAAAAAAAAAAACATTTGCCCAGCTCAACCAGAAATGTAAAGGAAATCCCAATTGCAACAAGCTTGTGGGCATTGTTTGCACGCCGCCTCATTACATATTACCAAATAAAATGCTTTTTCTAACAGGTGCACGCCGGAGCAGATACTCATATCATGAGTATATTTGTTCATGTTCCCACTGAATGCTGCAGTGGAGGTTGTCATTTTAGTCAACAGCTTTATGTTTTGATTGATCGCAGACAGTCACCTGACGTCTTTAAAGGGGCACTGTGTATGAGGATGACAACACGGAAACTCAGAAATATTTATTTTCTCCATAACTGAATAAACAAGCTGTTCTCGGATCCCCAGAACACTGTTGGCAGGGTCCGCCAAATATAAACAGAGTAAATCAGTATGAAATCATTTAAGATCAGTTTATTCAGTCATTAAAACGAAGAGGGTTTCTTTACTGTCTAGACATAGAAAGAAATCAGTTGGCGAAGATCTTTCTCTTCTGATCCCTTCCACAAAACTACACAGTGCACCTTTACGTCCCGAGGTTCCGCAGTTGAAGGTCAGGTCAGACGGGTGTTTTTTTTTTTCTTTTTTTCGGAGGTGTTTACTTCCTGGTTTGTGTTGCCCCGCTCCCGATCAATCCGTAGCCAGATTAGCTTTGTTAACAAGGTTTTTCCGAGGCCGACTTTGACACATCTCGCCTGCTCCGCTGAGAATTTATCACATTGAGGGGAGCCAGCGCAATCCCACTCAATCCTGCCTTCCACGCTTGCACCAATGACAAAGGCTCTAAATGGATTAGTGTAGGTGATTATTGCCATTGTCGCCAGTCAATAGCTTTTGGGCGCGTGTTGTGTGGCGTCGCCCGAGAGTGTATGCAGCGCGTGCGAGAGTGCGCGAGCGAGCGAGGCGAGCGGCGCGTTTAGCCTTCCATGTTAACACCTAATGAAAACAACATCCTCGGAAGAGATTTTATGAACGCGGTGTCCCCACCTGACAGAGTGAGATGGTGTGGAAAAACAAGAGGACGAGAGGGAAAAGAGGGACAGGCGGTGGTAAGGAGGAGGGGAGGGAGGGAGGGGGTGCAAGGTGAGAGCGATTCACACTACAAATGACATAAGAGACCCTCCCCGCAGAGAGCGAAGGAAATTGCCCAGAATGAAGATGGACCGGGGGGAGGGGGGCTGTTGGAGGGGACGGAGGGAGGTAGGGCGTTTAAGGTGGCGCACAATGCAGGGAGTCTTGGCCACAGATCAGTCAGCCATGAGGACGGGTGTTGGACAGGACACGAGGAAGAGGAGGAGGAGGAGGAGGAGGAGGAGCATGGGGGCAGAGATGCTGGTGGAAGGAGAGAGGACAGATGGATCGAGGTGTGAGGGAGGCGGCAGGATATCGACAGGGGAGGAATTGTGTTGCAGGAGCTCGCTTGCCAGAAATATGTTTCCGTCATGCAGATAGGTTGGGAGAGGAAAAAAATTTATAAATAAATGAAAAGGACGGAGAGAGAGAGGAGAGCAACATGGAGGGATGTATTGCGAGGATGGCAGGGGGGGTTAGGAAAGGGTTAGAGAGTCAACTATAAATAGTAGGACCCCTCAGGTGATGATTTTCCGTGGGTTTAAGTGCAGAGCGTTATGTGCAGAAGAGGGAGGCGGTGTGTGTGTGTGTGTGTGTGTGTGTGTGTGTGTGTGTGTGTGTGTGTGTGTGTGTGTGTGTGTGTGTGTGTGTGTGTGTGTGTGTGTGTGTGTGTGTGTGTGAGGTCAGCTGAAGTGCCCGTGAATATGACAGTCGAAGTATAAAAGGGAAACAAGCACAGCGAGGCGTCTCCAGTCGAGTTATCTACAGCAAAACATGTTCTGCTGAATGTGTTTCCTTACACGGGAACATGTTGCCAGGATGCTGTTAATGGTATTGAAAATGTCACTCCGGCTGTGGTTTTGAGGGCCTCAAACACGGGAGCCATATCTCGAGGGTTAAGGGATGCGGTATAAGCCGTATCTCTCTGTCACACACACACACACACACACACACACACACACACACTCACAAATTCTATCTCACGCTTGCTTTTTTTTATGAATCTAAATGCTGTTTACTTAGCTGTTATTGCGGCTCTCCGAGGACAGACTGCGGCGAGCATCGGGGGGCACTCCTGTGCCGAGGACTCCTTTTAGCATCAGTTTTGTTTTTTTTCTCCGAGCCAGTGTTACCTATCTGTTTAATTAGCAAACGTCATGCCAACTTGAGAAGTTTACAGAGGACTGCGAGTGAAAGCCAAGTCCGTTGGGGGTACCAGACGTCACAGCGGGCAAGATTAAAAAAACGACAACAAAAACAGAGCGTCGGCCCCGGTCTTTCCTTTTAGATGCACAAATCTCCAGAGTGGGTGAGCTGCGAGTACACAGAGTTACAATATGTTCTTCCCACCCGCGCTGATATTTAGCCAAGCAGTCATATTATGCTCAAAGTGAGCAGGACTATGACAAATAAGATTTGAAAGTGTTTCCACTCATAGTTCCCACACAACAGGCAAGGTTATTTGTATTGTGGGCTATGAGATACATCACAAAGCTGTTGGACATTTAAGAGCAGCTCTAAGTATGGCTCAAGGGTAACGCAATTTTGTTCAGTAAATTAAACTCCCAGCAGAACAGCAGCTAGAGCAACACTTGCTTCGATAATATGCCATATTTACAAAATGTAATATGTTGCTGTGGTATTATTTCTCATGGATAACACTTGAGCGCGATTCAGCAAACATGGTAAACAAAGAGAACTGGAGCTAAAACCTGCTGGGAAAAACAAGTAGATCAGACCTCAACCATGCTCTTTTGGAGATGTAAAAAGACTTTCTGCCAAATTATATGTAAATACGCTTGAACCACTTATGTGCCAGCTTATGAGGCACATAAGCTAGCTAATATAATCAACAAATTAGCCAATATGAGTGATAATATAGCTAATATGACCCACAAGATAATGGCCAAGTGTGGTTTTATAAATAAATCTGTAAAGTTAGCAAATAAAATCAACAGACTGGCTGATGAGGGCTTTAAGATAGCTATTACAGCCCGGCTGATGATGGTCATGTGTAGTTTTGCATGGCGGGATGGGTTAACTGGTTGTCAAATAAATCTGCAATAATACTTGTTTTTAATTCTATTTTTGGGCCACTGTGCAGCGACTCCAAGATGCTAATATTATCAGCATGCTGCTCAGTACTGTACAGTGGATTCATCAGAGCTTTTTCCACTGATAACAGCTGCCTGCGAATGGACTTCTGATTCTATAAGCTGCAGCAGGTAAAACCAAAACAATGAGCTAAAAGACTCAAACGCATTTTTTCGAAAAAGAGCACGGCAATTTAATTTGCCAAGTTAATACTTTAAGGATCAACGTGACCCGCCCAACCAAAAGAAAGTTTCTTGGAAAGCACGTTTTCTGCTCTTAAGCAGAAATGTGTGTTGCTGCCGGCCAAAGTCACCTTGTTTCTTTTTTGATTGAGTCAGTTGGCCGGCAGATCTTTATCAGCGGCCAACAGCATAACACTGCTGCCGTGTTGCACTGAAATGTTATGGGTGCGTCTAAAAATCAGTGGCTCAAAAAGGTCAGAATCAAGGTCAGTTATTTCATGTTTTGTGTTTTGCCACCAGAGGTCACAGAGAACAAACCCATAAATCGGCTGAGTGCTTTATTGGCTGCTGAGGGACGGAAGCTCCTTCAACGCCGCTCATACACACTGAACTGTACAAAATATTCCAAACATTTCCTGTTTTCCTGAGGCACAGGGACGAGGTGCCATCATTTACTGGATTATTTTGCTGTCAGCCAAGGGTTTATATTGCTGCCCGTGCTTCTGGAAATCATGATTTGTTTTTAATTTTGGTCTGTTGATCATGGATCCGTCGTTTTTCTCAAATCTCATTATGGACCTGAAGTCTCCAAATATGAACTCATAACAGCTGAGTAAAGATTAAAATATGCCTGGCTAAGCCCTGAAAATGTCATTTTCAAAAGGCAGTATGGGTTGTGAGGTTTGAGAAACCATGTGCAATTTAGCATGAAGACAATTTCATACTTCCAGCTACAATTCTCGCTGCCAGCCTGGAGAGGGTTGGCTGAAAAGCTCCTGGCACATTCGGTCCCTAATGTGTTCACAGGCACAAATGGTTGGTGGGAAAAAACAATCCTGGCAAAGTTCTCCGTCAGAATGTTCGTCACCCTCCTCTTTTGTCTCCTCTTCTATTTTTCCGCCAAGTCTTTGCGTCACCGTGCATGTTTTTTTGGTTTTTCTGTCTGTCTCGGTCTGCCCTCTCCCTTCATTCCTCCGTCCTGCAGTCACGTGGAGTTATCAGGTGGGCAGGCTCCTTCAGAAACGATGTGAACGCTTCAGTGGAGCCTGTTAGAGTCTGTCTGAGTTCAGAAACCCTCAACAGGAGCTCCTTATTGAGGGCAGCGCACGCAGATTTCCTTTCGGGCCGCAGTTCCGCTTCATGGACATCTACATATACGTCCAACAATTTATCTTTAGCCTTCTTCCAAAAAGGGGGCAACACACAGTGTGAATAAACCCATTCCAGCTCCTGGCATCTTTGGTAATTGCATTTCCCGACCGAAATTTTGAATTCGCGTCTGTGTATCTTTACTTCTTTTTTTTTTTTTTTCCAGTCATGCCGGTGCTGGTTTGGGCTAACGACCAAAATTCTTCCTCCCGGTGTTCATTTCAAATAAAACGCTGCTGCTGCTGCCAGTGTTCTGTGTTCTGCTACCCATCAAACCACCAGACATGCAGTTCAGATTCATACAGTTGGGTGATTTGGCGTGAAGCAGCAGTCCTCCTGATAAATCCTGAGATCCTGTCTAAAAATATTCATTTCCGAAGCCAAAAGTTGAATTCAGATTTTTTTTTCCTGTAATTACAGCTTTGCGTTTTTCTTATGAAACATACCACTAATGTCACTGCGCACATGGAGACGTTTAAAAGCAGCCTCACTAATAACAAAAAACCCCCCCAAAAAAAAAAAAAAAAAAGAGAGTATACACGTGTTGTGACACTGCCCACATGGTTTACATTCATTTTTGGAATGTTAAAACTTTTCTTCGGGATGGATCCAGTATTAGTCAGGTGTCAAATTATTCTGCACCGTTTTTCGAGTGGTGCTGCAGTCCGGGGATGTTTGTCACGAGGAAACATGCGGGTCTTTTCAACAGATCAAAGTGCACACATGTAAACACGTATTATAGGAGCTCCTCAAACTGCAGCTGGGAGCTCTTCAAAGCAAGAGGCGTGCTTCCCCGCGGGGGGCGCCGAAGAGTTTAAGGGGAGGAATGGAAGTGAAAAATATTTTTTTTGTAATATCAAAGTTGAGTTATTACATTAATTACCAAATAGAGATCGCGCAGAACAGCCTTTGAGTGTGTGTTTTGGTGAAAGAGGTAGTTCAGAGATACAGTAATAAAAGCTTTTGCAGCTTTTTTTCCACTTTCCAAGAGTCAGAACCTAAAAAATGCCCTTGGACAGAACTTTTTGGTGTACTTAGCGTGGTCTGAAGTTAAATCAAACAGAATATTAGGCTATCCTGGTGCGATTGGAGCTCCGTAGTCAACGAGCCCATCGGCACTAAAGGAGTAAAACTGAGCACGTAAGCTAAGCTTCGTTTTAGGGGGGGCCCACAGTCGCAGACTTTGAAAACTCCAGCTGTAGCTTCGAGTGCTGCTAACATCATTCAGTTTGTGAATGTTAAAATTGTGCTTTGCTGTCATCGCTCTCGGCTGCTATGTCTTTTCCTGTGTAAGTGCATTGAGAGCAATGGGGGGGAAAAAAAACAAAACGTCATTTCTTTGTCGACCAATAAAGCCGAGACTGATTCTAAAATTTGGATTAGAGTAACGGTCTTTTACATTTTACATTTACTTTATTCAAAACAATCAAAGGGTAAGCTTTACATTACACTGTGTAATTTCCTCAACCGAAACTATGGAAATAAAAACAAGCAGACTGACACCGTAGTGAAGTAGTGTGGGATCATGGGAGTAGTTGCTCATACTTAAACGTTTCATATACGTTATATAGTCAGTTTAGTCAGTCATCATACACCCCACTTTCTCTGAAATGTATTCAGAAGATTCCATAGATTGTTACACGCTTCAACGACCTTTACTTCCCTGTTAGCAGCCCCCTTTCTATTCGCCTTATTTTCAAATATTGCACATAAAAATAATGAAGTGTTCCTGTTTTTTTTTTTTTGCCGTTGTTGGCCACAGCAGCAAGATGATGTTATTTGAGGATCAGAAATGAAGCCTGACAAGCAAGTCAGAGTGTTGGGCCGTCTGGCCAGAGGGCGATCACACCCTGCTGAGCTCGGTGAACGGACAATTGAACATAGTGCTCGCTTGTCCTCACACATTGCGCTCACACATCAACACACACTCACAGGCTAGGCAGGGGGGAGGTCACTGTGCGAATGAAAGGTTTCGGTCTAAAAAAAAAAAAAAAAGATTTGTATCGGCTTTTGGATAATAATAACCCAAAGTGCATTAGTCAGAGTTAAAGCATGTTTGCTTTGGTTGTATTCATAATTTGGAATGTCTCACTGGAAACCCATCATGTGCTAACAATACACACACACACACACACACACACACACACACACACACACACACACACACACCTTGCCACAGCAGCTCCTCTCTCCTCCTACTCAAAGAGATGAGTCAACCTTAGATTTATGTCATTGCTCTGCAGTCGAGAAATGCCTCACTGCTGATGGGATTTTCTACCCTATATTGGCGTTTCCATATGATATTTATGCAAAGAGGATGCACACAAAAACGGGAATACTTCCTTTGCTAAATTCGCGTAACAAACTTTTTTTTTTTTCTTTTGCATTGACGCAACTTGACAAGTGTGTCTTCCTGCGTCAGAAAAAAAAACGTTTTGCTGACTGTCCTGCCTTCAATCCTGTACAGCTTTCCCCCCACCGGCAGGATTTCTGAGCTGTCAGAAGGATAACAACGTGAGGAAGGTCACGCTTTATAATGTTACCTGTCAGCCAGCCAATACAGCATCCCCCCGCAAGAAATTTAATTAGCTTGAAACGGCAGCGGAAGGAGAGAGGCGACATTAAAGGAACCGAACGATAACCAGCTTTTAATCCCGTCCTGGCGAGAGAATAAAAGAAAAGAAGGGGGAAATCGTTCTCCATCGAACAGTCGTGACTTTGATGGAGGTGGAATTCTTTTAAGGTGATCCGCGGCGTAATTAGTGATGCACATGTGTTTACAAGATAAATAAACCACCCTCGCTCGCTTTGATGTGTAATGGAAGCATCCTTAGAAATCACAGGCTGGCAAAGAATGGGCTCGCTGAGACAGCGGTTTACAACACATCCTGTGTGCAAGCCCGGCAGGAAAGGCTTTTAGTGTTGTTCCAGCATAGTGGGTGCAATTGTGTCCATGTTTTAGACTCTTCTGTGGTCCAATCATTGTAACAAGAGCCTTTCTGAGCAGAATCTCAGGTGATTCACACCGACAAAAACACAGGAGATCCTTTATTGTCTGTTGCAGCATTCAAGCGAGTACGGCATTTAATTGCAGAGCGCCGTAGTTGTAAGTAGCGGAAGAGTACTTCTACTGACGACTGTGACAGCACTCACTCTGAAGGATCCTGCTAAAATATCCAGGTCTTGTCAAAGGAGACCCATTTCCCTTTTTTGCTTTCCTTCAGCGTGTTATATAGCTTCTTGTGCATTTAAAGAACTTGAAAGTTAGAGAGCTGAAAGTACGCACCGACAGAAGCTCCTCTCTCCCACAGAAAACCCTGCTCATGAAACGCCTCGTCAATAATTTTGGATAATTATTGGATAATTTATGCCCAGTTTGGCATGTAAGAATCGACTCAGCTGTTCAGATGTCGTTAGTGTCGATGGCTCAGGCGTGTGTGAGCTGACCAATCAGAGCAGACTGAGTAGGCTATTAAAGAGGAGGGCCTTAAAGAGACATGAGCCAAAACAGAGTGTTTCAGACAGAGTGGGAATACAGATCTGTAGTATTGGACAGTACAAGATTGTCTGAACATGAACATTAAGAAAAAATACTGTACAGTACTATGGCCTTCTGGGTTTTTTTTTAAATCTAAATATCTCTTATAGAGGTCAAACACATTGAACTCAGTGCTGAAAGCATATACAGACTAGGGCTGTGTATCATAGGCATACATTTCTTAGATTGCACGTGACCAGTGAAGTCATTTAGATTGTGATGATACAGGCAGCTTTTATGAAGCACATCTTGAGATTGAGATCATAATTGGGATTATATTGACCTTGTATTAGCCCAGATCTTTTTTTCTCGTCTTAGAGCTCCATCAGACGGAGCCGTCGTTTAAAAATTCAGGTGTCTCATCAGCCTCAGTCACACAGTGAGATTAGCTGCCAAAGCAGCGCATTAATCCAACCGAAGCCGTGTAGCTGTTTGACAAAATTAACCTATAAACTAAACCAATATCTTTTACTTTGTATTAATATTTGGCTATAAAAAGATAAGATGTATAAATTAATTGTTTTCCATGCATTTCCCAGAAACAACACATTCCTGTTTGCTGTGAATAGTTAAGCATGCTGGTGATGGAGTCGTTATAATTGTGTTAATGTTTGATTTATAACTATGTTAATCCATCTTCTGGTAGCTTGTTGAGGCATTGTCTCTCTGTCTCAAACTAATAGTATGTATGTACTGAAGAATAAACCTTTTATGGGCACAACTGAGCAAACAACCTTTTCCCAGCAGACATTTCCCATCAGCTGCGTAGTGCAAATTAGCTAATGTTAGCATGTGTGTGGATGTGTAAATCTGTTATTTAATGTCTTTTAATCATCAGTATGTTATAAATGTGAGTATAAGTGTGAATGCTGGCTCAAAGCACAGCCTAACAGAGCTGCTAGCATGAGTGTGAACTGCTCATCTTGCTAGCTAGTAAACTATGGCTGTGTCTGAAATCACTCACTACTTCCTCTACAGTGCACTACATAGTGAGCACGCCATCTTGTAGTGCTGTCCGAATGTCTAGTGGGAATTATCATACCCCATACAGTGGACTCAAAGTATCCCTGCATCGCAAAAAGTAACGTACATCAGATGGTCACTAACCAAGCGATATTTACCATCATGGATGGCGCTGAGAGAAAAATGGCGGCCTGAGTAGTGTCCAAAAGTCCTTTTCTCATTCTGTCAACGAGCTCCATATATAGTCCACTATGCTGAACTCCCTATGTAGTGACTAGGAAGTAGGGAATGAGTGAGTGATTTCGGACACAGCCTTTGTCTGCAAAGATGTAAAACTGGTGTCTTGTTTGGGTTCGGGTTCGGTCATATCAGTGATGTTGTTATATTATCCCAGGCACTGATTTTTATGGTTACATCAGAAATGATTATTCAATGAATCACATACAGGACAGTGTCTCCCATGAACAGATATGAGTAAGAGGCTCGGCGCTGTCCTTCGTATCTTATATAATCTTCTAATAAAACTGTGGACTGGACGCTGACATCAGATTACATAATTTCTCATGTTCACATTTTCAAACATTTTCCTCCAGCCGTTTTTTTTTCTTCTTCAGTCTTTAAGCATAGCTGTTCATGGTTTATTAATTAAACTACAAGAGGAAGCAGTTCTGCCAATTTGAGCACTACACAGCCCACATCACACGGCCAGCCTCTCTCCGACTCTCGCTATCAGAAGGAACAGAACATACTTCTTAGCTCCTGTTTTTGTGTGTAGCCATTCAGGGCTCCTCTCTTCTTCTTCTGCTTCTTCCTCCTCTTCTTCTAAAATATTCCCTCTGAAGCACTTAGCCTAATTAGAGATCATTTATTCCCAGAACTAATCAGTCCAAGTGTTTTTGTATCTTCTAAAATAATAACGTGAGAGAATGCTGTTGCGTTAAGTGAGGGTTCAACAGCCCACTCTGCTTACTAAATTTGACTTGTGTGCTGCGTTCGGGCGCGTGCGCGTGTTTGTGGGGTTGCTGTTATGCAAACCGTAGACTAATTTGATTAGCGGCTTGAATATAATTACTTAGCAAAAAGAAGGCACATCGTAGGATTCCTCTGATGATCCGTCTTCATAAATGTAATCTTGTGTAAAAAAAAAAAAAAAAAAAAAGAGATGCAGATTGCTTAGGATGCACGGTGCTTCTCTCCTGGTTATGGGGGAAATAAATGATTTAATAAAAGTTAAATCCTGCATTGTCTTGATTGGATACAGTCAGGAGTTGGAGGAAAGCAAGCTTGATTTTAGTTTTGGGGGTTTTAATCAGTGTTAAATGTGAGCTGCCTCTTCGTGTTGTGAGCGTGGCAGAGAAAAATGGTCTCTATTGGTTCATCTTATTTGAATACATTTGTTTGACACGCTGCACATTTTTATATCTATATAATTTTAAATACATAAAAAAGCATATTTTGACTATGTAATCAAATAAATCTAAATCTTTAAAACCTCAAAAGTAAGGCGTGAAAACAACATAGGTGGTTTATACTATTATTAATAGCAGCAAACAGCTTTTTGCTCCGGAAAGATTAGCGATCAGTGGTGGATTCAGTATGTTTGAGGTTCAGGGGTGAAAAAAGAAAGAAAGGGGCACCACGTGTATGATCAGTTTGATCAGAATTTCAAGTGATCGGACGGAGTTTTCCTTTTTTTACTTTCAATCTTTATTGACTGAATAACGCACATTTTTTTTTCGTCCAGGGCTGCAACAGTGTGAGATTTCCACAGTACAATAACCATCTCAGTTAAGAAATTTTTCTTGTTTTCTTGAGGTTGAATGCTTTATTGTAATTTTCACCAATGATTCTCTTCTAGAACTAAAAATACAGTAGACAAGCAAATGAAAATGGTATGATACCTGTCAATTTTCAGATCATGATATACCTTGAAACTGGTATGTGCCTGAAACCCCTGGCACAGTTACTCGTACTATAACAGAAATCACAACATAAAAATCGAAACAGGCTGCAAATGTTTTATGATCAAGGTAAAATCAGCTTCATTATGAAGTTGTCGTAGTGATGCAGAAATTTCCCGGTACTCAAATCTTGCTGTCCAGATGTAAGAAAACAACCTAAATGTCCTTTTTTTTTTCCAGTCAAAGTGGAAAACTCTGTTGCAAAAATGATCATCCTCACAGGCCACGAATCATCTTACAAATGAAATGTCTGTCAAAATGATTGCAGTGTAATTTTTTTTTGGGCCATGTCGTACAGCCCTGTTTTTGGTCAAAGATGCCAGTGCTTTAGTACGATATCTAGTGGCAGCGATTATCTTGTTTTTCACCCTTAACTGAGTCCTAATAAAAGCTGTGTGACAGTTTATTCCATTTGGAAATAAATGGTGGCAAAAAATAAGAACGGGTTTAAAAAGAGGGAAGATACGGAATTGCACCGGATCATAGTGCATGAATTTTATTTAAGCGCCCGATGATTAAGCGCAGTATTTGAGTCAATGTACTTCCAACATTGTCCGGCTGAATGTAAAGTTGGTCCCAAGTTGTTGACAAAAAAAAGGCCCAAATTTAGTGACAGAGTCTCACATCATGTTGACACTCTGCTCGGCTGTCTTACAGCCGTCTTGGATGTTTTAGATTTCAACGTATTGTGGCAGAAATACTTAACACACACTCGCACACAAACACAGACACACACACACACATACAATTGTCTGGCAGCAAATAGTGTGCAAATGAAATTCACATTACTGTAGGTCACTGAATTCATTTCTGAAATGGCAATTGGTGTAATCTCTCAAGGGACTTGTTGTGAGTAGTGGGCCACATTTACCCAGTTACCCTTACACCCCGGTGTAGATTAAGAAATACATTTACCCACTATCAACCCATCAGCTCCAGCCCATTTGTTCCCCTCGGACGCTGCGGATTGAACTGTTTCTGTCTGTAGTTAATTTTAGCTGCGATGCTGCCGGCTGTGAAAACGGCATGAGAGGACGAGCCAAAAGCTTTTCCTGGAGAACAAACACCCCCCCCCCATCCCCCCTTCTCGGCCTTTTGTTTTATGAAATGCTCTCCTCTGGGCTCATTAAGAGAGAATCTGTCTTTTGCCTGCCTTATCCGCTGTGATCTGAACCGGAGAGCTCAGTCATATAATTCAAAGTCAACCTTGATTTGCAAGGCTAGCTGTGCATGAAACACATTCGTGAAGTCCGGACAGAAATGGAGTATCCTGTTACACAACGGCTTCAATTTCAGACCTGGAATAATTATAGATAGCAGAAATCAGTACACTGAAATGAAGTTTTATGCGCTCTGTGAAGAGGAAGCACAAGATCTGTCCAATTTAACTCAGTTATATCTGATAGACTGCTGGCGCCATTATAAGCAGAAAGTATTCAGAGTTCAATCTCACCAGAATGAAATGTTGGTAATATGTATCTGCAGACCATAGATACGTTGAAACTTTACATTTATTTAGGTTACATTTTTGAATTCTATGTCATGAAAACGCTGTGCTTATGGTCTGGTTAGGCCTACACACAGAAACCACTTGGTTAGGGACAGGGGCTTGCTTTAGATTATGTTTTCGGCTTATCCTTAACTAAGTCCTGGAAATGTGTGTGAAATTAACACCTATCCCAGCCAAGCGCAGTGTAAATTCAAAGCTGTTGTTGAACCACCTGGAGTACAGGCATGATTTGGGCCTCTTTTGAAGGGTTATGAACTGAATCTCCTTCTCCGAGCTGTCAGAAGCTCTGCAAGTGCCCCTGGCATGAATCTATAGGAGTTGGAACACACTGAATTATTTATCCATTCATCTCCCCCAATTTTTTTTCAAGACAAAATTAAGCCTGCTGGTGACCTGTAACTGCCCCTATTAGCTGCAAAATACAATGGATCCATGCCATAAAGTCTCATATGGTCCAAGTTTAAATTAGGTAATAATGTAGATGAAGGTGAAAACTTAACACTTGTTTTTCTAAGGAGATATACAGACATGACTTCAAAATTCATACGTACAATATAGTCAAAAACAAGCGTTTATATGGAGAAACAGCCTATTCAAAGATAAATATGCAAAAACTACTTGCACATTGTTCCAGTTTATGGCTTTAAGAACTGACATTAACTATATGTAACTGGATTCTAAATCTTCTTGGCCACATGATGCATCAGTCATCTGAAGGCTGAGGTGTAAGTGGCTCAGGAGAGAGAGGGGGAAGAAGACAGAGTGGGTCACTTGTCTACACAATGCCTCACGGGCTGTTGCAGGATCTAGGTCGGACTTAGAAGCTCCCATCGGCTTAAATGAAACACGGCCTTGAATTATTCTTGTCTGCAACTCCAGCACCATCCTCTCCACTTCAATGAAAGTCAGACATTTAACGTGAATGTGACAGACATTTTGTACTGATGTAAACATGCTACACAGGCAATGACACATGCACGTGAACAGTTGTTTTTCGAAACCTTAACTGCCAGCATATTACCTTGGCAACTAGGCTACTCCGCAGTGAAGTATCAGCACTGCAACACAACCTGTGCTCTGGACTCCAGCTGTCTCTCTCTCTCTCGACCTTGCGAAGATGACTCCCCTCTTTAACCCAGAGCTGTGTAGCCAGCTCAGCGCTGTCTCTCCCACACCTTGTCCCCCATTGTTGCTGATCTTATCGTTCAGCCTATCGGAGGACTAATGACCCCGGCAATCGTTGCTGACCTGTCGGGGGAAGTGCAGCTGCCAAATAGACGGGAGGAGAGTCCATTAAAAGATTAATGTAAGGAAGTGGACAGCGTCCTCCTGGACCTGTGGAGCACTCCAGCAGGAGTGGGGGAATTTGATTTATCGTCGTCCCCCCTCCTCACATGCTGAATAGGCAGAGAGGGATGTGCGAGGTGAAACGGCTTGCTTTGTCAAGAACAACTGACTGCAGTAGTGTTTGTTTTAGATTTAGTTTTAAATTTTGAGAAAAGAATCGTACTTTGACGCCAACTTATGACTAGCTTGTGAATCATTCCAATGTTAGAAGGTTAAAGATTTCATTGGGAATAAAAGTGAATGTTTCCTGGCATTACTCAGCAGAAACTTTACTTTGGAGCAAAGTCAACACCCGGGTCCGACAGGCCAATTAACCCAAGTTTTAAAGGGAACATACTGCCCTATTTATCATTCAATATGCCGCAATTAAGCCTTGTGTTACTTTGGCAACCGTTTTTAATATTTCTTTGATCAAAGCGTGGAGTGGCATGGGCCCTGCAACCCGCCTTCATTACTCATGCGAATGGCATAATGTTGGCATTTGTGCAACGGGTGGGGGGAAGTTTCCTATTATATGCTTTTAGTAAAGATTTGCTGTCAAGCTTGAGGAGCCTTGTTTTCCCTGACTCCTTCAGTGGGGGCCTGAACCTTTTATAATGGGCACAAACAACGACTGCTGCACTGCATGGTTACCGACAGAGAGGGCTTACCGCTGAGAGAGGCAGATTAATCTTCACTTTTGATTGTCAGGTTAGAGTCTCTCGGCTTTGTTGGCATCTCATTACTGGGTAGCAACTTGGGATGCATGCAGCAGGACTCACCTACAGGCCTTTGTTCAGCAAAAGATTCTGGTCCACCATCTTCCAAGAAGCGAGGAGGGACCCTCTGACGAGACACAAGTGAGGACACACAAGAGCAGGCATGACATATAGCCCCTACGTCCGGCCCCTTTCAAACAAGATGGCGGGCGTCTCATTACTAGCTCAACACATTTCCTAATTTTTGTCTCTTCCCAAGGTTTCCTAGCATCTCTCCATGCATTAGTGGTAGGAGGCTGATGTGTAAGTAGCTCAGGAGAGAGGAGAGAGAGAGCAGCTCACTTGCCTACACGATCAGTCATTGGTAGGCTGTTGTAGGCTCTAGGGTGGGCATAAAGGCTCATATCTGCTCGAATCAGCGGCCGGTCAGATGGCTGCCAAAAGTGTAATTTGTGTAATTCCGAAGCAGATTCGGATCTTGGGGCATCCAAAGAATATACTTTTTTAGGTCGTTTCTTTTTACCTCTTAAACAAGTCCCAATCTACTTCATTTGTTAAGGAGAATGCTGCAACGTTATTTTGCTGTGAAGCCCCCTTTGAATCGCACTAACCAGTTTGAAAGCGTGCCGGACGGATAAAGTTTGATTGATTGAACGATTAACTCGCAGGCCAAAAAGCTATGTTGGGCCTCAATGTTTTACCATCACGTTAAAAACCTCCGAAGACAACACCAGCCTCTGAAAGCCGAGCAAGGCTAATCCATTTCACATTCCTCCTCCCCCGTTCTCCACCCCCAGTTGATTGTATCCAGGTTAAATGTTAATTGGACAGAATCCCAGTCCTCCTTTGTCTTAATGGCCGCACTTCTCATTTTCTCTCCCTACGCTGCAATCGTTACTGTAGGGTTTGAGGGAGAGGTAGACGTGAATGATTTTCCAAAAACAGCTTAGCAAACCCTGTGAAGACTCGCCGCCCGCATCCCTTCCCCCGGATCATAATGGGCTGTCTGACCATTTGCCGAGTTTGCACCATTAGCCAGTGATGAGTTTGCATCTTACCCCGACTGAGATGAACAAGGTTGTCAGGTGTCAAATCAAATGACAAAAATGGGCTGCTGAAAATAGGTGTTTCTGGACTCAACCTGTTTGAAAATTTCCGTCAGCAAAAAATAAACTCTGGCCTTGCAATGTGCAGTGACTGAATGTTGACCACGGTGATGCAACCAGGTCGTCAGGTGCGTCTCATCTGCCACCTTTGAGTAGTTTTCAGAACACACTGATTCACTTTCACCATTGACACAAAATTCATGAAAGGGGACAACATCTTATTGACAGTAAACATGTCAAATCTTACTTGTACAGTGAACAGTCACCAATACAGGCTATTTAAACGTTGCCCATGGCAACATTCCCCAGACTCCTTTATAAAATTGCATAATTTTGTAAGTTGTTGCATTAAGAGAAACTACTTGGACCTGTGAAACACTGTCAGTGACAAATTATTAATCATTCAGACCTTCTTGTAAATTCAGCCAGTGTTTTTGTTTGACCTGAGGCACTTGGAGCTGTCCACTTGTGATCAGATCACCGTAGACGAATGCTAGTGCCAGATATAAACAGCCACATGAATTGTAATATAGTAGTACAGTGGATAGAATGATACAATCTCCTAAGATGAGAAGAGGAGCGAATATAATGTTAATCTGTCCGTTTGTCACTGTTAACAGAGATTCTAGTTTGCAGTGTAGTTAATATACTCGACTGATAAACCAGACAGCTGTAGTAACTTTAGGCTTTGTGATAAAAGAATGTTTTCATGGACACTTCTGCTCATATCCTTATGCTCTTCTCTCTCGCTCTCTCTTTACTGCATGTCTGCATTAGACTTCCACTGCCTCACTTTAGCACCCCTACTTCCTGCCTCCTTGGTCTGCATTTAAAAATAACAGGCTTCAGTGTTGACCATTAAATGGCAGCATTAAGCCGGCATTAACTGATTTTGTTGGCCTCTCAGGAGCAGTGGAAACAAGCAGTAAACACAACAATGACACATTATTACATTTTAAGTTGAAATGGGGGAAATTGCCAGCAAATAGTCGCCTATTTACACATCCAGCAGGCACATTAGCATTCATCTGGAGCTGTGTGTCTCCAGATGGATGCAAGTCTTATTTTCACCCTCCTTCTCAATCTGATCTTGTCTTTCTTAACTCATAGAGAAAAACCTAAAGTTGCTGCAATGACCATAAGGCCTAACAGGCAAGGGACGTGCCCATGCTGACGTAAAACAATTGAATAGAATTAAGAAATTACAGTTTTGGACATTATGACTTATACAAATTTTGTTGCAAAGATGTCTACTGAAGTTAGCATGCTAACTAGCTAGCCCCAGCCCGGCCCCATCCAACTCCCTGATGCTTGAGGCTCCCGGTCGACTACGTGCACGGGCAAGCTAACTGAGCTAACTAGCTGACGGCAGCTCAGGTTAGCAGAACCTAGCACTTACTCTGTTCATATGCTGTCCCCCCAATTGTCACAAATTCTTACATATTGTGCCTTTAATCAGACAGCCCTGAACACTGTAATTATCATTACAGAAGTTCAAAACAGATAATCAGCATCTAGACATAATCATCTTTATTATTTACCATCTCAACAAAACAAAGTCAAACTGAGTGATTATTCCACGTGTAATTTGCTTCAGTAGCTTCAGCACTTTAATTCTAAAATGTGATAGTAACAGCACAGGGAATGTGATCATTTCCTACTAGGGGAATAAGATGGAAAGTTTGTAAAATTAGTCTCAAACCCTCTGGAGACCTACCTTGTGTATTCTGAAATGCTCAGTCAGTGAGAGCCACCAATTAGAGGTACGATATTACATTTTCCCAATTACAATCACACAACCAAAGGACCCAGATGGAATCTTGCTTCATACCACAGGATGTGTGACAGGTTCAAACTGATACAGAACGACATAAATCATCTTTAATGCACTTTGCTTACTTTCACTCTCACAGGCCCTGGAGAGACAGCCTTCACATTATATTCAAATGGAGACAGAGAGGTCAACTCATTACACAGAAATGAAAATCACAAGCACAAATGTCACTTTCCTTTGTCTTTCATCTCGAATGCGCTGACAGACCTCACGGCCGACACCGCGGGGATGAAGTCACTGTGCCGGAGCAAAAATGATATGGGTTGTTTGCTGCGTTTCAGGTAATGTCTGTGATGTTTGCATACAAAATTGTGCTTTCAGTCTCTGTGCTGCAACTGCTGCAGGTCAGAGTAAATGGTTGCATAAGACCTGGAGTTGTTTTATTTTACTTTTTACATCATTTCCACAGAGGCCAGCATTTAGATATAAAAAAACAAACAAAAATAAATAGACTTAGATGACCATTTGTCAGAACTTATGTTGAAATGTTGAAACACCCTTTGAAACACCATTGATGTATAATAGAAATGTCCATATGGTACGTATCCTAGGACACGCCAAATGTGTACAGATCAGTAGTTCACAGAAATGACTGCCAACATTTTAACCTGGTAACTGGACTTGTGATTCTCACGAGACCCACTGTGAGTGGAATTTCTTCAATTTAAAGCAGCAGTGGACCAGGTATTCAGCCCCTTGTACAAATAAAGTGCCAAAGATCATTGGGTCTTGCAATTGTCCCTTCCTAATCCCGCCCCTTTTTCCTTATATGCACCAATTACAGTTAAGCAAGCACTGTGCCCACTTTCCCATTTCCTGTTAAACTTATATGTGCTGTGTGCTTAGCTGGTTTATGTTGCAAAGAAAAACCGAAGATGGCACAGAGATGTTGCTGAGGTACTTTTAAGTGATACTCTGAATGTGTGGAAGACGTGTTTATTCCATTTCCAAACTCAAGGCAAGCTTTGTCTATTTTAAAGACTGGATTAAGCTGTGAGGTAGACCTCAACATCAGCTGAACATAAACACCATAACCAAAGACACCTATGCACGATTTAGCGGAACATTACAATGTAAAATCACTTTGTGTACTGTTAGTATAACACTGGCTTACTAGCTAGCTAAACTTGCATCAAGAGGAGTCAGCCTCATGTGGCCAATGTCGGCCATGTTTGCCTCGTTCTTATTAAAAAAATGGAAAATTTTGGAAAAAAAAGTTTTGGAAAAGGACAGGTAGGTTGTTAGCTGACAAAGAAATGAACTAGTGGAAGAGACTGAGGCTTTTCTCGTTTTCATTCAGACTGGAATTACTCGGCCTTAATGTCATTTTGCCGTGGTCATGAAACTTAACATCGCGAATACATTCTTCCATTGCATATTGTATTCTTTCCCATCGACCTCTTAAAGCAATAAACTATACTGCCTGACTCCCAGAAACTGAGCTGTCGAATAAAAACTGTGACTCGTGGCTAAACAGGACCAGCGTCGCCATGTTTCTTATTGTCAAGCTTCTTCGACCGAGCAACAGTAATATATAGTGGTGTGACTGTGGATCAGTCAATTCCCATAATGCAACTCAATTTTTATTAGACCCGCTACGCTTTACATTGCCAATTTGAATCTCTAGGGTCCAAGTTCTAACAGACAGAACAGAGAAAAAAAACCCACCTGAGGAAACCCTGATGACATCATTACAGGAAATGCCGCTGATGACTCTCGCTTCAGAGCCACCGCCACAACTGTTGTGACGGTTTGATGATGATTTCTATACCTTGAATTAGTAGACTGGACCTTTAAGACCCCACGCCCCCCCCCCCAAAAAAATCATTTTCAACTGGAGTGGGAGTGGGCAGAGAGCAGAGTGGGAAAAAAACCCCCCAAAAAAAACAGACAAGGGGTCAAGGATTCAGCCGTTCTGGAGTGCGGTCAAAAGCACTAAAAGCTTTATGCTTTAACAGGATTGTTAGGCAAGAAACCTCAAGCCCCGCTGGCTGATGTTGCTCAGAGCATAATGATTGGTCGGCGGGGGTATTTTTATATGCAGCATGGGTAATTAAATCGGCGGATACTGTTCTGGAATCGATATGAGCCCAGTGACATAAAGTATTGCCAGTGAACTGCACTGTGTATGTGGGGGACAGAGTGAGAGTCGGAGGGAGAGAGAGGGAGAGAGAGAGAGAGAGAGAGAGAGAGAGAGACAGAGAGACAGAGAGAGAGAGAGAGGTGAGGAAAAGGGAACGCGGGAGGCGGGAGGCGGGAAGAGAGGGACAGAGTGGGCAGCACAAATTGCAAGCTAAATTTTTATTATGACAGATGAGATGGGTTATTGGAATCCAGGCGAGGCTCTTTGACTGTAGATGCCATTACAGCACACGGCTGCTTTAAATCTGGGTCACCTATCGACTTAACCTCGCGCCGGGCATCAGCGGGGCCTCATCGCCGTGTAATTATGCCTGGAATAAATAGGGCACTTGGCTTGTGGCACTACACCACATTGCAGCTGGTATAATGGACAGTGTGGAATTCATTTGTTCTCCTCTGTTCTTTCCTAATCCTCCTTCTCAACCTCTATTAACTCTCTGTATTTTTCATCCCTTCCCTCGAAGCCCTCTTCTACCCTTTGGATCTCGAGCCATCACTGTTTCTGTCCTTTTTTTTTCGCGTGTGTCCCGAGGAAGCAGGGGTCGGCTGGTTCGAATGAGAAGACTCGGAAGAAAACGCGCCATTAAAAAGAGTTGTTTGCAAGGAAGAAAAAAAAGAAAAAAAATGTTCGAGCTCTAACGCAGGGAGAGATTAAATTAAAGGCGACCCGCACAATGTGAATTCAACCGTCGCAGCCCAATTAGGGAGCATGAATATTCCTTCTGCACTGGAAGCAGAAAAGCCTCCTTATCGTCTAGTTCTGAAGATATTTTGGGTGGCCATTTGGCTCGGTGACGTCTGCTCAAACCAGATCTGAGCGCGGCACATTATTGCCTGCAGAAAAACAGTGCTTCTGGCACTTTGGCCACACAGCAGCTGAAATTTAACAAAAAAAAGGAAAACACTAAAGGCCCCCAAAGCTACAGGCGGGGTGTGCTCACACTCGTGTGTGGCCCTCTTCCTCGGGTGTGTGTCTTGCTGTGAGGTGACCGGCTCAGTAATTGGTCCTAGAGGCTTTTACCTGGCGGTGTTGACTGGCCATGTCAGTGACTTTCTTTTTTTTTTTTTTTTTCCTCTTTTCCCTTCTCTCTCAAGTCCACATGGCCTCATTGGCCATTTAGAGCTCATTACCGATACTTTTATAAAAGCGTTTCAACTGTCATGAAAGCGAGAAAAAGAAAAAAAAAAAAGGCGGAGTACATTTTCTTTCTTTTTTTTTGTTCGCCTCTAATTATACGCCAGACTTTTGTTAGTGGAAGTGTGCGAGCTATTTCCATGCACATCACAAAGGGAACAGACGCTTGTTCTTTTTGCATTCATTAAAATGAATTCTCTACAACTTGGCTTTTATTAAAAACAACAGGGGTTCCAGTCCCCGCTTCTGTCTTCATTGTTTTTAATCTTTGCTAATTAATTTGAAGAGGTTCTGATTAAAATAATGGAATTGTCGGGGAAGTCATTGTCTTAAGCTTACATGAATTCCGCGCAGCTGTTTGAACAGCACATGCGAGGGCTATTCAATAATTAAATACTTTCATGAGTCGCTCTGAGAGCGTCCTGCTCCGAAGCGTATGCATGTTTTGTAAAATGTTCAGTACAGCTGAAGCCTCTTTAGTGATTCTGAGTTCTGTTGCAGCAGAGTTCTGTTTGAGTGCAGATCTACACAAACATTTGGTTTTACCCGCTCTCAGACTGTGGCTGAAGTGGAGGTGACACTTTATATTCAATTCAATTCAAACTTTATTTCAGATTCACAGACGGTCCATAGCAAACCATCATCATGATCATTAATCATAAGGGTTACAAACATCTGTTGCAACTTTACAATAAGTTGCTTAATACATGTTTATAAAGCATTTCCGTGTTTCTTAACAGTTAAAGTGTCATGAAGCACATATTTACTGTTTATTAATGGTGGACATTATAAAGTGTTACTGATGTGGAGTATTGACAAGTTGACTAGTGATACCCAGTGTTGAGAGTAATGTGGTACAGAGTTTTTAGTGATGAAATACATTAATTTTGCAATTCAAGGAAATCATTTATGTCGTTACATGTTCAGTTATTTGATATTCGAAAACCTTGATGTATTAGCAACGTTTCTATGTCCTTCAGTTGTCTTATCAGCATAAATACTCCAACAACTATGGAGGGAAAAAAAGCGCCAAGATTATAAATGAAAAATAGATACATAAATAAATAAAAGGTTTAATAAATAAATTGATATGCCATTGAATGCACCGAAATAGTCTTAAAAATACATAATACATTAATTTTTAAAATATGGCATAAATTGATGTTTCTGCTTCAGACTTTGGACTAGCGGAAGCGTCACCCTCACTCCGGCCTCGCTATCTGACACACATTTTGATGAACTTCCTCTCCTGCGGTACAACCACTTCTTAAAAGTAAAAGTGTGTCCCAAGAAGCCTACGTACTTTTATAACGTGTATGTAAGGTTATGCATTGACCTAGTTAACCAATTCACTTGTTGCACGTTGACACACGTGTACCGCGGGCCGTCTGCGCCCTTGTTTCATTGTTTTCCCAGCAGCTGTGCCTCTCACGCCTCTGCTAATCAACGTCACGCACGTCCTTGTGCTCCACAATCATCTTTCAACTTATTTGCACTCAAGATTTAATTTGATAGATTTGATCAGATTTAATGCACGGTGAAAAGGCTTGAATTTGCTGAAGTATCACCCGTATCAACATGGTTCTCAGTAGTTCTTGATGTCTCTAGGAGTTGTGGGTACGTGACAGCAGCGCTATAGGAGCCCATCTCCGCCGTGTTACATCGCACCTGTGCTGACAGGCCAGATGTTGTGGAGAAACACAATAAAAGGCACGCTAGGAGCAACACCGTCCCAGAGGGGAATACAGGACTTCAGATTCCATTTGCAACGATAGATTAAACAAAATTCAGAGAACTTTTGTACTAGCAAGCCAACTCCTGAGTATAATAACACCTTTCAAAAGCAAAGGCAAACACAGTGGTGTTAAAGCGTTAATACCTCAACAACTATGGGACAGCTTGCCAGAAAATGTTGTATGGGTATTCATAGTCAACTCTGGCGATCCCCCCTCCTCCCCCGACTTCTCCTCTCATATCACAAAGTAAAGAGGCTGATGGCTTTAAATTTTAATGAGATATCTCAATAACTACTGGGTCAGACATTCATGGTGCCCAGAGAAATCATATCTTAGTGAGGATACTTTGTCCATCCCCTGGCAGTTGCTCTCGCTCTGCCACGACATCCTTGATTTTCAGAGAAATATCTCAACAGCTATTGGCAAGAACCTAGCTCAGACATCATATCGATTGGCTATATGGATATGAATTGTCGAAACTTAGGTAATCCTCTCATTTTCTGTCTAGTGGCATGTTCTATACTTTGGTTTATCACCATAAACGTACAAAACTAATGTGATTCCTGTGGTTACTACTAAACAGAAAATATTTGCTAACATGCCTGGGTAGAGATGGTGAACAGGTTGAAAGTTGTACTTGCTAAACATCAGCATGCTAGCACTGACATTGTGAGCAAGTTAGTATACTGACATTAGCATTTAGCTCAAAGCTAGCATGGCTGTGAGCGCTCACTCTTGTTTAACTATGACGACAATCTTTCCCTCACGTCAAGTTTTGAGCTGTCTAAACTCATCATTTTATAGTTTATTAAACTTTAGTTAATAGTTACGGTTAGAGTTAACAAACCCTTCACTTTTCATAAGTGCCACCACCAGGTCAAAGTTTGCATAATGTTCTAAAATTTTGTTTAGGTACAAACAGAAAACTTACTGTGTTACGTATCAAATGTTAGCTGAGGGTGTCATTGTGAACACATTAGTGCACTAACATTAGCATTTAGCTCAAAGCTAGCATATCGGTAGAGTCTTGCTCTTGATTAACCATGACCACAATCTTTCCATAGCCTTTAATGGGTGCAATAGAGTGAGAAGACATAAAGGTTTTTTTTTCCATTATCGGTTTATGTACAATATTGTATTTCAGAGATGTGTATAGACATTAGCATGCTAAACTGCTAGCCCTGGCACTGTAACATTGTATTTATACACCTTTACATTTGCTGAATAAATGGTTTATAGAGCATTCCGGTGTCAACACACAAATACCAATTACTAAAGTTTGATTAATTATACATTTACAATTTGATTATTGTTAATATAAAGAATAACTACCCCAACTATAACCATATAGGTGTCAGATCAGAACATGCTGATATGAATCAATTCAAAGTCATTTTTAAACGAATACTGATCATGAAATATTAAACAGATTTTGAGGGGATGTTTTTCTTCAGTGGAAGTAATGGTCAGAGCAATGAAAAAAAAAAAAAAAGACGACTGCTATGTTTTTACCAGTACCTGAAGGACTCATCTGTACCGCTCATTACCGTCCAGCTTTCTATTCCGACCCTCTCCTCCCCTGCTCAGTGGGTCGTTTTTGTCAGCTCCAAACAGGGCGTTCTGGTCGACTCTTTTCTGCCCGACAGGCGGGAAGCTAAAAGCTCATTTTAGGTACAGCGAGTCCGAACACGCGGAACCTGTGGTCGAAAACTCCAAGTGCTCATCTCGGGCTGACAGCGGGCAGTCCCTCAAGCATTACTGTAGTTGGCCGTGACTGATTTCTCGGAGGCAGGCTGAGCCACGGGAGGCTAAATGTTCTGCTTTGGCTCGTCCGTTTTGATTTGCCCGAGATGTAAGGCTGTTTGACATTTTGTCTTCCTGGTGTGCCGTCTTTGTAATTGCACTGTTAGCGGCAGTTGTTTGCACTCAATAAGGAAAAATAAAAACAAAAACAAAAACGCGAAAGGACAGACAGAGGGAGGCAGGACATCACAGGTGACTGGAAAGGAAAATTATTCTTAGATGTGTGCCTTTGCCTTGAATACACTCCCTCTGCCATGAACATGGATAAATGCCTCAGAATGTTGAAACTGAAATATAATGACATGCAGTCAATTATTCCAGCCTTTTAAATACAATATTTTTTTTTCCAATGTCAAGACCTACTGTGCTTTAAAAGCACATGAAATTTTTTTTATCCGTGTGTGCGCAGGTGTCACCTGTTTGGCAGATGGTGGACAGAGGGACACAATGATTCATGCTGAGAGCAGCTGCACAAAAAAAAAAAACAGCCTGAACGCTGGAAAAGGACTTATTACATTCATCCGGTCGCAGCTCCAGATATTAATTTACTTTTTCTCCATTTGCAGATGATCTCCTAGTTTGGCCGTGACAGCGCTGCACGCCGCTCTTATCATGTTTGTGCACAAACTTGAATGGGTTGTAGGGACGAGAAATAAAGCCTTTCATTCACTCTGCCGTCAGTTTGAGCTATAGGAGGATGTTTGCAGTGACAGTCTGCCAATAAGGGGAATAGACAGTCAGGCTTAGAGTGAATATAGCTAGTGCTGCAGACCCTTATGGTGTGTGAGAGCCCCAGAACAGTTGCCAAGGCGATGTTATCACCTGTTATCCATCACCGGAAGCAACAGATCCAGCCTCTGCTATTTATTCTGTTGTTTTCTCAGCAACGGAGGTGACAGATCGCGTGATGGCCGAGAGAGCGTATTATTGATCAACACGAGGGCCCGCCTTGTCCCCATGTACGTTGGATTCTGATGGAAATCCCACAGGCTTTTCCGTGAGCAGAGCGGTGGGCTATCTTGTTCGGCGGTGGTTTATGGGGGGCTGTCACGGGGATGTGGAGGAGTGCCGAGCAGACAGACTTGCCGGGGAGGTTGGAAGGGTGGCAGGTGGGGGGTCAGAGGTCGTCGGCTTTGACAAACCAGGGCGGAAAAAAAGAGAGTGGTATTTTAGATTTTGTGCAAGTTGCACACTTTGTGAGGGTATAATAGTTGATGCAATACTTCCACATATTATTGCTACGAAAAAAGGTATTCGCTATCCACACTTGGGCAGTCATGTTCCTACATTGTGACAAACCTTCGCACTGCAGTTTCTTTTAAGTAGTGAAGTCAAGTCAGTTTCATTCATATAGCCCATTATCAAAAAATCACATGGAGCACAATTTGTCTCGAGGGCCCTTACACTCGTTACAGCTGACAACACCTTCTGTTCCTTAGACCCTTGATTCGAATAAGGAATAACTCCCCCTCCAAAAAACCCTTTTAACAAAGAAAAATTGAACCACAGTGCCCTGCTGGTTTAGGAAATTACTTGGAACAATTTACCCAAGTCCCATTTTTAAAAATCTACGTCGTCAGGAGGGACAATGAGTCACAGCGCCATAGGCACGGCGGGGAAGTCAGAAAGTATTCAGGAGAGCCTGAAAAAATGTTAGTTTGTGGCTTTTTATGGAATTTGTTGATAACAAGAAAATAGATTGGAGCGTTGGCTTTATTCTTTACAGAAGGAATTCAATTAAAATTGTTGTTTTTTTTAATAGTCATTGTTTGTTTTGACTTGTGTAATTCATTTGATCAAAATTATCGTCACAAATGGGAATGAGTCCTAGGACCTGGACGAAAGAACTTCTGGATCCCTCGTCTCCAAGTCAGAGGTTTTTTTTATACAAGTCTGTGGTTAAGACAAGCTAAAGATATTTTCACATCTTGTTTAGTGACATAAAATATACCAGTAGATACACCTTATGTGATTATTTTTAAGTGTTTATGTGTCTTGAAAAAGCAGCTGCTAAGTGGCTAATGAGACAAATGGGGCTGTCAGGAACACATCAAAACACACAGAAACTCAGCTACTCACTGTAGTTGCAAACAATTCTTAGTTTTTTTGAAGATTCAAGGGTGTAGGTTTGATTTTGACACTGATGGGGACGTAGCCCCCCACCACCACCACATGCTGCTGCCAGGGGAGAAAAAAATTGTATAAGTTGTTAAGCAGTGTAATGACACTAATGAAATAACACATGATTCCAGGCTGACATTAACTTTGTTTGATGCATTGCCTACTGTACATATGCTGTCAAACATATGCAGTAAAACATTCAGTATAGCTCCATGTCAAATTTACCTGTAGCCCTGAATCTTCCCTATATGAGCTACAGCCTCGCCAGGGTTCTTCTGTCACCTGATGAATAAAATATTGATGCTATGAGCAGTGACACAGCACGACTCAAATCTCAAAGAAGATCAGTAGTATTCACTCGGCCTACTTTTAAATTTTACAACTAGCTAACATGTCAAATGAAATTAACCACCATGTCCTTATTCAAGTTCACCTTCTGCTGTGACCCTGCCACTCCACCACTGCCTGATAAAGGGGACGGCTGTGTTGCTTCTTCTGTCGCCTGACAGAGTAACAAATCAATCGCCATTAAGAGTGAGTAAACAGTTGGAAATAATGTTTTGCAGTAACCTATGAGGGGGGACTATTTTCCTCAGGTGACTTACACTTTGTTCGGTGAAAGAGCCTCTAATGTCTTCCACCTTCCTTTTGCCCGACATCCTCGGACACGTGTCGCGCGAGAACAGTGTCGACCTCCTCTCGTAAACACCGGCAAAGCCTGCAAGTGAAATAACTTCAACAGACTACAAATTCATTATTCAAAAAAACAACAAAAAAAAATCCAATATCTATTTTTGTCGATGGAACCCGGTGATGCCAACTTCTGGATTAGCTTTCATAAATGTGTCATCTCTGTTGCCCTCTATGTCAGTACTTCAATTTGATCAGTATGCGATTTGTGTGGGTAGGCAATAAAAATATCTTATAATATCACTTAAATTGGAGTGACCACAGTGCCAGATGGAAGCGGCAGCAGTTGCTATCTTGATTTGTGTACATTACACTGTGAAAGAAGCGTCTGTGAAACAGTGGATACACTTTTTTTTTGTACTTGTTGAACTATCACACACAACACTGAAGATCTGGGTATTTTAGGAGTTGACAGAACTCAGTCTCCAACACTGTATCCAGGTCTCATTGAATGTCCATGGCTGGAAATAATGGAAAGTAACCTCAATGAAAGTAACAATCACTGCCCAAATGAAATACCCACTCAGAGGCCCCAAGCTCAGACACTAGCTCTCTGTGACCAGTACAAAGATGGCCTTCCTCTGTTCAGAGAGATATATGAGATGGAAGATACAAAGCCAAGGCTCTTAATAAAAATCATCCATTTTTGTCAGAGCTGGCCGGGGGAAAATTTGCAGCAGTATCAATAGACAGCCTCCCCCATCCCCCACTTCTTTATTTCATCCTACCTTCTCCTTCTTCTTCTCTCAGCATACATTATAACAGAGAGCATCACCTCGACTGATGCCGACGTCTCCTAAATCATTTTGTCTCTCTGAGGGCTGACCTCTCCCTGCTGTACATTTTTTGGGGGAATTTCAAGTGGGAGTGAACGTCACAGTTATCACGAGGTAAGGGATGACTACCGGACCGCCATTTATATCTCGACTTCCGGCCACGATGGGATGCGCGTAGGTGCGATCGAATTCTCCCTCCCTTGCCTCCTCTTGGGGCATTCAGGGGCCCCCACAGCGGGAGAAGTAAGTTGACTCCACCATGCATCCCCTCAAACCGGATTACTGTTATTTCCTCATACTCCTGGATGGAGGTTTTTATAGTCAATATGCTGCTATATGAAGAAAAATGCGGCAGAGGAAGCAGAGCTGCCCCCGCGTTCTCAAATAATGCACCACTGTTCTTGACGGCTTTCGAGTCAGGCCCCTGTAAATGTTGAGTCGTCTGCAGCGAGGATACTGAGGGGGTAAATATGATAAGAGAATGCGTAAACACATCAGTCATACTGGTGTTCTGCGGAGGCTGCTGATACACTCCTGTAGGTGGGATTGTCATGCCTGGGGATGATGGTGCGACTCCTCTCCAGGAGAGCATGAAACAGGATTACGAGCACATCAGCACACATGCAAACCACAACCTTTATTTCGGGACGACTACTTGTCAAAATAATGCGGTTGCCGACTTTCGCTCGACTTATTTTTGCTTGATGTAGCACTTGCTCTAAAGTGTCAGTAAATGCCGCTCGGAGGAGTCAGACGGGACCTTTGCTTGTATCTAAACGCTGATATGACTTGCTTTCTGCAGTTCTTTCTCGCCCGTCCGCCCCGGTCACCCACCGCCTGTCAGCCAGCTCCCATCACAGCCCCCTGCCAGCTGTGCCGTAGCTGTGGGCGACACGCACCTTGACACCGGCAGGAGGATGGTAATATGCCCATGAGTTAAGTGCACAGGCCGTCGCGTCCAAAAAACACACGCGTGTCCAAAACACAAGCGTGTTTTTTTTTCGCCTTTCCGCCTGTCAGATCACATATCCAAAACAGCACCAGGCGCGCCGTGACACACTTCCCCTTCCTTACTGTCTCGCTGCCTGACCACTTCCTCACTCTAAATGGCACAAAAAAATCCAATCGCGGCACAGGTTGCCGTGTGAAATGAGAGGCAGCAGACGGCCACTAATATGATCTTTCACAGTCTGTGGGAAGTGGGATGGATGGCTTACCTTGATAAGCACAGGAGCCTCTCCTGCTTTTTACATGATTCAAATATGGATACTCACTACAAAGACGTATCCCCACCCACCCGCCGCATGTTTTTCAAAGGGCCCCCTTTCTCCTTTCTTCTTCTTTCCCCCGCCCCGCACTCAGACTCCTCCATCAGTGTCACCGATTGCTTTTTTTCCGGCCCGCTTTTAAATTAGTCTGTCTCCCCCATCTTCGCCTCTCATGTTATTTTCATAGGGAGTCCAATCCAAAGCGGAATGCATGTTAATTCAAATATAGGATCACTGTCCCTCACAAGAGACGGAGGAGGGAAAGCAATTGGAGGCGAGGAGCCGGGGCAGACGCGTCTGGCTGAGGAGCCCCAAATGTGTCTCCTGCTGGGCCGAGTGACAGAAAATGCAAATCAATCCTGGGTCTCGTTCAGACAGCGGGTAGACACCGCAATCTTCTTGAATTTTAAAGGGGATCTGTGTGTAGTTTTGGAAAAGAAATTGAAACTCAGAATTTGATTTTTTTCTTTTCTTTTTTTTTTCTTTTTTTTTTTTTTTACAATATTAATGATGTAATAACAAACCCAGAACTATTTATTTTTTCAAGAACTGAATAACAAGCTGTTCTCAGAGGTCCCTAGAACTAGGTTTGCAGGGTCCAAAACTAGATAGTGCACCTCTTATCTACAGGACATTTTCTTCATAGAGTGGTCACCAACTCCAAAAAGGGTAACATGTGTCGGAGGAAGCATGAACAGCGAAAACCCTGCTGAAGGATTCATTTGGAAAAGGGCTCTTAAGCACCCGTCCTCTCAGGAAGTGTACACACACACAGTGTACACACTGTGGCCCTAACCACTTAGCCATGGCATGAATCCACAAGCAGGAAGGCTGCTCCTTTGTTACAGCCATATTGATGAACATCTACATCCAATATGTTGCTCCATTGATTCTTCATTATTCCAATTCCCGGGACTGTTTCAATGTGGCGCGCCGTCAAGATGTACACAATTAATTTGCGTTTTCTATTAAAAGGGAGTCATTAAAAAGCTTGCTGCACAACAATTTATAATTAAAACACCGGCACAAGTGAGTGTCTCATTAGTATTGCTGCGTAGTGCTGTTTATTTCCTTGACTAATTTGAAACAGCCCCTCTCAGCTGATGCTGTGATGATTTATGTGTATTCATGTACATGTGTGTTCAGAGGTTAGGTGTTTGGAGACAGTGACGATACTGTAAAAAATAGGTTTCTTTAATTATAAGTAATGGCATGTTAGATTATGGTCAATATAATGTGTGTAGAAGCATGAAGGCATGATATTACTCAGTTTATCATATATAATAAGGCAATCTTTAGCATAATTTTTTAGGCTCCAATATTCCTATAAATGAGGCGCTATGTATTTCTTACACCTATATTGTTTTGCTCTCACCCTTGTCTTCTGCCAATTTTTACACAAATAAACTCATGATAGCTCTTGCAAACTGCTGTTCTTTTTTTACCAAGAGCTCTGGCTCTGCATAATGCCCCTTTAATAGTCATAGTCATTCCCATCAGCATCAGTGGTGCTTATTAGCATGCTAACGCGCTTAACTAAGACAGAGACCATGGTAAACATCACCTGCTAAACATCAGCATGTACACTTTGTCAGTCTGAGCATGTTAGCATGCTGGTGTTAGCATCCAGTCAAAAAGCTCTTTACATTTACATTAACAAGTGCATTGCCTGTTCAGATGAGCCAGTAACATCAAACATGTTAGATATTTACTATTTAAAATATGGATGTTACATTGGTAGTCTACTTTCTTGAGCAAACGAGTGAGGAGCAGCGGACGGTGCTGCCAATGTAAACACTCTAGCCCTTGACGGTAACATGAGCTAGTCTACTGTTAAGAGAAATGTAAAATCTCACCTCCAGTTCTCGCTTTTTCCCCCCACAGCAACGTGTTATTACTACCCCATCAGCTCATGCGAGGTGGTGCATTGCTCCCTCTGGTACAATAACCTTATCTTACGTTACGTGCCATCATTCTAAACCTTGTATTGAGCCCAGATTCAGTCTGCAGAGCCATGAAGCCAGAGCGCTGAAGCCACGCCCCCGCTGCTGCACAGAGTAGTGTTGGTTGTTTATTCAAAATGTACTGAGTGGCACCAAACTCAACACCCCTTTTTCTCGGGTCCTCAGCAACACACCTCACAAGTTTGAAATAGATCAGATGAACTGCTGCTGAGATATGTGGATTACAGCCAGATTCTTCGCTTTGCGGTTAGATAAAGCGGCTTTTTCAAACCTTAAACATCAAAGCCATTTATGTCACTTTCGCGCAGCAGTATATGACATGCTGATGTTTTCACTTAGCGCTGAATTGTCTGAGTATCAATCGTTTGTCAATATCAGCATTGAGTGTACACTGTCACAGACACAGATCCATACAGGGATAATGAGACACAATTGATTAGCTTTGCTCCTCAAATGAGTCCTTCACAAGGAAATTGAAATAACACACAGTCAAAGCATACGGACATGATTAATGGTGTTTTGAGATTGGGATCTAGTGGTATTTACATAATCAGCAGGGGAGAATTAGCTGTTTTCATCGCTGCGTCGGAACAGAAGCCCTGCACTTACATCAGCCTGATTGTGTCGCATTGTCCTAAAGTCTTGATTTCTCAAAGGCATTGATGACGATGACTGATGATGATGATGATTGGACGGATAATGGCGAGAATTGCGAAAATGACTTGGGGAAAACTTTATGAATTACCATAATTAATATGTATCGATGTAATCTTAACTATACACTTCCTGTGAACTCAAAAGGGGAGTGTTAGGGCTTGTGCGTTAGAACAAAAACAATGATGCATCGTTGTACTAGTGCTACGACAAAATTAGAAATAATAATGAACAATCTGGATAAAAGACGATACTATTTAGGTTTTGATTCTCAGGAGATCGGCAGGAAAGTTATTAAAATCCCCCAAAAGCGTAATTTTTCTTTGTACGAGATTAAATATTAAAAAAAGTCAAACTTCGTTAGAGTGTTGATAGTAAACACTTGTGTGCAGAAATGTGGAACATCACCTTCTTATCTGTCATCTGTGACAACAGCACTAACATAAGCAGAAATACAGAAATGCAATCTGTAAATACAAAACTGTTCTCTCTCTCTTTGGAAATTATTTTGTGTTCATCATAAAAATGTGTTCCTAGGGCCTGTAAAGGTCAACTCCATCAATATTAGACATTTGAGTTTGTTTCCAGGTCCTGCCTTTGTGGGAAAAGCAGTTTTAATTCTTCCGTGGCTCCAGAAGAAGCTTCATCCAATCTGATAAATTCCCTCCAATGATTTCACTCAATGACTAAGATGCATCATGGGAAATGTAGGCATCAGTTTATGAAAGGCAGTCCACTGGTCCAGCATTGGACTCCTATGGCACTGTTGGACTCACTATAGACAAATGACTAAAACTGATAGTAATCTCCTTTTTTTATTCCACACATTCTTTTCTCCTTTTCAAAACCTGGGGCCTACAATACCCACAATGCATTTTAGCCACTGTGTTACAGCACACATGTATCAGATTTCATGCAGCTTCCTCTGGAGCCACAGAGACTTCATACTACTATTTTCACATATGTAGTAGTACTCCCCAAGATCTGTGAACACACTTTATTAAATTTTCTTTTTACCCAAGTATGAACATTAAAATGAAGTCAAAGATGCGGTGAGTCACAGAGTGTAAAGTGTTCCTTTGTTCCCTAATGGATGCTAAGACAGTTTCTAATTGAATTCAGTGATGTAGTGAATTGGGATTTGTAACTGTCAGGCCTAGAATGGAATTAATTTCCCAGTACATCTTAGATGGTTAAACATTGCTTTGAGGTTTTCTTAGGTTACTGCTAAGTTAAAATACAACAGGCAGAGCAATAAAATGATTAAAGTCAGCAGTCCACTCTCTTCTTTGCTGTCGGCAGACAGGAGTCATAATTACGACGACAGCTGGAGGGCTTTGACGCTTTATTAGAAGTTGCAAATGTACCTTGAAGCAAGCCACTGTACCGTAACTTTGCTAAACAGCAGTCACTGAGGCTACAAGTGGAGACTGGGCACTGGCCATTATCCTGAAACCCCCTGAAAACAAAAGCCCATGGCCTGTTTTCAAAAGTACTGTGTCCCTTTTTCCCCATATAAAGGGACACATTGTGCTGTTTTTCAGGTTCATTATTTTATTTTGGGTTACTACTACAATAGGTTGTCAGAAAAACTCTGTTTTAGCTATGTTTATATGTGGTGGACCCTGCCACCTTTATAGATTCAAGCAATGCTCTAGGACCATATTTTCCTCTGAGAATAGCTCCTTTTTCCAATTATGAAAACATACATATGTCTGAGTCTGTATTACTACCTCATCAATATTGTAAATATTACAGTTCTGAGTTTGAATTTCCTCTCAAAAACTACAGAGTGCCCCTTTAAGTTAAACTGGTGAACGTACAGTCTACAGATGTTTCTGCATAAAACATGCATTTGCATCAGTGAGACTTCAGTCTGTGGTCCAGTTAACATGCACACACACACACATGCAGTGAGAAGTTATGCCCTAGGACAACTCAAGCTCCTGCTCGTCCTCTGCTTGTTCCACCACAAAAAGGTCACTGCATGATTTATGCACCTGTTTTGTGAGTTAGATGGGAACTGTTTGTGCTTTGGGGCTCCTGGCGGATCGAAACATGAAATATGAAAATTAAATTCTGTTCATGAATTGATTTACAAGGTTGAGCAGGTATTAAGCTGCCGGATCGGGAGCAGCTGGATAAATACAACACTTTGTGTCTGAGTCGGTCGAACGTGCTCGAGTTTGCCCTGTCCCATCATTTTAAGAAGAATGAGCGTGGAAGCCAACATTTGCAAACATCACACGCCGTGTTTGTGGTCACCTCTGGGTAAAGACATCATGAAAAAGTGCATGATTACACGTATTTGTGTGGCTGTCTGCTCACGCTTTTCTCCACGTCTCCGTCTGATGCCGGCATCAGTCCTGACATGACAGCGCACTGTGTCGGAGACATGTATTCTTTAACATGGCAGCTCACAGGGGAGAGATACAGATGGGTTTCGACTTCTTAATGGTTCTGGATGGCCACGGATGATGTTATTCTAGCTGACAAGCTGTTCCATATCTGGCATGATCACACACCACCTGCACGCTCTTTTTCATGAAAATTTGAATTTCCTTGTCAATGATTAATTAAACAATTAATGTAGTGGTGGCCTACATTTAGAAAAAAAAAGGGAGAAGTTGGCGGAATGAGTTTGTTCCTCTTTGTGAAACTTGTAACGGTCTCAAACTAAACAGTAGATTCTGAAAGCTTTAATAAAATATGAGAAGCTCTTTATTTACCATATCCTCCTCTGTGATCTGCGCAGGGTTAAGAACTCTTTTAGTGTCATGTTAGATACACCAAACACACTTCAGCTTGTCCACATGTGAATGCTATGTTCGACACAGTTATGTAGTATGTACTCTCATGCATTTGTAACGGTTATAGCCACATTAGCGAAAACTCACTTTACTTTATATGATATGGAATTAAATGAAACAAACGGCTTCTGCACTCGGGAGCTTTTAATTGGGAGCATGAGGCAGTGCATTTGAAATAATGCATTCACGCCAGAGGTAAAAAGATGGTACTTGTGTGCACAAGCTTGTTTAGCATGACAGCTGTGTAGGCTACATTACTGCATTAAATCAAACCCAATTACTGCCAGCTTGTTGCCCTCCTGCCCCGAGAGGTGTCTGATGCAAGCACAGAAGTGCGCAATCCTTCAGTGTTTCGGCATTTAGGGGGAAAAGCCATCTTAATAACGTGCAAAGTAAAAATAAATAGATGGGGACAGATGTTTCTTTCAAAATGCATGGACGTGAATGCAAACTTAAACATAACCCCGTTCTATTAAGATATCATCAACAGGCGCAGTATCACCTCCCCTGTCGGAGAGCTTGTTTCTCTTGGGTTTGCTGCGGCGTGCTAAGAAATTGCTCCAGTGTGGCCCAGAGTGCTGATGTTGTTTTTATGTGCTGCTGCTGCTGGTCGTGGTGGTTGTGCTTTTTGTCACTTTAGAGGGGTCAACCTACACGCTCCGATATCCGCTCAGGCACTTAGATGCACTGCTGATGGAGGAGGGTTTTTTTTTTCATGTTTTGGGGACAGCACTATTGGGATTGGGTCTGAGTGGTGACCTCTGAAATAGGAACGGTGTCTGAGCGTATGCGCATGTGTGTGTGTGTGCGCTTGTGCCAGTATGTTGTATGTATGAAAGAAAAGCGGGACTGCAACTGAATGACAGATCAATGGACAAGCCAAGGACGCAGAGGGAGAAGCGATATTTAGAGAGTGCGAGGGTGCGAAACAGAGGGGGGGGGAAAAAAAAAAAGGGTGGTCAGAAGGGAGCCACACACACACACACACTGGAGTTTGCCACCGCCGTGCCACCAGCTCCCTCCGCTGAGACACACTGGAGGTGTCTGTCAGGTCAATTAGTACTACTGTGCTTACATTTTCCACCTGACTTCCTTCATTAGTGTTTTTGTCTGCAGCGTTGAGGCTCCTTGATGTCTCCGCATGTTCGGTCATACTTTAAGCCTCTCCCACACACTCCTGGTGTGAACCACATCTTAGGAAAGTATTGTAGGTCTGCCAAGCACCCGACCTAGAGGAGGCCACAGCTCTTACACTGTGGGCTCTGTGCCACGCTAGCTGCTTAGTTTCTAGGGATGGAAAAAATCAGTGTTTCAGTTGGTCAGCTGCTCCACTGATTTTAGTCCAGTCTGAAATATCTAACTGTACCATGGATTCCCCAGGCGATGGATCCTCAGAACTTTTATTATCCAGGTACTTTTCTCGAGCACTTTGAGCAGGTTAACCTTAAACCTTGTCAAGTATTTTGTGTTTAGTGTTAGTTGGCAAATGATAGCATGCTAAACTACGATGGCAAACCCTGGCCAACAGTACTTTCTAAACATCAGCGTTTTGGCATTGTTATTGTGAGCATGTTAGCGTGTTGACATCCAGCTCAAAGCATTGTTGTACAGCCTCACGGAGCTGCTAGCATGGCTGCGGCCTCTTATGCCCAATCCCATTTCACCCCTCACCCCTCACCCCTATCACTAAGCCTTACCCCTCTAATTGCATGTTCACATAGGGGCCCAAATTCTTGTTGGGATAGAGGGGTAGGGCAAAGTGTTAGTGGACATGGCTCACCAAAAGGAGGCAAGGAAAACTGTTGTTTCGACGCATCATGGTCCATTTTTCTTACACCAAGAATAAAATGTTTGCCACTAGTTTGCTGATGTCACAGTGGCTACCTTGTTGGCTAGTTTGTGTTACATTTGATGCCCAAAAACTGACGTTCCAGAAAGCAAAGTCTTGGCACAACATAGCCAGTCGGTGCAGACTGGTAGGGTTGGAGCACAGGTTGCTAATGTTAGCCTGTATAGCGCCACTGGTGGCCAGTTAAGGAGGCTGTGTTCTCTTTTATTTAATGACTTGTCTGATACAGTAGTGGCTTCATCATATAGATGGCAAACGACATTGATAATACAAGGAGTGTAGTAATGCAAGGAAAATCCCCACAGCTTAAGACGACATGTTGGAAATGTTTGTGTTTACCTAAATGCTGGGGGGGGTAACTCCCATGTAACTCTGATCTGCGGCTTTAGTCTCGTTATGCAGGTCATTAAGATTTCTTCAAAGAAAAAATACTGTAGCTTTATAGTTATTTATGATTAATATTCTTCATTTCACATGGCCCCTTATTAGACCTCGAAAGAAGAGACTAGAGAAGAGAGTGTGGGATGTTCCTCTATGCTCCCAGTCTCTTGATATACATTGACATTGTAAGCAATTTGTAAGGACTATGTTTGCAGTTCAAAAGGGACCAAGGGAAACACCCACTGGGCATTCGACCAATGGAGAAACATTGCTGATGACATATAACCCTTCAAAAGGCCTCCTTAATGTATCACATTCGGGAGGATATTCAGCTTGTGTCACAGGACCCTTAGGAACATAGACATGCTCCCAGACATACAGTGCAACAAATATGTTTTGCCACATGGAATATGAAATTATATACACATGGTCCATGTGTATCCATGTGTCCATTCATCCAAACGGATAACTCTAATACCAATTACCTTTTCTTGTAATGGAAGAAAAACACAAAACATTTTTCTTACAGTTACATTTTTGTACATGTTTGCACATTGAGAATTGAGAGGACCAATTAGCTATGTCACAGTGTTTTTGGCTTCTTTGTGCACTCAACAATACACTCTTTGTCTGGACAGCACATTTAAATTCATATATTCTGCTCTGGCATTTCAGCAGCACCATAAGCATTTAACCTACAGGGACAACGAAGCACTGGGACAGAACAGTGGCATCTTTACAATCCCTGATAACCAAGCAGCTCACAAATTAATGGGTATATTACACGAATGCTGTATCACTCAATGGAAGCCTATACAATCAACAGCAGGTCTCGGTGCCTGTTCATTTATAGTCTATAGTTTTATTGATCCTTCCTTTGTGTGAGCTGCAGAATGATCCCCGATTGCAACAATTATGATCATTCCCAAAGGTCCACTTATGCATGATTCAAATTCTACTGATATCCAGCGATGACATTTCCTGTCATGTGAGATGGGAAAGAAGCCAATACGTATGATATATGTGCGTTTAAAACAGTTGCCAATAGTCCAAGTCAATTATGCCCTCAGCAAAAGCGACTACACAGGAAAACTGTGTATCACCTAACAAACGGATGATGCTGTTGTCAGGCATTGAGCATTGACGTGTTGACATTCAACGAGTACAACTCTTGTTATCCGCAACTTGCAGCATCTTGCAAGCGTGTGCTGAATCACAAACATGTGAAAAGCACACCGTGAAATGCCTCGTCATTTCATTTCTTTAAAGATTCCTGAAAAAGACACCGTCAAGCTACGCCTTTAAACGCAGTGTTTTGATGTGTCGCACTTTGAGCACACACAGAGCGGCTGTTTTGTGAGGTCCAGGAGATAAGAGACGGAGAGGTTTTGAATGTGTGATAGGGAGTTAGGGCAGCCATTCCCTTTCAGGTTTGTTTCAGGCCACCTGCTGGGTCCTCCAAACAGAGCCCCGCACGGCAGATCAAAGCACGCCATCAACGCTTTGTTTTGCTGAGGTTTTGTATAATTAGCAGTTTATTATGCACAGGGACAGATCTGACAGCATTAGCAGCTGACTGACTTCAGCCAGTCACAGAAGTCATCTTGTATGAGACACCTGGGTAATTATTTAGCAATGTCAGGGTGCAAGTAAACAACTCATTCCACGTTTGGATACAGTCTTGGCCATTACCTCGATCCCAATGAAGTTGGGAGGCCAAGCAACGAATAAAAACAGAATGCGGTCATTTGCAAATGAACTGTGATTACCCACAATGGATTTAAAAAGTAAGTTAAATTGACTGTGTCCCAAAAAGTATTAACAAATGATCAGTTTCATTTTTATTTATCATGCGTCTGAAATGCTGAATGATTGTACCTTCTGTGTTCTAATATATGAAATTGAAAAGGTCAAGGGACAATCTGTAAGCATCGTAACATTTACCCCCAATCCAATGGTTCACCACGATCCATGTCCATTCGTCAACTGGTTCCAGTGGACTGCTTTAAGGTCGTACCAGCCTTCACTGAGCGAATAAATTGCCGTCACACTCCTCAAATGGTGTGATCGCCTGCCACAGCCCTTCACATCAGTTTGTTTTATTGGATGTGGCTCACGCCTCCAGATATTTATATCTTTTTACAGCCATGTACTGTAGTGGCTAACAAAACAAAAAAGAAAAAGAGGGAAAAAAGAAATCAGCGAGGGAGAAAAAAAGGGAGGCAGGAAAGCTCGGCAGGCGGCTAGACAAGTAATGGTGTGGAATACAGAGGAGGGATGTGTGGAGCTTTGGCTGGGGACACCCTCTAGATCCATCTTCCCCTGCTTAAAGCCCCAGTGCCTGGGTAATGGCCGCACGGCGGGTGCTTTCAGAGGTTGCGGCACAGGAGATGAGGGATCTAGGAGTGGAGGGGCCAAACTGAAAGGTGATTTCCCCAGCAGAAGCCTCTTCATTTTGGGGGTAGAGGCGGTGTCGGCACTGCCACTGCTGCTGGAACCTGGAGGAAAACAAGCAAATTGCTCCCCACAGGAACAGGGCACCGGCAACAAACTGGATCTGACATGATATAGAGTGTTGTCCACTTCGCTGCCTTTCTTTTCCTTGCGTTCATCTCCACAAACATGAAACATTAATGTCATATCTGGATGCATTTATCTCTGTTCTCTATTTTTTTTTCCCCCCATGCGTGTCCATCCAGCCATCCATAAATAGGTCTTTATGGTTTATACATACATCCACAGCATCCATGAAGTAAAAAAATAGACGTGCAACTGGGATACAACATAAAAAATTGTAATGTCACATACGGAATGTATTGCAGCTCAGCGCCCACTCATTTTATTGAGGTCACTACGCTGACTAGAATGAATAGAGTCCCAGGCACATGCTAAATGATAGTGCCCAACTAATAAAAGAGGGGGAAATATCTCTTGTGGGTTTTGCATGAAAAATCACTGCACCCTTTTGCTTTTTTCAGCTCAGAGGCAACGGTTTTGAGCTGGAAAAGCCGACCATTATGAAATGTTTGTGATTCACCGTGACAAATGCATTGGTTCTACATTAAAGTTCGAGGTAGTATACCGGAAGAAGACAAGACCCGACATCAAAGCTGTCATCTTGCATTGTGAACAAAGAAGGTAAAGCCCTGCGAGCGGAACAAATTTAGTGCTGGGCTCACTCCCGCTTCCCAGATAGGAGGACGGTTGTTGTCGCGGCAAAGCTGGTGTGGCTTCTCATGCTTTATGCCGGTGAATGGTGAATTATATCTTCATCTTTTCAACAGAAAGAGATGGTCTTCCTCATACCATTTCGCACCCTCTTCAGACTGGGGTGTGTTTCATCGCATTTTCCTGAATCATCTTGTGCCATCTTCAATTTGTTAAAGGCTCCTCGGCTTTGCTGTTCACAAAGACCAACAGAGAGAGTCTGATGATAAACCATCTAGTGTAAGAAGCCTGCGTGCCCCAGTTTCCAGTCCAGTAAGCTACATAGTTTTCTGCCACAGCTTGATCAGAGTGGCTCATGTGCATCCACCATTTTGGACAGACCACATGCAGAACTACAGTAATTTGTTATGTTTAGTAATGATTGTGGTGACATTTTTCCAACGATCATTTCAGACAGCTACGCTGCTTTTGAATCATTGCTCTTGAAACTCTTAATATCCATGCCATGCTATGGACAAGCAACTACACACACACACACACACACACACACACACACACGTACACACACACACACACACCACTGTCCAAAATAGTCATAACAAAAGTCATAACTACAAATTTACAGGAGAAATTGTTGGTTATATCACAGTTTTGTGAGTGGTTTGTCCATGTGGCATTGTTGTACCTGTCCAAGACTGGTCAGCTATTCAGATTGCATAGTGATACCATTGAGTGCTATTAAACAACTAAAGCTAGCAGATAGTAGCCAAACAATCGTTGGAATCAGTGGTGCCAGATTAGGCTGAATGAGCTGGTAACTAGCTTTTCACAGTATAAATCAATAGTGCAGTGAAGAGCACAAGACACCGATTAATAACTGTAATAATAATAATAAAGAAGAATTTGCAACCTGAGCTTATCCAGGCACTTTACAGCTGACTAAAGTAATCTAACTACCAGTAGGAGCACTTTGGCTGCAGCTGTGACAACATGCTGGTGCTTCATTTCCTCACCTCCGACAACAAACCCACTTCATGTCGCTGTATGGGTTCCCCCAGCACCACTGGGGAGCGGTCTGGTCAGTAACACATTAAGATTAACCATGCCTCATCATGTAGCCTAAATCTAACATTAAGAATATTGTGGGGTAAAATAGGCTAAACTTTATCACAGCACTTTCAGGATTGGGTGGGCGTTGCATCAAACTGAATTTTCCCCCCTCCCAAAGAAAGCTACCTGTTGTCGGATCATGGAGTTACACTTTGAATGCTTCACATTAACATTTGAATCGTTTCAATCCAGTTCTCCGGAGATGCAGATATGTGTCGCAGCTCGTTCTGTCGGTCTTTGAAACGACAGCATTAGCCAACGTTAGTTCGGCAGCAGAAAGGGAAACTGGAAGCTGACAGCAGGATAAATATAGACGTGCTGTCGTCTTCATGTGGAGAGCAGTCATCACTTGTAATACTGGAAAGGACCTACTTTTAGGTTTCCTAATAATGCATGGTAAATTAAAAATAATACAAAAGGGGATTACTTTTCATCTTTCATCTCTACAATACTTACAGTTCCTTAATTCCACCTGTTACATGTCTAATATAATAACATGCTCACATCAATTCTTGTATTATCTTCTATTATCTTAAGTCCTCACCTTTGTAAAGTTCACTGCTCCACTTGGATTGGGACCCCCTGATAAGCACCAGTGGGCCGCCCGTCCCAATCCTGGCTCATATAACCCAACGCACACAGCGCTGAACTTTCAGCCATCTTTAATTGATGTTGATATACCGGAGGGACATTTTAGGATTCAATTACCCCCGCTGAAAACTAGAATTAGAATTCTAAACTGTAAAACTCACTGTAAGAATCAGCGAAACACTCATGAGCCTTGGGCCCCCCTTAATGTGTGAAATGAATATTATATAAAGGCATAAAATGTCCTCATTAGAGCAATGCAAAATTGAATTACTAATAGAAGCTGTAATAGATTTAAAACGACACCATATCCAAAGAGAATTCCATGTTTTCTATGACATGTGAAGTGCACCAGAACATGGAAGGATTTAATATTCAGGTGACAGCTTGTTCCCTCACAGAAAACAAGTAAAAACCTCTCCAAAAAAAGGAGGCCGGCTCACGGTTAATTTCTGAAATGCCACAGCATTATGACATGCTTCTCGAAAACTGTTGACACATTTTAAATTAAAAATCATCCCTCGCTTTTCTTTCCTGTGAAGTAATACTTCATTAGTCAGGATTGTTCATCCATGCCTTGAATACAAAGGATTATTTTTCTGAGAAATAACAAAGGACCTCTTATGCCTCAGAACCACGCAAGATGAAAGAGTAAAGCCTTTGACGAGTTAATGAATTAGTATGGATAAAATCAACAGTGGATGTGTACTCGCCGGGTGAGTAGAATTCAATTACAAAAAAAAAAAAAAAAAGACAATATGCAATCACGGAAAAAGGCATTATGGTGGGGAAGAGAGTTTTAAGTTAAGTTTAAGTGGGCCTCAGGTCAGCTGCTGATTGCCTTGACATCACATTTCACACCGCTTTGAAGGAAAGAAATGAAAGGAACTAGGCTACTGATTTTTACCTTCAAAGATAGTAACTCACTGTGGTTTTAGCTTTTAGCCTAGCATGCTAGCAGTGTGGGCGCAGGGGGGATGGGCCCACTCAGATCAAGCATGAATTAGTAAAGTCCCAACATAGTCAGCCAAACAGCCCGTCTGTCCCTGAGCTCTCCCTGCTATAAGGGAATGGAGAGGAGGGATAGCAGGTTTAAAAGCCGATGCATTATGGTCATTTTGCTAATAAGGGGGTTGGCAGCCCCCCTTAGATTGCAAACTGGCCATAGCGATGTTAATGTCTGTCTCTTGATTTTGGCAGGTTCATAATCAGTCCAGTGGGTTATTCGTGTCTCCCCCTCAGGATGAACTGTAATCGAACATATTGACACGGTGGCCATTTTCCTCTGACATCCTGCTCAGGGTGGGAAGCTTGCTCTTGCTTCTTTATTCCAGGTAGCAAGTTGTTTTAACATACAGACTTTGACAAATTGTTATAATTTCACAACTTCCTGACTGATTAGCAATGTAAAGTATGACAGAATGTGAAAATCTGGAAGCAATTCAGGCTATGTTTCAAAATGAAATTACATATATGATCACCCATTTGCAAATGTTAGCACTCAACCACTTCCAAGCTAACCTAGCTACTGTTTAATTACATTGAGTGGGTTTCACTTCCAAGGTTAAATAAATGAGTGCAAAAATGCTATTGCTCTAATCTAACATGGTGAAAATGGTTTTCCATGCTAACATTATCGTCATGATGAACATGCAAGTGCATCACAACAGAGCGCCTAGCATAGCTGTAGACTCTTCAGTCTCGTAATAAATGGCTTGTTTAAATGCATGCAGTATACAAAGTACAGTACATGAGCTGTATGTCTGCGAGTGTGCATGCATGATGAGCATGTGTGTCATATCTTTTATCTGCCTCTGTGTTGGTGCCTGTATTTCAAAAGGTCTCGGGCTTATTCTTCATTTCCCAGCGGGGTGTGACTGGAGGAGGGGAAGATGTTCCTCTTTTAAAAAGGGGTGGAAGTCTTCCTGGCAGCAGAATATCTCTCAGATTGCCACACTGCTTCGCTGTCAATCAGCCACCAGTGTCTTTACTGCACGACAGCAAAGTCTGCTGCCTCCCACACACCCAATCACATCCACCTCTACACTCCTATGAAGATACTCAAAGGCTTGATGTATGGCTTTGATGGGAAAGGCCAATGTTACTGTGAATGGAGTTGACACCTCCCTGAATGGGTCATGGCTATGTTGTTGTATGTCTTCTGCCGGGAGACTTTTAAGGCTAGTGCTGAGACAGTAAAATGGACATATTGACTGCAGCCACCGACATTATGCACACTGAGATTGCCTATATTTCACCTGTCTGAGACATGAAAGTCGGCAGTTGTGGCAGAGCTGGTCGCGGCAGCCTTGCTTTGACAGACTTGAGTGACACTGGCAATGTGTGCTTATGCGCGGCAGGCGGCTCAGGGCAGATGGACACGGACGGACTGACAGAGCAACAGAGGGTGAGGGGATAGAGAGAGATGGAGAGAGAGAAGGCAGCCAAGGGTAAATTCTGTCCCGTGGACAGCTACCATCAGACATCTCTCTGGGCAGCATTTGTTTGCTTTTATCTCCAGGAGATGAATCACTTATAACCGGCAGAGCCAGTGCTGGATAAGCACACTGGTTTCAAAATGTCACTATAATAGGAAAGCTTTCACCAGTTCCCTCTTGGTTACATGTTGTTCTTTTCCCTTTTCAGTAATATTTCTTACACTTTGAGTTAACCAACTCCGTTATTATAGTACTGCGCAGGTGAATAACTCATTTTACTCATAACTCTGTTTGTACTAGACAAGACTGTGCAAGATCTGCATCGGTCGAGACCATATTCACACAGCGGCCGTTTTCCTCTGACATCACACTCAACATCGGAAGATGAAAACATAATGAATTTGACAAAATGTTGTCATTTTACAGCTTTTGGATTCATCAGCTCCTGAAAAAGACAATGGATAGTGAAAATGTTGAGGAACATATAGTTCAAGGTAAAACAACGTATTTTGTAACCTGTTAGCTTCCATTCCATCAACTTACTGTTTAATGTTGTTTGAAGCAACAATTAAAAAAAAAAAAAGAAAGAAAGAAAAAAGGCATGAATGAATTCTAAAACAGCTACGCACATTTTGGACACATTTGTTTAAGCCTGGATGGAAAAAGCAGTGGATATAATCAGATGGTAATGCTAGCCAAGAAGTGGCTGATGCTAACATTAGTTGATGGGTTATCAAATATGTGGTTTCACCTTGAAATATGACACGATTTCACCCTCCATCATCGTTTCTGTTGCAATCAATAAGGAAGCAGTGAAATGATTACATCTGATTTACATTTTTGGAACTCGTAACCTGCAACACCGCACTACAACACCGTTCAAGCTCTCAGTCCGACAAACAACTTGCCTCCCTACGCATCTGCTACCTTGCGATGGAAGCGCTACTGTTGGTCTCACTCTATACTGTGACAGAGCGTAGCTTTTAACAGCGTGGGTGGTGATACATGGTCGCCGCTCCAAGCTAACTGTGGCCTTAAAAAACTCACTCCACTTTTGACATTTTCCACTACCACTTGTAAACCAGTACCATGGATTGGAATTGACTCACATAATGATGATGCAGATATCGCTCTCTTATTAATAAGTCAAATTTCCTTACGTCAACTCTAGATTAGTGGAGATTCATGTTTGTTTAATCTTAGTAGGAGATGTACAACACTTGATTACAGTGGCAGATTCAGGATGTTTGAGGGGCAGGAGCTAAAAAATTACAAATGACAACCCCTGTATGTGGGAGGTTACCAGCACGCAGAAAGTTGTGATATACTTATAGTGATTAGAGGTATTTTCACCACATTTTGCCCACTGGAAGGGCACCTTTTTGTGTTTTATCCAAGATGGCACTTTAGCTGAATTTTATCAAACATGCCCCCCCCCCCCCCCAAGTCCACCTGTGCTTTATTAGATAAAAACCTGAAAACTTAAAACTTGCTTCGAACTGAATTAGGAAAGCATTAAAACTTACTGTTGGCACTGCACTGTTAACACTTCTTTACAATTGTATCACTGTGACCAGTAAAGCACAGATTAAGTATACAGCAATCTTAAGATCATTTTAAATGGTGCATGGCAATTAAATAGGAGCATTTCACTGAGCTCCCAATAATCTGAAACGTCGAACAACCAAACGCTCAAAGGGTAAAATGGCATTTAGGACTGCACCCCCCCATCTTAAAAGGTGTGTCCCTGCTCTTAATCCTTTTGACATTTTCGGAGAATAAGCGTATTTGCCTTCTTCTCGAGGACAGGAAGGAACATCAATACCACTCTCATATGTGCATTAGTATGAGGCTAGAGTCAGGAGATAAAAGGTTGGCATAAAGACTGGAAGAAAGGGGAAAAGAAAGAAAATCTAGCCTAGTTGTATCAAAAGTTACAGATGAAGCTGAGTGGCAGCTTTTCAGCTCGCTAACAAGAAGTTATATCTTGTTTGTTTGGGCTAGGCTAGACGTTTCCCCCCTGCATCCAGTCTTTAAGCTCAGCTAAGCTAACAGCCCTAGCTTGATACTTAGTGTACCGATATGAGAAGGGTTTCAATATTTTTGTTTATGTCTGGGAAATAAAGCAAACAGGCACATTTCTTATCCTTGAATATTTGAGTTTATATGTTACAGTTGCAGTTTTGGTTTGTCAAAATTATCCCAAAGATGCAGTAAAATTGTAGCAAGGAAGTATTCCTGCTGGTATATAAGCTGCAGGTGATATCTGTTCCCTACCTCCGCCCACTAGATCCAAAACCCTCGTGCCTGATATAGTTTACCGCTGACCAAAAGGTGTTTTTGCATGGTCTCATGTTGCAGTGCTTGCAAGCGGTGTTTTATTCTGTGTTGCACTCTGTCTTTTTTTTTTGTTTTGTTTTGCTTTTGCTCACCCAGCATTTGATCCATAGCGTCGCTCTGTTTCTAATCAGAGCTTTCAAATTTGACCTTGACTTAAATCCATCAAGATGACATTTCTGGTGGAAAACTCAGGGCTCACAAATCCAACGATCGGCCCTCCCGTGTGCTGGCTGAGGGCACGATTCTCGGAGCTCAGAGCGTTATAATTACAAGCTAGTGCCATTTGCACGTTCTCTGCACCAAAAAAAAAAATATAGGTATAGAGTGAAAGCTTGCAAGACGTAACTATCATACAAGTGTGTGGAGCAGAGCTTCATACAGGGGAGATTATAGTCCCCTCCGTCCATCCTCCCTTGTTCCCCCCTCCCATGTTTGTGAATCACTTTTAACCTACAATCCAAACAGCTTTGACAGGGATTATGGAGTTTTGATGAGAGACAGAGAGAGGCTGGGAGAAAGTGAGTTTGGGGTAATGAAGCAGCAATGTCAAGGAATGATTTATGAACGGCTCCCTCCGTCACTCTCCCTTCGCCGAGATGCAGTCAGCCCCGAGTATCACATCTCAGCGAAAAAATTCAATTCTGACCACGCACAAAGTGATCAGCGTACCGTTTCGAGAAATTGGATGGCATTGTTTGTCTAATATAGTATCCCGAGCTTTTTCCGATGACATGTCAGCAATATTTCCACATAACAGCAGAACAATGCGCATTGAGGACAATCTTTGGGGGGGTAGGGGGGTAGTAATGCTTGCCATTTATTTGGATTCACAGTCTTTTTTTTTTTTTCTCCCCGTGGTGAAGCCTGGGAATAGTGTGTCGTTTGTGACCTCAGACAGATGAGTCACATGCAAACCAGGGCCCAGGGTCACTTCCCGAGCTAATGAACAGTTTACAGGCAACATCGGCAGCCACGCAGTACACTACATCTCACCGCTGACAAACAAATTGGTGCAAAGCGTCACGCACTTGAAAATAACCACACACACTAGCTATTAGCAGGGCTGGATGTTAGGAACGCTTCCATTTTTGGCATCGACATTAAAAGTAGCGTGTAGGTTGTTATGACAACCATTGATATTGCCTTTATTGGATTACTTCGCCTCTTTTACCTCCCACTGCATATTTTACACATTAGACAGTAAGCTGACATTTTTATCCAGTGTTGCTTATAATGAGTAAGCAGGTAGGAGTTCAGTGGAAGCAGATGCAGAATCCATGATTTTGGGCACGCATGTATATGGTGGAAAACAAATGTGGATCCGCCCGTTTTTGCGGACGGAGTTACAGATTAAAGGCGAGAATCTGGGATCTGGCAATAACCAATAAAGATTCTAATATTGTGTTGTTTGTCTTTCAGACATGAATGATGGAGTCCGGCTAATGGGCTCGCCATAAATGACAGCATAACCAATGGATGCTAGTGTCTCCCTCCGGAGTTTGTGGGACTACGGTTGGTGGACCTCAGACCTCGGGCACCCTGCCCCGTAAGAAGATTTTGCACGGATGAAAGTTTAATTAATCAATCTGGCGCACTATGGCAGGCTGCCACGGACTAGGTAATTGATGGAAAACACTGGAGCTGGTCATGTGGGCACACAAGTAAATCACAATATTCAAGATTTTAGGATCTTAATAGCACACTGCAAGTCTTATTGTCTTCTGGGTCAGTAGCTCAGAGTTCAGTAGCTGCTGTAAAGAGAAACCTTTGACAGTGATGCCGAAGAAAGCAACCAATTAGCCGTAATGTGATGCATGGGTGGTTTCCTCTGAATGAGCAGTGAGAAATGGGAATCTTTCACATAATGCAGCATTAAAAAGGTCATTCATCACAACAATCAAGATGATTAAGCCACGATAGCAGTTCAAAGCAGTTAGTAAAACGTTTAAACATTGCAGAGCATATGCACAACAGCTTTCCATGTCAAACGCCATGAAAGAGACAGAGAGAGAATATGAAGAATCACAACAACAACTTGCAGCTCGGCCACGCATCGGCCTCCATTTCAGTAGCATAGCCAAAATTAAGCTCGGCACCAGACAGCAGAATCATCAAAAGTCAGCCCGTCACTTTAAATGTACCAATAAGACAGTCAGAGAGATAGCCCAGATAGCTTGCTACTCTCGCTTCACAGCTACTCAATGCAAAAAGAAAAACTCATACATCAATGAAACCATTCAAATCAAAAGGATAGGATTCATAATCAAACACAGAAGTCTTTTCAAAACACAATTTCCCATTTCATGAGCAGAAATCAAGCAAGCAGTTATGTCTCGGTTTAGAGAAGAGTGAGTGTGTTAGGAAGGAAAGCTTTATAGTGGGGAGAAAAGAAGGAGAAGCCCGAGGCAACACATTCGAAGGAGACTTATCTGAACTTGTGAAGGTCCAACCAGAGACGCGGAAGGCCAGGCCGCTGTACCCACACAGGCCAGAGAGACTGATGATCCGGAGCAGCTCCAGGGATCAGCTCATTTCCCCCAGCCATGGTTTCAGTCATTTAAATCCAGTAGCTCCAGCTTGTTGTTTGAACAGTGTCAATCTGCATGCACAGCACTGATTCGCTTTATAGTTCATAGTTTATCCAAACTGGATTGTACTTCAAGTTATCTTCCTTTTTTTCTACAGACTCTCACTTCCCTGTTGTCCTCTTCTAGGCTGCCTGTGTTTGGTTCCCCCTGCTCTTCAGCTCACAGGTGTGTCTGATTCACCTCCACCCTTCCCCCCTCCTTTCCTGTCCAGATGGAAAAGGGCCATTCCACACTTTTTCCTGTTCCCCTTTTTCCCCTTTATGCCTTTTCTCACGCAAAGTGTATATATATATATATATATATATATATATATATATATATATATATATATATATATATATATATATATATATATATATATACCATGTTCATGACAGGAGTCCAGTGACTTACGACCCCTTCTTCTGGTATTCATGGCGTCATTGATGGAATGATTATCACAAGCTTGTGAATTCCATGTCAGCTTATCTTAGCACAAACAATGGAAATGGAGGGAGACGGCTAATGTGGCTTTGTCTTGGGGACTGTTAGTTCTTTATATTGTGGTTTTTATACACAGATTTAAGAAACAAGATAGGTCATGTTAGTTAAAGAGCTTTAGAAGTGCTGGCAGGCGGATTTTCCGTACTTTCTGACAGAGCCACATGAGCTTTTTGCGGCTGCTTCTTCAAGCTTTTATGCTAAACTGCACTAATTGCCTCCTCGCTCCAGATCTCCACTGAACACGGAGGCATGAAGGTGCATTGATCTTTGTATCAAACTCTACAATCTTAACTTGGCAGTAGTACAGTAATGGATTTAGAAAATACACCTTTTAGAAAAGTCTGGCATAACGTTTTAGTGTATGCCACTTGAATTCCCTCTTTTTCTAACAGTCATATTTATCATCTTTAACATTCAAATGTGACGGCCCCTCGTACAATTTCCAACTTATTTCAAAGTTTTTTGTATAGTTTAACTGTACAGCAGCGTCTGTCATGAAATATCTCGTTTGAAAGACCGTCCATCTACTCTGACATTTATACTGACTTCTGCCTGTAGCAGTCAATGTACTGCTCCGTGCTAGCCATAACACGGTGCAGCTCTCTATTTGTCTTCAGCAGCGCTACCTTGCGAGGCAATCACAGGGCCCCATCTCACCCGGAACCATGAAGGATGGCTGTGACAGTCGGAGGCCTCGTGTTTGTCTTCCCCGCACAGATGATGCGTTTCATCCCTGGCGGGCCTTTGACGTTCCTTATGACTACCAATCAAAATGTATCACCTCATTTGACTGTATATTGTTATGAGCAACAGAGAACTACAAACACATGGCCGCGGCGGTCCCTGACAGACTCGACAATTGCCATCTGTCTTTGTAAAAGTGACTGGCTTCTTTCATAAAGGGCCTTGAATGAGAGTGTCTTGTGTTGTGGGTGGGACAGAAACAGCTTTTGAGTGAAGCCTTGATCATCGCAAATGCACATCAGCAGACATTTGCTGCGGAGGAGCTGCTCTGTATGCGGGACAGTGCCTCAATGGTAATCAGGAAGAACAAACTTAACCAAGCTTTTAATTGTTGTTTGTGTAACTGTCTGATCCAATTTAAATCACACTGCGGCATCTGCACTACATAAAGGCGTATAAGTGGCATAATAAGGGATTTCACAGTATATCCTCTCAAAATGGAATTGGAGGTTTCTGTAAGAATAGAGTTAACAAAGCAATTAAGACATAATCGTCATAAACTCTCGGTAAATGTGGGGTGTCGAGCCAGCAAGACGTTTTGCGGTGCAAATCCAAGGCCCAAATGTCTTCTCAAAACCCACCACTGAAGTGTATCTGACTGTACTGGTTAAAGCAATGCAGGTAATGATAGAACTCAGTATTCAACCAATGTCAAGAAATGCTAAATTTCTTCAAGCCTCTCATTAAGTGTAATGTTTGTACTCCACTTTCTTATCACCGGAAAATGCACACATATGACTGAAATGTGAATATTAAAGGAGCCATATTGTTGAAAATTATATTTTCTTTTTTTTCTTTTTTATTTAAAGCAGATCTAGGTGTTATATAAGTACTATGAAATATCAAAAGGCCCAACCTAGTCAACACAACCTGGCAACCAAAGGCAGGCAGAGGAAAATACTAAACTAAGGACATACCAGAAACCACGAGGAACAAACCAGGAGCACCAGGACTGAGGAACAACAACAAACCCTAACCCTAACCCTTATTCATCAAAAAACCCAAACCATGACACAATAGGACCGTCAGGTATTTTAGCCATTCACCACTGGCCATGCATACTCTCATCCCTGCAACACACAGCTGTTTGTCTGCCCATATAATCTAAATAATCTAATTAGATTAGATTAGATTAACTTTATTGCCCACCTCAGTGGAGATTTTCCTTCGGCTTCTCCCAAAGTACAATACATGTAGACTAGAAAAACTACATGTAGCACAGCATACAATTCAGAAACACATAAATATATACAACACAAAATAGTGCAATGCACAGATGGCAGTAAATAGGTTACATAAATATACAAGAGCGTATGTTACCTTCTGTTACCATTCTGTGTTCAGTTCCTGTAGAGCATGGTGAATAAAAGACTTCTTATATATGTTCCTGCCGGCCTCTGGGACCCTGAATCGACTACCAGATGGGACCGACTCAAACTCTTATTGCAGTGGGTGTGAGACATATCTGCACTTATCTGTTTTTCTCTATGTAGAGCACTATCATTTACATTGCATAGTCGTTTGTGCATAGTTTGTTTTTGCTCCCTGTACTCAAGTTGCTGTACAAAGCTGTAATAGTCAATACTTCCAACCAGGCTCCTGTATTCCATGCCAAGTATAAAACAAAAATCATATGTTAAAAATTATGTGGCTCACTATATGTATGTGTAAATAACTGAATAACTGAAATATATTGAGATTTTGTGTAATGTTCTTGGTAGGGGTATTGGTATTTACTTTATAACATTCATATGGTGAACACATTTGCAAATAGTTGCTATAGACACAATGCAACATCAACATGTATTTAGAGTCACGTGTTTATATACCCCTCGGTCATTGTAAGTCAAATAGTCACTCTACTTTTAGCTCTGATTTTGGTCTCCACCACCTTCTAAAGGCAAATATCTGTGCTGTAAAGTGTGCTGCCGACAGTGATAATTCTGCGCAGGTTTGTAACTTTTAACATGATCAGATTGTTATCACACTGTCATTTGGTACATCATGAAAAAGTCAATTACAGCTGCACTGAAAAAAAATGTTATTATGGAAATATTGATTATAGCTGGTTTAAAAAATGAATATTCATTTATAATCAACCAATGTCCTACTCAGTTCCACCAAACTTAATAGAAAAAAATTCTGCTTCAGCACTGCTTTTAGACAAAAATGAAAAATACATTTAACCACTGTTTCATTACCAAATTCTGTGTGGAGCAAAAGTCAGACCTCTACTTAAAACCCGCTGACAGCCGTGGAACAAACCCAATGTGAGCTTTACAGTTCATGAATTACAGCCTTAGTTGAAATGATTATGGTTCAGAATTCCTTCTAGGCATCTGTGTGACTGATCAACGGCTCACTGTATTGCAGTTAAAGGAGACATTGCCCATTACGAGAAACAGGGATTCTGTACTTTTACCCTCAAGTGGCGCCCATCGCTGACTAAGTTTTAACAGAATCTGCTGTTATGCAGATAAAGTGGGGCTTTTTGTCTTACTTGAGCAAATTTATATTTCAACACAGTATTTTGTCAGCTCACAACTGCTTCTGTTAAAGAGCTGGTTTGTCACAATTTGACGGTAAAACAGTTTGATGGGAAACGCAAATTGAAAACCAGATCAGGCAGTGAGTTCACGTACGCTCCCCTCGCCTCTGTGGATTAATCTGGTATTCCACTTCATGTTCATCTTTTCTGCCTTTTGCAGGTCCTTTGAGGTGGGATGAAAAATACATTTGAGAGTCTGATTAATAGAAGAAGTGTGTCTTTTATTTACAAGCAATTTGCAGTGGTGGGGACGGCAGATCACTGTGTCAAAAAAAAAACAGAGTCCCGGTCAAAAACTGCTGCTGGGACCATTGTTAATCGACACAAGTCACAGATTCAGTGTGACATTGCGGACACGTGCATATATTCACGCAGACTGTACACAAAAACATACTCACTCCTGAAGATTGGGGGATCCTGCTGAGAGGTGCACCACACTGAGCTAGAAGGCTGGCAGCATTTTTTTTTTTTTTTTTTTTTTCTTTCAGAAAGGCCCCCCCAGCAGACTCCAAAAAACCCACTCTCCTGCTCCTCTGCATGAAATATGGAACAAAGATGAATTATACACAACACCTGCTCATTTGACATGCCAAATATACGCGCCTTATGCGGCAGTACAGGAGCTTCTGCGGCGGCACACCTGTTCCCCCCCAATGTGACATGGCGGTGACGCCTCATTTATGTGCCCCCACTGTATCATTCTGCCTGAATGTATTATTGATACATTCAATCTTTCATGTCACTCAGTGTTTGACCTCGCTCTGCAGTGCTTGGCAGGCGGGGTGTATCATAGAATGTAGTCTTTGATTTGGCAGTGTTTAATTGCTTTTTACAGAGACGAATGTGTTTCAAGGGGGAAGGGTATTGATTCAAGGTTGAGCGAGCAGTAATTCTGCCATATAATTATAGTTACAAGACTGTCAGTCACATGCGTTCGCAGGTGCACTCTAATGATCCGAGAGCGAGGAATGGAGATGACACCGAAGACGAGGAAAGGAGATGGGAGCAGATTCAGACGGTTCACATCCTCATTTAAGGCTTTGTTAAGACATCACACATGTTTGAAAGAACTTCCCTCGAGTTCATCTTGTTGTAATTGATGTGCAATACTTAAAGGACAAATTCGCCCAAAATTTTTGATTCAGCCGTCATCTACTCACCCCCATGCGCATGGAAATCTGGGTGAAGTCGCCCAGCTGTCAACAAAACAGCATTCCCCTAATTAAGTGAGGTAGATGGGGTCTTGTTTTCAAATAAAAACTGAAAAAAACAACAGTTTTTAGAGCCATAAACTTGGAAATGTTCCTAGTTTATGTAGTTTTCGGTCTTTTTTGCTCCTTGAATAGGCTGTTCATCTTTCCATTTTTTTTGTTTTTGACTACTTTATATTTGCTCAAGGTTAGTGGAAATAAGGAAATGCAATGAGTTTATGTTCCTGTTACTCTCAGGCAGGGGTATCTGGAGGTCACAAAATGGCCTTTTTTTTAGCCAGCGTTTGGATATTTCCTCAGAAAAGCAAGTGTTATGTGTCCATGTCTGAGTGATATTGTTATCAAATTTAAACTTGGACCATGTCAGACTACACGATGTGGAACCATTGTGTTTCTCAGCTAGTTACAGTTACAGTTACAGTTCATCTGCGGGCTTATTTTTGCATGAAGTCATTCTGTGTGTCTAATCTGGGACAGGACTGGAATGGGCGTTTCAGGATGATTTTGCATTCATTTCCAGGAATAAGAACAGGTTAAAAAAAGGTCCCCATCTGCTTCAGTTGTTGCAGAGAATGGCCCAGTGCTGTTTTGCTGTGTGGAATGATGGGGTGAGTAGATTGGTGAAACTTTTTTTTTATATTTAAAGCTTCAGATTTTTAAAGCTACTTTTTAAAGGACACTCCCATTAAATCCCAGATATTGAGTAAAACCTCCTCCGGCACACACTGTTTGGCATTATATGAAGCACTGTGTCGATATCTGGTGAAGTTGGACCTGGCAGGGGAAGCCTTTAGAAGACCACACGCTGGCAGTTATATTTAACCAGCACTGCTTCTCTGCCACCTTGTATTTGTGCTGTTACGGCACGCTGCGCCCTCTCTTCTGTACCTCCTCATATTCGTATCGCTCTGTAATATATGCCCACCGTCTGCTCCTGCCTCCTCACATTCATGATAACAGTCATTATCACCCTCACAAGGAGGCATGGCACCCCCCAAGATGGAGACTGCCAAGGCACACGCATTGAAAAGGTCACACAGGAGGGGGAGATAGAGGGAGGTAGACGCGAGGAGGAAGCGTTAACACTGAATCACAGAGCTGGTGGCCCAAAAAAAAAAAAAATCAGATTCGGGAGGCAAAGCAGGTGAGTTGAAAACAGTCTTTACAGGGCATAAGGCATGATTGCAGTTGCAAATGAGAAAGTAGCCGGAGCAGGGGGTGAATCCGGATTGGGCAGCAGGTGGTCCTTGCAACATCTGTCCTCTATATAGTGAGGGTGAGTGCACATGAGGAGCAATGGACTGAGGCCGGTGGACAGGTGAGGGATGGTGGGGGAGGTTAGTGAGCACTGTGTGCAGCTAGTGGAGATGCCAGTGTGCAGCTTTGGTTAGTTTTACTAACCAGATACCCTTCACCCAGTAACTAACTGTTCCACTTTCAAGAAGAAACACAAGATGACATTGATGGTGCCATTGCATACATTCCTTTTCTGGAGGAAGAGTTACTAACCCTTCCAGCTGCCAACAAATCTTGTCAGCCAATAAGACTCGGTTGGTATCATGTGGTATCTATGATTCATCAGCGGTTAACCATCTTCGTAGTTGCCAGTTTGTGAAATGCAAAAATGTCTGAGTCCTGCAGTATGCACCCAGCACCCAGTGTTAGTTAGCCAGTGTTAGCAACATTAGTTAGTACACAAACTGGCAACCACTCGAAGGGGGCAGATGATTCAAACTACGTTGTCGCGATATGAATTCAATGGAAGGTGGGTGTTTGTTTTTTTTTTACATCATAGAGACTTCATATCAACTTCCTCTCATCTGGACTTCCTCATGAGACAACCTCCCATAAAAAATGCAGTAATAACCCCCCCAAAAGTTTCTCTCTGAACTTGAATTGGAGATGTTATTTTCTTCTTTTGGTGAGATTTCCTGAGAAGCCAATTTGTTTAATTTCACTAGAAGTCCTCCAGTGTGTTGTTTTTCTGCATCTAGCCTCTCAAAAACAAAATAGACGTACTCAGCTCAACAAAAATGTAGCTCTTAATGAGCGGTGATGATAACCCAGTTTTACTTATTACCTTTTTTTTTTCTTTAATCATAGAGACCTCACAACAACTTAACATTTGTCTGGGCCTCCATTCAAACTCCTTATATTAAAATCAAACAGCCGTACCCTCTCACTCCTCAAGAACACGACTCTTGGTTAAAAGCATTTTTTTTTTTTTTTCATTTTTGAGGTCTCTGCAATGGGTGTTTAAGGACATAATCATCACTGGTTATGAAAATATTTGGAATAAAACGCCTTGTTTTGGACAATAAATCACCTCGTCCATACCCTTGTGACACCCTATGTAGAATGCTTGCATGAAAACATACTTGCATACTTTTTTTTTTTTTTTATCCCAGTGCAGCCCTGCATCTCCAAGGCTCTTGACACCTTACTGATCCCCACCTCCATCTCTTCCATATCTGACGGTGCATACACCTCCTTCATCTCCTCCTACTCAGTCTCTGTCATTGTGTCAATTCGTACAGCAGGGTGATTTTTTTTTTTTCAAATACAAGTTTCCAGAGACCACATTGTTGTTTGGTCCTGTAACGCTACTTTCCAGGTTGAAGTGATGGACATTTCTCTTTAATTTGTGAAGGATCTCTCTAGCTGTCAGACTGTAAACACCAGCAGACACGCCCATCTTGTGGCTTTCCCATTCACACAGATGCCGTCTCGCCTCTGCTGCGGTGGCGGATCACTGGAAGAACGAACCTAATCCCTGTTCCGCCTCTGTAATTTTCACAAGGACGGTGAGGTGGAGTACCGGCACGTGATTGCCGCCTTGAGAAGGCAGTGTGAATAGGGCTTGTGGCCTAGGTTGCAAGATAGCATATTATAACAGTGCAGGGGAGCCAGGGATGTGTGAAGGCACACATATGCCATGATGTGGGAGACAACTCTTTAACCCATCAACAACATATACTATGTTTTCTTCTTGTCAGCTAAACTTAAAAGGAGACATACTCCCCAACAGAAACACTCTGTGTGAGCTCCTGTCCCTTTAAAGCGCCCCCAGTCTCCTCTGATAGGTCAGTCTGCACACGCCTGAGCCAGCATCACTAGTAACAACAGACTAGCTTTGCTGTATTCATTCTAACATGCCAAGTTACCAGCTCTGCATGAATGCAAATGTGGTGACATGGTGACAAAGTGTGATGTTACAAAGTTGAATTAAAGGCACGATTACTGACGAGGCATTCAGGAGCAGTGTTTTGTGCTGGTGCTGACATTAAGCTTTATAACTTTCAACATGTAGAACCTGTCTAAAACACCGAAAAAAAAAGGAAAACATGCCAAAGCATGATGGAAAACACTGTGTAAAAAGTATAAATGCCACAGATAAAGACATTGATAAGAGCCGTGGGTTACACCATCACAACACAGATTAATCAGATCAACCAGAGGCAGCAGGCACAAGACAGGAGGATGGAGCAGCTGTTGCTGCGTCAGATTGTAGTGCAGTGAGGAAATACAAAGTGCATATTCGACACACAACCTCTCAATATTGTGTAACTAGCTGATAGATACACTAGACCGGCCCGGGACGACTGCCATGGGCCATACATTTGATATCGAACTATTAGAACAAAGAGCCTCCGCTCGAGAGTTGATTAGATTTGAGCAGCTATGGAGACGAAATTATACGATCATCAAATACAGTTTATGACCATCAAGCGCATCGATTTCCGTTATGAAAAGCACTAAACAAGACTTGCGCCAGTGGGCGTCTGCTGCCGCTGCTCTGCATACAATCCCACTCTGCAGCTGGGGAAGTAAAGACATTAGGGAGGTGTAATGATTTACTGCCTGCTGCGAAATGAACGGAGGACCTGCTCATTAAATAAAAATGTGAAAGATGCTGTTGCTAGCTTCTGAAATCACCCCGGTTGTTAGAGTTTACAGCGCTCCCCAAATGACCTCCGAGGATCACTTAAAGGTGCACTATGAAGTTTTGAGCAAGAAGAGAAAAATCTTTGTCTGATTTTTTTATGCCTAAACAAATTAAATAAACTCTCTTCATTTTCATGACTGAGTAAACAAGCTAACCTTAAAGGACAACACAGTTTAATACCGTCTCACTTGTCGCGGACCCTGCCACCCCAGTTTTCTGGGGACCTTATTTTCCTCTGAGAACAGCTTGTTTATTTAGTTATGGAAAAAATGTATATTCCTGAGTTTGCATTATTTCCTCATTAATATCATACATATTACAATTCTGAGTTTGCATTTCTTCTCCGAAACTACGTAATGCCCGTTTAAGTGTCAGTGTAATGCATGTCTCACTAGCTTAAATAGAAGAAAACGTCGAGGGCACACAAAGTGACAGAGGTGCATTAAGGGAACGATGGAAAAAAACATTCAATCCATTTAGGCTTGTGCAGATCTGCTTCCACTTTGCTAAAATGCAATTAGGCCCATCCACTGTGTCCAAGTGACACCCCGAAGGCCTTTTCAAGAAGTCAGCACAAATAGATCTCCGGGCTAAGAGACAGGAGAGGGAGGGAAGGAGGGAGGGAGGGAGGGAGGAAGGTGGGGGTAAGGTACAGATGGAGGAGGGAAGGAGGGAGGGAGGGAGGAAGGTGGGGGTAAGGTACAGATGGAGGAGGGCTCTCGTCTCCCGCTGCATTTGAGTGCAAGAGAGAGATAGGCAGAATGAAAGGACTGTGCACACATTCCCTCGGAGGAATCGGCATAGTTTACCCCCCCGACAGGGAAGCAGGGAGTGAAAACTGGGAGCGAGAGAGAGAGAGAGTGTTCATAAATCATACTTTAGCGCTCTCTCCATCTCCATCCTCCCCTCCTCTCCCCCCCTTTTGTTTGTATCAGCCTCCATCGCTCTCAGCTGAGGGCAATGCATGGTGGTTGTTGTGGAGTTATCTCTGCCGCGTGAAGTTCCTTGCGAGATCAAACGCGTCGGGCCCCCGTCCCTCAGAGCGGCGAGCAGGCATCATAAAACAGCTGAGCGTGTTCTTTACTTTCTACACCTCCTCTCCTCTGCTGGCTGTCTCCATTTGTCTTGCCTTTTTTTTTTCTCCTTTTGTACCGTGTCCTGCAAGTTGGATGCTGCACCACCACCCGTGCACTGTACTCTCGCTCTGTCATGGGGGGCTTCCACTATCTCCAGGCGCCTCGCCTTTGTTGACCAGACTGTATCTCAGTCTTGATGGTTTTTCGAGGCTTGATGTTTACTCACTCCAACGCTACTTCCAGCAGTGTATCACATCAAACCAGTGATTGTGTGTGTGTGTGTGCATGGATCCGTGGGTGGCTGGAAGTGTTCTGACTGAATCCACCAAGCAACTTTTGAAAAATGTTACACTCACTCTTGAAGAAATACTACCCTTCATCCATGTCAACTCCACGCTCTCGATTCTGATTCTGTCTGCAGCACAGCTGTCTGTCACGGCAGCGAGAGCTCAGGACTGTGAGACGTTAAAAAAAAATAAAAAAATAAAAAACAGGACTCTGGAGAGGAAGTTATAGCTGTTGATAGTCTGCCTGCATGACACCTCTAACAGTGATGCTGTGATCCGGATCACATGGTGGACTCAGCTCCAGCTGGAGTTCCTAGGATGAATTTTTTGGAGCCAGTTGAAGTCGTGAGGAAAAGACAGTTTGAAGGTGTCTCGCATCTGTAATTGGGCATATTTGGAGATAAAACAGGATGTTTTTGGCAGAGCACAGGCTGCACGCTGTGCCAGCACAGGAGGAAAGACTAGCGGGAGCCACATTTTCTTACAAATGCAATTATCTTATGTGTGTATGTATTTCGTAATCTAATTGGAATGATCAAGGATAGGGTAAAGACTGATGAGTTACTCTGTGCCCTTGCATAAGACTGAACATAAAACTGGATTAAGTATTATTTGAATGCAATAAAATGTCTTTTTAAAAAAAAAAAAAAAAATGCAAATGTGAAAGTATCTAAAGAATGAATCAACTGGGCTCAATTACTGCACAAGCAATATCCTGAATGTCCCAAAAAGCAATCAGCCATCAGATAAGTAGCTATTTTTGTAGACCTATGAAGATGATTAAAGTGTATTTTAATTATACGATTTTATGAACTATTTGAATTAAGAAGTATATTAATGATCGTCTACTTGATTGTACTTTTCTAGAACAAAATGAACTCCAAATGAAATTAACCTATGCTGACTTTTAAACATTTTTTTTTAGCCATGCTAGTAGCACACCTCTGTGGATGGTTAATCAGCATATGTAGCATGCTATCGTGATGCGTTACTGCCCAACACTAATATATAATTGTACCATTATTGCATTTTCCATTGACGAATACTGTGCACTGCAGGTTGGGGCGCGTCATGTCGGCAACAAGCCAAAAAGCTGTAACGAACTCTGAGTTTGGTTTGTTAAAACATGCGAAACACAATGCGGTCTACTGTAAACCTTGTGTGAGCAGCAAAACGCTGTCAACCATGAAAAACAACATGTTAGCATCTAATGTGATAAAACATCAGTGCTGGAAAGGAAGGGTAAGGTGGACAAGCTCCAGGTAGCTCATTGTTGGCTAAGTATTAGTATTGTTGAAAAGTATATAGTAATATAATAAGTAATGTAACTCAATACTCTTTTTTAAATAGGTCCTGAGTAACTTGCCCAACACTGGTTATGCTAACGCTGTAAACATTTAACCTGCTGAAACTGGCATGTTAGCAGCGTCATCGTGAGCTTGTTAGCCTGTTGATGCTAGCATGTAGCCTCAAAGCACCAGTGTTTCTGCAGCCTCAGAGCTGCTAGCATTTGATTCAGCCCAGTGAAAGGATTTAGGTGCCATCATTCGAAGACTTTTGAGAGATGTTGATACCTTGAAGTTGAATAAATCACATGTGGTTAGCCAATATTCACAATTGCACCACATTACAATGCTTTAGGTTACTCAATGGTGAGCACGTATTTGTCCACGTATTTGAACCACAAGCCTTTTTTTTTTATTAGCATCTGAGTTAGCTGAAAAGTCAAATTTTAACAGTGACTAAGCAGAAACTAGCTAGCAAAGGACCTTTCTTGCTTGGTGGTACAAGTAACATTTCCTCATGCTGGAGGCAAGCGAACCCAGCTCTGCTACCATGCACGCCATAAAAGGAGACTGGCTGACCTGAGCTGAGCCTCCCCAGCAGCACTTTCCTCCCAGCCTCCCACAAAGATTGGCAGACCCAAAAGCCCCAACAATGGCCGTAATCCTAACCTGTGAGTAAGTGCTGCTTGAGAGGCTCAAATCCCTTTACCGAGCGAGTCCCTTAACGGGGCTCTGTTCCTGCTCCGAATTTTACTGCCAGAGCTCCTTTGGGGTGAGTCCCTGTGTCCCGACCCATTTCCACCCCTGCAGGTGGAGACAGGGACTTGGAAAATTAAAAATGAAAGCATGGAGAGTTGAAAAGGACAGCAGGAAGAGGAGAAAATACTATATTTTGCCAGTGGGTGGTTGAGATTCGACGGGAACGAAACACACAGTGTGAGTGGCTGCTCAAATGACGAAAATCGTATGCTAATAAAAGGAAGTTAAGCAGTTTAATGATGCTGTGCAAGTTCCAGATGCTTCAGCTAATAAATAATTTCCATCAATTGGCACGTACCATGTTCCACTTTCTAGCGTTGAACATCCATGAGTGCACAGATTAACGATTTTGCCAGATGTGCTAATTATGGATATCCAGGTTTTAATGTGATGGATTGTGGGTGTTTAAGGGAAAAAAACAAAAAACAAAAAAAAAAAACCCACTCCTGTTTGCTGAACTGACAAATCCATTTGCGTATTTATCCCAACATGTGTGCAATCAGCTCTATTTATGTCTGCAAACAGGCTCACACACTTGTACGTGTCCGTATGTCTGTTTGTACAGGCGTCACACGCGGATCCAGATTTCCGTGTGGATCACGAGTTCCAGCTCTCTGCCAGATGCGAGACAGCTCGTGTCACATGCCTAACCCCCGAGCGGTGGCCGGCAACGGCTGCCAGCCTAATAAACTTAATGGACTCGTGGCTAACCCAAGATGAGTTCATCAGGTGGCTTCATTTCACACTCCTCATATTTATGCAAATTGGGAAAGCAGGCAGGGGCCAAGGCCAAGAAGTGCCAGTGAGAAGGCATCTGAATGACTAGTCCCTGGTGTGTATTATCTTCTCTAAAAATACTTGATTACCACTGTGGAAAAAAAAAAAAAAAAAAACCTGCAATATCCCTGACATTAGAATTCTGTCCGAGCACCTGTGACCTTGTCAAGAGCCGCATCATGATGTGACAGTAATGTGATGTTTATCAGTCTGACTTTTATTTCTGTTTTCCACTCACAGCATCATTTTGCATTCAGAGACATGCTGTTGAAATGGTGCCAAAACTGAGTTTGAGTCATCGAAAGTTTTTTTTTTTTTTCTCCCTAAGGTTATAAAATAATAGTGAAATAAGCCGAATGATTGTTTTTTGTTTGTTTTTTTTATGTTTCAGGAGGTTTTTTTGTTTCATGTGTGAAACCAATTGGAAAAAATGTTGTTTTCTACTGCATTTTGTTTTTTAGGCTACACACATAAACAAAGAGGTAAATCTATACTGATTTTTTCTTTAAAAAAAATGTTATAAATAAAAATCAGGAGACTTGTACACTACAGAAAATGTTTGGTTTCCCCCCCCCCCTGGAAAACATTGTTTACTGCCAAACTTTTCGGTTTTACATATGAATCTTTTTTCCTTTCTCCTGACATTTATTTTCTGGAAAAAAAAAAAAAAAAAAGTAATCCACTCAGTTACACACTTTTCTGGCATGCGCATGCTCAGATGAAGGAAAAGACTGTCCTGGCAATTGTTTTTCCACCATCTAAAGTCATAAAACACAGGAGACAAAACAACTTAGATCAGACTTCGAAAAATTGATCTCCAGAAAAAAAAAGTCTTCACCTGGCCCCTCAAGGCTTCCCTAGTTGTGCCTGTGCACTAAAAGTTGTGTTCTTCCACATAATTAGTTTATGCCTTAGTGAGGGTGCTGTCGGTGTGCAAGTGTACTTTCTGCTTTTTTCACAAAGTTTAGCTGCAAAGCGACGCCACACACAGCATAATCCCTGGCATTGACGGTCAGAACCTGAGTCTTGTCAGCGTCAGTTTCACCTTGTGGGTCTATGTGTGTGTGTCGTCATGGCAGACACTTGAAGCATTTTGCCAGGTGTTCAGTCTTGATTAATGTCCATTTAGCATCTTAATCCACCACACATCCGATGCTCCATTCAAAACCTCTTCCGCAAATCACTCGTTTTCTGAATACAGTAAATCAGAGTGAATATAGAGGAGGTTTGTCTTCATACAAATGGCACTGCAGCGTCAGCCTGTCCTCCTCATTTAAATTCCACTGTTTGTTTTTTTGAATACAGCTCAGATTTTGAGCTTATCAGAGGGACACTTGTGGTGGAGGGCTTCGCAAATCTGCGGCGGACTAAAGGGCACAGCGGCAGAGACAGATGTTGCAGCCGCTGCTGCTGCTGCTGCTGCTGCCTCTCCTGCTCACAGCCGCTGCAGCTGGTGAGGCTGCTCTGCCAAGATTATCATAGCGCAAACACACACTCAGAAACACTCTTATTGTCTGCTATGCTGATCTCATGCACCGTCCATTGTTTTCAGTGTGTTATTGACAACCACACACTGTTTATGCCTCTGACTCCTATTGATTCTCCTGCTCCCCGCTGCACATCTTTAAACCTTCAGGAAGCTGTCGGTTTAAATAAGAGCTAGCCCCGCTGCTTGTGAAAAAGTTACATCATGTCGTAAAGGTGGCAGGGTCCGCCACATATAAAACAAAAAGGCAACGGTATGAAATTGTGTTGTCCTTTACTGTTGGTTTGTTTCTTCAGTTTATTCAGTCAGGAAAACAACATCAGTTAGTGAGGATCTTCCTCTCCTGATCAGAATTTCTTCCCCAAAACTACGTAGTGCACCTTTAAAGCAGATTTTTTTTAATTTTTTTTAAATCTGTCTCTGGTCCATCTCTCTCCTCCTCTTCCCTGTGCCCCCCCACCCCCCTCCCCTTCTTATCTAAAATTCCTCCATCCAACAGCTTCATTTCTCCGCAGGATGGATCCTCTCTACCTGCCGCCGCCTGGAAAATAAATTGCTCCGCAAAAAGCCCAAGCAGCTCATGAAAAACCCACCTCTGCCCAGCTTAATCAATAGCAAAGCCTCTAATTAAACGCTCCTTCAGTTTCATACGCTCATACACTTCAACCTGCAATTTTCTGTACGTTTCACGCGCGCCAGCTAATCTTTGCCTGCTTTCTCCAGCGGGCCCAAAATTAGATTTCACCCCCACCGCCCGTCCTCCCTTCCTCCCCCGTACCCGCACTTCTCTACAATTCCACAGGAGGTGGACCTCCATAAATGTCAAGCTTCTCTGTGGATTTTGGGTTCGCCCCCCCGAGTCGATCGCAGATTTAGAGCTTGCAATTATGTCAAAGTGGTGGGGAAAAAAAAAAAATTAATGAAATGCCACGTCTCAAAGGACTCTAAACCTTACCTCCACCTGTCATTTACATAGATTAATTTCACTCTGTATATTTTTTTTATGGACAGATCCATATTGGCCCAGTCATATTTCACAAGTTCCCTCACACAAGACTGAAGACCCTTGTAAAAAAAAAAAAAAAAAAAAAAACACGACACTGAGCAGGCAGACTTTTATCCCCACATGTCATAGTCTCAGTGCTTTTTACAGTGACATCACTACAAACGTCCGCCACAAGCTGTAGCAGTCAGTCAGTGTTTTCAGCTAAAATGGCCCCGCCGCCATAAATCTTCCAGCAGTGTTTTTTTCATCGTATCTTTGAACGCACCGCGGAGGTAATTGGCAGCCCCCTTTTGTGTACCTTCACAAGGAATGGGTGGAAAAATTAATAAGATGAATATCACAAAGGTCAAAACCAGGGGGTGGGTTTTCAAAGTGACAGCTCGCCCACCCCCACCCCACAACCGACCTCGGCGCAGTGACAGAGGAAGCACAGTCGGTCGCCACGGAGAACACTGAGGGTGTCGTGATGAATTGCGTCGCAGAATAGTTTGGCATTTCTGGCAGACGTGAGGCAGGACAGCCCTGGGATGATGGAGGAGGCGATGACGGCAGGGACTCGGTTAGAAACCCTCCCCTCGGCCGACATCGAGTCTTTCCCCTGCGCGACGTTTCTTTTTCGTTTTAACGACATGTGGACCTGAAGATTCTCGGACGCGATGGCGTTCATATTTAAGACGTGCGTGTTAAAACGATCTCTTCCTTGGTCCACCTTTTCCGAACCCGCCTGTCTGAGTGGTTCTACATCTCTGGCCTTTTGCGGGGCAGATAAAAACCTGATGGATGTCGGGGTGGCTCGGTCGGCCTCAGCTGATTAATAACTGTTTAATCAGGGTTTAGTCGGTAACAGCTGTGGACATCCTGCTCCTCATTTATTCAGCGCAGACATGTCAGTCACTTTCTCCTTGCATTTCACCCTCGTTTTATGGCCACTTTCCATTACACTCCCTCCCCTCCACACTTCTGTACTGTTCTGCATCCTTTTTTACTCCAGGTTAGCACTTATTCCTTGTTTTATGCTAAGAGAAGCTAAACGTTCGTGCTATTTTCAAGCAACACCCTGCCACATACATGTGCAAACTATGAAAAAAAAAAAAAGTTAATAATATACCATTTATTCCCTTTCAAGACTTTTATGAGAAGACTGACGCTGCTCTCATGTCTGCGTGTGAGCAAGAACTAGCTCAGCTTAGCTTAGCTTAGCTTAGCATAAAGACCAGAAGCTGAGGGAGAGTGCTAGTGTGGCTCTCTCTGCAACGCAAACATACATGTGCATCGCTAGTAACATTACTGCTTAAGCTCACTTTTACACAAGAGCTCACTCATTCAACATGTCGTAGTTTGTGTTAACGTGTACTGCTAGCCGTTGTCTGCACAGTTAGCAAAAGCAAGAAACTTGATATTATTGTTCCACGTTTGTGTTTGTCAGATAAAATGACAGATATATGTGTTACTTCCTAAACTTTGTCAGTGGGCGCACATTTTAATGGATGGCAGGATAGCAGTCGCTAAGGGTGAGAGTGGCCTCAATATTTTTGTCTAGCTCTCAGTAAAAAGGGCTGGTGAGTTAATTATTTACCTTTACAAAACATTCTGTAACTTTTTATACATTCAAATAATGTGACGTTTTTATCCTGTGAATTAAAATCATAACTGATGAATGAAGATTTACTGTGAAATTACAGCTTTTTCCAGTAAACATTCTTTCCAATTTTATGGTCATTTTTTTGCATAAAACTGTTACAAGTCTACAATTTGGAGATTGCTATCTTTTAAATGAATCTACAACAGGCAAACCTACAGTCTACATACACCTGTCAAAGTTCAGTGTCTTTTTCCTGTCTTTCATAAATGTGTCTTACCCCAGTGTTTTTCAATCCTAGTCCTGGTGTCTCATGCTCTGCATGTTTTAGATGTTTCCCTGCCCCGACACACCTGTATCAAATGATCAGCTCTGCATCAAGCTCTGCTGAAGCCTGATATCAACCCCATTTATTTGAATCAGGTGTGCTGGGCCAAGGAAACAGCATTCAGTGTAGGGGGGGCCCACAGGACCAGGTTTGAAGAACCACTGTCTTACCCTATAAATATAAAGTGGATAACAAGTAAATATGGGCTGATCTACCAACAAAATATTACAATAAATTGTGTATCCACAAGATCTGATTTCTGTAACAATAGCCCGCACAGCAACTAACAGCAGCGCCTTTTAACAATGAGAATCCTTTCATATGATTCAACACAGTGAACAATGATCCGCTGTCATATTGCCAGTTTACAGCTGGTGTCAACAAATGTAGCACCCGGCTCACTAATACTAAGAAACAGGCTATAAAACAGCATAAAAATGACAAATACCAGTAACTGACGGGATGTTATTAATAGACGCTACAAACGCTTACAAAGAGGAACATTTGCATTCGGAACATAAATAGCAAACTTAAAGTATTCTGTGTGTGCAGTGCATGATGGGAAAAATGGGCCGTCTTTGAACTCAGAACAAAACAGTGGATTCTAAGAAGTTAAATTTACGGATTTACAGACAGCAGCAATGTGTTTTTTAAAGTATATTTTCCTATTCTGAAAAAAAAAGGTATCTATTGTTGTGTGTTTTCAAAGCCTTCAAGCTTGCAATATCCTTGCATCTAATAACAATGTAGATCTGCTGGAAAACTGATTCCCAGCTTTTTTAACATAAATCTTTACCTCAAACATCTCAAAAGCCCTTCTGTGACTGCTTCTGTTTTTACCTGCTCTGTGGCTGACGTTGGAAACAGGGAGGAATAATGACTTTTACTTTAATACCCCTCATCTGTAATGTTTAAACAGGACTGGTGACTAATCTCTCCGACATTTGGCTTATATACAGTCACATCTGTGAGTTTACGGCCTGTATTTTACTAATGGTCATTAAAAAGCTTAGGTGGCATTAAGCGATGTACTCAAGGGGTACTTCAGCACCACCTCCAGAGAAAAGAGGAGAGCGCCACTTTAACACTTTGGCTGCGACCAGGATGTGCCACGACTCCTGACTCAGGTGTCACCCAAACCTGCAAGCGCCGAGATATTTTTTCTTCTGTGTTATCCAACTGCAGATTACTAACAATGCCAAAAGGCCTCTCTCAAATCAACCCGCATCAGAGGGTCAAAACCACCAAAGCTGTCTTCAAGCTGCCGTTTTCCCCCCTAGTCTCTCTTCTCATCCGCTGCGATAAATCACACCATCTGCATGGAAAGCACACCACCTGGCTGTGGTTTCTCAAAAAAAGAAAAATAAAAGAAAAAATGTCTTTGCCCGTAGCATTTAAAATCAAAAGCACAGAAACGTAAAAATGAGCCTCGGTTGTTTCCTGGTGGTCTTGACGTCGCTGCCGTATAACAAAAGAAAATGGCACCAGTGATTTTAACTAGGTGGAGATTGGGATCATCTCAGTCCCCGGTGACAGCTGTTGCTGTTTATGTGTGTGTTTTTCTTTTTTTTCTTTCCTCTGGCAATCTGCGCTCTGCAGGGACGCAAGAAGAGCTACCTCTGAAAGGCTTTTCACCAGAAGATAAATTGGGTAACCTTCTTCTGTCATTAGTAATACCTTTTTCCACTGGTGAAAAGCAAGACAGAGCGGGCGGAGGGGTGATGGAGGGAAGACAAAAGCAAAAGGGGGGGTGTGGGGAGGAAAGCCAGGAGTCAGCGGTAATTAGCCATGAAACAAAAGCCCACTCGGCTCAGTTATGGCTCCAGTTTCACACCTTGAGCCGCCTCCGAGACTCAGCGAGGACTGCGATTGCTGCGAGGCGTCCATTTGCAATGCGGAGAAGACCCGCAGCAGCCCTGTCCTGGCTCTGTCTTCGATCCATCACACCACCACCGCCGCACTTCTGTCTCATTCTGGCGGCCTGGCTGGGAGGTGCTCTGTCTGGCTCATGTCTGACTGGGGCACATGATTATGGATCCCCTCCCAGAGTCAGGGGTGAAGCAACTTCACCAACTCAACATCTTCTGTTTGTCTCCTTAATTATTGAGTTGAATGAATAGTTGTCTTTCTTTGCAGAGGGATATAATTAACGTGACCACACAGCGGTTAGCTTAGTTTAGCTTAGCCAAAGTTAGCAAAGTCACACAGTCACACTCACGAAGCCACAATTTGTGTTTCTCACTCTTGTTTGTGTATGAATGAAATGAGCTAGAAGTATGAATCGAATGAATGTTAATCGTTCGCTAGCTGCAGCTGCTTATGTTCCAAAGGGACATAAAAGTAGTGTCAGAAATAGTATTTTGGGAGGAGTGAAAAATGCATATTTTTAGTAGGCTACTATAGCCGACATTGCTTATTAGTCATATACCGGGATGTGGAGAGAGAACTAACAAAGTTATATTTAGTTTTATTTTGAAGACAAGATATGTTTAAGATTGAAGTCCATTTGGGATTTTTGTCCTTATGCTGCAATATGTTGAGAGGATAATAACTTTAAAAGGATAGGTATTGTGGTAAACTAGAATTGTAAAGACATGAGATGGATTCTGCAGTCATAAAGGTGTAATTTAAGTGCTGTTAAAGCACAAAGCAAGTAGTCTACACTGCTTCAACAACTATTGATGATAAAGAAAAGCATTGTTAGAACAAGACAATTTTGAACTTGGTTTGATGTAACGTGTAAGTAGGAAAGAATAAAAACTATACTCATTGCATAAGTTTTGGAACTTGGAACTGTTACATATACTGTAGTCTTTATATTTGCCTGTTGAGAATGGGGAAGTCATCTTCCCTGCTAGCTCCCTGCAATTTCAACTAGCATGTGGAATGGCAAAAAGAATGGATGAGGTTTAGCTTAAAACATAATAATGAACTTATGAATACCTTAACATTATCAACAGAGTGTTCAGCAACAACAGTGTTGATGTTATGTCAAAGGATTCTAAAGGAAGTTGCAGATATCTATTGAATCAGTATGCTAACAAGCTAGTGCTGGCTCGTCCTTTCACCTGATACAATAGAAGGTACATGAGCTAAATTGTCTTGTTAACTCATCGTAAAACAAACTTCATTTACTGATAAAAATGAAATAACACTCACCAAAAGTCTTGCTTTAGCTTCACCTCTAGTTTGTTGGCTGTAAATCACCTCCTTACTGCATCCCTTGTCTTTAAACTGGCTGTGTTCAGACCCAGTCTGGTGTCCAGCCATGTTCACTGAGAGGATGGTCATCATCAACCAAGGTTGCAGGACAGTCAAACTCCTGTCAGCTAATACATAGCCACTTAACTGCACAGCTAACTGAGCTACTAATTTCCCATTTCTTACAAATTATACATTTAAATCAAATATATTGTGAAAATAGTTAACTGCTATTAGCAACCATTAGTGCAGCTTCCTTGTCAACTAAAAATGTGAAATCTTTTAGTGGAAAAAAAAATAACTAACTCACAAATTGTGACAAATATGTTACCAAAATAGAAAAGTTGCCCCCTGCTGTGATAATGGCCATGAATCAAGTCTGATAACTTTGCTAGCAAGGGAGCTCAACCCCCAGAGGCCCATGTGTGTCTATTAGAGTGTGCATTTCCAGGTGCGCACTGAGCAAGCATTCTCACAAAGCAGGTGCTGAAAACACGGTGAACTGTTTTCGCTTTCCTCTTCAAAATCGGATCCAAGTGGGGGGCTCGGCAGTGCCACCCTCCCACCTCCATGACTGCACTGTTTTCAAGGGGGGGGGCTGTGTTGACAGGCCCTTCATTAGAGTCTTTGTCCTGGAAGAGCCTAGTACATAATTAATGTCTCCATGATGGATTACAGGGGTGGGTTGCAAACAGTGAAGAGGTCGGCAGAAAATGGGAGAATTGATGCAGGGGCTATTTTCCCTATTGGACACGCCCTTCACATGCCCCTTATGCACTGGTGCCAGAGTTGCTGATTAGAAAGTCACAATATTTACAACTGCACAGGCTTTAGTACAGGTGTTAGTGAAAATTAACCCCCTGTGCCTTCCCCTTCCTCTTTCTTCTTCTTTGGGAATCGAACACGGCTGTAGCCCGACAAATGATCATCTTTATTGCAGCTCTCACAGGTGGGGCCTTGGGTGGATGTATACCATTAATCAAAGCCATCGTTAATGATGCAGAAAGCACAGTGGAAATTAAACCCCTTCTGTTCCCCTTTCCATAATGTTGAGGTGCTCTGCGGTTCGGGGCTGGGATGATGAAGACCGTGGCTCTGTGGAGTAAGACATCTTGTTGTACCGGTTCTTTTTCTTCATTTCTCAGCAGGATGCTGGGCGCGCTGCTCTGTAAATAACCGCCACAAGTTAGCCACCTCTTTTATATTTTGGAGCGGTAACGAGCTGGAGGTATCCTCCTGTACGTCAAATTGTTGCTCAGGGGTTCAGATTAATGAGTGTAACATTTGACTTCCAGATGGAATGAGCATCAGCGGTGCTGACTTTTCCTCACAACCTCCGGGCTATGTTTTAATAAAACAAACTAAATCAGAACTAATTGCAACACACGGCTTTTTACATAAGAGATCAAGTGGGCTCAAGTGGAATGGCATCTAATTGAAAGTGCAGGGGTGTTTTTGATCTCTGTGTTTTCATTTAATACCATCCCCAGGGAAGCAGAGCGCAATAATTTCCCCCATTTCCAGGATTTTGGGAGGTATAGTTAAAATTTAACAAGGACTCTTTTGCAGTAGCCCCCCCGCCGCCCCTCCCAAAGCCCCAGCACGTCTTAAGTAAGATTCCCTGCGTCAGAGTCTTTCCTGATGCACGTCACTCGGCATTCTTGCCTTTTTCAATCCAAGTAAATTCATCTCTGCCTTGCCAGTGTTCGCCGCACAGTCTACTGCACCAATGGATGGTGTGACTTGCTCAATTATACATTTACTGAGACAAGTAATAAAGCGCTGCCACTCTCTGCCAAAGCCGGGGCTGATTATACCGGCTGTACAAGCTGCTTTCCCAGCCTCCTGTTCCTCCCCTCTCACTGATCAAGACATTCATCCCAGAAGAGAGGCGCACTTTTTGGAGAGGCTGCAACTCCCAGTGCCACCGTCCTGCCCTCCCCCTCCTTGTTGATTTTTTTTCCTGTTTTCCCTTCACGTGGCGTTCTGATCTTCAGATACAGAAGCACATTTCCATCCCTGTACGATGACACTATCAGTCCAGCCCCTAAGCGTGCCTCATGTCTACAGACGTGATAAGCTTTTATCAGGACCGCGCTGTATTTTCATGCGCACCAGTCCCAATGTCAAAAAGAAATATGGCCGTAATTCTCTCAAAGGGTTCCCCGGCACGTTTTTTAATTTTTTTTTTATTGTCTTTTATAGTCATCGGCGTCAAAATAAGTTCAAAAGACGTGACGCAGTGCACTCTCCCTTTGTTTATGTCCTTCCTTTGATGGATCAGTTTAAGCAAACATGCAACTGGGGCGTTTGATGCACAAACGCAGTTGTGATGGAACGACCCATTTGCTTGAGAGGGGCAGCGGCATGAAAGAGCATCTCTTATGAGCTCCAGTACGAGAAGGCACCAGGGAGACCCACGACACGCGAGCCATGTTTACATGAGATGTCCTTAACATTTGTCTGATTTCTGATTTTCACATGCACCCCCCCCCGCCCCGCCCCCGCTGTGACACGTCCCACCCTGCACTAGGTTGTGTTTCTCTTTGTTTCATGTAGTTCATTTTATGATTCCTGTTTTTATTTTGATATACGCCTAATCCCAGTGTTCACAATGAAAGACTCCATTCCACAGACTCCGGTAAATCCACAGGGTTCGGGGCTGTCCCATTGTTATATCATAAAGTGAATGAGGGCTCTCTCATAGACACTATGAGCCTTTAATGTTCACTTTTGGATGCCCCTATGGTAGATAAAACATGATGAAGTGCCCGCAAGGGTGGCCTTCCAGTGCCTCCTCTTCACTGTGAATGTATCACGACTTTCTGTGTGCTGGTTGCCCTGCACACATGCGGTGCCCTTTGTTACACTTTTTGCCCCTGCCCCTCAAACATCTGGCTGCACCACTGTTCATTTTATTATCCCTTATGCAATTTTACATTCATAAACAGAAATCACTGCCTGTGATCTGACATTTTCCCCTTGAACTGATTCTCTATTTAAATCGCTCAGTTGATTAAAAAGCTTTTGAAATATTAATGAACCTTTTTTCTCCATGAAACCTCTGACTGAAGGTGTTTCTCCATTGGTGTGCATGTGCTCTCCTGAACTCTTCTTTTATTCCTACACAATATCAAAGCGTAAATTAAAAATGTCTCAAACCAAACAAACAGTGCTGTCCCAACGTTCACCATGCAGACAGTTGTCAAAAGCAAGTACAACCCCGGCTTTTGTCTGTGAAGGTTCAGGACTAAAGGCCTTTGGGGGGGTAATTGGGATCGGGCCCGTTCACTTCACTTCCTGCTCTTGTGTGTCTCCTGCCTGTGTGATTGCCTGCGCTGCCCTGATTAGTTTTCACCTATCCCTCATTAGTCTTCACTACTGAGCGTATTTAGACTGCGTGTTCTCCTCTCTGTGTGCAGGGGTGCCCACAGAAATGTGTTAATGGGGGGGCAGAGGAGGGCCACTGAAAGTCTTGGGGTGGCCACCAACAGGACGAATTCAGGGAGGAATAATTTTCATCTTATTTTTATTGTTAACTTACAGTAAACAAATAGTACCTAATGTTAAATATCAGATACAGGCATATTATGCATACACCACTCGTTACTGGGAGGTTAAGCCATGGCATGAAGGCTATGGCCCCCCCACCCCCTTTTTTCTTTGTTTTAGCTCCCCTGGTGTGTTTTTTGTTTTCGTGGGCCTCACCTGTCCGTTGGATTTCTCATTCTTGCCTGTACACTGTTGGATGCATCTGCCTTCCGTGGATCTGACCTTTGCCTGCCTCACCATCGTGCGAGCTTTTCCAGCTTTTTTGCGTGAGTAAAATCACTGAACTGCACTAACGCTGCCTCTGGTGTCGGCATTTGGGTTCCCCGTGCGCCTGCACAACTGTGACACTCTGGGGTGGAGCTGTCGTTGTGCGTTCCCACTGACTGGATCTGAGCTTGAACTGAAGTTATATACCTCCCTTCTACATTTACTAAGCATTCTTTCTCGCCGAGCACTCTAAAACCACCAACCATGGTATGCTATAAGATCCCCCCGGGAGGCTGTTCCCCTTGCCTGACTGGGAGCGCAAGAGAGCACTGACGGAGAGCTTCTGATCGAATTGACAGCTCACGACTAGAGCCTGACTGACTGCTGCACTTTGCAAACGGCGGGAGGAAGAGATTCTACCCAGGAGTTAACACTTAGCTAATTGGACACGCACGCATGAGGAAGAGAGAGGGCTTCATTTAAAACCAATTAGCAAACTTGATAGTCTTAATTTAACCTGTGCTAAATTTCGAGCCGCGCTTGTTTTCATTCCCCGTGACCTCACACAGTCTCGCGATCGCGCCCTGCCTCGCTGCTAATAATTTCATCACATGATCGCACACAGCTCCTGAAAGGTGACGGTATTGACACGTCGTGACTGCAGGATAAAAGCAGCTTCTCCATTTAACAACGCTGTTTTTTTTTTTTGGGGGGGGGGGTGCAAATGATCGTTCATCACTTCGCCATAATGTGTCTTTATGGAAATGGATACCTGGAGAAACTCTGGCGTGCGCTGTAAAAGTCATCTGCATTGCCGTGCAGGGTGGAGATGACATCTGTGGAAGCGCTCTTATCATACACTCCATAATCCATAAAAGAAGCCGCGCAAGCTGTTGGGAATAAACTCAGTGTTTTAGGAGACATGCAAGAGCTTTCTATTTATTGTCTAGTCTTCTTTATCCTTTCACAACTGTTTATCATATCTGCACTGCATTTTCAGTGAGAGGGCAACTTTTCTTTTTTTGGACGCAGGGAACGATTTCCAGAAAGAGCAGGATGATCCGACACACGGTCAAAATGTCATACGCGCTAAAAACACCGTCGCTTGATAGAAGTCTTTTTTCCTGGCCTTCAGTTACCAGGGAAACCTCTCAGTTGTGTATGCGTGTGTGTTTGAATAGCATTTGTCTGTTTGTACATGTGTAATTACACACACACACTGCCGGCAGCATCTGCGCGAGAGGGTTTTTTTAATGCATTCTCGGATGTATGGTTGTGACTTCTGCATTCATGCACCTGCTACCCAATTTTGTTAGAGTGGCGCGAGGGCTAGGGCTGATAGGAACAGGGGGCATAGCAGGCAGAAAATACAATCCTGTGTCTGTGTAAACATACACAAATGCTCAGTAATAATAGGAATTAATATGTATTTTTGTGTTTTTTTTGTCACAGTAGGGAAAAAAAGGTGGAAATAATGCAGTGAATGATGGCTAGAATCCTTTTAGCTGCTTTGGTTTCAGGGTCTTGCTATTGTGCGGGCTTTGAATATGGCAGAGGCGTCATTAATAACGTTAACTGTGACAATTGTGCTTTTCCTGCTGTGAGAAGTCAAAATGTCAGCGGTGGAAAAAGCCTGTTGGGCGGACGGGGGCCAGGACTAATGCCTTCACATTCGTAACGTTTAAATGAAATATTTTCCTAATGAACAAAACGCGAACTCGGTTTTGTCCTTTTCAGTCGGCAATTTAATGAAATGCTCTGGTGCTTCCCGTCAGTGGGATGGAGTCATGCTTTGCCAGTCACATATTGTTTCTAGTTTGTCTTCTGCCCTGCAATATCATTTAAAATACTTACTATCTTGAAATAAATAAATAAAAAATCTTCTTATTCTTATTTGGACCCTGTTCAGTGTACTCAGCTTGTTTCCTCAAAATAAAAGCTTTGGCTTTGTTTAATTCCTCAAGTTTGGGAAAAGGTGTAATTTTATCACACATATACCATCTCACTCTGTCATCTCTCTTGTTTGTGTGTATGTGCTATTATTATTAGCATAAATCAAATGCAAATCTTTAAAGGTGCCATATGTAAGAATTGGTCACCTGTCAAATTAATTAGGGGGCAGCATGTCACCTGAGTAAGTGCCAACTATTGCTAACTGGTGCTGCTTTTAGCTAGTTAGCTGTGCAGCTAGCATTGCTAGTTTGGAGCACCACAGTAGTTTTGGTGTTGTTTACACAGAAGGTCAAGAACTTTTGACTTTTGTGTGGAAGAGGTTTTTTTTTTTTTTTTCAGGTGCATGGGGAACCCAGCAAGGAAATGGTGGAATGGGCACCAGAACCAAAGCGTTTGGCCAGCATGCAACAGAACTGGGCTTTGGAGCCTCTCAGTAAACATGGGCGAAAAAGCACAGAACACAACAACTGAGACAGATTTAGGTCAGTTTGACAACAACACACACAGTACAGAGGCGATTTACAGCGGTACCCACCAGGACTCTAACTTTAGCAATGACAAAAACATGTGAGGTTCGAGCAGATACAAGAGAGGCGTGAGAGCAAAAGGGCAGTTGTGCCCTAAGCAGAGCCCACCTCAACAGGCCTGAGCTTGGGACTATTGAGGTATATAGTGGTATTATGAAACAGGACAGGCCAGAGCTAAATGGTAAGCATACTAACTGCAGCAGACATCTCAGCAATGCAATACAGAGACGTCTTTGCACTTTTATGTTTGATGATATAATGGTATCTTAGGACATCAAAGGGTAACATGGGTCTTCTTTTTTATTATTTGGCCATCATGTCTATCAATTAGTTCAACAATGTACTTACTGAGATTTATGAACTTGAAGACAGTGCTACAAAATTGCCAGAGAAATGACGAATTGCAAGCAATAACTGTCAAAATAATGAAATCAAGCTGAACTAAATCATGATTTAAGTCTGTAAACACACAGTACCTCGTAGGAAGATTTTATGCAGACCTCCGTATTTCCATGGTTTCAACAGGTACCTCTTATCCCCCATGCAGATTACAGGGATATTGGTATAGCAGACTTCAGAACTGCAGGGCTGACAACACACAAAGATCAGGAGCTGAAACAATAAGTTGACACCCAGCGGAAATGTACTTTACGTTCGTTCTGTGGCGGCGGCGCTGTGACACTTGGCCAGACTTCAGACGGTGAACCCTTTTATTCTTTATCTTCTCTGTTCACATAAGATGACGCTGATGCGCACGGATCAAGCAGAAGCACTGATTTTGACTCGAGGGTAGAGCCACAGTTACTCATGCGGACGGACTGATGCCATACTGAGGGAGCTGACTGGTGGAGGTAGGAGATGAGTCTCTCTGTCAGCTGCGGAGGAGAGGGGGAGTCGGGTCTAATGAGGAGAGACGTTTCCGCTTTACCCTCTCCTCCCCTCAGTCACATATCAAAGGATTGAAAGCTGTGATGAATCCTCACCTTTCATACTTCCAGTACACACACCAGCGCGTGTGCACTTCAGCGCACACACTCATAGAAACACGCCGTCTGCTTTTAGAGCACACAGGCGGCATCTTGATTTTTGTTGTACAGTGCGTTGAATGTATGAATAGGTGACGCCACATCAACTGGATCAAAGTTTTAACGCTCAACATTTCAGTACCGGTTTGGATTGGCGGCCCCTGTGGTTGCCACGGTAACGGCAAGTGTAATTTAATACGGCAAACAGTCTGTGACCAGCAACGCTGCAAAATGTAAAACTAATAAACCGGCCACCAAAAAAAAAAAAAAAGACCTGTGCCTTGCCGACCTGTGTCTGTCGCTATAACTCACTGCATTTCCTGTTACTGCTTCACAATAACAACCACACCATTGTTTCATTCTTTTAATGGAGGAATATGAACATCTGAACATCTACAGTGAGATAAAAACAGATGCACCATTTCCTGAAAGTACGTTGTAGGTTGGCAATAAGAATCCAGAGTGAATGGCGGACTCCACCATTAACAATGAAAAATGCTACATAGTTTGCAATGTACATACACTGGATGGCAATTCTTGAAAATGACAACCATGGATGATCTCAAAAGCACATCTTTGTTTTGATTGGTCGACCACTAATCTATAATAATATAGACACATCTGTGCCTTTAAATATTATTGCATAAACAAGAAACTATGTAATATCATCAGCGAACAGCACACTACTGACGTGCACCATCATTTATTTATTTGGCGACTGTTTTTCTGATCAATTAGGTAAGTGTTTTTGATACAAGATCCCACAGAGAAAAATGGTCATTCAGACTGAAGGTGACATCTTGAAATTTGCTGCCTTTTTTGCCCGTTTTTTTCAGCCAAAACAGTCCAGCCCCCGACGAATATTCAATCAATCATGATATTTAAAAAAAAAAACACTTATTGAAGAAACATTAATGCGTTCAGCTGTCTGGATGCTTAAGATGAAATGACACCTAAAGGAGGAGTGCATTTGTGTGATGGATGGAAGAAGAAGAAGAGCATATGCACATTTCCATGAGCGTGTGCGTGTGTGTGTGTGTGTGTGTGTGCACGAGATCTGTGGCGCTTTAAGGTTGTTGTTTTTGTCACATCCCACCCATCTCCCTGTGTGGCGTTCTGTCAGAGCCAGCCCAGTGACATTTTCAGGCAGCTGAACTCCGGGACCTTTCAGTGTCACCCTCTGTTGTCATTTCTGACTGGTACAGCCCAGACAATGATGCACTCGCACTGTGGGGGGAAAAATGATATACAGCCCAACCTCAAGGTCTGCCTGGCTCAAAGTTGTTGTTTTTTTTCCCCCCACCGCTCCATCATACTGCCTTTTGTTGGCACAGAATACTACTCACACTGCCACGATCAGAACAGCAAAAAAAAGAGAAGGGTTTTTAGCGATGTAATATGTACTCAAGAATTGAGTTAGACAAGAGTTAAGTGTTTGATATTTGCTCTTCACTCAAGCTGATGCAAATATGATGAATATGTGCAATTCTTACATTCCCTGCTCGACTTTTCCCTTTTGTTTTGCAAAAAATCCTGAAAAAAATAAAAAAAAATACAATTCAAATCATTACCTATCACACTCCATGGCTCCTCATAACACAGTTTGTGAGCCCCCGCATTGTGGACTGTTTAATTGCCCCTGACAAAATCAAATAGGCCTGGTCCCTGGGGAAGGGTGGGGGGCGTATAACTGCACGCATCTTATCCATAAATCAGGTGCGTAGGGCCGATGCAAGGTGGCGGTGGCAGTTATATAGGAGCCGTGGCTGAACCACATGCCTGCTGCAAGGAAATGGACCTGTCGGAAGGGCTGTGAAATAGTGCGGGAGGCGCGTCACTCACAGCCCCTGCACCTTCAGTTCATTATCATATTCGAACAAAATGTGTGTGTGTGTTTGTAAAGCGCCATGGCGGCAACAGGTGCAGCCGAAACAATATCCAATTTGGGAGTTTTTTAAGATCCAAACACATGTTTCGAGCACTCACGCGCACCTGCTTCCCCTCCGACAACCACTTCACAGAGAATTATCTAATTGCCTATGAGGGTTCAAACTCGCTCTCAGAAGACAACCCAGGGACTATTCAGCCTCAACTAAAATACACATCTGCTGCCGTTCAGGAAAAAAAAAAAACAAACCCTGCCGCATTACCCCTCGCCTCGCATCTACACTCGCTCATCTCAGACTTCCTTCGAGCAGCACTGCGAGGGTGGGAAGGGAAGTGTGTGTGTGTGTGTGGGGGGGGGGGGGGTGTTTGCTACAGTTGCCTTTAACCATGTTCCCTTTTATTGATTTGAGTCAGGCAGTAACCTCGTATCAGGGCTTTGCAAAGTTCTCTGCTGCATTAAGTCCCGGCCCTAATTGAAGCCTCCCAGCGGCTAACTGGCTCGATCGCTCCGACATGTCAAAAAGCATCAGTCAGTTAAATGGGGCCGGGAGATGGAGAGCCGTTATTGCTGCTGCCGCCCGCTGCCTGCAGGCTGTGACCTTGTGGTGAGACTGAGCTCAAAGTGTCTCTCCGAAACTCGCTGCTTTCCTGGAACATCCGAGGTTCTATTCTTGACTGGATGTCCACCAATGACTAAGTGTGTTTGTTGTTTGTGTGCGAGCGGATATCTGAGGCCCGGGGCCGCGATGAAATGAATGACAATTGTTCTGATCCCGCAGCAGATCCTCTCAAAAAAAAAAAAAATCATCCCCGCGCCGCAGGGGACGGACAATTACATGGCCGGATCTGCCAGGAGAAAGGACCAGAACATGCAGCGCCTGTATGCAAGGGATGAGTACAGAACGTTGCCATGGTAACGCAGAGGCGATGACAAGGTGTGATAAGCAACATACAGTTTGTGTACACTGTGGATTTCAAGTGACTTCACAGCTAATGTGGAGTGAGCCGGGGAAAGCATCTGGGTAATGTTTAAATCATACTCTGTCAGTGTAATGTTTGCATGGGCGTGGGAGGCATGTAAGGTGTGGGTGGGCTTCTCCCCCGAGGACATTTTTTTTAATAGAGTAGATGTCACTTCATGTGTTCTGGTGCCTTTTATTTCTTTATGTGGCGATGAGTAGGATGGTAGGACTACATTTTGCATGGAGGGAGTGCCCCAGATTACATGTTTGAGGATTTAAAAAAAAAAACTGTGTAAAGTTTGTAAATGGATTAATTATAAAACCTTCGTGGCGCAGGGTCATGACACTCTGCACTTTAAGTTAAACTTAAAATTCAACACATAGAACCAAAATAATCTCATCAGATATCCAAACAGATGTGACACAAATCATCACCAACAAGGACCTTCCCCTCTCCTGTCGTGTTTCCCTTCATCCTGCCTCGTTTACTCATCTTACTTGCCCATCTTGACTCGGCTGCCTGGCGCTGGCACCTCAATGAATAGTTCACGTTGTGGCACATTTGTGTGTTTGTATATTTGTGTGTGTCTGTGTCAATTTGCCTCGGTGCGAGCTCAAAAGGAAAATATGATAAGGCGCTTCATTAATATTGGCATTCTCTCCGTCAACAAGCAGAGGCACAGACGCAGCGCTCTGAAAAGATAGGCCGATGCATTTTTAACATGGTAAAATGTGCGGGGGGGTGTTTGTGAAATTGAAGCCTTAAGATGCAGCATTGCAAAAGTTTTACGATTCGGTTTTACCACCCATGGTGAGGAAGACAAGAAACGGAGATCTTGGCGAGAATCGTTGTCTGTCTTTGAGCTCCCTGCTGTCACTCGCTGCACTTTGTCTTTTGATGCCGCCGTCTCCTGCTCGGTGTCAGCAAGGTGAATGAACTAGTGTTTGACTTTGCGGGGAAAGAGACGCCTCTCAGCACTTAGCCGAAAGAAGAAGACGTGCGACAGCAACTATCCAAATCGCTCTGAAAACTCTTGGGCTGCTAAATCAGCGCCAGCCATGGTGCTGTGCCTAAGAGGCAGCGCAGAGATGGGGGAGGCAGGGAAGAAAAAACAGACCGCATTTTTATTTATTTTTTCTGGTCTGGTCTGGTTGCTACAGCCTGAAGGCAGTAGCAGGGGCACGGACCAAACTGAAACCTGTCCTACACAGAAACCATCCACCCACTCCCTGGTGAGCTGGAGTCGCTGAAAGAGCACCTCCAGCCTCTGGCTTTTACCCCCAAGGTGCAACATGAAGTGCTTCAGGCGCTCCGTTGTGCCAGCAGCCATCAGAGTGTTCAATACCTGTCGTTTGAATGGCCCCACTCACAGCTACAGAGGAACCTGGAACACTTACACAGTTTAACTGGTTCACTTTGCACTGGTTGAAGAGCTCGCATATAAATGTCGATATAAAGAGTGCACTCAATTTCCACATGCGCACTCTCTTTTTCTGGTTTCGCTGCTGCAGATGATGCCGCTGGACAATTTAAGCGTGTAATTAAAGGGGCTCTCTGGAAATGTAATCATGCACTTTAATAAAGTCTGCAGACTCGCTAGGACTGGATAAGAATCAAACGGTCAAAACTGAAGCACATATCCTGACTTCTAGTCTCCAGTCCGACATCCTTCGTATGCTGATGTTCAGTCATTTCATCACAAAAAAGCTTTGAATAAAGAGAGTGTATGAGATGGGAGGGAGGGAAACATGACAGGAATGAGGAAAGTAAGGTGGCAAATGAGAAATAAAACTGAAAGAGGGAAAGAAAGGGAGGTAAAGAAGGAAGAAGCTCCAGCTGTAAGCTTTAATTTTCTTTATTATTATTATCTTTAAATCTTTAAACTGTCACTGCAGTGTCCCATTACATTAAAGGATACGACTGAGCACTTGATTATACTTTGAGGTTGTGGAATGTATGAAATTAAAAAAACGGCAACGTTAACTTAGATGTTTAGTTTGATTTTCTGGCTCTATGTGTTGAATCTTCAGTTGTTTTCTATTTGAAATGTTAGAAAATATGTATTTCAGCCAAACATGCTTGTCATGAACCTGTGCCCTGAAGCTATAAATTAGCAATCGAATCAATTGATATACTTTTAGGTGTTCAGTATATCAAACTATGTGACCTCCTCTGGGTGAAAGTGCAAAATGTGGGGATACTGATCATTTTCCTCATTCTACTATAGCCAGATACAGAATGAAACTATGCTGACTCCTTTAGTTCACCCATTGCTACCAAAGCCCTGTGGTAGTCACTCATCAATATGTATCAATTATGCACTGACTTATCCACTGCAGAAGAGAGTGTGGATGTGTGCTACACAAACCTCGATATTTCAGTGTTAGAACGGTTGTCTGTAATCCAAAGGAACAGAACAAAGAGAATGGTGTTGTTATTCTAAGGGGTGCATGATGCACCAGAATGCACACTCAGAGCGGATTTCACATACACCTATCAATGGCTATTTCCTTTGTACCTTTTCATGTACCATTCCACAGCTGCAAAGCGGGTTGACTTGTATTAGTAATCTTTGTCCAATAGCTGCGCAGTGATTGACGGCCGTACCGGCACTCTAAAGCCAGAACCACGTATTAGCCGCTGCTGTGTTTTAAATTCAGTTCTAGAGAAAAAACATCAGTCGCTAATATGGAAAGAAACACAAGCATGTATTTCATTGTCATCCAATCACCAGCTTGCCTGAGACAGCCGACCCTAACAGCTGATCTGTGGCGTAATATTTTATCATTCCGTTGAGGGAATGTAGTTCGACAGGAAAAGGTTGTCTGACAGCAATTTATAACATACACTTAAATAGATATATATATATATCTTTAGGTGGGCCTCCATTGAGGTGGCAGACCTCCACCCTACTTGGATTTTTGTATTATCAGAAAGCGTCCTGTATGGTTGTATATTTACTGCATGCTGTTTGAAAGTATATAGCTGTGTAATTTCTATGCACAGTGAAGCGACTGTGCTGGATTATAGACAGGGCTGGGTTTGGGCTTGAAGTTTAGAGGCTGATGCATGAGTGGGAGTATTGTAGGATGGCTCTCTTTTTGATTGATGCTAAAAGATTATGGCTTCATAGTCTTTACCTGTCACCCACTGTGGCAGAATGGTGGATAGAGATGCTGGAAGGGCCTCTGCTTACACAGCTCTGTTTGCCTGGAACTGGCAATCGACACGGGCCATAAATCACTCTCTAATATTTTTATGCATCCAGTCCATCCAACTGCTGCTAATGTTTCCTCACCCGGCTTCCTTTGTAACTCATTTGAGCTGAGCGGCGACGCATGACAATGTGTGCATAATGGGGATTGCTAGAATCGGCTTGGCAGAGACAGGGGGCTCTGTTTTTTTTGGACCGACTTAAAAGTGCAGCTCCCATGACCTTGCAGCAATGTGTGACATCAAGATTATGTTAAAAGGGAAAACTGAAGACAAATCAAATGCAGCCTTTAATTGCCACCAGATGTAAACCTAACCCTAACCCTCATGTAGAAGCACCAATCCCACATAAATCCCGTGCCAGCATCTAAAAGGCTTCCATAATTCACAAGTGGTAGAAACTGTCGGTTTGCATTAAGAAATCTGTCTTTCAAACATGCACATTTACTTTTCTGCGCGATTTGTCACAGATATGGTAAATCTCCTGCAGCAGCTACATCTCTTGCCTCGGACGATCGCTTCATCTTTGACCTCGACCCCCCCAACAGTCTCCAGCGTAGTGACTGAGGCTTTTGTTGGCCTCATGGCCATCCTGTCTTGACCTTCGCTGCCTTAGCTTGTCACGCTCTTATCAAATGCTATCTGATGGCACCGCAGGGCCCGAAGCAAGCAAACACCCTGATACAATCTGTCTGGCTGGTAAAGGAGAAGCGCCCGGTGCGCCGCCCCCCCCCAACCTCCTCTCCTTCAACACCTGTGGTGGCGTAAGGGAAACTTTGCACTTCGTCTCTGTCATTTAACTCTGTTGCCAGTCAACATAACTGGATGTCTCAATTTGAATGCCTGTATACACGTGTTTGCAGGTTCATGTGTACATGATGAGCAAGTGCATTCAGGCTTAAAGATTTTTGGGATATAAGCCGATTGTCTTTTTGGCAGAGATTTGGATGAGAAGATTGATTTTTGTTGGCTTACAGGCTACATTTGAAAAAGGAAAAGCCTCCTTCACTACAGCACTTTCACTGTGTAGTATTTACCCAGTCAGTAGTAGGGAAATGTTAGCAGCATTGATCTGCTCTCTACAGGATTTGGGGGAGTAACCCCAGTCAAACTCATCTGCAAAATAGCGTGACATTGGCCAATCAAAGCTTTTTTCTCTTTTAACGTTAAAAGTGAAAAGTGCTGTTTGTAACAAACAGTTGTATTTATAACAGGATAAACCATTTCTACACTGCAATTTAGGATCATTAGCTGGTAAGGAAGCACATTTTTCCTGGGGATACATGCAGCCTCAGTCTCACGGTGTCATACGTAGCAATCAAGAGCAATCTGCCACGGTTAAGGATCCAACACACATTCCCTGTTCTGTGTCTGTGTTATTTAGCACTCAAAAAATTGGTAAGCCACAGGAGCAATTTCCCATGCCATAATCCTGTGTACACTTGGCAGCCACCTATTGGACCCCACTGCTTTTACTTGCAAGACCCACCTTACTCTGCCTCTGATTGGTTTACTTGGTTGGAGGTATAACTGTAAGTTAACAGTTTGAGTCACACATAGAAGCTGTATTGTTCGAAGCTCTGGTTGTGTCTGTTTTTTTTTTTTTTTTTTCCATGTTGCTGATATCGTGGTTCATGAATTGTACTTTACTCTGTAAACACACCAACCTCTATCGGCCTTCCCGCCTCCTGACAAACGTCGTACGGAAGCAGTTGTGGTTTCTTCATAGAAAACCAATGGACGCAGGCCAGTCAGTGGCAGAGTAGGGCGGATGTTGCAAGAAAACCAGTATGATCCATAATAATGCACAAGGCACACTCAAAACAGTAGATGAGCTAAAAATGTGGCAAACACCTAGCCACACCACGGCTGTGCTGTCAGCTGTCTTGTTAAGTAGTGACTAACCTTTATTCATTGTGGTGGCCACTTGTCTTTCATTGTTTCGTGATGCACAGTAATAATTCATATGACCTCTCTTGAGAAGTTTGACTCTGTGGTATAACGCTTGGTGAAGCAAGAGAGCCAAATGGAAACAACATTTGTTGTTATGCTGCGGTTAGCATCCAGCTTATTGGTGTGTTACCCCCAGTGTGGATGAGAGAAGCACTGGCAGATGGGGGTGCTTGCAATTATACACTGCACATGGTCACGAATTTTGCACCGTATGCAGACACTCACACAGCAGTCCACATGCAAACTCATGGACATAGGCAGTGCCTGGGGCAGGGATTAAAGGGTGGTCAACTTGTGGTTTTACTGGGTGTTATGTGCCTCACAATTCTTTCAGTTTAATTCTCATTTGGGAGAAGTTTCGTCACGCTTGGTTTGCTCTGTTAGTATGATAAAGTCTGTACTTGTCTGTACAGATGTTTTGTTGTTCATACATCATCATAAAACACAGCAATTAGATATACCCACGGCTACGCGCTTATTTCACACTTTCAAAGCAGATACTTGCTGTAAATTGTACCCAATGGGAAAGTGGAGCTCAGAATAGCATAATCTCACAACAGATCCCAAAAATAAAGCCTACAAGACATAAAAAACCCAAACAAATCAAGACAGAAAATAGTGCAGAAAAATGACTCGCAGATTGCTTTGTGTGATTTACTGAAGAATATGTTTATGTTTAATGCATTAATGTTAACAAAACAACAAACATCTGATGACAGTTTTGCAAAGTGTTTGCGTTCAGGAACCTGACTTATAGTACAAAATGTATCCTTGTACTTTAGTTTGCACAGATGTTTGCAGGGTAATACGGAACAAAAAGCAGGATGCAGCTAATGCATCATCCCACGCACATCATTCACCCTCTCTTTCGCACACCAAAACACACACTTCTGATAAAGCACACGCGGCAAACGACTATGTGTTCACATCTCCATCGCCCCCCAGGTTCGCTATAATGAGCCTGCATTATTTTTCTGCTTTGAGTGTGACAACATGCAGCAGTCAACACAATCACTTTCTTCTCCCGTAGACGCCTCTGAAAGGACTGCTCACTTTCAGATCTGATGCACAGTGTCAATAAGCAAAATGAGGAACTGTGCAGTAATTTAAAGGTGCAAAATCAGTTTAAAATGAGTAATCAACTAAAATGATCCTCAACCACAGTTTTGACATCATGTCAAAGATGTCTGTGTATTGTGTTTAAGAGAAATAGTCATGGATGCATGAAAAAAATAAAGTTAGCTGCAGTTAGCAGGTACTCCCTCTTGGGATGACTTCAAGATGGCCAAATCTTACATACAAAAAGTCGTCTTTGCTGCTCAATTTTGGGCTTTACAATGCTCATATGGCTACCTGAAAGCATCATCAAAAAACAAATCTGCCTCAGACTAGCGCAGACACACTGCAGTCGTGACGGACGAAGAGGTTGGAATGTTTACCAGGGAAACTACAACTCACAATTTGCTGTATCAGCATCACAGCTGGCTGTTTGTATAACAAGCCAAAAAAACAGACACAACTCATGAACACCTGACAAATATAAGGCACAGTTGGGGTGAAAGCATACTTTGCGGTGTAACAAAACAGTAAATTCCAAAAATGTGTGTCACTGCGAATTCTTACACATGACAACCTTTAATTTGACTACTCATTCTGATTAAGAACTTTTTAGACACATTTTGACCCATAATAAGGGTTAGGGTTAGGGTTAAGTCAGCATTGCTTAGGAAAATTAGGGCTTTGCAACACTCACATGGGTACCTGAAAGGATCATCAAAAAACAAATCCCGTTCAAAGCCCCTGAAATGGAAAAATTCAAACATATTTTGTTGTGATGAATGGATGACATGTTTAAAATGCAAGTCAGATGGCAAAATAATGGGTTTCTACTCCGTAGCTGCTCATGTAAAAGAGAATAAATAAATTAAATAACTCGTCGCTCTATTTATTCTACTTCAGTAAAGTGGCAATCTAGTTTGCAGTGGTCATCAGGATGTGAGTCACTTTTGAAAGGTGATGGCTCCAGAAGTGCTCATTATTATAGCAGACCACGAGAGCGACGAGCTGAAGAGGTTTGTTTTTTTGCGGCGCCGGTGCTTTTCTGCGTGTCGGGTCTGCACGTCTCTCTCCATTTGTATTCCCCTTCCTTTTCTTTCGCTCCCCTGCGGATATCATCTTTGTTTTTTTCTTCTGCGTTAACCACAGAGAACGGTGGTAGTTCCTGTTCGTCTTAGCGAACAAGCAAACAGACCCGAGGAGGACTTAATTGATTGTGATGGCGCGTTTGGCCTCATTTCAGCCACGCCGGGTCACTTTTTAAAAAAAAACCAAAACGCTGGGGCCGAGGCGACGCGACACGACAAGACAATTCAATAAGTCTCTCCGGCTTGTGTTTTGATTTGCAGGGCGGCCTCCGATGCCACGGCCCACTGATTGCTCCCTTTTTTTCTTTTCTTTTTTTTTTTTTCAGTACAGTGAGCTCATTTGACAGCAGCGCACAAATACCAGGCTGTGAAAGTCCACAACACTCTCCCTCATTCACACACACACACACACACACACACACATTGTCTTATGCTTTCCCACAACACCTGCACACACACACACACACACACACACACCTACACACACATGCAGCCTGTATTTATTTTTCTCCCCTCTCTCTCTCCCTGCCGCCACAATTTGGCAGGTGGCACAGTGCCGCGTTCCATTAGAGGGAAAAAATAAATAAATAAATAAAAAAAACGAGGAGAGAGAGAAAAATCTATAAAGGCAAATAAACAAGAGTGGGAGCCGCTGCCAGGTTGCTTGCATTCTCCGCCGGATAATAGAAATGGAAGTACGATAAGGTTCTTGTATAACCTCCCACGTTGAGGTGTAACTGAGTTCACTTTTCCTTTCCCTGCCTTTTTAGATTCCGGCTTTGCCACCGGTCAACGCTATATGACTCGGCCTAAATAAATCACACGCGTCTGTGCACACGGGCACACGGTGTACAGGTAAACAGATACGCTGCCATGACGGTTTGCGGCGAAGGAAAAGTTTAAAAACCCATCGCCGGCTTTTCATTCTAGTTGTTTTTATCCGTATAGTGAACCTCGAGCGGCGGCTGACACAGTTTGAGAAACAAGCAGGTGCGGTTGCTGCCGTGCAGGTGTATCAGCCTAATTTGATCAGTGAAGCGGGGCTTGTTGTCATGAGGCAATTAGACATGCCAAATAAGGGGCTTTGTCGTGGAGGCGTCAGATTACATTAGACTCATCGATTAAACATCTGTAGCATGCAGCGGCAACGTGCTTGAAGCAACACAATATGTTCAAAGGGCACCATGCAGTTTTGGAGAAGGAATTCCAAACTCAGAATATATGCAATATTAATGAAGTAATTATACAAACTCAGAAATACTTCTTTTTTTCCCACAACTGAATATACAAGCTGTTCATGATTTGAAAAAAAAAAAAAAAACCCAATCAAATTGAAAAAGAAAGCACGGAGCCCCAGAGTGGCGTCTGCTTTTTCACAAAGTCTGGTAATTTACTTGCCCTCGCGTGCCTCCTCAAGCACTGCGCACTGCATTTCTGAAGGCCTCAGCTTTTATGCACATTGCAGGGACGCGGTGACTTTCATGTTCTGTGGAGTGGAGTGTAACACTGCCGGGGCTGGGGCTTGGTGCATCTGGCCATTTTCACTTTCTCGTTTTTTTTAATATCCTTATCCTTGGGACAGCCGTACGGGGGAGAGAGAAGGGGCCTCTTCAAAGCTCGCCTCGCCCTCTGAAGGAATACGAGACGCGCTCCCCCGACTGACAGGGAGCCAGAGATGGATAAAAGTGCAAAATACAACATGCACGGTAGGGGAGCATTCAGTTGAGCTTTTCAGAGCCAGATATCCTTTCTTCAAACCATGTGACGAATGCAGAAGATATGTAATTGCTAGTGGTATTGCTGTAATGATGGGTGCGGCTGAAGAGTTTTTGGAACAGCAGTTTTTTGATAATTCCTTTTTTTTTTCCTTTCTTGTTATGATAAACACTAAAGACAGGTGTATTTAAAGCCAAACTGCAGATAAAGGCAAGGGACCAGACTCTGGTATGTGAAGCATTCTTGCATCCATTTGTTGCCTGTTTCTAGTTGCACTGACCAATCACGTTTGAGCGGCCTAAATGCAATTTTGGAATTCATCGACAATCTTTGCAATGATTTTGCTTTTTCCGCATTCATACCGGTGTTGGATGTTGCCCCCAGATGTTAAATCGCTATAAGATGACAGCAGATGGGCTCCGAGATTAGTTGCGTAAAAGTTTGTATTTTACAAGGGATTTTAAGTCAGGCCATGCTTAAGCTAGCAGCGCTAAGCTAACACAGTGTATCAGCCTCATCACCCAGAGGACAGAACCCAACAAAGGGGACGCTAAATGCTAACTGGTGATCTTTACAGCTGCTGGTAGTTTGATTATTTTTTTCAAGCTAGACCTATTTCCAGCCATTGTGCTAAGCTAAGCTAACTTCTCGCTTCATAGCTTCATAACAAATGTGTGGATATGAGAGTGGTATTGATCCTGACTCTCAGCAATAAGTTTTAAAGTTTACTTCCCAAATTGTAAAATGATCCCATTAAGAATGTGGTGAACAACAAGCTTGCTTGGCATAACGTCGCTCCCGTGTAAAAAGGCCAGCACTGATGTTTGGCAGCTCTCACTAGTAAACATGTTAATCATCACAAACGCTCGGCCTTCCAAGGTCCCGATGTGAAGCACTGACTTAAATAAAACAAACTCAAAGACGTGATATGATAGACAACATTAGCCCCCTGGCATCTGTAGTGCTCTGCAGCTCTGCAGCTCTGCAGTCCTCCGCGGCGTGGGATGATGCATGGCTCACTCTGAGCGCCGCGGACCTGCTCTGCTGAAAAGGGCTTTTTTGTGGAAGAGACCAGCCCCCGGGTAAATTGCCTGTGACATTCCGAGTGTCTCATAAAACATCCTTACGGACGGTGGACGCGAAAAGCATTCCCTTTGTGTTCCTCTCGAAATTTCCTCTTAGCCTAATTAGGACCGCTGGGGTCTGTAAATGTTGGTGTCATTGTGCGATCGCGGAGGCCCGCAGGTGAAGACGGAGATGAAAGGCTTCCAACAAAGAAGAGACAGCTGCCCTGGTGGTACATGCGTTTTTACAGTGCAGGGTTAATGTATCGAGGCAGGAGGGAAGGATGATGAGGCCGAAAGAGAGACAAGAAAAGGAAAAAGACACGAGGACGCAGCCGAGGAGAGGCAGCGCGGGGGAGATGGACAGGGACTAAGCTTTTAAGGCTCTGAGAGAGCAAAGACGACGTCAAAGAGATGAAGAGAGACTTCCTTTCTCCCTCGGCTCGTTTGTCCTGTGGCAGCAGAACCTGAGGACAGAGACGCTCTAATGAGCAAATGTGTGTGTTTGGGTGAGCTCATGCCGCGAGCAGCAGGGATTTTCAGCTCTTTCATTAATCTCGTAGGATGTCGTATGTTCCACACGCATGTGCTTGCATAGCGGAAGTCCTGTGATGCACTTTTTGCTTCAGCGAGAGCGCACACTTCTGTAGCACGGCAGCTACGCTCTCCACCATTTACGCTGATCTGCTCACAGTGCAGCCTGCTGTGCCCACAGTGAAAGTAATTTTAAGTTGTAGCACGTGACACTGAAGGAGACACGAGCAAGAGAGGGGAAAAAAAAAAAACATTCTCAGCAGCTGAAATTGAGCTGAAAAAGGAGGCTCATAGTCGATTCCCTGAACGTCCTTGTGTTTTTGTTTGTCCCCTGTATCACTCGGAGGGACATTTTGCATAAAGAGGAAGTTGCATATAAATCCCTCATTAGTCCTGTTCTCTGAGGTGAGCTGTATGCATGTGTGTGTGTGTGTTTGCATGCACGGGTGCAACGGAGCAGCGCAATTAGTAAGTGCATGAAAAGCGTTGGTGCCTGTGTGTGTGTGTGTGTGTGTGTGTGTGTGTGTGTGTGTGTGCTTCATGTCGGGCAAATGTTCTCTAAGATCCCAGCCACTGGGCTGATGAGCATTGATTGGCTGAATGGAATTATCAGATGGCGCTGAGAGGCCGACCCAGCACTCTCTCTACAAACACACAGGTGTTTCTGTTTATTTCCCTTCTTTTTTAATGTACCCTCTTTTGACACCTTATTCATGAACTTGATTTGCCTAAATGAACATACAGTAGATTTATTTGTTGTGAGACATCGCTGAAGGCCACCCAGTGTCTGTCTGTGTGTTTATGATCGCACGCTGCGTGTGTTTGCATATCAGCCTGCACGTATGCTGGCCACGATGCCCTTGTAGATTACACGGGAATCGCAATCTGTGTTGAGCACACTCGCCCTTAGAGGACGGATTATGGGATAAACAGAGTGGCGGGCCCCTGTCACCGTACACACACACGTCAACTCGCACACACACATTGTAGGTGCTCCTGCCGGGTACTGTAGGACAGATGCAAGGTGGAGATCAGCCGAGAGCGAGCAGGAGAAGTTGCGCACATGCACCAGTGCTCATTTATCTGCATTTGCACATGTGCTGACTGCCTGATTAGTTGGTTGCTTACAGTATTCACACCCTGCAGGCTTGTTGTGGAGCGTGCAAGTGTGTGTGTGTGTGTGTGTGTGTGTGTGAGAGAGAGCAGGCACCAGAAAGCATTTTAGTATTTGCTTGTTTATTCCTGTTTGAACTTCATTGTTTTCTGCACAGACAGTAATAATTTACCACAATCAGGCTGTTTACAGTGAGGTGAAGTGTCGGTTTTCATTCACACCGTTAATGGGATGTGTGATGTTGAGCCAAGAGAGAGATGTACGGCGGCAACGCACAACGCTTCAGAAACACGCTCTCCAAAAGGTTACTGTTGTCGTGTTCTCTGAAATTTTGTTTTCCGAAATGTTGTTGTGTTGCTGAAATGTTGTGTTTCCTGAAATGTTGTTGTGTTTTTGAAATGTTGTTGTGTTTCTGAAATGTTGTTGTGTTTCTGAAATGTTGCGTTTTCTGAAATGTTGTTGTGTTTCTGAAATGTTGTGTTTTCTGAAATGCTACTGTGTTTTTGAAATGTTCTTTTTGTTTTTATCTGAAATGTTTTCAATCATGTTTTCCAACATGTTAAACTTCCTTATTTGTTGCGTCTTCTGAAAAGTCTTGTAATGTGAAATGCTGAAGTGTCTTTACCCTCGGGGTATATTCCCTGAATGTTTTCAACATACATATTGATTAACTGACTGATGAATTCATTCAACTACTGACACATGTGAAGATAAAACAAGAGAGGTCTCATGTTAACTGGGCCACTGATGGTTCAAGATAAATGTGTCACCCGTAACACTATGAAGTGTCATTACCAAAATCACACTTGTCTGCTTCTGTCTTCAGCCACTTTATTCCTCTCCCACCCTTCATTTTCACACTCGAATGAATACACATGCTCACCGTGCGCTCACACATCCATCCGCCTAATGATCCTCATATTCACTTCAAATACACATGTTGACTTATAGATGCGCACAGCGGCACCCCGCCCTCCCTTCCTCCGTGATCTCAAGGACACTCAGTCAACATTTACTGGAGCTTTGATGGCTTTACAGCCTACGTTATTAGTGCCTCCCTTCCTCCTCCTCCTCCTCCCGCTCCTCCTTCTCCTCCACATGTCATCAGCAGGTCTCGGCCTTTTGTATCGTGGTGTAATTAACCACGCAACAGGGAGCTCAGCAGCTCAGCATCCGACTTTCGGCTCTGATTCGAGAGAGCGGGTCTCCAGATCCAAACCGAAACCATCTGCTCCTTTATTTCCTCTTTTTTTTTTTTACTCTAAGGAGAAATTACTACGTGTGATTTGAAATAAAATGTGAACTCTCAATTTGTTGCAACAGCTCCAGATGCTCTTCAGTTTGTACTGACACTTTCTGACTGCGTTAACAATGGATGCACATTGCATACTTCACTTGTTCTGTGTAATTTATTTGATCATGGAAAAAATGAGGACTTCCTGAACTGGAGACAGAAAACTGTTGCAAATGGAACTCTGTAAAAGCCTTTTCAAGTCACATGGCTCTACAGAAAGCAATTTTTGGTCAACAACTCTGCTCCAGACTTGAAATATCTTACTACATTATATGGTTATGCTTAAATTCTGAGGCTGTGCTGTAAAATGCATTTCTATTACATAATACATACAGCGATCTCTGATCAACACGTGCCAATTTCAGGCCAAAAATTAACAATTTCTGATTAGTCCCACTCATTCTGAGGATGAATACAGGCGATTTAGTCGGTTGAACAGATACGGATAATGGCGTGCTCGCTCATCCCTGGTGATGTGGTTTGATATCCTGAATGCTTGCTCATCTAGACCAGTGCTTGAATACAGAAGCAGCTCCCATGCGGTGCAGTCAAAACAACCCTGTGGGGCCTCAGCGCCTGCTGGAGTCTGTTTTGACTATCCCCGCCTTTTCCTCTACTCCCTTCACTGCAGGGGTGCAGGCCTGGGTAAACATAGTATGATGATATTATGGTGGTTGGGGGGCGGTGACCTATGGTCTCCAGGAGCAAGGCCATTGGAGGTAGCCATTTAGTGATTTGTCCGTGAGGCAGTGATTAAAAACCCCAAGGATGGATTTGGGGGCGTCTGGTGAGATGATAGATAATATCCAGATTACGTGATGTGTTAGCTAACAGATCAGCTGCTTTGTCCTTTTTTTTGTGTGTGTGTGTGTGTCTGTGTGGACAGAGAGCTGTAGGAATTCATGGAGGAACATAAAGGGGCAGAGCCAATGTACTTCCAACTCCTCAAATATTGCATTTTGGTCATTTCCATCATGGTTAAGATTGAAATAATAAAACTTGGGAATGTTTTAAGCATTGTGATACTGTCATGGTTTGATTAGGCTTAGGCACCAAGACTACTTGGTTGTGTCTAGGTCCCCAAACTTACTTTGTTAGGGTTTAGGCACCAAAACCAACTTGATTAGGTTTAGGCAACAAAAAACTACTTTGTAACGTTTTAGGCACCAAAAACTACTTGGTTAGGTTTAGGCACTCAAAAACAACTTTGTTAGGTGAGGAAAAGATCATACATTGGGTTAAAATCACTATATCAATTACATAAGTTCAGGTATATAAATCAGGGTTAGGGTTAGAATCCTCTAACACCACTGACTTGGGGGAAGTCCTATTTATGTTCTCAATGTATCCTTATTCACACAGAACAGAGCAGTGAAGCATTTAAAAGTCAGCTCATCATTAGGCTTGCTGTATCTACCAGCCCAGTCTTGGGGAATGCCAGACAAAGTTGGGTTCCTGTATTTGTGCATATAATTCATATAAGACTCCAGTTCATCAAGGATGGCTTGCCATGAAATTTGGTACATGTTGACATGCTTGCTCCTCTCTTTAATCTGGTGCCATTATACACATTGGCGTGTTAGCATTGTGTATACGAGTGTGTTGCCATGCTAGCTTTAGCATTAAGCCCAAAGCACAACCGTCCCTCACAGAGTTGTGAGCGTCTCGTAGTGTAAGGAATCCAACTAACCAGCCAGTTGAGGTTCCACACCTTCTCTAGAAATCTTCTCTTTCTTTATGTTGATTTCATAATTTCAGCTCACAACAAGACAGAAGAAAAAAACAAACTTTAAGATGCCCATCGGGTGACATGGGGCGAATCCTTTAATGCACAAAGCAAACTGTGCCTGTAATGTCTTTGGGGATATTTCGCCCCCTCCCCCGACTTCCAAAACTTCGCCCAAGCCTCTCCACCCTCGCTGCACTCCGTGAGCCACTTATTGGTGGCGAGGACGGCGAGGAGAAGAAGGGTGACAATTCATTTAATCCCTCCGTGAATGCTAGTCTTCTCTCTCTCGGGCTGATATTGAAAAGAGGTTCCCCGACTTTTTCCCACAGCAAAGAGCCAAGTGGAGGGGCCCCTGGGAAATATTTTATTCAGGGGACGCCAAATTTTGTGCTCCGCTCACACAGGCGCGCACATACAAGCCGCTGTTTTTATGAAAGAGGCCCTCTTTTGGTCCTATATTCACATCTTGCGGATGCTGCACGCGCCTTCATAGTCGGATCGGATGGTATTGTTCTAGAGGAGAGTAACTCTGAGGAGGAAAGCTGAAGGTTAGTATAGCAACTTGAGCCTGATTGTTCCTACTGTTCCCTTCAAAAATCCTGCTTAAGCAGCTTTGAAGATGGATAAAACACTTGACAAAATCACACTTACATTCTCTGTGAGTCTTTTCGCTCCTGCAACTTATACATACACGTAATTATGTCGAGAGAAATATCAGTGAGGACATGTGCAGTGCTTTACACACACACACACACACACACACACACACACACACACACGCATCTTTTTCTCTTTCGTGTGTTTTTGTCATTACCATGAGACCGGTGATTATGCCGCAAACAAACACGCACTCACTCTTCACACTTTCTCCATCCTGCCGTCTCGCCTCATTAGATGCATGCACGCGTCGTCCTCCTACGACCCGCCCCACACAGAGGCCCATACTAAAGTTAATGAAGTGGAAGTCCCCTGGTAATGTGTGGCCCTTGAACATGTTTCCACACATTGTGCAATCTCAAACTCGAGCTCTCTGTCAAGGGGTTGTGTCGCTCGGTGTGAGTGGCGGCGTTCTGTCTCGCACCATGACTGCAAGATGACATTCATTTTACTTAATGGCAACGCAATTTAAAAAACAACACACAAAAAAATAGGAAATGTGCCAGCGAGCGCTAATTTATAGGTATTCAGTGAAGGAATTTCTCTTCCAAATGACTTGAGATAGTGCCTGTCGGCGATACGGCGGCTCCAGGCCCCCGTGCGCTGCTTTCATCAGCCGTTTCCTTCCTTTTCTGCGTGTGTAAATGAGCTTACTGGTGATGATTTTGCAGGAAGATGGAGCCCGAGAAATGTGTGTGCATGCATTGTTTTTGAGTGTGAATTGCTTTGAGCCCTCCTTAGCAGCTAGCAGTGGTGTTACTTTTTTTCACTCTGTTGAAGGAATCTTCTCTTTCTATATCTCAGGATGTCTTAATTCAGTCCAATCTAGGGTAAGCATGTCATTTGCGATCTAACTGCTTTTGCTGTGCATTTGAAGCAAATCGTCTTGCTTTTCAGTTCCTCCTCTGTGTGTTTCTCCCTCCTTCCAGTGTCTTTCCGTTCTTTCACCTCCTCCACCTGTGCTTTTCTCTCCTCACTCCACCTGTTCCTCATCCCATCGTTAGTGTGTCCATGTTTATAGCCTTTGTTCTCCGTCATTTCCTGGTCCATTTTGTTCCGTCTTCCTCCGTGATTCCACCCTGTATTCTCCTCCAGTGTCTCCTCGTGTCTCCCGCTGGTGTGTTTCTGATTTTTTCCTTGTGTTTTCATTCATTTGAACTTGGCTTTTGTTGCACTTTGTTGAAGCTTTATGTCGTCACTTTGTCTGGTATCAACTGGTACCTGATGGCGATTATGAAAGTTTCAGTTGTTGGCGCTCTGTGTCCGGGCCGAAGATTGCATGCAAATGACAAAGAAACATTACTGCACATGACATTACTGTTTAACAAAACCAACAAAACTGGTGAGTCGACATGCCTTGACATGACTAATGAGTACAGATCTCCTTTGTCGTGAGCAAAGAAGGAAGCTGATATTATAAAGCCACAAGTCTGCAGAAGGACAAGGTTGGAGTGGGATGGATGGACAAAACATCGGACCAGCTGGCAGTAACCATGATGGCAAAGGTTCCCTCATATTAACACAGTAATAATGCTGTATACACAACCATCATGTGTCACTGAACCTTAATAAGTGCTCCTTTTAATCCAAATCATGATCTTTTCCTAAACCCGCCGAAATCGCTTTTGTGCCTAATCCTGGCCCGACACTGGACAAAATTGCGTAGATTCTTTGAGTGGAACCAGCTGACATTAATAGTACTCGTTTGTGGTAACTCAACTCTGCAGTGGTTTGGTATAAACAGCAGTGAGTGTGTGCCCTCTTACTTTAAAATATAAAAGATATTAAATCTGTCTGGGGTCTGTCATGTTTTTAAAATCAATTAAAATCCTCTACTGTGCACCAGGCATAGAGCATAAGAGTGGTGAGTCAAGAGTTGTTGGATCGTAAAAACTGATTTATAGTTTCCAACAGTCATTTGTAACGGCCTTGGAAGCCACAGACGGATGAGGCTGTCGTCAGATCAGGAGACGCTTTCATGTTCCGTCCCCGGGGACATTTATTTTTTTGTCATTTATTTGAGAGGATCTTTCATTTTCAGTGTATCAGCCTAACTGTAATGGATCTCCGGTTTTTTGATCAAGTAGTTGGACGAGAACAATGCGTGTCTGGGCTGTGTGGTGCTGTGCGGCGCTCTCCAAGGTGCTGATCCTGCTGCTGGGAGCAGCTACAGAGCGCTGTCCTCCCCGCCTGCAGCAGTGGAGAAGCTTTCCGCCAAAGTTTTCCTTGTCTCATCTTCACCTGTTTGTGTTTTCCAGAGTCTACTTTCGCATGACTGGCATATATAATGTATCAGTATCGTTTTTTTGTTAGTGGTTGTTCTTTTCTGCGTCCTAGTCCTGACAGTTGCCAAGTGACTTACTTAAAGGGGAAAGCCACCATTTTTACACATTAATGTGTGTTTACATATGAAGCCAATTGAGGCTCCAGAGGAAGCGGCATGTGATCTGACAAATTGCCTCCAGTGATGTCACTCAGTGGCCAAGTTGCTTTGTGGGTAATGTAGACTTCAGTAACACTCGACTCATTATGGACGGTTTAAGGACACATGATCGAATTCGGTAGAGCAGAACCAGAGGTGTCGCCTTTTTTAACCTACTCAAATTTTCTTCCTGTTCAAAACCCGCCGCCTGCAATACCCATCAGATTCATCACATTACGTGCAGTATTGTTTTAGGCTTAAAAGGCAACAAAGTGATTATTGATCGGATCCGGTAGGGGATATAAAATGATCTGAATTTGATAATTCTATACAATCAGTCAAGTCAATTCAATAAAAATCTATTGAACCCAGTGTCTTGTCATTTTCGACAGTAGTCTGCTGCATCACAAGGAGCTTAAGTAGATTTATTTGGAAACTGTCAACCTGGGTTATTCCTAAAATGTAAGAGCAGTGAGCATTGTTAAAAATGGCTGTATTTTGTTTGAAATAAACTAGAAGAGAGTGCTGTAGCATCACGGGAGCTCTTGCTGAACCCTGCAACGTCTGTTGCCGTTCTGTTGTGCTGGAGATTTTGGGTCCAGTGTGAAGAGACAGGCTGGATGGCTGGAAAGAACATCGCCCGTCCTTACAGGGCCGCAAGTACAAAATAGTGGCGAGTACAAAATAGAGCCCGGGCGTCCCAAATTCCATAGTATTCTTTTTAAGTGCTGTTGACTTAGGTGACACAAAGCAATCTGACCTGTTGATTGGCGAGAAAGCTGAGAGAACCGATTTCCTTGAGGGGCGAAACTGTCCCATCTACTCATAATTGTAAAATCACAGTGCAATCAGCGATCGAGGGCACAAAAACAAGGCCCTCTCTTTCTTACCGAGAACCTCATCTCTCCTGGAGCGAGCGACAGAGTCGAGGGGTGGGGGCAATGGAGGTGGAGGAGAAAGAAAAAGTGCGGCCAGGCTAGAAAGCTGTTTTTCTTCTCTGTCCAGACTTTTTTTTTTTTTTTTTTTAACTGAAAAACATCCCTCAGGTGCAGTACTTATTATGGAGCACAAAATTGCCTAATGTGCTTATTTCTACTGCTAATGCAGCAGGCAAGCAGGAAGACGGGGTATAGCTCTCCAAGGGAAAAGTGTGCAGTACAATAAGACCTGTAAGCACAATTTAAGTAATTAGATAGTGAAGCTGGAATTACGGCCCCGTGTGTGCACGTAAAAAAAAAAAAGAAAAGGAATAAAAAAAATTTAAAAAAGCACGCCCACACACACCAACACCCACATGCGGCGCGCAAAAACACACCGCAGCTGGATGGATGAAATAAGTCTGCACACACGCACAACCTGTGTTCATTTCTGCTAAATAATTCCAGCATCTCTGACTATGATGAAACGCGGCAATAAAAAAAAATAATAAAATAAAGCACACTCCGGTTATTCATCGCTTCCACAGTCGTCTCCTTCCTTCTGCTGCACCTTTCGACCTCTCCGCCTCAAAGTCTTATTAACAGTGAATAATAATTTGAGCATCATTTTTAACACCCATGCTGCACGCTGCAGGTGGCTACTCATCCTTCGCGCAGTTTGAGACAAAGGATGGTGTGATGTAAATTTGGAGGGGGAGGCGAGAGAGGAGACAAAGGGAGGAGGAGGAGGAGGAGGAGGAAGAGAGCCAACAGTGGAAAACAAAGTGAGAGGAAAACAACAGAGGAAAATAGAGAAATGTTAAGTAGGAGAAAGAGGCAGGATGAGCAATAACGAGGGGAGCTGTGGCAACACGGTGAAAACTGGAGTGGAGAAGCGAAGGCAGAGGAGCAAAAAGGGGTGGAGGGGGGGAAGGGTGAACAGATAGAGGAAAACCCGAGGAATGTGGAGAAAAGAAGGGGGGGGATGGAATATAGTGTGGGTGTGTGATTTATGCCTGGGGAGCTCTGTTTCCTCCCGGTGAGGCTGCCTACTGATTCCCCAACCTGAGAGGCAGAGGGGAGGGATGGGAGAGCATTATCATTATCCTGTATGAGAGCTATATGGGGCCCAAGAAGTGAAAGCGTGTCAATGGAGTGAAATGCTACAGTGTGAAAACCAGATGTTTGTTACATAAATAAGACATCTGAAATCAGATTGACACACAAACAATGGCAAAGACAATCACAGAATGTCAAATGATTCCCCAAGAAGGATGTGTTTTTGTGGCAAGATTAGACACACATGGACTGTCTGCTGTGAGTGTGTGTGCGTGAGTGTGTGTGTGTGATATATTGACATTTAATGACGCACACCAGGGAACCGACATGGTCTTAAATTTCCTGTGTAATTTCCTTTTATTTATCCCCGCAAAGTTAGTTCCATTGACCCATCTCCACCTCCCAGTGTCTTTTATATTGCAGCCCATCGACTGTGAGCTATTATTAGATGGTCTCTTTATTTAACACTCAAAAAATCAGGGAATCGTTTGACATTTTTGGGAATTATGCTCACTTGCTTCCCTTCTGCATGCTAAATGAGAAAATGGATGGTACTCCTGTCTCTGTACTGTTCATAGCTCGAAGAAGTTGAAGCCAGAAACGGGTTAGCTCATATTAGCATGAAGAGCAGAAACATGGGAAATATGGAAAACTATTTTGTCATAAGTTTTAAAATATGCCTACTAACACCACTAAAGCTAACATTGTGATATCTTTTATTTAAATTAAATTATTTTAAGTTAAATTAAATTGGCCACTTGTTGAATTCATGTGTCACAACCAATTTGTGGCAGCATATCACCAGAGTGACCGCTAACGACTGCCAAATGTAGCTGCTGGTTGCTAGTTAGCTCAGTTAGCCGTGCAGCTAGCAGCTGGGGCTAGGAGCTTGGTGCTAGGACCTTCCTATGTAATTTGTTTGATCCCTTCAAAAACATCCACTCATAACTAGGCTAGCTGCTAAGCTACTCTAACCAGCCAGTAGCTTATGTGCCTTATTTGACGTGAGAATGGTTTTGATCTTATCGAAATCGCCGGAACTCAAGAAAATACAGCACGAAATATTTTAACAGAAAAGTTTATTTAGACACGAAGGCCTCCTTGCATCCAAAGTCAAATTTAAACCAAGACATGCACACAAAAACATACCTGTGGTATCTCCTGTCATGGCTGGATAGAGATCTGTTTACCTTGCAGGGATACAGAAATGCCCTGTTGATCCGTTTTCTGCAAAGTAAAAACGACATCGTCGTTCCATCGTTGCTCTCTTTGTGTATCTGCCGTTGCGTGAATGCAATGCATCAAGCTGGCTAAATTGCCTCGCTTAGCTGGATAGAAATACAAAACGCATGGTCACACTGAGTGCTCCACGCAGAGAGGCGACGCACACACATGCATACAAACATACATACAGACGTACAGGGGTAAACATGCATGCTGTGCAGTATCTAATTTCACACTTCCATGCTAATTTCTTTTGACTAACACAATCTTCTGGCCCCACACTGATCACAGCTGATAATGTTATGTTGGAGTGCATGCTTGCCTGGCAGAATGTGTGTTTACCGAGGGGGCCACAATGAGAGGCTGGAATACACACCTCCATTACCTGCTGAGTGTTTACATTTCGTGTGAGTCTTGTGTGTGTGTGTGTGTGTATGTGTGTGGTCCCAATGTTTGTACAGTGTGTGTGCGCTTGCTTTAGTGAGAGTATGTGCCTGACTCTAGACTATATTTGCACATCTGTATTTATCAGGGTGCTGTGAGTCAGTGTAGTCCCTTTTACTGTTTATGTGTCTGTGCCCCTCTGTCATCCTACATTACCCATAATTACCCACAAGAAAAAGACGGCACACATCCCCTGGGACAAATGCGCTCGCACATACGGCGCGCAAGCAAAATAACAAAGCGAGGAGTCCATGAGCACGCAGACAGTGTATCCCCTTAATTACCTTCTCCTCAGATGCGTCTTATGTACTGTAGGAAAGCACAAATTGATATAGCTGGGGGCCATCCCACTGCCGGCATTACCATCAGCTTTTTACTGGTTGGTATGCTGATCTCAAATTCGTCGTCAAATAAGTGATATGCAATGTGACACGCTGGCGTTTGAGAATGCTAGCGCGCTCCGCACACGCCGCGTGGGGCAGAATTTTCAATCGCAATTTGCATTAATTGAATCTCCCACCACTTTCCAGGCTGTCGTCATCGTAACGCGTGCAATTGATGTGATGTGGTTCACAAATAGGAACACAAGTGATCTGTTAAGGTGATGGCTTTTTTGTGTTTCATACATGCAAGGGTCCCCAGGTAGTACTTGGGGGCTCCCTTGCATGTTACACATTCATAAATGTCGTTGTAATTAGGCGATAATTGCCAAGCAACATACTTTAATTTTCTTTGAAGGTTTCCACAAATCAGCATGTATTGAAAACATTTAATAAATAGCTGGTAATTTATTTAATACATTTCCAGGCAAACTCCAAATGCTTTCTGTCTAACTTTCCCTTGGCGGGCCGCTAAACTGAATTGAGCTGCTGCAGTTTAATCTCCAATTTTTCATTTGATCTGTTGTGATGTCAGGATCAGCAGGCACAGCCATGAACTTGAAATTAAGTTGCAAACACTCACGTCAACCGAGTGGCCTGCTGAGGGGAAGTTAGATGGAAACTATTTGGAAATGGCAGAGGTTAAACAGACACCAGTTGTAGGTTTTCGTGGAAAAGTAAAGAAATATGCATCTAAATCCTTGGCTAACAGCAGATTATTATTATTATTATGATTATGATTAAATAAAACGGGGTTCATTTTCAGTACATTTTCAGTTTAAGGTAATTATTATGGTAATTTCAGGATCATTTCAAATGTGCTACTCGGTAATTACTGCCTACTTACCATGAAATTTGCACACTTGTAAAATGAAGTGCTACCAGTCCCGCAACATGCCGACTTCGGCAGGATAATTACAGTACAGCCACAGTACAGAGTTATAGATGATGTGTGGCAAACAAGACTTGCCATGATTCGGAATAAACAGACTTAAAGATCCTCCGAGAAAAGCTTGGAAACATACAGCAGCAGTGTTGAGATGTTCATTTTGTGAACATAAGCTAACGCTTCACAACAAATTTGTTGTCAATTAAACTTATATAGTTAACACTTATTTGACTGTTGACAATCAATTAAAAGCTTCAAAAATAATTCATCAAGCAACAGTAAAGGTTTGCAACTTCACAATGGCCATCTAAAAATGTTTACAGATTAACTTCACAGCATTTATTCACCATTTACAAAGCATCAGTTGCAACAACACCGGCCTAATAAATGGTTTAAAAAGCCTTTTATTGTTTTCTAAACTAATGTTTGATGAACTATAAATGTACCGTTCCTTAATGAGGGTTATTATAAAGTACATATCTGTCAAGTCTTAGCTCCACGGAGAGAACTGCCGGGATTATTATTTATTTTTTTCAAAGAAGTGCAGCCTCTGTAGCTCGCAAAGGTCATCCTGCAGAGCCAAACGTATTTCTTCAAAGTTATTTTCATGATCAAGGTGCAGCATTTAGCTTCTCTATCTACTCTCCTGCAGTAGGTTTTCATCGTATGCACCGAAATGTCATATGTAAAATTGGTGTGTAATGGCAAAATGACTGCTTCATTCTCACTTCACACGCGACTATAAGAAACATTATGGGGATCTTACTATCAAGCTCATGACGATGCCAACGATGCACGCATGACCACTTATTTTACCAAGTGAGAGTGAGCTGCGAATTGGCAAAAAGACAAGAACCAATCGATGTTCATTTTGTAATCAAACAAAAAGGAGGAAGTATTCGAATGTGGGCAGCCAGAATCAGAAAACTGTTCCCTTTAAACACTCTTTTGATTGACTAATGTGTTCAACTAATTGTTTCGGCACTTTTTATTGTGTAAAATTGGATTTACTGATTTCAGTCCCTCTCCCAGACGGCCCTTACTGTTTTGATTTCTTGCAGAGCCAAAATAAGATACAGCATTTTTCCTTTGTGATTTTGTTTTAATTCTTGCTTTCCTTCCGAGTGTGTTGAAGCAAATAATTGCCTGGTCGCAGCTTGAGAGCACCTCTTCTATGCTCTGTAAATGTTTAAAATGGGTTGCTGTGCAACAGACGAAATGCCAGGAAGGCGTATCTCTGGCACCTGTTTATTTACCCCGCAGCATATAGGCACACAATGTCATCCCGGGATCCAAATGGAATTCATCGTTCGCGCGCGGTTGGTTTAAAACCATTAAAGTTAAGATTCAGCAGTTGGTGCGGCAGCTGATAAGTGGGACAGCTTAGCATCCATGCAAATGTGGCGGCAGAGTCGGTGCCAGTTGAGAAAAAAACAAAAAAAAAAACTTCTACTTTCAAATCAGGACAGGTCGCCGTCCAAAGGATGGGAATATTCAGTTGTGTGAGCGCTGAGTCACAGAGTAGTTTACTCTGAAACAGCTTAATGTTCAGTGGCGGTGGGGTAAACAGGCTTTCCGCAAACCTCTATGAATTTCAGATCGCCGACAGTCCACGTCTGATGGGGGCAGCTCATTTCAAATGATCAAATTGCCACACAGTGCCCACCATTTTGTCGTGCTTTGATGTGCGGTTCAAAGGGCTGCAGAGCTGTCAGCGCTTGTCTTCAGACACATCACCCGCAATGAACCGAGCTGGGAGCGAGGCGGGCCTCTCGACGCTGTGTTTCTCTTCAACACAGGACCGGACGGACATTTTAGAGCCGGGAGGGGGGGGATCTCAACCACCAGAGACGGCTAGCGGAGGAGGTTTTCGGGGTCCCGTCGGAGGGGGAGACTGTGGACCATGTCGCCCTGCAAAATACAGCAGGGCGAGGCCCGGTCGAGGTCCAACACACACACACACACACACACACACACACACACACACACACACACACAAATAAACACTCAGGGTTGATGGAGGGGGAAGATGGCAGAAGATGGATGGTCAGGTCAGGGTGATATGACGGCAGAGCGGTTAGGGGAGATAAGCGGGAGACAGACGAGCTTCCTATCTACTCCTAACTGGCTGATGTGTGGGGGGTCTTGGGTAGGGAAGAGAGTCAAACGGGGGGGGGGGGGTCGGAGAAAAAAAGGCGGTGGAGTATCATTCATTAATGGCTGCCTGTGAAGCTGGAAGAACGAAGGAGGGCTGTTAGACTTGAGAGGATATTCACAGACTAAAAAAAAAACCAGACATTGTTTCATTAGCTAATTTGTCTGGTAGCCTGAGCGTGGCTTTCTCCGAGGCTACACATGAAGAACGTGTAAAAACTTGCGACGCTAATTGCAGTCCCTCCGCTTTTAGCTCGATTCAAACCGCTCACGGCGCTCCGCACCGCTTTACGCCACATCCCTCCTCATTTACACCGCCGTGCGCCCTGTCCGACTGACGCTGTCACCTGCTGATCTGTGCAATATCCGCCGTCACCGCATGTTTCATTACTCCAGCTTTCTGTCAATAGTGCACGGGGGAAACAAACGGCACCCAATAAAACTGACATCATCCATGACTCCTCATCTTGTCACTCGGTAACAGTCTACTCATCACGACTGATGAAGGGAGCGAAAGCCGCCAGTCTTTTAATTCCGCGTGTAATGGATGCGTGCAAGTTCGCCGACGACTGGGCCAAACTGTAGGCTTTGATTTATTCCGCTTTTTCTCCTCCAGACTCTCGGAGTTACCTTGACTGACTGCGGCTTCTTCTCCACAGGCAGGTGGCCTATCTGTTTTTCAACCACACTCCACTCCTGCACAATACTGACAACATATGCACAGGCAGCAGCAATTTCCTCGGATGTGTTGTTTAACGCGCTGCAGCAGTCCGTGTATCACTTGCGAGGCTCTATGCGGCACGTACTTTGCAGCCGTTTTCTTTATCTGCCTGTCAAATCATCAGAATCCCATTTCTAATATTTTTTTCTTGTTGGTAAAGGCGGGCTCCGAGGCTAACGCGGGTGCTGACATCTGTTAGGGTGTTGTCATTGTGCTGGGGAGCTAACCAAGCATTTTTTTTTTAACTTATTTATTTATTTATTTTCTCTGCAAGTAAGTTTCTAATGGAAGTTCCCAAATCCCAAAGTCAGCAGAAGGGTAAAGAAAAGGTTTAGAAAACAGTGTGTTTACAGCTCTAACACACAGCTCAGTTCAAAAAGATTGAAAAGAAACTGCATTAAAAAAAAAAAAAAAAGTTTAGCTTCCACATACGGCATGTCCAAGTCAACAAGCGAGCAGCAGATGGTCAAATCAGTAAATGCAAACAAAACAAGTGGATAATATTTGAGGGGATGTTTGAGGGGCAGGGGTGAAAAAAATAAAAAGGGCACCAGCTGTGTGCGGTGGGGCAGCAGTGTGCAGAAAGGGCAACAGAGGGTACTTAAATCGTGTTTTATCTACAATGGGGGCATCACAGAGGAGCGCTCTCACAGCGTGGGCCCCCCTCTCGAGTCCACCGCTGAAAATGAGTCATCCCACACTTTGTGCTATTTTTCGGTCCTGTCTTTGGTTGACTATAGTATTTCCACTTGTGCATTGGCTGCTGCAAAGAGCCGCGCTCACTGTGGTTAGACCGGCTGACGAACATAGTGCTGCACTTAACATCTGAAGAGCCAGACGTTTCCCTCAGGAGCTGCTGAAGAACAAAACAGAGCTGAAAGAGAGTGACTACTGGGCTCGATTCACGAGGTGGCCAGAAACACGTTAATGTTAACGAATGATGCCACTCTGGACGTGTCAATAGGCAACAGTTTGCAAACACATAGATCCCATGTCAGAGGTACAGGTTCAACATTATATTTGCTGTATTAGTTGTATTAGAAACTCCTTTTTTTTACATGTACCTCATGCTTTTTATCTGCAACTTGTAGTAATTCTGGAAAATGTGTATAGCAGCACCATGCATGGAAAACACACCCATTTTCATTGCATCAACACAATTTGAATTATTGATATATTTTCTTGAGCTTTGTAGTCCCATTACACACATGTCAAATGTATTTTCATTGTTTTGACTGAGAGACTTGAAGTGGCAGATGCGATATATTGTGTGCATAAAGGCGCAATATGCTCAAAACAAATGGGGGACAGCATGTCACCAGATAATCGCTAACTGCTGCTAACTATAGCTGTTTATTTATTTTTTTTCAACATTCTACTGACCATTTATGCATTGTTTCAGTGTTTTCATCTCAGATTCTTCCTTATTGCAACTCAAAAGTAAAGCTAGTAATTAGATTATTGTAAAGTGTACACCTTCCAAATCAATTTCTGATACCTTTCCAAAAGCCTACAATTTTGCATGCCAAAGGAATGTAAAGGCGCTGCCTCAGGTACTCAGGATTCATTGTGGTTACCCTGTGAAGGTTATTACATTATTGATTACCAGAGTATTTAACCACTACCAGTCTCCTAGAGCCCAAACTCCATTGATTTTCCAGGCTGCTTTTAGACAAAGCTGATGAATTCTATTGAGCTCGTTCGCATGGCGGAACCTCAAAGTCTCCGGCTTTTAGGGTAAATGATAGTTTTAATCTTTTGCTTATCTCTCCACCCGGCTCCCCATATTCCCCATGCTTTTTGTTTGTTGCCGTGTGACCGTTGCCATCACACCAAGCCTCGCGGATAATGTGTCTCCGCTTCAAAAGTGTCCCTCACAAGGAGATTGTATTGCAACATCCTGCTCCTCGGAAAGTCTCCGACGGCGATTCCTGTTCTGTGTTTACTCCCTTTATATCAGTTCACTTTTTCTACTATCCAACAGTAAAGTTAATTTCAAGCCGCTCTGGCTTCTGAAATCTTTTTTACACCATGGAGAAAAGAAAACAACTATGTTTTCTTGTGACTTGAGGGCAGGCCTCTCCCCGATTTTCCTCTCCATAGGGCCTCAGATGGCCCACTAAGTGGAGCCTCAAAGAGTGGACGCCAACACGAGAAAGGAAATAATAATAGCAAAACAACAAACCACAATGCTTCAAGCATGGCTGGTGTATCAAACTAATTAGCAGCAGAGCGCCTGGGACCTTTAGTTAGTCATCTGAGAAGCCCATTAAAGGGCCCCCACACCTCCCCACCATGCTCTTGCATTCTTGCTCCCATAGTAGTAAGACACCACTATGAACATTATATTCTCCAGTCTAAACACACTTAACCTATTTTTCTGACCTCCCTGTATTTTACAGAAACCTCTATTTGGGTTGTTGGGACATAGAGTCATTGTTGTACAGTATGTCTCAACGTCTAACGGTAATGTCCTCTTTAGTGCCATCACTGACCATGAAAACTAACAGCGTAATCACAGAACAGTGAAGCAGCAGTGTAATGGGCTTTATTGACTCTTAATTGGCTCTGAAATGTTTCCTGGTCGTCTCATGGGGCTTTTTCATTTTGCTTAAATTGTCACAATGGCCAGTTTACCTCTTTGCTTTGCATTGTCTTTGGTATGTAAGACTGATGGATGGAAAGATTACAGAGAGACAGAGAGATGGAGAGATGAGTATATGGATGGATGGATGGATGGATGGATGGATGGATGGATGGATGGACGGACGGATAGATTGTTATTATGGTAGGATAAATACATATTTAGATTGATGGATGTATGCTTGGATAGATGGATACATGGATGGATGGATACATGCATAGATTGTTTGATCGATCGATAAACATATGGTTACTTGGACACATGAATGGATGGGAGGATGGATGGGTGAGAGGATACATAGGTGGATGGATGGATGGATGGATGGATGGATGGATGGATGGATGGATGGATGGATGGATGGATGGGTGGATGGAGGGATGGATGATAGATACCAGTGGATAGATTGATATTGTTGTAGGATGGATACATACTTAGACTGATGGATGTCTACTTGGACAGATGGACAGATGACTGACAGAGGGACAGACGGATATTCGGCAGACAAAAATCTCTCTGGCTTAGACAAGTGGGCAGTTAAAACTGTACTGCTGCGTATGTCCAACATACTACATAACACGCTCGTATATGTGCTGTATTTACAGCTACATTGTGTCTCCTTCTGTCACTGCTTGCAGCTGGGAGCATGGGAGAAAAGCTTTCTCCTGAGCAGCTCTTGTTGTCTGTCAGTGCACACTCTAATTGGAACATTATGGCTATTTCTGTTGAAGGAATGTTTGTATTTCGAGAAAAGGCCAGGCCACAAATTTCAGTGCCACATGAAGGCACGTTCAAAGGAACACCAAGTCTGTGCCTGAGCCTGTCCTAGAGCCACCCCATCCAAAATCAATACGACAAAGGTCATTGCTATTCCAATCATAGTCGGGCCTATTCGCTCTGTTTACTGTACTGTGTCTCGAGAAAACGATTAACACTCCTTCTGTGGCATTATATCAATGAAACAAGGGCACGGTTCTGTCGGGGCTGATGCCGTGCACATATTTATTTATCTTATTTTGATGCATCATTAAATGATAGAGCGAGTGTGAGAGCAATATCATGGGTCAGTGTTTATTAGGTGGGCTTCTGCCAATGTGAAAGATTCCTCCTGAGAGTGAGCCCTGGAATTCAGTGGCGCTTTATCTAGAGCAAAGCGCCGCCTATTTCGTTTAATCACAGGCCGACTCATTGTGTGGCCGTCAGTCAGGTCCAAACTTACACCAACTTTTCTCTGCAGTTGCCTTTTTTGGTCGTCACGTGTTTGACAGACGGTGATGGAGGAGGTGAGAACATCTGTTCCGTTAATCTGCGGGGCCAGAGCTTTTTTTTCTTTTTTCTTTGTCTTTTCCCCCCTCTTCCCCTCTGAACTTGCGATTCCTGAGGACGTAGCGCAAACGGCAGGCTCCAGCTCAAAATCTAACACGCTGCAGCGAGCCAGTGAAATCGCTAGGTGTCCACCATCTGTGTGCGTGACCTGCCAAATGCCATGTCATCATCATCACCATCAGTCAACACGCATCAGTCTCTGTGCGAATCTGTACGTGTGTGTGTGTGCCTGATAGAGCGTAATGTTTTGTGCTAGGTTTACATGCGCGATTGCATTTCAGGTCTTTTGTCAAGTTATTTTCTATTAATCCCCATGAGGAAATCTGTCCTCTACCTTTTGACCCATCCTAATTATTTAGGAGCTGTGGCAGTGCCTGGGGACCAGCTCCTCTTCTAAGGCCAGCGCCTCGGTCAAGGGCAACGGCAGGAGTGTTACCTTATACTTAGAATGCTGTGCATGGAAGTTTATGTCCTGTGCTGGTTTGGTTTTAAACTACAACAATTCATCAAAGTTAAAGAATGGTCATGATTTTTGCTATGATATTGAGAAAGTTGCTATGTACTTTTAAAAGAACATTTCTTAGCATTAGCCTTGTGCTTTAAGTTGTAGTACAGTGAAAACAAATGACTATGACAGTGAAGCTTTTACACCCAGCCAGAGGTAAAAGTAAGCAGTCTGTTTGGCCTGTCTCATGTGCAAATGTACGTTTATCATACATGAACGTCATTTTAATAACAAGGTTGGTTATAATCGGACAAAATAGCATTTGTATGTATGTACGGTACACTAGTCATATAATGGAACTTCGTACATTTAATCAAGGACTGTACATTGGTACAATTTTTTGGAAGCTCTAAGCAGTTGAGCATATTATTTCATCCTTTTTTCTCACGAAAACGAGTTGAATTTGGTTGATAACAGGATAATTTTCTTTAATTTTCAGGAAAACAATCTTCGGTTATTTCATTGTTGTAGAGCAACAAATGTTTTCCGAGATAATTTTCACAAAAATCTTGAGAAAACAAACTCCATTTACATCGTTATCACCAAATAACCAATAGTTCCCCAAGATAACATGCTGATTTATCACGAGAAAATGACTTCAAAGGATACATAGGAGTGGACTATACACTGTTTTGGGGGGTCAATTTAAGGGTAAAATCATTTTGTACAGAACCACAAAGTTTGTTTTCTCTGAATTTCAATAACATTTTCCAGTCATTTTAGGAAAACAACATTTGTTATTTCGTGATAATGTCATAAATAACTTGTGATCATGACAAATCAAATAAAATATAACTCATTATTAACAGTAAGACGAACAAAACTAATTTTTGTATCGGTAATATTACCCAGCGGTATAACAAAGGCAACATTAACTCAACCCGGATGAACTATATCTTGAACATGTGACTCATACATACTTTTTATACTCATTTATTGATATACTGTGCTGTAGAATTTCAAACACGGCACTTTCACTGAGCTGTGGATCTGAATACTTCTTAAAACACTGTTCAGCAGTGTGTGTGCTCGCCTCGATTTGCTTGAGTAGAAGTGTTGCTTGCTTGCGTGAAGAAGCCTGTGTGTGTGTGTGTGTGTGTGTGTGTGTGTGTGTGTGTGTGTGACACCTGACCACCATTCATCTGTCCATCTGTTGTGGAGGCTCTATAACAGGCTCAGGCTGCATCTTCTGTCAGATGGCGGATCTGATGCAGAGCTCATATCCTGCAGTCTAACAGCTCACAGCACGGCTCTGTTCTCTTTCCTCTGAGTGAGAAACACCCGACAGTCTTCTTCACGACTCATTTTGTGAACGCACAACTGTGTTAAATTAAGGAAGTAATCAAACAGAGTACATAAAGCTAAAGGGCATATGTGTTTGATGTAGACTGATCTGTTAAAATGAACTGTATTATCTTCTAAGAAATGCCTGAAGTTCAATTCTTACTCGGTGGCACGGTGAAACTTACACCGCAATATCCCTTTAACCATTTGTGGGTTGAATCAATATTGTTATGTCAATGGTCAAGTCAGTGAAACAAACAGATTTTTACTCACATATGAATTGCAATCATCTGAAGTTATTAGGTTGCCAACTTTCATTTCGAAATATGTCATACTGGGTGCTACTGAGACTCTTCTCACAAAAATTCCAACACCATCAGGTTTCAGCAAATTGGCAAAAACAAATTTGTCCGTGTTAAAGTGACAGAGCCCTCCGGTGGCTGTGGAATTTGATGTACGGCTTTTGTCTGTTGGGAGGAAAGCAGGAAGCATGACGTTATACAGCCACAAATCAGATGGATGGGTAAACCTAATGTTATTGGAGACCACTGTTCCTCTCACTAAGGAAAATATATTTTCAGTTTCTGAACTGTCACAGCATGTAGTCTCTACAATTTACTTTGGTTAAGTTTGAGGAAAGATTGTGATTTTGGTTATATAGGTATTAAGAATCATCTCCAGAATTAGTGACAAGATCTAATCTTTAGAATTTCTGTACATAGACACAAATATCCCATCAAAAACTCATGCTGTCACATATAACAGGGACAATTTCAACCTATATTCACAAACCATGGAGACTTAATTTCATTACCATTGCATAAACTGTTGTGATACGGGGCTATGTTGTATGTTTTAGTCCCAAAACTATCCAAATCTTAACAACAGATTTAAAGGTTTCAAAGGCATTGATGAAGATTACAGGACTGTTACTCTGGATGCAGTTACAAATGTTATTATTTTTTCTTTTCAGAAAATATCATATTGGCAATCTACAACGGCAACTATAAACCCCCAAAAAGCTCCATTAAATGTGCTTTATTAGCTCCACTGCTGAGCATCAAAAATCAATGTTTTATGTGTTGATGATCACTGGCCTTATAAGGTGGGTTATTTACAATGTGACAAAATTGAAGTTGTTTCGTTATTTCTCTAGATTGAAATATTCATTTTAATGGCTCTGATTGTTTTATGTTTAGGCTTGGATTTTTGATTTCATACATTTTTCACTGGTGTCACCTGGGAATTTGGGGCTTTGGGCCCCATTAGATGCTAGAAATGCCACAGCATACCCTTTGTTTGTTTGTGTTCTTTATGTTCTTGTGCCTAACTCTTGAACTTAGAGAAAGAGAGCCCGACTGTGGGATTTGATTACAAAAGGAAAAACATGAAATTTGTTCATGTAATGTTCTTGGACTTTGGTTTTATCTGTGAGAGGTCTTCCTTTAGGAATAAAAAAAAAAGAAATAAGCAAAGAAAGATGTAAGAAATAGTATTTAAGACTTACATTCACATTAAAACAGACAATTCTTCATGTTTTATGCAAACAAGACCTGCTTTAAAGCGACGTGAGATTTTTAACTCACATTTCCATTTTTAATTGACATTTTTCTATTCTATTACTAAATTTCAAGTGAGCTACAGTAGTGCACAGCCTGCCAGCCAGCGTAGGCAGTATTCAAAACTCATCTTCAAATAACTCGATCACCTCGATCTATGGAGTCCCTGGTGATGAGGGACCTGGCCTTCTGGCTGTGTTATTCTATTATAGAGCAGCTCATGAAAAAAACAACTTCCTCCCTGCTCATCCCCAAAATAAGATTTCGATTGATTAAATGCCACCGTTGGGAGGGAGCATCATCAGATTTGACCAAAGTCTCTCAGCGTGTTGCCACTGCATCAAATGGGTAGGACTTCTGAGAAAGTCTGGGAGTGGAAAGATGGATGCGTGGGGACGTAGAGGAGGAGAAAGGAAAGGAGAGCGGTGGGGAAAGAGAGGAGCAGCAGGGTGATGGATGGTGGAGGGGAGGGTATGACTGCCAATGGAGGGTTGTAGATAGAAAAAAGGGAGACGGAGAGATTTCTGCCCAATCTGCAGCATAATCATCCAATGTGTCTCCGTCTGGCTTGGCAAAGACATCATTAAGGAAACCCGAGGTCGTCTGGGTTCACGGAGCCGACGAGGCTCAGCCACGCTCCCATCCCTGCTGCCACTCAATTTGTATAATTTACCTCCGTTCCGGGTCTGTTTTGAAAGGAGCCTGTTTGACCCCTAATGTGGAGGAGTCAAAAAGTTGTGTCTAAATGAAATGGATGACTGAGAGACTCCCTGCGAGTGTGTGGCCAGTCAATTGCCTGGCGGGGAGATGCTGATGATGATTCCAGGAGATGGCTGCACTTCGGAGGAGTTGTTTAGGTATGCAGGAAGAGCGAGCATGAGTGGGGGGAGAGAACAAGAGGCAAGAGAGGTGGTGGTGATGGGAAGAAAATGAAAAGTTGAAGTGTGCCCTTCCCTGAGGTGATTTGTACAAGTGACCCCAGATTGAAGGGATGCTCAGCGGCATGCGTATTCCTCTGACTCCTCAGCAGAGCGGCATACGCTCTGTTTATGTTCCCTACCCCGTCATGATGAGGCTGCACTGGAGGAGCCGAGGAGGGGGGGGGCGTAGAGCGTGTATGGTGCAGTGGAGGAGTGATTACCCGGCGTGGAGCTGAGGGATGAGAGCCGAACGGGTATTTTATTTTGTCAATTGGAGTGTGCAAATGGAAATGTCAGAGCGGCTGGAAAACTAATGAATCTGATAGGAGAGATGCCACCTCTCTCGCCGAACGCCTGATCAATTGCCATTGTCTCCGCTGGCCGCCAATGTTTTTCGCTGTTATTTTTTGATTGTTTTCTCCGCCTGGCCTGGCTGTTTTGCGGTTACGAGTTTGATGGCGAACTTTGAGTCGAGGAAATAAAGGAATCGATCCGAGACAGGGATCAATGCTTTCATCTGTTACTTACAAGTGCGGGGCCTGCGAAAAGTGATTTTGGATTAGAGTTCTCTAACTCGGTTAGCAAAGTAAACATAAACAAAAGAGGGCGCGCCATGCAGCCCCCCCCCCCCAAACAATGTGGTTGCCTCTGCCTCGGATCACAGCTGAAAACGTCAATTTAGTCTTGTTTATTTCCATTCAGTGACATATACACGCTGATACTGAATTTCCCTGAAGGCAATAACAGAGAACAAGTTGTTTCACTTCAATTAAGCAAGTAACTTCCATAACCTTGGAGCAGTTTTCGTGCATCAGTGACACAAAGTGACAGATGTGCTTAGTTTAAATTTAGACTGACAAAGATTCAGTGTGTTCTTTTGTGCTCGCTCAGTTGCAATTTCTGGTTTCTTGATGAGCATTGCAAAGACTGCGAGTGCCATGCGGGATGAAAAGAAAAAAAAAACCTTGCATTTGCACTATCCCATTTTGACAAGCAGTGTAATTTCTGCCCTGGGTCATCAATATTTCTGACACTTCAGTGGTGGCATAAATATAGAATGAATGTCCCTTTGTTGTGCTCGGGGAGCCGCACGTCTCTGTGCATCAACAAAAATCACTTGGATCTGTTTGTTAGCTTGTTCAGTCGCTTGACGAAAGTGACGGCGGTCCCTCAGGAGTCTGTCTGCTTTCAATATCATGCATCATAAACAATATCCAATTTGGACTGCTGAACTATGAAAATACACTGCACGGGTATGGGAGGGGGCTGACAAGAGAGCAACCAGCTGTGTGAGCATTGAGTAAAAGCACTGGTTCAGGGTGAAACAATAGTATAGCGTGTGAGGATGTGATTTTAAGTGGGATGCATGATGGTTTAATTTACAGGAAATACACCCACAGCATTGACCAACTTGTTGCAATGTGGTGTTCTGCTGGGAAACGTTGGGTTCCTGGCATTCATGTGGGTATGCCCCTTGACATGCACCACCCACCCAAACATTAGTATGGTTCTCCTCAGTGGCAGCACAAGCAGTTCTACCACAGTGCAAGAACTGCTCAGGAATGGCCAAAACTTGACAATAAGCTCAAGGCATTGACCCATCCTCCAATATAACCACAATTTTGATCCATGAAAGACCAGATATTGATCAGAATGGGCTCTGACCCATCGCAGCATGGAGACAGGACCTCTGGGGGTGTCCTGTGATGTCTGGCACCACTGGACACTCCCAGCAGATCCTTTGAGTCCTGGGGATTGTAAGAATGTGTCCAAATGGGTTGGACTTGTTCTGGGACATCCCACAGATGCTTGATCAGATTGAGATCTGGGTAATTTGGAATGGCCCTAAGAGCTTGACAAAGTGCTGAAGGCATCCAACTGGACTCCAATTCCCCAAAATTGTATCTGAAAAATTTCCCAAAATCTGATTGAGCATTTCTGGGACGGCCTGGAAAAATTTGGTGAAAGCCCAACATGGATCGGACTCGGTTCTGACCATCAATGCATGGACACAGGACTTCTGGGGCAGCACTGTGGTATCTGGTACCACTGGACACTCTCTGTAGATCCTTTGAGTCCTGGGGGGTGCAAGGTGGTGTCTCCATGGGTTGGATTTGTTCGGGGACGTCCCACAAATGCTCGAGTGGATTGAGATCTGAGGAATTTGGAGCCTGGGGGTGATACCTTCACAACCAGAATATCTTTATTGTCATTGCAATTAGGGTGCAGTCCTTGTTCAGTGGAAAACATCTATTTGAGGTAAATAAATACATACATAAAATATGCTTCTACTGTATGTATGTGAATGCTACAACCATATAGGAGACACACCCATACAAACATCCACATTCAAAAGTTGCACATAGCCCATAGCACTTATGGCTGTTGCATAAAAACTGTTTTGTAGTCTGTTTGTTCTGGCTTTCATGGATCTGTATCTCCTGCCCGACGGCAGTAGTTTGAACAGTGTGTGAGCGGGGTGTGATGAGTCCTGTAGGATGGTTTTGGCCTTTTTGAGGCAGCAGGAGCTTTACCTCAATACCTTGAGCTCTTTGTTACAGTCCTTGGGCCATTCGTGTGCCATTATTGTCAGAGTCTCAGGGTGAATTGTCCCTCTGCGAGGGTCACTGCAATCTGGGAGTGTCGTTGCCCGTCAATGGGGGTACCTGGTCTGGTGTAGCATTTGGCTGGGTGGTGCGTGTCAAGCTGCATCCACATGAGTGCCATATGGAGGTTTCTTGACAGAACAATGCATGGTAGAAGGATGACAAATGTTCACTTGAACTATCAGTGGCTTTAATGCTGTGGCTGATCGGTGTAAAGGTCTATCAGTTGATTCAAGAGCTATCCATTCATTTGGCTGCCTACCTGAATCTCACACCATTGAGGCTTTGGTTGAGTTATATCAGAGTACCTCTATCTGCCTCCTGACTGCTGAGGGCTTAAGACTTCTTTGTTCTAAGAGCAGCCTCACTCCTTTGATTGAATCCCCCTCATTACCTCAGTTCCCTTTTGATTGTGATCAGGCTCAACAACCCCCTCTCACCTTGCTAATCCTTCGCCAGAGTTGCCGGTTGGCACTTGCTCAATCTTTCACACCGTTAGTTTGAGGCCGGTGGGGAGGACTCAGCAGACGGCGCCCTCCGGCTCCTCAGGAAAAATCCAATCCAAAAGATAGAAATAGTCATTTTCTTAGAGTCGAGCTCCAGAGAAGAGCCTTTTCCCACTAATGGCTCGCAGGACCAAGTGAAAGAAGCCAGGCCCTCGTTATCAGCCATGTTCTTTTGGATGCACTTCAGAGGACGGAGGAAAGCTTTCTGTTTTGACAGAATTGAGAGTGCGCTTGCAAATGGCACAAATCTCTGCAGCTAGTCACACAGAGAGCACATAAATATAGAGCTTTTAGTCATATTCGTTTAGTCTTTCTTGACACATTTTTACTTTACTGATCATGAAATGTTCCCCAGTAAAACTATTTGGTCGACTTTCATGCCTCAGTGCAAGAGAAATGTTTTAAAAGGTCCTCAAGAGAGAATAATTTGTTATTGGGACAATAATGAATGAGATGGTATTCCACAGTCTGCCGCTAATTCCAGCATTAACATAATACAATTTAATAGGTCGCTCAGTTTCTTTTATTTCATAGATGAACAGCTTTCAGTCTGTAGAAACATCATTCTGGATGCGTGCATTATGGAGGAGAGCAGATTGCCAGACTGTTAACTACCCGGCTCCCTTCATTTCAATTGCAAATAATCTAGATGGATAATTTATGTGTAACACAATTATCATCAATATGAAACGGTCATTCGGTTTTGTTTTTGCGATCCAATCTAAACTGGTGGATGCGTCTTCTCTGGAGATGAGAGGACACAGGAGAGAAATATCAAGAAAGGCGGAGAAAGACTAAATCTATCAGACAGATAATGAAGATCAAATATACAGCTTTGGTTCTTGTTTTTCTTGTTTCCAGGGAAGCGTGTAATGAACTGAAGGAATACGCTTGTTTTGTATAACCTTACCGCGAGTGGAACCACACAGAGCCGCCATCCTCCGGGCTTGGGAGGATGATTGATGGTCGGCCGCCGCCATTTGCGTGTTCATTTTTGGGGAGGAGGTTGGAAATACAGTCGTAGCACAAGCCTGACAGACAGCAGGGAGCGACACACGAAGACATCTTTTCCTCGCTTTAGCTTCATTAGGCCCTAGCGCGCGACAGAACTAATGAGCGTTGCATTGGTAAATATGCCCGCGTCGCACTCAGGTGTGAACAGTTATTTGAAACACACGAGGAAGAGAAGTGCAGCACTTTATCTGCGCTGATGTGTTCCTGCCCTGAATGGCCCTCGTGAGCCTCGACCTCCATCTAATAAAATCTATCTCTCCCTCCACCCAACGCTGCCATCATTACATCAAAGAATAAGGCCGCCCGGTGTGATGAAAGACACACACGGAGCCATCTTATTTAGGTCATAGGCCTCCTTGCTGCTGCATTCCTATAAAACGTGAATTCTCCGGGGCTTAACAAAGGCCTGTGCAGCTAAATGGATTTTAGATAACTGACAAGGTTTTGCATTTTCGTAAGATTAAGAAGAAGAATTGGGGCGAGTAAAAAACAAAAGAACTGTTCTTATTGGTAAATTTGTTACCAGACTGAATGTTGTTTTTTTTTCATCACCTTTGTAGAGTAATATGGAGACAAACTGTACAAAGAAATAAACTGAGAAAATCAATCTCTCAAACAACCAATTTTGGTTTATTTTGGAAAAACAAACAAGGCGCAAAAAGACCAATCCAACTAAAAGTTTCTGAGTCAAATAAAAGAAGAGAAAATGATTTAGCACACAGGTCAATTTATGTAAATCAGATTGCTGCAAACCGGTTATGCCATTTATATGCCATAAATATGCTTTATGAATATGTTTAAGGTGGTTCCTCAGTTTTAACAGAACTACAAATCAGCAGTAATGAATATGTGCTTTTTGTACCCACAGTGCCATGTTAGCCAAACATGTCTGACGAACAAATCATATAAGTACTGCTGATTATAGGTTTTACTCCTATTTTACTAATGTTGCCTTCATTTCAAAATAAGAGCATGCTTCCATTGCCTTTGCCAAGGAGGTTATACTTTCACCTGAGTCCATTTGCTGGTTTGTTTGTTTGTTTGTTTGTCAGTAGGATTACGCAAGAACTACTGAACAGATTTCCATGAAACTTGGGATGATGGATGGATACTCATTCACTGTTGGTGCAGATCCAGATAACACAATGGATCCAGGAATTCTTTCTTGCTCTCTTTAACATTGCGAGCTAGAAATTGTTGTTAATTTCCCAGAGAATAATGCATGGAGACAGACATGATTTTGGAAGGGTCAGTTCTGGAGACGAATAATTCATTGCTGAGTCTCATTCCCAGGTTGTTGAATAAAGACACTTTGGGTCAATAGCCACCGACAATCAACACAGTGATCAGTTATCTTTCGCAGCACAGCACCTGAAATCCTGCACAGTATGCCTTTAACTGGACATGGCAACATGGAAGAGATTAAGCAGGACTGTTTCAGCTTGAATGGGTATGTTTATAGACTGGAGCCCGAACAGAAGGTTTAATCAGGGGCAAACATTTAAAGGGTGCACAATTTTGAGTTTATTTCTCTCCCTATTTTTGTACTGTTAATTGGCTCCTCTCACGCTCATCGACAGAAACAAACTCATTTGGATGTGCCAAGGATCTAAAAACAAACACTATTTTCGATGTTGTTGTTTTTTTTACTGCATATGAGGAGTTTTTTTTTTGTTCTTGTCATGCTGTTGTGTACTATCTGTTGTTGCCGCTTATTGTTATTGTTATGTGTACTGCTCTCCGAAAAAAGCTGCAGTTTCTGGCACTGTAATTGCTGCAAAGCGTAAAGTTCTGGCGAGAAACAAAACAAAAACAAGCCTGTGGAAAGTAGTAATGAAGTGGCATCAATGAGACGCCAAAAGTGATTTTTTTATTATTTTTGTTTATATGGAATACTTGGACAGTTGGCACACATGCTTTGACAATTACCAGTGAGTGAATTATTTATGCATAAATATAAGCATTCATTATGTCAATTAGAAAATAAAAGTCCTAGAGACTCGTCGGCTTTAACCACAGAGTGCTATTCGCTTCTTCAAGGCCTCCATCTGCCTAATGGAGGTCTTTTTACTGAGTGAAGCATTACGTGAAAGAGGCCCCGCAGTAAAAGAAAAAAAAAAAAAAAAGGTGGCGCTTACACAGTGACTATAACTGTAGGTGGCTCTTCCACCATTTCACAACAAGCCTTGATGATTAATGCTCGCCGCCGTGAATATTGATGGCCTTCTGAAGCGCTAATGATACTGATGGCGCATCAGTGCCACGAGCTTGACAATGCTTTATAAAACCCACTTAGAAGAGGGTGTTCCTCCACGTCCTCCCATGTTTGCTTGTTAGGTGCTCCCCCCCCACCACAACCTTCCTCCCCCCCGTTTCCCCTCTCTAATCCCCAATCCATCATTAATGTGAGCACATGCATGTGGGTGACTCATTAGTCCCGGCATCGATCTGACTGAGGCCCAGGCTGCACTTCATAGAGGAAGCGGCGGTGAGACAAAGGGAGGCAGCGATCAATCAGTCGCCCGGGAAACCAATCATCTGTTTGAGGACGGGTCTTCCAATTAGCAGAAAAGCCCTCAGCGGTGTCGCTTTCGCCCTGGACTGCACAAGACTTATGGAACCCGTATTCGTCGATACGTTGGGTTACTTACAATGAGCAACCTCTAACCCAAATCAATGGACTTCCTGTTTGGTTTTTGACATTTCAGTGACGTCATGCAAGCTGTGAATTGGAGCCACTGGTAAAAAGGGTTTAGTTCAAAATGAAAGTGACAGAAACAGCAGCTGGGGTTCTGCCTGTTAATGTTTTTTGCAGGTGTGTGATTCTGACTAAGTGCCTCAGAGACTAAGGAAAAAAGATTTAAGCCGCACATCGGAAAACGCCTCGGAAGTAATGATTATGGAAATGGAGGCAGGAAGAGGCCAGACGGAGCAGAAACACACAAATGGCTTTTGACTGGTCGCCCCTCGATGAGCCGCATCAAATCGGCCGTGACATCCTGTCTCTACTTTTCAGAATATACACAGCAATGCGTGTACGGAATAGCGATGTGCGGGACAAACTCCGGCTCGCCGACCTATGAAAAATTCAGCCGTCAGCTGGAGTGAACATCAGCTCTGGTGTAAACACATCAAAAGGTGATGAGACACAAAACAATCTACACGGCTGCAGTAAAAGTGTGATTACTGAAGTATTTAGTAGAGTATTTATTTTCCTGACAATTTTTGACTTTGACTGCGGAGAGAGGGCGGGTTAGTGTCTCTGTGCCTGTATTTTCTTATTTTTTCTCAATTTGTTGATGTGCCCAAGACACTTTGACAACCACGTCCTGGGAATGAGACTCAGCAATTACCTTTAAGTTTAATTATCTTTGAATTAGTTTAATGTGACGTGAGGTTCAGTTAGCTTTGCATAGACATGGCCAGAAAACATGCCCTTTAATAAGGATCATTTTTATTTTCATACATTGTGTACATTCCAGCGCCTGTACTTTCTTTCATTTACTTGAGTAAAGTTCAGTCAATACTTTTATTCACTGCTGGACGCCCTTCTAGTACTTTCTGCATACTGGTGCCCACCGTCTACAGCTGCTGCACTTATATTTTTTCCACCCCTCAATCATTCTGAGTCCGCCACTGGTCTTATTTTCACCTTTTTCACTAGTATCTGTACTTCTACTTTAGTAAAGCATGTGTGTACTTTTCCCACCTCTGACTCCACGAGGCAAATCCCCTTTTTCACTCTGTTAATAAAACAATCAGATCTTATTTATTTTTATTTTTTTTATTACAATCCATAGGTCATTGGGTTGATACTCCATGGGGGCTGACTACGAAAAGGCCTCTTAAAAGCAAGCACTGGCATTAAACATAGCGCTGGGAGCAGGATTGTGAATGCGTGTTGACATTTCACTCTTCATTGGAACGCCGCTGCCTGTAGCTACACCGGCTGACCCACGTGGAAGTTTGTAACTTTAATAAGCTGATAATTCAAACATATAAAAGTGCCTGTGGCAGCTCGAACATTGTTTGCTTTCCTGCAGCATGTGCAGTGCCATATATATATATATATATATATATATATATATATATATATATATATATATATATATATATATATATATATATAAACACACACACATAGGACCCTTTATGTGTTGTCTCAGAGAGGAGATCATTTCATTGCAACTTTAAAAAAAGGAAGAAAAAAACGCTTACTGTGAAATCTGTTTTCTGAATAACATCATAAATCAGAGAACTATTAAATAATAAATGTTTAAATAGCACCTTCCTACATGCTCTGGGAAATTATTCATTGCAAAGTGTGCCCATATGCACACTGTTATAATAGCAGGTCTAAATCAACTGAGTAATACTATTACATATAAATGCTCTCACAAATTTACATTTCCTTTAATACATTTTTGTCTGTTAATATAAAAGGGAAAATGACCTGCCAGCCGCTGACTTAATAATTGCCTCTCTGCTCAAAATGAAATAAATAAATAAGCCTCTTGAACCCGCACCTCCCACTCCTGGATGGCACCGTCAAATCTCAATGATCCTGGTGAAATTAAAAATGAATATGTAACCAGTCGGAACAGCCCATCCATAAAGCTTCACAGAGAGAGCGCGCTTTAATATCTGCCTCAGAGCAGATGGCTATTTCTTTTTCTTTTTTTCCCCCTTTTTTTCTGAATAGAACAAGGTGGGTTTTTAATATTTGAAATATTTGAACATTCAGCGAGAAACATCTTTTTTTCCCCCTTACTCGCTGCGGATTAAACGGTGACAGCTCGCTGGTTCCATTCATGTGGGATTTAAGTTGAATCCAGAGGAGTTTTTTTTAAATTTTTTTTCTCTCTAATATAGGTTGCTTTGAATGTACAAAATGCCGCACCACGGAGGGAGAGAGTCCACATCGGGAGAGAGAAAAGAAAGAGATGGGGAGGGGGGGGGCGTGAGATTGGGACCGACAGCAGGAGAGATGAGTTCCCCCGGATAACATTCAGCTTATTCACTCGAGGATGTAATCAAATCAGGAGTTGTGAGAAGAAGAAGAAAAAATAAGAGGAACAATATGGCTAATATCCACGAGTCGCTTTAATCTCAGAGAACGTGTTTGGTCGGTGAACTCATTTATAGCTTCCTCTTTGGCTGTCATGTTGCGTTTCTCTGAAGCTGCGGCACCTCCGGAGGGGATGACAGGTTGCCTGATTGAGTGTGTGTGTGTGTGTGTGTGTGTGTGTGTGTGTGTGTGTGTGTGTGTGTGTGTGTGTGTGTGTGTGTGTGTGTGTGTGTGTGTGTTAGAACGTGCGTTTGCCAGACATTGTTGTCTAACTTTGTGTCAACGAGTGACCTTGAAACTATGTTTGCATGCGTGTCTTTCCAGTGTAAACATACACTATATTACCAAAAGTATTCGCTCACCTGCCTTTACTCATTCTATGAACTGAAGTGCCATCCCATTCCTAACTCATAGAATTCAATATGATGTCGGTCCACCTTTTGCAGCTATTACAGCTTCAACTCTTCTGGGAAGACTGTCCACAAGGTTGAGGAGAGTGTTTATAGGAATTTTTGACCATTCTTCCAAAAGCGCATTGGTGAGGTCACACACTGATGCTGGTCGAGAAGGCCTGGCTCTCAGTCTCCGCTCTAATTCATCCCAAAGGTGTTCTATCGGGTTCAGGTCAGGACTCTGTGCAGGCCAGTCAAGTTCATCCACACCAGACTCTGTCATCCACGTCTTTATGGACCTTGCTTTGTGCACTGGTGCACAGTCATGTTGGAAGAGGAAGGGGCCCGCTCCAAACTGTTCCCACAAGGTTGGGAGCATGGAATTGTCCAAAATGTTTTGGTATCCTGAAGCATTCAATGTTCCTTTCACTGGAACTAAGGGGCCAAGCCCAGCTCCTGAAAAACAACCCCATACCATAATTCCTCCTCCACCAAATTTCACAGTTGGCACAATGCAATCTGAAATGTACCGTTCTCCTGGCAACCTCCAAACCCAGACTCGTCCATCAGATTGCCAGATGGAAAAGCGTGATTCATCACTCCAGAGAACGCGTCTCCACTGCTCTAGAGGCCAGTGACGGCGTGCTTTACACCATTGCATCCGACGCCTTGCATTGCACTTGGTGACGTGTGGCTTGGCTGCAGCTGCTCGGCCATGGAAACCCATTCCATGAAGCTCTCTGCGTACTGTACTTGGGCTAATCTGAAGGTCACATGAAGTTTGTAGCTCTCTAGCAATTGACTGTGCAGAAAGTCGGCGACCTCTTTGCACTATGCGCTTCAGCATCCGCTGACCCCTCTCCGTCACTTTACGTGGCCTACCACTTCGTGGCTGAGTTGCTGTTGTTCCCAAACGCTTCCATTTTGTTATAATAGAGCTGACAGTTGACTGTGGAATATTTAGGAGCGAGGAAATTTCACGACTGGATTTGTTGCACAAGTGGCATCCTATGACAGTTCCACGCTGGAATTCACTGAGCTCCTGAGAGCGGCCCATTCTTTCACAAATGTCTTGTTTCACAGTCTGCATGCCTGAGTGCTTGAATTTATACACCTGGGGCCAGGCCAAGTGATTAGAACACCTGATTCTGATCATTTGAATGGGTGAGCGAATACTTTTGGTAATATAGTGTATGAGTCTTTAGATCTGCCAGGCTCGTCTGGTGGCTGCACCAGAGCCGGACCTGAGTCTGACCTGAGCTCTACCTGAGCAACACGCCGCGTCATATTTTAAACTCCCCCCTGTCTTTGACGGATCGCTCGCCTCTAAAAGCCTCTGTCCATGGTGCTGAAGGCTGGCCTGATGTATGAGCGTTAGGCCATGTTTGATAAATCCACCGTGTCACTCCGCCTCTGACAAACATTCATCACGCTCGGTTTTCTCGTGCGAAATGCTCCGCAGTAAGTAATTCAGTGAGACAAATAAAATCCTAGACTCCGTGCCACCCCGAGTCGACTTTCCAGCACTCTTTGCTTTATCTCTCCGTCGTAGGGACGCTGTGTCCCCGTCTGAGCAGCTGTAGCAGCAGCACAGTGACTGTATTCAGACCAGCTGAAGGACGAACATGTTCTTAATGAGGCGGCTAATGAGTTCTGTTCTTTTGTTGCTCTCTCTCTCTCTCTCTCTCTCTCTCTCTCTCTCTCTCTCTCTCTCTCTCTCTCTCTCTCTCTCTCTCTCTCTCTTTCTTCCAAGGGTCAGGACGACCATTCAGCCATTCAGTTGAAGTCCTCTGACTCTTTCACCCTCCCTCCCCCTCCCGAGGGTCTGGCTCAAAAGACACTGTATTGTTCTGTTCCACTTGGTCATTTGTAGTATTTTGTTTTACATGCCGGTGAATGGAAATGTCACAGATAACAAAAGTCATTGTACATTTCACATGGCCCCATGGTCGGCTGACTACCATACTAGCTGACAAAAAGGAAAAGGGTACACTTTATAATAACCATTTTTATAGTTAATTAAACTTAAGTTAAAGGTGCACTGTGTAGTTTTGGAAGACAAAAATGTTCACCGATTCATTTTTTATGCCTAAACAAACTCTCTTTGTTTTCTTGACTGAACATATTTCATACACAAACTGACCTTAAAGGACAACACAATTTCATACTGTTTCACTTTGTTTGTATGTGGTGGACCCTGCCACCTTTCTAGCTTAAAACAGCGTTCTTGGGACCTTATATTCCTCTGAGAACAGCTCGTTCATTCAATCATGGGTAAAATAAACATTTCCGTATTTGTATTATGACCTCATTAATACTGTAAACATTAAAATTCTGAGTTTGACTTTCTTCTCTGACACTGCATAGTGTCCCTTTAATAGTAGAACTGGGCGATATGGCCTCAAGATAAAATTTCAGTATGTTTAGCTATAATGACATGCATATATCTAAAATTTTTGATATCTCAAAAGCACTTGATAACACTAGGAACAGGCAAAAAAACAAGTATCACATATATGTATGTATGTATGTATGTATGTATGTATGTATGTATGTATGTATGTATGTGTATAGCCCAGCACTAGTTAAAAGTTATTTCACTGCTTACAAACAATAAAATGCTTTTTAATCCATTTAAAAGGGTAACTCCATCTATTTTTCACTAAAAAATATGTTTACAGGTCTTGGGGAGGTCTACAGTTTACAGGTCTAAATTGTCTCCAGTGATGTCTCTGAGCAGCTAAGTTGCATTGTGGTTAATGTAGGTTTTGAAAAGCAGTGCACAATTGACTGTTTACAAACAAATTTATACAGAACCAGAGATAACGCCTACGCATTCTTCCTTTTCACCAGGTGCCTAAAATACCCACAATGCAACTCAGTCAGTCAGTGATATCTCTGATGGCAATTTATGAGATTACAGGCAGTTTCCCCTGAAACAACCAAAGACTTTGTACTTCTTTAGTACTAGTACTCCTGGAAGTCTTTACACACAGTTTAAAATTGGTGGAGCAACCCTTTAAGCAAGTGTTCATTGTAAAATTGCAGCTGATTTTATGAACTTATATTTTATGAACTGAACTTATTTACAGTTGCTTGATGAATAATTTATAAAGCATTTAATTGTTCAACAACTAAACAAATAATAACAAAAGTTTAATCCAAGTGGCAACAGACAAAACGCAGGACAAAACGTGAGTTTATTCAATCATTTAGTCTATAATAGATGTGGACTGCCAGCTAACCTTCCTTTTCCATGGTGACGACGTCCCCAGTGGAAGACAAAAATCTGTAGTGATAGCGAGGTTTATTGGGAACCAATGTAAACATTGTGCATTACATTGTGCAATCATTTACTTCATAACGATACGCTGAAGCAGAAAACTTTTCTATTCCCAGTTTAAAGGTGCATTAGGTAAGAATTTGCTATACATCAAGGCAAGGTCACTCTAAACAAATAGGGGCAGCATATCACCAGAGTAACCGCTAACTGCTGCTAACTGAAGCTGCTGGTAGCTAGTTAGCAGCAATTAGCCGTGGAGTTGATATCCAGATTGGGAGCTTGCATTGGTACTATGAGACAGGAGAGGATGGGGCTAGCTGGTTAACATGCTAACTACAGTAGATATCTCAGCAATACAACACACGGGCGTCGTTAACACCACCAGAACTGTTCATTTGTCGCATTCTGTCAGTCATTTTATTTAATTTTTAAATATGTTTTAAACAAAATTTCCTACATAGTGCACCTTTAATTATAATCTACCATTTATCAATGATGGTTATTATAAAGTGTTAAGAAAAGTAGTATAGTTATAGTATTGCATGACAAATGACAAACATGAGAAGAAAAGTAGGCAATTGTTTGTAAAAGAAACAATGACATTTATTTTTTTTTCTTAGCACTTTTCTTAATTAGTCGGTTGTGCCCATTGATCACATATAGTACAGTTAATATAAAAATGGCTTTTTAACTTTACACCCAAAGCAACAACGAAATGTTTTCTTAAAATATGTATGCTAAAAATACTGAGAAAGTATTTCCACTAAAAGTACTGGAGAATAGCTTGTGACTCTGCGATGATGACATGGCCGTGTGTCGCTGCCGCGGCTGACTCATCTCTTCACTCTCTCCTCTGTTTACCTCATGTAGTTCTTGTTGTAGGCACTTACCAGGGCATAACAGACCGCCTTCGCGAGGAGACGACACATCAGTCACCTCGGTTTTAATCAACCTGTTATATTTGTTTTCAGTCCGATGCATTTATTTCCCCGTCACCGATGCAATGAGAACTACACAGCATAAACAGCCATTTGGCAAATGTCCTCTCTTGATACACATTTTGTCGCTGAATTTCATTAAGCTTAATGTGACGTTGTAATCAAAAGTCGTCTGCTCCTTGCCTTAATTTAAAACCCATTTAAACCATTCAGATACAGAGGATTTGTCATTACATCAACATAATAGAATATATAACAATATTTCCATGAAAAATCAAGAATCCATTTTTAAATAGAAAAAAGGGGTGGGGGGGTATATTTCATCAAAAGGCTTACACCATAGTCACTGTTATTTGTCTACTCTACTAAATCTCCCTTCCCAATATAGACAGGTGTTATTACTGTATCTCTAACTCGTCTATGGAGGTTTTACAAAGCACAGACGGTATTGCTTGGGACCACACGTACAGTTCCACAACTCTGAACACATTTAACAGTCAATTACAAGAGAGTTGACCTTCGTCAATCGTCTTCACCTTCTTTCCTCGGCCGGCATTCCTGTCTGAATGGTACTGAAATATATCATTTTGCAGTAAATGCCCCTTCCTGGTTGATGTTAGCTCGGTTTGATGCAACAAAGCCACCACCTCAGCTAGGGTTGAAACTGGGAGAGCACTGAGTCTATTATAAACTGTTCCATCCCAGTCCGGTAATAGTTTTGCCTGTGTGTCTGAGCTGGGGGACCAGCAATGGGTAAGCCTTTGAAACAGTACTACAGATTCGTCCACCCCTGCCCATGGCCTCGTCCATTCAGTGGAGTTGGTGTGTGGTGCTCTACAAAGCTGCGCTCCTTAAAAGGCATTGTCAGATACATTTATGACTGTGGCTTTCACTTCCACTCCGCTTGGCAGTCCCTTCCCTGTAACCCACAGATTTGTAAAGAAAGGAGAGTGCATACCGGTAGCTTCCACTGGTGTCAACAAAGCTTTAGAGTCGCATTTCCTTATATCCCCATAAAGGTGGTGGTTCCTCAGAGACACATAAATGAGCAGGCACGCCACGGAAATCACTGCCAGGAGCACACCAAAGACGGTGATTACCGCTGCGTCCCATTTTTCTGTGTCCTTGGCTGCCAGCTCTAATCCCTTAGTGGTGACATTGACACATTTGGTGTCATGGTTGTAGTGGATGCTGCGCACATCCACGCAGACTTTGTAGTGAGTGGCGGGGCTGAGATGGGTGAGGTTGTAGACCTGGACGTCAGAGGGAACCCTGGTGGTAAACGCCGTGGTGGGATGCTCAGTGCCGGAGGCTGTGTACCACTTGATGTTTGGAGCCAGGGTGCCAGGGCCGGCCTTCCACGAAACCAGGATGGAGTTTGCCTCCACTGACTTGATTCTGACATTCAGGGACCCGTTTGCGGATTTGGGGAAATATCCATTCACCTCTACTGAGACAGATTTAAGATCAGCTCCGACTAGATTATGCGCAACACAGGTGTAAAGACCAGCTTCATTTACTGTGATATCATAGATGTCAAAAGTTCCCTCCGGGTGCATGTAGAACTTCTCCGACACAGTGTTAGGCAGGACCCTGGTCCCAGACGGGGTGATCCAGTAGATGTCCGGCTCTGGTTCAGCAAAGGCCCGACAATGGAGAGACACAGAGCTCCCATTCCGTGCTTTAATATGCCCAGGCATGCTTTCGGGAGAGATGAGTGGCAGACAAATCTCCATCATCTCCCTGAAGTGCACCTGTCGAACATGCTGGCCCTCGTACTCAGGAGGCTCCACACAGAACAGAGAATCAGGCTCCATGAAGCGAATGTTGGTTTTGTTCATGTTCATCCAGCGGACTACACAGTCGCACCGTATGGGGTTGCTATGCATGCTAACCTCTCGGAGATTAGGGAGGGACTCGACAGTAATCCTGTGGAGGGCACTGAGCGCATTGCCATTTAGCATTAGGGTTTCCAGGCGCGGTAGTTTGTAGAAAGCATTAGGATGGATATAGGAGAGTTTAGGGTTGTTGGTGGCTTCTATTTTTGTCAGCTCGGGGAGGTTATTGAGGGCAAAGCTGTCGATGGAAACTAGCTCTGGCATGCTATTAATCCCCAGTTCTTTCAGATGGAGCATATCCACAAAGTCCCCTCTCTGTATCCTTGTGATTGGGTTTTTATTTAGATCCAAAAACTTGAGATTCTTTGCATTTTTCAGTGCAGAGTGAGGCACCTCAGGGAATGTGTTATCATAGAAAGAGATGCTCTCCAGATTATCAAGACCGGCAAGCGCGTCATCAGGAAGCTGAGACAGGTTCATTCTGGTGAGAACGAGACTGTGGAGGTTACTGAGAGGTTTGAAGTTCATATCATCGATAGAAAGAACAGGGTTCTCGCCGATCATCAGGATCTCCAGATTGGGCATGGGTTCGAACCAATCTCTTTTAATGACCGTCAGCTTGTTAGAGTTGAGGTGGAGCCGCACAAGGTTGCTTAGACCCTGGAAAGCCATCGGGGAAATGGAGGAGATGAGGTTGTGATTCATGTAGAGCTCCTGGAGGTTAGCCACCTCAGCAAGACATTGGTCTGGCAGCTCTCGTATCCAATTTTCCTCCATGTGAAGGGAGAGCAGCTGAGGAAGATTCCCCAGATGGACATCGCTGATGGAGGATAAGTTGTTTTGCGATAAATCAATCTCTGTGATGTTGGCCAGGTAATCCAAGGGATGGTCAATCCGAGCAACATTGTTTGTTTGCAGTAATAGTACTTGTGTGCCCACTGGCAATTTCTCCGGCAGGCTAAAGAGTCCCAAGTCATTACAGTCAACTGTCTGTGCCTCCATGTACACCGAACTGGGAGAAAACCAGGGTCTAATCTCGCATACACAGAGCTTTGGGCAATCTGGCCTCTCCTCTGTAGCCACAACAAAAGAGGCCATGGCCAAGCCAACAAAGAGATCCACAAATGACACGTCCTTCATATTGGACCGATTCCCTCCAGTAAGAAATTGGTCCTTGTAGATTAGGTGGTCTGAGCTGTTAACTTCACAAATAATGAATCATTTGCTGCAGCTGCTGAGGCGATTGACTCACCGCCCCCCTGCCACAACCACCAACAACCGCAGCAGGGCTCCCGAGGGTTTTTTTGTCTTGCTGTGTAGACGCCCTTGGATGTAATGACCAATCACTCAGTGTTGCCTGCTGGTGTCAGGGTTCAGGGCCGAGGCTGCAGTCAGGCAGACTCGAGAAGGCGGTAGTGGGCAAATAGGAAAACAATGGATGGAGTGATATTAAACCTCAAACGACTTGTGTTGGGCACATTTATAGGTATCCATGAAAAATCTGCTCTTTAAAAATGGATGTCCTCATTCATTGATGGCCGTTACTAGCTTCCAGAGTCCACGGCCCAGTCCATTCCTACCTGTGTAAGACAAACAAGACAGAGAGAGGCTTGGCATGAGTATTACATGATATTGCGGTGGTCAGGGAATGAGAGAAGGATTTGGTCATATTGACATTTGTTATAGGCACACTGATGCATGTTGACATTTGTACAAGCTCCCTTCAAGACATAGAACCATGGATTTACATCTGTTTGACCTTCTAGACTTCATTCGGGGGACTTAACGACCTGCCCCCCGCCCACCCGTTATGGCATTCAATCCTGATGTTGGCCGTGTGAGTCTATTATTGGTGAAAGAGAAGGCTTTATTAAGATTCTTAAATGGCAGACATGCCAGGGCTTAAGCATTAGCCTTTAGGCCAAGAGCTGCTTAAAGGAATATGTCGCTCACTATGGCAACACGTAAGCGGGCTGCCGATGACGCACACCACGCAGAAACAGTAAGGCTGTACATGCAAACTAAGCATTTGACACAGATGTGGTTCACACCCGAATATGCAGCAAAGGGACAGCCAAGGGAATTGTATTTAATGTGTTGACATAATTAATCTGTGTGCAATCAACAAATCTGTACGCTAATAGGATTTAATATTTGGGAAAATTACCAGTCATGCAGTTCAGCAGTGGCCACACATTGCAAACAGCAATGTTGAGGTTTTAACACACAGAGGAACACATACACACCCACCCACACACACAGGCCTGAAGGGAAAACATACATAATTATGATTCTGTGCGATCAGACACGCATGTTAACCAATAACAATAATGAAATCTCAAAAACAGATTTCCACAGGACTTATCTGTGGATCCTGCTAAATGACATTTCCTATCCCCACTCTCCATGTTAAAGAACAAGCAGTAGTTTACTCTCGAATGAGCAGAGAGTAAACACGATGAATCATCAGCACTTTGCGTCATCACTCACAGGTGTGTCACAGAAACCAGTAAGTGCACAAATTAATTAGCTTTGTATTAGAAACTAGTGAATGTCTGTTGTGGGAACTTTTTGAGGCAGCTATATTAGTGGGTTAGATTAGACGGTAAGAGGGTCGAGGTTAAATATACTGCCCTATATAGCAAATATGGAAAGACTTTGTACACAACCCTTGTGTTAAGGGGATGAAGGATCAGGGCTGTGACAGATCTTATTTAGATTTGATATGTACAGAAAAGGGCTGCAGAGATAAATACAATTTTCAAGTTATACCGTGGTGTAAAGCTGACAGCTATCATACCGTGTACCTTTGCTTAAGTATGGCGCTGAATTTCAGTGTAGGATTGCAGTTAAAAAGAATTAAATATCAAGTTTCATGTCTGTCAGGACACAACATTCCATGAAATAATGACAATGAGTTTGTTCAGCTAATAACCATCTCAACCGTTGCAACCCTAATGCAGAACAAAACTGTGTATTACACAATGTAGTTATGCTCACACTGCAAGTAGGTTTGCAGCAATATACAAGTTTTAAGGTATATCATGGTACAAATACTAAAGGTAACGATATCATGTACATTTGCTTTTCTAAGGTATTGAAATCTACTGTACTACTGTATATATTTCAAGTTCATAATAAGTCTCATGTCTGTCAAGACCGAGGGCGATCTTCAACATATGCAATTTAGGCATTGTAATAGGGGGATTAGCATGAAGTCAGATTACATAATTACATTGGGGAGCAAAAAGCGTAACGCACTTGAAAGGGACAGAGTCTGTGTTAATCCACAGCCCTTAATGCAAAAATACTCATCATAAAACACACAATAAGGTCAACCTATCAAATATGCATCACATCCACAACTCCAACACCATATCAATCTCTTGACATGGTTTCATGTGTTCCTTAACAAATACACATTGTGTATAATGACCTGATTAATAATGTAAAAGCTACCTTGTGTATTTTATATTGATTTATTTAGAGCCGTGATATTTCCTGAGGTGGTTATCACAACGTTAAAACCTGATACCACTGTAATCCTTGGTCACAGGTTTCTTGACTTGTTTCACTGACAATCAACGAGGATACTGCCTAGTGTGAATTAATAGTGATTGAATTAATACTTAAATTAACAGTGCTGTTATGAAACAGGGCACATTTAACAATTAAATCTTAAACAAACATTACAGTCTCGACAGCGTGAGCAGATTTTGCCCTTTGATTATCTGTCATTTACAGTGTAGCAGAGGCAAATATTGATTAAACTGTCTGTGAATATCTTCATGCGAGAAAAAAAAAATAACACACTGCAGAGGACAAATAGAACTGTGATACATCCTCCTCCATCAAGTCTTTTTTATATTCAGAGTCCCTTTTACCATCATATTATCCAGTCTCCATCGTCTGAAACTCCACAGCTGAAGTGTACCATGTAATTTGTCATATGTAACCGCCTCTTACCGAGCAGATGGGTTCGATGGTGCTTGTGATATTTCTGGCCTATAAGAGCGCGCACCACATCATGGGAAAAGTCAAGAGAGACAGGGGATGAAATGGAAAGAATCGAGGGAAGAAGTGTGACGGCAGCTGGGAAGTGAGAACAAGGAAGGAAAGAAATGGGTTCATTTCATCACCCTTGCTGTTTCCACCTCAGTGGCCACAGGGGAGATGCGAGGGGAAAAAATAGAATAATAGAAATAAATATATATATACACATACATACATAGACAAAAGAAGGTAGAAGAAACGCTGCAGTTGGCCCCGCTGGCCAATCCAAGGGTTCATTCCTCAACCTCTGCTCCAGCACTGGCTGGAGTCTGGTGTGGAGGAGCGAGGGCAGACACTGAGCTGAGGATGGAGACCGAACGAGAGGAGGGGGGGTATTATTTTTCAAAAGCACCTGGCACTTTAATAAGCTGCAACATCCAGAGCGTTGTGATAAACAGGGCTTAGCCTCTCTCCCTCAGCACTGGCTCTTCATTGTGGGCTGATCCGTGCCCTGGAAACACGGGCTGGAGTCTGTGATCCAGCCGACAGCGCTCGGGTCTCACCTCTGCTCGCTCTGGCTTATTGTCTCTCTGGTAATCACAACTGCGAGCAATGTAATGTGTTCAGGTTGCTGGTATAACTGTTATTTGTCTGACCAGTGACTCTTGCTTCCATTCTGCGATCCAAATTTTCTGTAGGTACTCCAAAATTAAGGTCTAGGAACTGGAAAACTCATTGTAGAATAAGACAACGACTTTAAATCAGGTATTACTTTACTGGGAAGGATATTACTGTTAGAAAGGAATTATTGAAAGAAGCAGATTGAGAAAAAAGATGTCTTGTGTTTAATGTTAATGTCTGGTGTCCCACATTGGCGAAAAATCTAGGGTGGGATTAGGAAGGCTTTACTGGACAATTTGCAAGATGTTGTGGACGGCAAACACAACATATTTTTCTGCTAATTAGAGAGGATCAAATAATGTTATGATAAGCCAAGTTCATGAAAATCTTGATTTTAGGCCTGGGTGTAGTGGTTACTGTGTGAATTATTCTTTAAAAATGTCCCTACTTTGACTGTGGCAGCAGAGTTACAGTTACGACCAATGTTGGGAATGGTAGTGAAGAGGCACATTATTTTCTTTATTGATTGATCGTTTGCCTATAGAATGAAAGTCAGGGTCTCCATCTAGACTTCACAGACCCAAATCTGACACATATTCTTTGCTTTGTTCACCCAAAGATCAGCTAAAAAACAGGAAATGTTCCCGTTCAAGAGGCTGTAACCCAGCAATTTTTTATCTTAAAGGTGCAATATGTAGGAATTTTACTTCAAAGCATTAAACAAAAATCGCAAAAAATACAAGGAAACACTCCCCTGTGCTCCGAGCCTCCAGTCAGGTTCGGGGCCAGCTAATGTGGCTGCTAAGTACACCGCTAACTAAGCTAACTAGCTAACTGCAGCTACAGTTATAAGCAGTTAGTTAGATTTGCTGCCCCCTATTTGCTGAATTCGACAGCTGGCCAATTTTTACACATTGCACCTTCAACGAAATTACTTCAAATTGATTAAGTACATTGTTGTAAATTGTTGCAGATAATGTTTCTGAAGACTAATCACTCCAGCTCTGGTTGTTAATAAAATCAAATTATTTAAACATTTCCAACCATTCAGTTTAGAGGATAACATGATAATGAACTCATTATCTAGTCACCCTAGCGTTGCAGCATTCTTCTAAACAACTGAAGTATATGGGTACTTGTTTTAAAACGTAAAAAAAAAAACAACCTACAAAAATAACTTGGTTCCAGGCAGCTTGGCTGGTAAAAGTCTCATAGGAGCCCAACAATCCCAAATTGATTTGAAAAGATGTTATTTACACTTTTTTTGAGACAGAATCGTGACTTTAGCTGATGGGCTAAAACTGTAAACAGTGTCTTTATACAATTTATTATCCCATATTGAATTTTAAAGCCTGATAAATGGCCTCATGTGATGTCACTTGAGTTACCATCTGGCTGTTTTGTTTGAAAAATAAGCAAGAAAGAGATAATTTACCATCGTCCGTAGTCCACCCTTTATCTCCGCTTGAGGCTAACGGCTCAAGGTTACAATAGCTGCTACTAGCATAACACCTGAATCAATTTGCATTGTTAATGTAGGCGCCAGGTTTTGACAAGGAAGAATAATGTATGGAATACAGAAAAGCTATAACCTTCTGCTGCATCGATTCTAATCTTTTCTTTTTTTTCCCAAACTTTTCATCTTATAGGAGCTTGAGGTAAAATCTGTGGACTACTTTGGCATACAATATCTTATTGCACACTGCGTTAAAACTTTGTTAAGTCGACCCATTAGATTGTTTAAAATGTTCTCTTTAGAATAATGATCTACTTAAATAATATAATACGGAATGAATATCCGAAGGACTCACTTTTTCATTCTGCATTTATCTCGCATTGAATCCAACGTGGGCCTATAATGGAATTGTACTCATGTTAAGGGCAGATTTACCACAAAGCGCTTACTTTGACATCCAGCCTATGCATTTAAAACAGAGATTTAGTTTCAAATTATTCGCAGTGATGCTAATTTCCAGATGTATGTCTCTGAAGCATCACCGGATTAAACGTTACACCCCTTTCATTGTCACAGAAATCAAAACCTTTTACGTGTTGTGGACAAATGTATGTAAATAAGGTTTGATTTAAAGTCGTCTGGATGTCAGCAGGTCCCAGTAAAGGGCTGTCGTAGAGAAACATTGGCGCGAAAGAAGCATTCGCCATCCAAGCAGAGTCGGTGACTTAGTTACATAATAAAACAGTTTGGAGTAAAGACAATCAAGGCTGGATGGCTGACTGTGTAACAAAGCCAATGAAATGTTTTGACAGTGCGTGCCTTCAGATTATCTGCATGTAAATGAAAAGTGGAACATCCGCGGAGCTTTCTTATTCTTAATCAAGATGTGTGTGAGAGGCTTTCGACAACACAGCCTCCATTAAGGATGCACAAATAGAAATAACGCACCTCGCCGCACTTTGTTATAAAGTTGAAATCCTGTGCCGAACTGCATCCTCTTAAGTGAACAATCCTAATCATCCACAGGCAGTTGAACAGGGAAATTGGTATTGTGCGACTGCATTATGCGAGGCCTAGTGAAGTCTATAATCTTGGAGGCCTTGCACCGTGACTGCTGTGACTACAGAGTCCACACAGCGCTTGTACCAACCTATTAGTAAGAGGGCCAGTCGAGCTACCCAGCCGCAGCCCCCCACACACACCCACTGCTACGAAGTACAGCTAATTTCACACAATCCGCTGCTCAGTCGCCGGTAATTGAGGTGGAGGGGAAAAGGGAGAGGGGCGATCTGAAGGACAGAATGACTTGCCGGGGGAGGAACTTGTCGTAGTATCACAAGTGGTGCATTAACCTCTGGCGACCCTGAAATGCTGTCGTTGCGGGAAATATTGACCATGAAGCGGAAGGATTAGCCAAAACGCAGTTAAAAGGTGGGGGGAAAACAAGGACTTCGAAGAAAAAAAAAGACAAAAAAAAGATTGTTGTGGTGCATTAAGTGGCAATAAATTGGCTACGCAACTGTTGGACCAAGAGAAATGCGGTTAATATGGCCGCGGCAAATAGAATTCAAAGACGGATGCTTGTAATCTGCGCCTGGAAAAGCCTCTGGAAATCTTCAGCGGAGAGATACATAATCAACAGCCGGTAATTTGACCCGGAGAGCACGAAATGGGATCTCTTGCAACCTAATGTCTAACTGCACTAACGCATTACGCCTCAGCTTTGACATTTGCTCGAGGAGCCAATGGAAGCCTTTTATAGGTCAGGCTAAGGTGTTCACTCATGGAGCTAACACGAGTTCCCAGGTGTCAGAGGAAGGCGGGGGGGCAATCATTCAAGCGATGGTCTCCAAAGCACCTCCATTACAGTAGGAGGCTGACAGACTAGCCCACAGGCTTTTCACTTTCACTAGTGTTAATCTCGACTGTGAACATTACAGCAAGCAAGCTCCTGGTATCTAGTTTGTTTCAGGACTGCCCCAACTATGTCCAATACATCGGTTACTTGCCAGCAGCTCTATTGTAGGTTAGTTGGCGACCACACAACACTAAGGACAACACAGAAATACTTATATGATGATATATGAAGAATTTACTAGCATACACCTATGAAAAATAATTGATAGTACTGTGGGTAGAATGATTAAATGGGAAAGACAAATATTATATCAAGTCGAACAGTCTGGTAATTTCAACAAATGACATCACTTTACTGTAACACAGCTTTAAAATGCCCTATGCCATATCATGATACAGCGAAGTCTAAATGCTCAAACGGTGTACAGTCTCATGGCTCACCACAACAATTACTATTGTTTATATTGCACAGCCCTAACATGAGTAAGCAATCTTGACTCTGATTGGCTTATGTTCTTGTGTGTTTGACCAAGATGCATACAAAGTCGGACATTTTACAGGTACAGTTTAAAATCAACTCGTCTTTGCTCTCTGGTGAACAAACTTTGAGTCGCTGCTTCTATATTAGGTCAAACCTATTTTCAATTTCTTGTCACTGATCAGCCAACATTTACACAACGATACAGTAATCCGTATCAATAAGATAATATCTGCTACTATAGTAACAATCACAATATTTGTCGACGATAACCTTCAGGTAGAAAATCTCTACATCACACACTAGCTTAGACACAATGCAATTATCTTTTTTTTAATGAAGTTATTTCAAAGTGTCTTTCATATCTACTAGAATACTTTTAGTGCTGTTCGTCCAAGATGTGTAGAGGCGCTACCAAGGCAGCACAGTTCATCAGTGTTACAGTTACGGCTAAAAATGACAAAAATAAAAAAAATATGTCGCTGATTTCAGCAATGCAAATAAACCACAAGTTGTTGAGCAAGGACTCTTGGACTACAAAAGCCTTGCCAATTAGTTTGTTACCAGTTCATATTACAAGTCAATAAGTTATTGGATCCATTGCTAATATAGAAATATATTGATTATAACCACTTTAAGATATATCTATATTTCAATCTGGCATTTTTCATTTTTTTAAAGTGTTGCTCCACCACCATTAAAAGTTGGAAGCTCCCGTCACAACCACTAATCTGTGTATTTATTGTCATTTTCCAACTGAGAAGCTGTTCAGAGGTGTCATTGCATCACCATTTTAAACTGGTGTGTCTCCAGTCCTTGTTAGGCACTGACTCCACTCTTAATTAGTGTGACATTTGACTGAATAACTTGGAATCTGTCCTCATTAAAATGCTGCACGTTGAGGTTACTCCTGTTGCCAGGTAAAACAAAAAAAAAAAAAGGAAAAGAAAAGAAAAGAAAAAAAAATCAAATAACTGTCTTATTTGTTCAGTGCTAATGACACACAGGCGCATTCTTTCTTTGTCGCGGGGATTTTATAACTTATTTGGCCAAAACTTGATATTGGGAGATAATTTGCTCTTGTGTGGAAATGGCAGCAAGCTCATTATGATATGCCCCAACTGGGACGATGCTACATTTTAAGAGGTTCAGCCGCTGTCAAGGTGAAAAGCTTTTCCATCCAGATCTTGGCAACACCTCACGCTCACTATCCCGTCGGGCTGCCTCCATTATGCTAACACTGTGGCTGGTGCGGACAGTAATGGCACAAATACAGTTTGATTAGAGACCAGTGAGATATGACCACTTTAAATTAATGAGTGTGCACAGTAGGGGCAGAAAGCGTCGGTCCTGGTGGCTCTGTGGCGCTAATTCAGGCAGGCCTGACTCAGGTCGGCCGGGCAGCCAAACAGCCTGCCAGAGCTGTTTGTTTTATGCTGTTTATTGAAATGAGTTATAAATCCTCCCCGTCGCCTTGCGAGGGCTCCGACGCGCTTTAGGGTTAGAGCAGGGGGGTACGTAGAGGCGACCGCTCAGGTCGGGGGGCGCTCGTCGATGCCCTGCCCGCGTTGCGACAGGTTGACATACAGTTTGTGCAAAAAAATTACGATCATTTATTCTACAAAAACCAAGTTCCGTGTGGCACATGGCTGGAACCGAGAACTGAGCTGAGGAATAAAAGCTAGATGCAGGTTTTTGTGGGAGCGTACTGGCCCTCCGGGAGATGATTATGAGGCCTGCACTGTTTAAGTAGTAACAAGGCAGTATCGCATCTGCTGAAAGGTAGACATTACACTCACTGTGGTAAAACTGGGTGGAAGACATAAAGGTCAGACGTAAGTGGAAAGTAGGGCGCAGCCGAATTGCCTCCTCTTTCAGGAGAATAGCCCATGTATTGTAGAAATGGTTCGCTGGGAATTTTGATCCACTGGTAATAAGCCTCGCAAGGCTTTCTTCTCCGAGTCACCCCCCTCTCCTCTCCCCCTCTCAGGCTCTTTCTTCTCTCTCCCTCCCCGCTCTCTCATGCGCTCTTTCTTACGACACCGCGAGCCCCACATCTCTCTTTATAAACCTTGTCCTTTTCATTTCACATTTGTCTCCTCTTTTCAAACCCTCCGAGCCAACATTCCTTCTCATGTTCTCCATTTACATCACGATCCATCCGAGTGACGGACTATGGAGGAGCTAGGCATTTAATTTAGTCTCCCTGCATTTTCAGGTTCCTCTCTTTCTCTCCGGCCATCCTACTGTCTCGCTGCTCGTTCGCTGCCGGCCTAATTGCCTTCTCAATACTTGTCACCCCCACTGTGCCAAATCTAGCCTATCTGCATACCGTCTGACTGTCTCCCTCAGTAGCAGCTATTTCCTAATTACCAATGTCCATGTCTGTGAGGGCTTCTTTTTGGCCTGTGCAGCTTTGACGTTTTTGTGGTAACCCCTCCAGGACGTGGACTAGTCGTGTTCGAGTGTCAGAGCCGCTGCCACGGCCAACTGCCTTCCACCCGGTACAATGAATTCCACATGTTCTTTTTCTTCACTCCACCATCTTCATCTGCCCAATTAATGCAGCAGCAGTTTGCACCTCTGGCATCACTATTTAAAACACAAATGCTATAAATCTATTTACAATCACAATAATGCCAAATGAGACGTGTCTGGCCTGTTGACGCTGTTTAAACAAATCTCCAGTTTGGTGATGTAGACTTTTATTTTCAATATTCCTTTATGACTCAAGATATAAATAAAAAATATTTAAAAACGAATTCAATTGGATTATCTGAAAAAGGAGCTGTCAAGAAGCTAAAAATTGCATTTTTTAGACCGAGATCCTCTGAAACTGCAACACTTTTCCTCTCAATGCACTGTAGACTTGAATTTTGTCTTCCAGGGTTACCTGTTTGTATCAAGTTCATGCTAAGCTAATTAATATATGGCTGTTCTGTCTTGGGTTGACACACACCATGTCTTGTGAGGTCAATGCCAGGACTCGGATGAGGTGAGGCGGCTTGTGAATGCTGAAACAATCGAAATTAAATGACTATGTAAAAAGACAATTTGCGTTTCTTTGTAGAAGGTGTTCCTCTTTCTGGGGTTCATTTCCGTATATAATGTCACAGCAAGGACAATTAAGTGGGAGACACTTTGGGTGGACTCTGGACCCTCTGGGTAAGCCCCTAGGTGGATGGGGGCCCTCAGGAAGGCTCAGCTGTCCCTCCCTCTGCCCTTCACCCCATTGATTTACCATTACACTTCCTCTTAGGTAAGAGAGAGTCCATTAAAGGGAGCCTTTTATGCGGTGTGTATGCATAATGAAGCTTCCTGTACGTAAGTGTGTGCATGTAGGAGCGGGCGGAAACCACGAATGGTCATGAATCAGCGGTGAGTCGGCTGTTAATGTAAAATCAATATTCCAAATTAACCACAGGACCCTCATCTGTGATTTTTAAGCCCATTTCTGGGGAAGACGTGCCCTTGGGCCTACTGAGAGAGAACACACATGCTGCACTATTGAACGCTGTAGCACGCCCACCTGCACTCACGCACAAACACACACACACACACACACACACACACACACACACACACGAGAGACAGAAATGCACAGATAGATGCATGCATCGCGCACGCACAACTTGGCCGACAGCGTCCTCGCAGAGCGCGCTGAAAACAAACCGAGATCATTCGCATAATGCATGCATAACTCAACCGCACAGTGGAAGAGCACAGCTAGGTCCCCTTGTCTAATGCACATCGTGCTGCATCTATTAAAATTAAGCCAAGGTATCCAGCTTAAGGCTGCCGCTGATAAGGTCAAAGGCGTAGCGAACATTCCAACACTCATTTCTCCGGCAACATAATCGCACTCACTCTTGACAAAAATCTGCATAATGTTTCATGTATAGCTGGTAGCCAGAATGAGAGAGGGAGGTGTGAGGAGAAGTGGGGGGTGGGGGGGGGAGATGCAGCCAGCGGCAGATCCCTCAAAGTCAGAGCCAAATTGAATCTGCAGGTGCAAATGTGGCATGTGTGCTGCCTCTGAGATGCGCAGCTATCTATATTTATATGAATAATATATGGCTGGTCAAGGGGCCACAAGCCTGCAGGGAATAAGTTCCTACGGCAGACGGAATCAATCATTATACGCCACTGAAATGCATTTATCGCTGGCTCGGACCTCTTTATTATGATTTCATGGGGGTTTTATATGGGCTTTCTCTTTCTGTTTTCGTCCCCAGCATCTCCTCCTCCTCCTCGGCTGAAACAGATGAAAGATAAGGCGCTCGGCGGCTTTGTGTCCATTGAAAGGTTTAGTAGCACGACAAGACAGTAATTGCCACGTGTATATGTGCATTTTGCCGCGCGCGCGTGCATATATGCAGGCTGGCGTCATCCATCCGTGAGCGCTCGGTTTCGCTCTCGTGATACAACATCCTCCCGAGCTTTTCATTAGTGCACCGAGGGCCTATACGTATCAATCTGAGTGCAGAACAGATGGACGGCACAGCAGTAGCCCTTAGATGTCCTCCTTCCTCTCCGCTCATGTTTGAAACTGCAATATGGGCATATGTCCCTATCATGTCTAGCTCTGATATGAATCTGCAGAATAGCAGACTAATTAGTACGTAATAGCTTTGATGTTTTTTTTTGTTATAATTATTATTATTATATCATCAGCATTGGTCTACCTGACATTTATCTAATACACATGATCGCAATCGTGTTTTAGTACCTCTTTTGTTAAAGTGGTGTGGATCCAGCACACTCTACAGCATGTGCTAGCTAAATACCCCAAAAATGCTAATGCAGGAGTAAATGTCATTGGACACAAAGCGAGCGCCGCATCCCCGTCCTGACCTTTTGATACGGGCCGCAGACACCAAAATGTCATGGTTGCCGCCATCAAACCACGTTTTGATCCTTTTGTTTCCCCCTTTTTTTTTCGTATGTTCCAGCACTCCTCCGTCCACCAGATCCGAGACCGAGCGGGCACACCACTCCCCTGTTCACTGTTCCCTTTACCCTCTGCTTGTGCTTATTCCACTTTAATGGGTGCCTGTGTTTGTTTGGGAACACGATGCTATCAGAGAGCCTATGCATGGCTGCACTGGCTGATCCCCCCGCAGCCGTCTTGTGAATATGTTTACATGAATTTCGCTCAGGAGCCCCCATTCCCCCTCCCCCGCGATAGATCCTGGGGCATCTTGTTATCGCCATTATGGGAGGGACAAAAAAAAAAACATCTTGAGATTAATGCGATTTTGATGGCGCTTTAATAGTATGAACTCCACTTTGACTCTGAACCGGTTGCAGCGCTCTGCAACCCACACATCCACTCACCTCCCGGGGAACCTGCTGCCCTCCGCCTATAGAGAGAAATTAATATGGAACACCTACAGCGCCTATCGTGCTCTCCAAGCCTCCACAAGGCCACTGCAGGCACAATACCTTTCTCCCTCTCCCCCCGCCCGCCACACTGCTTCTCACTATTTCACACGCGGATCGATAGGCAATTCGCAAAGCCACTCGGTTTAAGCGTATGACTTAGTACGGACATGTAATATTGATTTGTTTTGAACAAATGTGCCCAAATTAATAAGGTGACCCATTACCGCTTATGCTTCACCGGTCTCACCAGCGGTGGGTGGGTGGGGGGTGGGGGCTGGGGTCTGAAACTTGGCTGTAACATTATGATGTGAGGGCAAGCTTTCAGGGGCACTATGTAGTTAATTTAACACATTTATTTTTCGGTAACTGAACAAACAGGAACATAAGGTCCCCAGAACACTGTCTGAAGCTAGAGAGGTGGCAGGGTCTGCCACATGTAAACAAAGTATAACAGTAGGACACGTTCTCGTGTGTCTTTGTTTATTGGGTTGATTTAGTCACTTATGCTTTTCTGTTTTTTACCAGTGTGAGGGAGTGACTGCAAATGTAGCTGTAGTGTTGCCATAAGAGCACAAGCTTAAAGGGGCACTATGTAGTTTTGAGGCTAGACGGGTGGCAGGGTCCGCCAAATGTAAAAGAAAAAAAAAAAAACCAGAATGAAATTGAGTTGATTTGTGTGTGTGTGTGTTTTGTTGGTTCCATTCATTCAGTCATGAAAACAGAGCTTGTTTAAGTAAAGATCGTTCTCTTCTCTCCCCAAAACCAAGCAGAGCTCCTTTAATAGCTAACCTCGCAAAACATTCTTTGGGTGAGGGGTGCCTTCGATGTTTAAGCAGGAATAGCCTTCACAAATATTTGAGCACGGCAATGTAAGCGAACGGCCTCGGCTCGATCGGCAGGAAGTCAAATCATCCTGGAACAATGCGTGGTGTGTGGGCCGAGAGGGTTTTTTTTTTTTTCTTTTTCTCAGCGTGCCGCCGCGTCTGATGCGAGGGGCACCGTGGCTCCTCATGTGGCATTTGACCGTGAGTTTCAAAGCGAGCAGCTGCTTTGGGGTGAGTCATTCGCACTGTGGAGGCCAAAATCTATTGTATCCATCACCGGGAACAAGCAGCAGCAACACATACACACACACACACACATACACAGAGAAGATTACAGCAGTCACATTGAGCAGCCCCCTTGGTGAAAATCCCATTTGTCATCATCGGCCATTATCTGTTTATCTGCCTTTGAAACATTCATGAGTAACACATCTGCTGCTGGATGACATACATTTTGGACAGGAGAGAGGGTGTGAGATAAAATGGGAGGGAGGGGGAAAGAGAGAGAGAGAGAGGGTAGAGAGACGCCCCAATGCAGTTAAGGGATTAGTGAATACCCCCCCAACTCTCCCTCTTTCTCCTTCCCCCTCTCTTTCTCTTGCCAGCCGGATCCCTGGATGTGTGGGTGTGCGGGCACAAGCAGGTGAAGTGGTGACGGTGAATGCGCTCCAGGATGACTCTCGGTGGCAGCGTTAATTCCCGCAAAAGCCCCCTGGATGCAATGGTGGAAGCAAGTGTGTGTGTGTGTGTGTGTGTGCGTGCGTGCGTAACACACTTTCGTGGCGTGTGTCGGTAACGACTTCTCTGTTTGCAACAGGAAGGTTTAGAGGAGAGAGTGAAGAGGAGGAGGAGGAGGGTGGAGGGGGGGTCGGCCACCATTCTGTGGATTTCTTCGAGACGTGTCTGGTGTGCGCTCACTAAGCTGGACCCGGGGACATGAGACTGCCAGTCCATCAGTCCACACACACACACACACACACACACACACACACACACACACACACACACACAGATTTCCTTAACTAATTTGGCTCTTAGCCGATCGTGAATCCGGTGCGGCTGAGGCGCATCCTGCATAGTTGCGCAAAAGCGCGTCTCCGCGTCAAAAAGAGGGGTTCGAGGCCACTGATAAGCACAATTATCCTGCTACATGATCACTAATTCTTGTAAACACTTCAACGAAACGACGCGCCTTTATGAATTCCAAGGCGACAGATTTGGTAAAACGTCCCCGATTCACTGAATTCAGGCGTTTTTTCCCCCATTAACTTGGAAAATGCGCTGCGCAGACGCGACCGCGCGGTCCGTGTGAAATGTCAGGAACACATTTGAGGAGTAAAGCAGAGTAACTTACCCGATTTCACCATCGCAGCCTCTCAAAGCAGCAGTGTGTGTGTGTTTTGTTTTATTTATTTTTTTTCTATATTCCCATCAAGCGCGCTGCTCCAATGACGAGGGAGCCCCAGCGCGCAACATAAAGCCAGTCAACAATGCGTGGTCTTCTTATTTTCACGCAGCTGATGAGAAATCAGTCCGAGCCTCTGGTCCACACGGCGAACCAAAAAAAAGAAAGAAAGGGGGAAAAAGAAGCGAAGTCCAAAAGCAGGTTGGAGAGACTCTGGAGAAGAGATTCATGTGTTCCCTGTGCCCTTCCCTTCCCGTCTTCACAGCGGCTGTTGAGGGCGCATCTCTCCCCCTCGATCAAGTGTCAGGCGGACCACATAGATGCGCCGCCGTCTCCTCAGCAGTCATTAATATCAGAACAAACCCCGACTCTCCAGAGAGCAGCCAATAGCGTCAGAGAAGCGGACGAGGTGCGCGCAGCGTCCCTGCTCTGGTTGGCTGAGAGCAGCCGTCAGTCATCTCCCAGAAGCCTGTTCTCATCTATGTCTTCTTCTGTTGGAGGTGAAGCACACTGCAAAAAATATCCATAAAAGCAAGTCAGGATAAAGAAAGAGAAAACAAAAGATAAGTGTCTGTAAAAATACGCTTTAAGCCATTGTGAGGCTTTTTGATGCTTCTACTCAGGCATCTTTGCTTTGGTCGGTATTGTCTGACCACACAGCTACAGCCCGACCAACAAGAATATCAAGCGTGCTGGATATTGATCGGTGTGCTCTGAGGTCAGGAGTGTGGGAGGCACACAGCAGGATGCGCTGTAACCAAACACTTCAAGTATTTGGAGAGGCCAAGGACCAGTGGTGGAAGTGTGATTTGGATCCTTCACTCGAGGAAGCGCCCTGGAATACAAGTAAAAGTCGTGCCGCTGTGAGTGTTAGTATGTTGTATATTCTAATATAGAGTTATATTCTAATATACAAATATTTACTTTTTCCATACATGAATAAACAAGCTGTTCTCCCCCAAAACACTGTTTGCAGCTAGAAAGGTGGCAGGGTCCGCCACATATAAACAAAGTAAAACATTTTAAAACTGTGTTGTTCTTTAAGGTCAGTTTGTTCGTTCAGTGTTTTTCGGTCATGAAAGCAAAGCAAAGATAGATTGTTTATCTCTTTAGTTTGTTTGGGCATAAAAACAACAGTCAAAGATCTCTTACTCTTTCTCCCAATGATAAACTGCATAGTGCTCCTTTAATATGTAGCTAATTTAAATTGTTGTAGAAACTATAGTAGGACTTAGTGGAGTCCAAGTATTGAATACCCAGAGGTTAAAATGTTAGTGCACAGCCACAAAGTTTTGCCTCCACTGCCTCCATTTCACCAATTTATTATGTCCGTGTCGTTTCGGGCTATTTGCCTTCAACGGAGCATGAAAAGCACAGTATTTCTTCAGAATTGTAGTGGAGCGGAAGTGTAAAGTAACACAAATTGGAATTACTCGAGAACCCCCAGGTCTCTACAGTGTGTATGTGAGTTCAGTATTGATGGATGAGTAAATAATATAATTCCATGGAGGCTTTTTCTTTTGTGTGGAGCGTCCAGACTGATTTTTCAAGCATTAATTCACATCAGTTTATTCTACTGCTTAGAAGTGCTATACACAAGAACTGGCCACCTGTCAAATTCATTCTCAAAACCCACAGAGCATATCACTAGAGTAACGGCTAACTGTCACTGCTGTTAGCTAGTTAGCTCGTTCAGGAGAGCATCTGCTGGTCCAGTGTCGGTGTTTACACCACTCACACAGGAGCTTTGGGCCGGAACGGGCTAGGTGGTTAGCATGCTAACTTCAGTAGATATCTCTGTAACACAACATGTAGATGTTAAGAAATGTTTTGTTGACATTCTGTTGATAACGTTACGTATTGCCCCTTTAACAGGCATTATTGAGTCTTAGTGTTTGATTTGAAAATGTGTGGTTAACAGCAGTGTGTACAGCTGCTGTCATATGTTCTAACATGGCATCATTTGCAGCCATCTGTAAATCTCTGATGCTTAAAAAAGCTTGGGATTAACAATATACATGGCATGTTTATATTATCGGTTATTTGACTTAACAAGCACAACATAAAAAAACTTCAATACAGTAGATGGTTGTGTGCACCTAAAACGTTAGTTTGTGGTCCACCAATAAACAGAAGGAGTAGAATTTGGAATCTTCCATGATCCTTTATCTGATGATCTGCACCAAAGGTTAATGGGGTTTTTCTGGGGGCTGAGACCCATCCTCCATCAGAGTTTAATTGAAATCCGTTCAGTCATTTTTGTGTAATGCTGATCACAATCCAACAATCTAAGTGGACACGGATGGAAACGTAATCTCAAAAACTTTACCTATACCAGTATTTCCATCACAGAGTTTAACTGCTTGACACAAGATGTCTCCTGAAGTTACATTTTTGACCACGACTGGCTTCCGAACTCATGATCGTCACAATTCAGGATGTCACAAAACCCTGCTCACTCTGACGCATCTTTAACTCTACTCTAAGGTGCGAAACCTTCCTCCTTGAGTAGATGAAGGTGAAAACAGCTCACTGCACACATTATTGTGCACAGTGAAGCTCAAACATCAATGATGAAACAATCCACAAACATTCTGGAGTAGAGAGGCAGTTTAATAACTCACACTTGTGAATGCAACAGCTAATATCTTAAATATAAATGTTTATTCCAATGTTAAGTAAAGGTACTTCAGTCATTTACTATGTTATTGCACGGTATGACTTATCGTAGTTTCCCAGTTAAATAAGAAATGTCAAATAAAGCAGCTGAGTATTATATTTTGATTTGCCACTGCTTCCATTTCCTAATAGCCGTCAGCGCAAGTACACTGATGCTGCTGCTTTTCCGGCCGCGGTAGCTGGGAGTTAAATTCATGGCAAACACTTGCAGCCTGGCCAGCAGCTGCCACTCTCTGTGTGCAAAGTACAGTACGTCCTAGATGGACACTTTTTGCAGTGCGGGGGGGAATGAGGAAGAAGGCAGCAGGCAGGGAAGAAAATGGATATCTGTACCTATTAGCTCTGGAGCTCCCGACTCAGATCCCAGGAGGATTTCTCACACAATGTTCTACAAACTGATGTTCCTGGAGGTCGGGCAGGGTTATCCGCAGCCTCCGAGAGAGAGACGTACCTCATCTGTCAGCCCAAAGGGGTTCTGATCCAGACTCCGTTTGACTGGGGGCTATTCTAACTCCACCTGTGTCTGTTTTCATATACAACTTTGTTATATACAACTGTTGTTTTGTCTTCCACCTTCCTGTAAAGCCGTGGAGAGTTTCAGGAGATTTGTCTGGCCCATTAGTTCCCTTATAAAATATTCAGATTTCATGTAAATTGCATGAAATAATTTATTTTTGAAAGTTTACTCGTAAGTGGATGACCTTTGTGAATAAACACAACACCACAGACTGTTTAGATTGTTGTCTTTAATTGGATGCAGAGGAGTTTGCCGTGCCCCAGGTGCTACTCACTCAAACTCTGCTAATTATGCAATTCTTCAAATACTTTCCATATTTTCTCCTTTCCCTTTTTGCTTATTCTGCATTTTTCATAATGCCGCTTAAGATTTGCGTGTCTGTGAATTTAAAATACTGCCCTCCGCCTGTGATAATGGGACAAATGCCCTTTCAAAAAACACACCGGCTTTGTATAATGATAGGAGGGAAAAGCAGCGGGCGGTTTTAATCCAGTGCAGGTAAAATAGCACCGGAGAGCAGTGCGTACGTTCTCATTTTCATCATGCTGTGTTAGTATGTTCGGTCTCGCTCTGTTTAACATGTATGGTGAGATGAAGTCAGTTATTCTCGCTGAAAGTATCCTCCTTTCATTGTTCTTCCTATCTGCCAGCTTCATTGACAGGACCTGACAGAGTGACACATGCATTGTTCTCATTAGCACGTATGCTATAAATACACAAAGAACAGTAAGGTGATTGATGCCTCTTTTTTAAAGATAGAACAACATACATATAATGTAATATTTATTTAATTGAGTAGAAGTCAAGTTATACGTTTATGCACCTTTTGTTTCTCCCTCATTGGCAAACTATACATTTCCACATGAGCAACATTATACAGTCGTATGGACATTGGCTGTGCAAGCTGCTCGTTCCTATAATGAGATTCACTGTCAGACGGAAACCTCAAGTGGCCGCGGTAATTACGACGGGAGCAAAGGAGGAAGTCAGGTGATGTACTATAAAGAGCAACAAACCTCAGGGACGAGGAGGGTTGAATGGATGGCTCAGGCTGCAGCGTGAAATGCAGGGTGCTGCAACACTTGACCGACAAATGGTCATCACTCAGTTCTTACATCATCAACAGGTGTGGTCCAGCCAACACAAGTAGCATCCACAGAAACTAGATGGCAAAAACCAAAGGAATGGCTTAACCAACCAGACGATGGACTAAACTGAAGGCAACAGAAGTTATGGTACAACTCAGGCGCTGAAACAGCATCTGGAAATCGCCTCCTTCCACACTTTCCATCGTCTGTGTCGGATGTATCACTCCTTGCCATTTCCTGCCTCTTTTTAATCCTGCCTTCGAGTGTGGCCTTTACCATCAGCTATAAATACTCTCACTTTCCAAAGTGGTCCTTCTCACAGCTGAAAGTAGAGTGAGGACTGTGACGCACATGCAGGTCTCATTTGGTTTTTTACCATATATATATATATATATATATATATATATATATATATATATATATATATATATATATATATATATATATATATATATATATATATATATATATATATATATATATATATATACACATGCTAAACACATGCTAAACACATACTGTACTTCTTTTTTGAGTTTGCCATAGAAATCGAACGTTTCAGCAGGCACACCATGTAACAATAACAGCCAAGGTACAGTCTGACATGGTAATGAGGCTCCACAGTGATTTTAAAACCATGGTGCATTGGGGAAGCTTTCACCAAGTGACACACTATTGCGAAGACTAAAGCAGCTCTTATTTGCGAATTACATCTTAAAAGGGGGACAATGAATACACAATTTGTTTTGTAGTGTGGCTTTTGGATTTATCAAGGAAAATGCAAGGTGAGACGATCAACCCCTGGCAAAACATTGGATTTCTTTAGCTTTGTCTCTGTTGCATCAGTCGATTCTTTGATTCATAATTGGGCAAAAACACCACAATCAGACAAGCCATTAACAAGAGTTCTGTAGCAAAAGATGTCAGAGTACAAATACTTTGTATACAGCTGAACGTGACCCCTTGCAAAACAGGAAGTACTGTAGCCGGATAATTAATCTGAGGTTGAGGTGTGTCTTTGTTCTGCCAAAAGGAGCTAAATATGCTGTTATGTATTTATTCCATCGTGTGCACACCTGGACCTTGTTCTCTTCAAGTGTGGAATATAGTTACTGACAGAGACATGGAAAAACACTTTAGCACACGGGCTGTCTGCGTATTTAACCTTCTGCACTTTGAATCCTGTCTTACGAGATTCTGCAATTGAAAAAGGGCTATGAATATTTAATGCTTCTAATCCCCCTTTCACACTGGACAGAATAGCCCTCTAACATCCAAAAACATCTGGCTTTTGTCTTCAGTGAGAAAGGGAAGAGTCAGCAGTAATATTCATCAGCTCCAGCTACAATCGGCAGTGATGGAAATATGTCACCTGGGCGAACACGTTAGTTTTCGCCCCTTTTTTGCGATGCCATGACACGCGTCGCCAGAGCTTTCCATCCGTCTCTGTTCAAGTAACACTTTTAAGTTGGCTTTAACTTTGACAAAGTGTCTGTGGTAACCCATCTCCTGGCAAAAGACCCTACTCACACAGCGTCCATTTCCCTCTGCAGTCACACTCAGAGTGGGACACTTGGATGCTGAGATAATGTTATGCTGCTGTGTCCTGGATTACAAGGCATACACATGTAGGGAATCTCACACATTTCCATAATATCACTTCTGACGGCTCAGCAACAGAAAAGGTGCTGAAATCTGGAAGGCCATATTTCAAGGTAAAACTACATATTTGATGACCTGTTAGCTAACGTTAGTATTCTGTACATCAAGGACGTTTCCCTTCCAGGCATAGAAAAATGTGTCTTGATATTTCAGAATTAATTTACACCTTTCCTATTGTATTGTGTAACAGTATCAACCCATAACGTTTGCAAGGAAGTGGTTGAATGCCAATGTTAGCTCGTGTCTAACTGAAGGTAACGGGTTATCAGATATGTTGTTAATCTTAAAATAAGGACTAGTGTCCCTCCAGATGTTCACTATAATTATCTTTTCAGTTGCAGATCAATCGAGGAGTGGTGAAATCGTAAAAGATTGTCAGATTCCCTTTGTTTATAGATCTTGCAATATGGATCATAGCCATATAACATTTGAGCTTCATTCTGCATATACAGTCAGGTCCATATACATTTGGACACTGACAAAAGATTGTTATTATTTATTTATTTATTTTTTGCCTGTTTAATGAAATATATTCCAGTTATAGTTTTATAATCATTTGAGGGTATCCATATTCAAATTGGATGAAGGGTTCCGGCGCCTCAGGAAGGGGAAGCAGTTCTCCACCAACACTGTTTACAGTGGAGGTGGGGAGCTGTTGACCTCGACTGGGGATATTGTCGGGCGGTGGAAGGAATACTTCGAGGATCTCCTCAATCCCGCTGACGTGTCTTCCATAGAGGAAGCAGAGGCTGGGGACTCGGAGGTTGACTCATTCATCACCCAAGCTGAGGTCACTGAGGTAGTTGGGAAGCTCCTCGGTGGCAAAGCAGCGGGGGTGGATGAGATCCGCCCTGAGTACCTCAAGTCTCTGGATGTTGTAGGGCTGTCTTGGTTGACACGTCTCTGCAACATTGCATGGCAGTCGGGGACAGTGCCTCTGGACTGGCAGACCGGGGTGGTGGTCCCCCTATTTAAAAAGGGGGACCGGAGGGTGTGCTCCAACTATCGGGGGATCACACTCCTCAGCCTCCCTGGGAAAGTCTATTCCAGGGTACTGGAGAGGAGAATTCGGCCGATAGTCGAACCTCAGATTCAGGAGGAACAATGCGGTTTTCGTCCGGGCCGCGGAACACTGGACCAGCTCCATACCCTCCGCAGGGTACTCGAGGGTTCATGGGAGTTTGCCCAACCAGTCCACATGTGTTTTGTGGACTTGGAGAAGGCATTCGACCGGGTCCCTCGTGGTATTCTGTGGGAGGTGCTCCGGGAGTACGGGGTCGGGGGCCCCCTGTTAAGGGCCGTACGGTCCCTGTACGAGCGGAGCAGGAGCTTGGTTCGCATTGCCGGCAGTAAGTCAGACCTGTTCCCGGTACATGTTGGACTCCGGCAGGGCTGCCCTTTGTCACCGGTTCTGTTCATTACTTTCATGGACAGAATTTCTAGGCGCAGCCACGGGCCGGAGGGGATCTGGTTTGGGAGCCACAGGATCTCATCTCTGCTTTTCGCGGATGATGTGGTCCTGTTGGCTCCTTCGAGCCGGGACCTCCAGCATGTCCTGGGGCGGTTTGCAGCCGAGTGTGAAGCGGCTGGGATGGGAATCAGCACCTCCAAATCTGAGGCCATGGTTCTCGACCGGAAAAAGGTGGCTTGTCCCCTCCGGGTTGGGGGAGAGCTACTGCCTCAGGTGGAGGAGTTTAAGTATCTTGGGGTCTTGTTCACGAGTGAGGGAAGGATGGAGCGTGAGATTGACAGGCGGATCGGTGCGGCGGCCGCAGTAATGCGGTCGTTGTACCGGTCTGTCGTGGTGAAGAGAGAGCTGAGCCGAAAGGCGAAGCTTTCGATTTACCGGTCAATCTACGTTCCTACCCTCACCTATGGTCATGAACTTTGGGTCATGACCGAAAGAATAAGATCCCGGATACAAGCGGCTGAAATGAGTTTCCTCCGCAGGGTGGCGGGGCGCTCCCTTAGAGATAGGGTGAGGAGCTCTGTCACCCGGGAGGAGCTCGGAGTAGAGCCGCTGCTCCTCCACATCGAGAGGAGCCAGTTGGGGTGGCTCGGGCATCTGTTTCGGATGCCCCCGGGCCGCCTTAGGAGTTTCAACTCCTTAACATGTGCCACCCTCTTTTAAAAAAGGCACCAAAAGTAATTGGACAATTGACTCAAAGGCTATTTCATGGGCAGGTGTGGGCAATTCCTCATTTTGTCATTATCAATTAAGCATATAAAAGGCTTGGAGTTGATATGAGGTGTGGTGCTTGCATGGAAGATTTTGCTGTGAAGACAACATGCGGTCAAAGGTGCTCTCCATGTAGGTGAAACAAGCCATCCTTAAGAAAACAAAAAAAACCTATCAGAGAAATTGCTACAATATTAGGAGAGGCAAAATCTACAGTTTGGTACATCCTGAGAAAGAAAGAAAGAAAGAAAGAAAGAAAGAAAGAAAGAAAGAAAGAAAGAAAGAAAGAAAGAAAGAAAGCACTGGTGAACTCAGCAATGCAAAAAGAGAAACCCATTGACAACAGCCAACCAAGTGAACAACACTCTCCAGGAGGAAGGCGTATCAATGTCCAAGTCTACTATAAAGAGAAGACTGCATGAAAGTAAATACAGAAGGTTCACTGCACAGTGCAAGCCACTCATAAGCCTCATGAATAGAAAGGCTAGATTGGACTTTGCTAAAACAAATTTTAAAAAACACCAGCTCAGTTCTGGTAGAACTTTCTTTGGACAGATGAAACCAAGATCAACTTCTACCAGGATGATGGTAAAAAGCATGGCGAAGGCGTGGTACAGCTCATAATCTAAAGCATACCACATCATCTGTAAAACACAGCGGAGGCAGTGTGATGGCTGGGGCACGCATGGCTGCCAGTGGCTCTGCGTCACTAGTGTTTATTGATGATGTGACACAGGACAGGAGCAGCCGGATGAATTGTGAGGTGTTCAGAGACATACTGTCTGCTCAAATCCAGCCAAATCCAGCCAAACCGATCGGGTGGAGTTTCATAACAGGGATTGACAATGACCCAAAACATACAGCCAAAGCAACCCAGGAATTTATTGATGCAAAGAAGTGGAATATTCTCAAGTCAGTCACCTGATCCAGACAGAAAGGCCCAACAGCAACTGAAAACCCCTGCAGTAAAGGCCTGGCAGAGCAGTAAAAAGGAGGAAATCCAGCGTCTGGTGATGTCCATGAGTTCCAGACTTCAGGCAGTCATTGCCAGCAAAAGGTTTTCAATCAAGTATTAGAAATGAACATTTTATTGTCAGTTATTTAATTTGTCCAATTACTTTTGAGCCCCTGAAATGAGGGGACTTTGTTGTTTTTTTTTAAAAATGCTTTAGTTACTCACATTTTGATACAATCTTTTTTGTTCAACCCACTGAATTGAAGCTGAAAGTCTGCACTTCAACTGCATCTGAATTGTTTCATTTAAATGTCAATGCGGTAATGTACACAACCAAAATTAGAAAAACTTTGTCTCTGTCCAAATATTTATGGACCAAATTTTGGTAAAACTGATTGCTGATTATATGTACTGTAATTTATGGCAATGTTCCCAAAAATTGGCAACCAAAATCAGTCATCTTCAGCTTATCCGTATTTACAAAGAAAATAAACTTTCATGCGGCCTACTTACTCGGGTGAATGTGGCAGTGATGTCACTTTACCCACAGCTGATGCGTGTGCATTTTGTGCCTCCCGGACCTCTATACCGCTGAACCTTTACTGTACAAGTTGACCGCGGTGACTTCACACCTCATGAAACCAGTCAAGGGTGCACTCAGTGCATCATAAAAAACCCCTCCAGCACAGCTGGGAAGTGTCGGGGAGGAGTCAGGATTTCTCATAGACAAAAAAAACAGGACATCGCCCCTCCGTGAAGAATATGCATCAAATTTAATGCAATGAAACACGATTTTTGGGGAGGGGAGCTTCCTGTGAAAAAAAGCCTGAGGTGTTTACAGTGTGAGTTATGCTCTCGCTCACTGTTGTTTATTGCAGAGATTGGGGAATATTCTGAGAGTGTTTCATGGTGACATTTTGCGATGTGTTCCGCAGAGGGAGAAAAGGCCGCAGAGGGCAGTAGAATTTATTGACTGAATTTCACAGTTATAAATGGGTCTTTTACAAGTGACATAAAGAAAATGATCTGTTCTGCGCCTAGGCGGTGGAGATCTGTAAACTTGTTCTGTGTACTGCCAGCAGTCATGGCAGTAGTATTGAATAAAGTTTCATTCAATAGACTATAACTTTGCTTTTGATAAATATTGTGCATAAAATCGAAGATGGAGGCCAAGTATTTAAAGCACGCAAATTGTTTCTTGCACCGAAAAACATATATTCCATCTACAAGCAGCAATATGTTCATTCTCCTTAGGCACTGTATGAACAGCCTGCATTTGCATGTTTTTGGAGCTATGTTCGCTATCATTGTTTTATATGTTTTGTTAAAACCTTAGGATTCCTTTCTGCTCTGAAGACAGTCTACGGGGAGATCTCCAGAGGAATAATCGTCTCCAGAGAAAAGCCGTTTACAAAAGAGACCACTGTCTATGCTGCACAGTGTTATTCAAACAATCCATATCCCTCACAAAACCACCCCAAGGCTTTAATGTCTTTCCTCAGACTGCTGCGGTATGAAAAATACAGCTGTAGCAAAAATGGTGGAGAAATCAAGCAATTTCATCTAAAACAGAGTCGGAGAATTATAGTTTTCTGCAGACTGGGAAACTTTTTTTTTCAGCAAATAAACAACTTGCTGTTGCAGAGGTGAGACAGTCTGAGGGTGACAATATCTTTGAAACAGACGCATCATTCATTTTTTTTCCTCCCTTCAAGGGAAAGTCAAATGATTGAAGAGAATTCAAGGAGCAGGTTGTTTCTCACGGGAAGCAAGTGGCTTTGTCTCCGTCGCTCTGAAACAGTATTGCAAGAAGTGCTCAGATGTTTTACCTAAAGGTAACTGATTATGAAACATTCTCAATTGAATCACCTATTTATGACCTACATAATCAAACACGCCCAGCAGCCAAAAGATTTTGCACTGTTATTATAGTTGATCTTGATATAGTTGACCTGTCGACAGGTCAGATCTGACTCATCCAGGTTGTATAAGATATGAAATTATCAAGAAAGAAGCTGCTTTCTAGTCTGTTGCCACCTTAAATTAAGTTTACATGCACAAGCCAGATCAAGATCTCTCAACAGGAGGCACAGGCTAGTTAGCTTAGTTAGCCATAGAGCTAGTAGTCTGGAGCTGTTGATCGCAACTAGTTGTTAGCATGCTAACTTTAGTAGCCTCTGCAACACAATACTTGTTGTTGTATACCATGACTTCAAAACTGTTATTTCCTCACATTTTGATTTTTTTACATTTTAGTTCATTTTTTTCAGAATCAACTTAAATTCTTTCACACCGGACCTGTTACTCAAATTTTGAATACTTAATATACCATACAATGAGGTTCTTTAGTCCGGTGGTTCCAAATCTAGGGGTATTGCTCCTTGGAAGGGTCACTGATTAAAGTGGCCCTGAGATGGTTGATGTGAGTGAAAAGAAGAAAAAGAGTTCTCAAATTCATATGTCATGATCCTTGTCTCTTATCTTTGCTCCGAGTTTTGCTTCAAATTCCTCTTTAAGTCAGAACCATTTGTGAAGTTTAATAAGGAAAATACGCTTTGGTTTAAACGCTGCCGAATTCATCATAGACATCTGATAAATGACAAGGGGCCCAGAGGGGTCAAAAGCCAGAGGGGTTTAGAATGACTGGTTTAATCTTTAAAAGTGCTTTGTGTTTTATAAACGTGTCATATGTCTTTTAGTAAGTGGCACAGCAATGTCAAGTCCACCACTTAGGTTTAGAAATATCTCAAGAAGTCTTAGATAGATTGCTATGAAATTTATCGCTGATATCCGTGCTGCCCAGAGGATGAATCATAATGACTTGTCTTCTAAATCCACCATAAAGGCAAACTTTTAATGGTTCCAAAACTTTGGTTTGTACCTAAATACCTTCATAACTGATGAAATTCCCACCAGCCTCGGCTGAACTTCGTGTTAAGTGCTAATTAGCAAATGTTAGCATGACGTTAGCGCTCCGCTCAAAGCACCACTGTGCGGAAAGGTACAGCCTCAGACCGCCATTAGTCTTGTTAAGTTTTTAAAGTTATAAAATCTTAATATGAAAAGCAGCTGGAGCACATGCAGCTGTCAGATTAATTTAACTGAGTGAATTGTACATCGATATGGAGGAAACTCTCAGGTGAAGCGCCTCAGAGTTGGACTTCATTCGTCTAACTTTCCACCAATACGAGAAACAGGAGATGCGAGTGCTGGACACACTGTAGCGGGGCTGTAACGACTGACTGAAACTACGTGTACAAAATCAAGCTCCTTTTACAAATGACTAGTTTATTCAAATTCTATTCAAATCCTGGCTGCTATAAGCTGTCAGCGCTTTGTCATATTTGCACGGAACCTGACAGGGATCACCTGTGTGGGCAGCACCGTGACAGCTTGTATTTTCTGTCAATGAAGTTTGAGTTCTTGTCAGTGGCACGATTTCCTTTGTCTACTGAGTCATCATGACTACTGCCGCCTATGCTCTCCACCAACGTTTTCTTCCATGATTTAAAACAGGGGCACTATGTAGTTTTAGAGAAGAAATTGTAATATTTACAATAGTAATGAGGTAATAATACAAACTCAGTTTTGTTTTGTTTTTTTTTTGTTTTTTCTTCTGTAACTGAATAAACAAGCTGTTCTCATATCCTCAGAACACTGTTTGAAGCTAGAAAGGTGGCAGGGTCCGCCAAATATAAACAAAGTGAATTAGTATGAAACTGTGTTGTCCTTTGAGGTCTGTTTGTTTATTCAGCTTATTCAGCCGTGACAACGACGACAGTTTGTTTATTAAGTTTATTTAGATCAGTAAGTGAAGAACTTTCTCTGAACACAATTTCTTCCCCAAAACTACACAGCGCACTTTCAAGCAAACCGTTCCCTGCGCTCCCCTCTGAGTTTATTTCTCAGAAGAAAAAAAAAAAACAGACGGACTGGTTGTTTTATAGAGATTTATTTCAACCTGTCACAGAAAGAAGGAAAGAAAAATGAAAATATAGCACCACTCAGTTGTAATTCATCAATATTCTCCGGTGCCGGAGGCCTGAAAAGCCGGTCACATTTCCTGGAAGATGCCATTCATAGCTCTGATTCGAAATCTATTTCCAGCTAATCACACCCACAACAATAGCAGTGACGTCAACCATTAGGCCTCACGGGTGCTTCTTTAAATAGTATTTAAGACTCACAGCGCGGGTTCGGGCTCACAGCGTCTATCTGTCTAAGACAGAACAGCCAGCCTGTGTTTTGGATAAAGCCCCTAAGAAATGACAAACCTGGACGTCAGCGGACTCCACAACTTGAGGTCTGAAAATTCTAATCACGCTCTTTATTTTCTCGGTATTAGCTTTGCATTTGCTGTGGATAAAAAGGAAAAAGAAATACATCTTGGCTCTGTTTTGTTGTCTGGATCATGCTGTGTCTGACTGAATTAAACTTGCAAACAACATTGTATTCTCTTCTTGATGATTATATATGTAATGGGTGACTTAAGAAAATATCCCCACAAATAATGAGCGTGACCGGGTTTAAAATCAGCATGCCACGTATGACGTTACACATAATCTATTTCCTGTTTGAATTTATTAAAAAATCACTTCAAACTCCTATGTAAATGTATACATAATCAGATTTACAGTTAAGAAAACAAGCCCATTTACATCACCACCCGTGGCGATGGAAAAGGAAAACGTCAATTACTCCTCCATCAATTCACGGCTTTGTTCGGTGTTTGCGCAAATAGACATCTCTGATAAAAAATAAATAAATAAGCGGACAAATGCTCGGAGTCAGCATGCAGGATCCCGAGTGAGTCATTATGCCACAGTATGTGATGACCTACTTCACATTAAAAGACTATCTGGCTGTTGTGCAGCAGGCCAATTTACTTCATAATGATGACAGAAGGAGAGAGTGTGACAGGGAGCAAAAGAATGAGGGAGAGAGAGGCTGAGAGACGTGTCATGTTAGCTCTACAGACCTTGTTCTTCTAAGGCAGTCAAAATGCCTCCGCTGCGCCCACACACCTCTCTAAACCTCCTACACACACACACGCACACATACACACACACACATGCACAAACACGCCATAGCCCCAAGCACAATCTCTGAGTGCGGTTAAAAAAAAAAAAGTAAGAAAAAAAAAACTTCAAGTGGTAATCAGTTTGAAGGAGAATTTAAAATTAAAGTGCAGCAGGTTCCTCAGAAACTCACTATGGTCAATTTTTTATTTATTTATTTATTTATTTTTGCAGAACCCTCACTTAGTATCTATCCACCTTAAAGTGAAACTCTCACCAAAATGCAACCTAGGCTTTTTTTTGTGAATGTATGAGTCAAACCTTTGTGTAAAAACATAATTACGATGAAAAAGGCACTTTTAAGATTGACCATATTTTCGTTTTCAGCACAAACTCGTTTTCAATGGGAGTGCATGGGGCACTTCTACTCTAGCATCAAAGTCGCTATTTTAAAAACACTAAAGAGGCTCGACACAACATGAAACTTTGTTCGTAGTATCACCAGGTTCTCTACACACAGCTCAGCTGAACCACATACACTCTATCCGGACGTGTCGATCCCTGAGCACGTCTGGGCTGCCATGATGACAGCTAGAGGAAGAAGCTACTGCTAACGTGAGTTGTTCAAAACTTTTTTAGCAAACTCTGTGTGCACAAACAATGTTCTCGATGCTCGTGTTCATGTGTAGAGACCCTGGTTTCACTTTAATCCTAGCCACCATGATCCCTTGTGCAAATTATGGGTGTGACCTCAAAGAACCTCCAGTCAAATAATCGGAACTGTCATATTCCATGGAAACTGGATGTTCCTTTTTGCTCTGAGAGTGATTATCATTTGTTTGTTAAGATCAAGGTTAGCAACTTCTTAGGGTGAATACCACTAACCTGATTATTATTTCTCACTTAGCTAACGATTATAAAAGTTTTGAAAGAGCCAACGGTGCGTCAGTTATTATGATATCTTGTTGATTAGCTAGCTCCGCCGAGCACTGCATCATTCATAAATGTGTTCCAGGTGGCCTCTCCAGGAGATGTAAAGCTTTTTGGTTCTTGCACACAGTTGTGAATTCAAGATGTTTGAGGGGCAGGTGTGAAAATTATGAAAAAAAATAATAATGATAAAAAAATAAAAAAAAACCCTTGGTCGCAGTTCCATTACGGTGGTTTATGAATGCTAGTTGTCCCAGTAAACAGCCCAATCTCTTATGTCTTCTTCCTGGTCTTCTGCTGCCTCTCTCTGGGCCGTTTAACGTGGAAATCAGGAAGGCAATAGACCGGTGGGATGGAAATTTTTACTTTACAAATAACAAACATGGCACATTCACAAGGGGTTAAGATCACAGACGTCCTCCGCGATTATTTCGAATTACTTGAGGTTCACAGATAACACCAGCACGAATAGGGCTTCAGAAAGGCAGAAAAACCAGATCCCCCAAACTTTACACAGTGTCACTCTATTACTGCAGCCCCTTGCAGACCACTTGAACAAAGCTTGACAGGCCTGCCGGGCCCAGTTACAGCTGATACGCTATGATCGGACAGTAGCTGTTCAGGGTAGCGGTGTACTGAGCGGCCAATTTATCAGGCCTATAAAATAGCTGTCTTCTACATTTAAATGCAAGAAGAAGCAAAATAAATAAAAAAAAAAAACATAAAAATAAATGTATTAAATGATGCGGTCTGTGTCAGCAGGTCAACTCGGTCACGGGTTCATTCCGCCCAACCTCTCTGGAAGCCCGCGGTGGTTGCCCCGGTGCCCTTGTCAAAAAGATCATACCTCACAAGAAACAACTTCATGCCCTACCCTCCATGTTTTGCAGTCAAAGGAGAGTTAACATTTGTATTCCTCATCATCCTCACCGTGCTGCACTCACTCCTAAGCCCTGTCTACAGCGCAGCAAAGTTTACGCCATAAAAGCTAAGTTTTTGTCTTTTCACCGTGAGAGAGCTGAGGCTGAGGAATATTGCCTGAGGATGTTTCATATCCCCACAGCCCTGACTGCACACACTCTGCTTCCCCCTTTTATCTCTTTTTCTTAATCACTCGTCTTTTCCTATCTTATTTTATCTCTGCCTTTCTCTCCCGCTTTGTCTCTCTGAGACTAACCCGTCTCTTTTCTCCCGCTGCAGTTTTCTTCCATCCCCACGCCAATTTTTTATTATTTTTTTTTTCAAACTTGCCCCTCGTTCTGACTCTTCACATTTCCTTTCACTTCGCAATTCATATCTGTTTTGTTTTTTTTTCCTTTGCCTTGCCTATCTTGGCGAGAGTGCAAGCAGGTCACTCTGTGCTTCCTGGGCCTCCCCTCTCCCCTCTCAGCCCGGCAGAATCTAGCGGAAGAGGCAGCACAGGGGATGGAAAGAACATGACACGGAGGAGGTGTACAGATGACAAGTCCCTTCATTGGGGAGTTTTGTGAAGTGAGGGAGCTGCTGAAAGGGAGGCAGAGAGAGATGGGAAGGGAGGGAGGGGGGACACCAGCAGGCGTGCAGGATGTTTTTGTTTTTTTTGAGGAGAAACAGCTGAGGGATGGCACTCGTGGCACGTCTCCCCACAGGTTGGCTGTTCTGCAGGCGCCTCGAATGAGCTAGCCCGACTGCACGGCGCGCCGGGCAGATGCTGCTCACATCCACCTCGATGGCTGAATGCATAATGCACTTGTTGTTTACATAAACCAAATCTTTACCCGTCAGCTGAAGGGCACGGCGCTTTATGCAACATGAATTTATCGAGTCGGGAAGACAAAAGGCAGCATTCGCGTCACGACTCGCGGTTTAGCCTACTTTCTTCACGGGTGATTACATGTGTGGCCTCGTCATGTACGGTTAATGTTTTGATAACATCTAACTCAGAAAGCATACATGATCATCTGAACCTGAATTATTGATTGGCAGTCATTAGTTTGACATTAAAGTTTAAGCCAGCGCAGTATGAAACCCTGAAAAGTCATTCGCTGGATTAAATGATGGAACACTGTGCCCCCTTTGGTCTTTCTCAACCATTTCTACTTTCCAGTTGCCTGTCATAACACCTAATAAATAAAGCTCTCTCACATCACAGGGCTGCTGCATTTATTTTGAACAATTCCACATGGAAGGTTGTAAGGCCCGTTGATCACTGCCCATGCCATTCTCTTTGATGTGCACACATACGTTTTTCAAGTTAAGTAATCCCCGACTGTGAAAAAAGGCTCTGCAGAAGATTCCTGTTTGTCCCTTTGACACTGCGCAAAAAGATCAATGACTTTTTTTTTTTGGCTTTTTCTCCTCCACGGAGACTGTCAAAAATAGTTTTATCACCGCTCTTTGGATCAAAAAGTTTGACCTGGAGATTCAGGAAGTTGCTTTAATAGTTTCTCTGAGTGAAGCGATCAAAAGTCATCGGGTCAGTGTGGAAGTGGCTGTGTCGCCCTGTGTCCAGCTGCCATTGGAGGAAGATGTCTAGACAAGAGATTGAAACGGGTAATGTGGGTCACACCGTTAGCTAGGACTCATAGAACACAATATCAACTCCAGTAGCGGTCCAATGTGATAGATGTTAAGCACTGGAAACTAAAATTAGCAGTACAGATCTGATTTTCTTTAAAGTAAGTAAAGTCTGTGTAGCACGGGAGGCATCGCTACATCTTGACAAGTGTTACTTGACGTTGACCCGTTTATGTCCAGTACCAGGAAGTTGTATATGTTCTGTATAGGATGCGGCACAAGCTGGGCTGGAGCGTGTTGATGCAGGACGGAGTTCATCCAACCGCGCTTGAAGTTTTTATCATGTGTCAACACAATCTATCCATACAACCATGTGTTTGTATTTGCTCTAACGCCAACATTGCTTCGCTGAATCAAACCCATTGTTGCCAACCGCAGATATCCAAGGAGGCAGTCGCTGAACGTAATACAGCGTTCAGCAGAATTCTTTAAAGAAGGTGCGTTTGTAGTTTCTGGGGAGAAAGTGAAAGATTATCATTGACTTGTTTTTTTTATTGCCTAAACAAACTAAATAAACAGACTTTTCGTTTTCATGACTGAACAAACAAACCGACCTGATGGAACGACACAATTTCATACTGTTTCGCTTTGTATACATTTGGCAGACCCTGCCACCCTTCTAGCTTCAAACAGTGCTCTGGGGAACTTTCCTCTGATAACAGCTTGAGTAACGGAAAAGACAAATATTTCTTAGTTTGCGTTATCACCTCATTAATATTGTAAATATTAAAATAGAGTTTGAATTTATACAAAGGGCCCCTTTAACGCTGTTTGGTGATAAGGTTTGTCAGGCTACACAGTGTCAGTCCAGTAATGTCCTGAAGAGACAGACACGGTATGAGGCGAACCAAAGTGCTTGTTAGAAGCGACAATTGCCTGCTTTGTCCAGTGTAGTGGAAGAAAATCAATGCAGCGTGGGACACCTCTGGACAATCCCGACAAAAAGAAACCGACATGTTGTAATTTTTCTTTTTGTTATGTATGATCAGAGAAAAAAAAGAAGCCAAACCCAAAATCCAAAAAGCAGGCAACACAAAGGGATTTAAATGCCTTTGACACAGATGAAGCAGCAAAGAGTGAGGCGCACAGATAACAAAACACAGGCCTCAGTTTAATGTAACTGATTAACTAACGAAACAAAAGTGCGCACAGAAAAAAGGGTGGGGAAAAAGACAAAGACAGGAAGTGGAAGGTAAAACGTGACGCACAATGACACAATGTACGAAATTAAAGAAATGTCAAACCATGACAAGCCACCGTTCTTCCACAGCCTTCCAAAGACAACAGTCGACATGAAAAGAGAAATAATGTTTGTGCTGGCAGGCGAATTTTGATTACCTGTGTATCTCATGCATTCTGCGAGAATCAGCAAGCTATGACTGCTCAGTGTCAAACATGACGTCTGCCTGTCTCAGCCAAGTCACAGCAAGATTTTATGCATTTACAATTGCCTCTCACTACACAGGAACCCCTCTAAAGATAAAGAAATATTGCATATCTGGGTTGGAGCATTTAAAAAAGGGGGTGATGCTTTCTGGCTGACCTGTACAGATAATGCTGCGCTCTCCATGGGTCCAATCTACTAAAAGTGATCAGAAAGCCTGACCGTGGGCCGTGTTCTGAACAGAATCCGTTAATGTTGTTAATCCTGCTTTCGCACACGTTGCTGCACCTTGCGACTTCCATATCATTAAACTGACTGGACCATAATGAAAAAGGGCTGTACGAGATCCTGTAGCCTCCGGAGACATCAAAGCACACCTGAGCCCCCTGCACGCAGCTGAGGTGGGAGAAAATCCTCTCTTCAAAAAAGGTGCTCACGTCTCTGCTGCAACCCGGAGTTGGCTCATTTACCGTATTTTGGTTATTAGTGGTTTATTTCACGGATGTCATTTCCAGCGCATAAGGGAAGATCATTCATCAAAGATTAGTGGTTTGCTGCGGAAGAGCTGCGATAACGCGGCACCCCCAGGCAGTTTGGTCAGTCTATAAAAACAGTCTGCGGTAAGAAATATGAGTAAACATCATCTTATGCAGAGTTTATGCTAATCTGAGTAGTGCAGTAAAATAAAGTGTACAGGCTGCTTTACACAAGAACTCGTGCTTGAATTCGCAATTAGAAACAAAGTTGGGAGAACTAAGCGTTGATTTAAAAGGCAGGTGTATCTGACGGCACCTTCTGCTTCCACCTACTGCGATTGTTGCAACAGCATGTTTGTTAAGGATAAGAGGATTTTTTTTTTTTCTTTTCCCCCGGCATCCCACTCTCTGGCTCACCTCTCCGCAAATACAGCTTCTCAGCAGCCTATGTAGGCTACACCGCGTTACGCAACATGAACACTTGGGGACACGTTGGCCAAAGTGTTGGGTTTTTTTTTTTCCTTTTTGCGATGTCTTTTCCCCCCCCAAACGGATGATCACTACATCTCTTGTTCCTATTTGCTGGCGTTCTGTGCACAATATCAGGCGACAATGACTGCCCTCTCAGTACGAGTCTTCAATGGCTCCCTGAAATGCTTCTTGTTTCTCTGTTGCCTCATTATAATCCTTTGTGTGTCCTCCGTGAATGGCTGATGATGATTATGCAAATGCTCCATCGGAGAGCAGCATGGGTAATTATCACAGCAGAGAATGAGGCTTTTTGAAATTCTCTGACTGCTGACGAGAAAACCATGGGCCTTCAATGTGCGTGAGAGAGTATATTTATCAGTTTGGGCGTGGAGACTGTGGCCATGGTGATGCTTACCAAGCCCTGTGGCGAGTTTTGTGAGCTTCGTGCATTGTGAGTTTTAATCCCATGTAGAGTTCATCTATGTGCACAGGAAGTGTGAACTCTGACTTCTTTTCAGTTTTGAATCTTGTCTTGCAATGCGGTTAATTACCTCTGCCAAGGATGTTATGTTTGCACCCGTGTCCGTTGTTTGGCTGGTTGGTTTTCGGAGAAGGATCGGTCTCTCAGCCCAGAATAGACCCAATTAATATTGCTGCTGATCCAGAGAAAAGGGACAGATTCAGGATTTATTTCTGACCATCTTCATTTGAATTCTCAGTCAGACTAAATGTAAAGTGTTATTTGCTTCCACGTGTTTACTTAACAATTTGGTTTCACCCCAATTAGTAAGTAAATTTGGACATTTGTGTTTTCTTCTGTCATGTTACCGTGTTTTATGAAATGCTGTGCCTTCGCGGCCACCGTATTATACCCCAACTTCAGTATTGTTTCTAAGCTCATTATTCTTCGACAGCACAGTGGAGATCGTGATTCCATCTGCATTGTTTTGTTATCCTAGCAGTTTGCTGTTACAGATCTGATTGGCTTCAAATATGGTTATGCAGTTACGGGTTATTTATAATTCAGAGTGATAGAGGACTATTGAGTTTGACGCTGGATTAGGCTTGATTAAATTAAAGGGGAGCATTGGGCCACTCCACTGACAGCCAGTCTAGTTTTATCCTGCAAAGCCAGTTTTAGGAAACTTGAATTCATTAGAGCCTGTTGCAGGGTCTGCCCATCACTTATCGACAGGTTGAGTCCGATTTTCATCTGCACGCACCCATAACTGACACCTGATGTATGATGATTTATGAGACACGTGCAGAGCATCGGCATTCAGTCAGGCACTAATGAGGGTAGCTCGGAGGTGTGGGTGCCCCCGTGATGAACAGGTGGGCTCCTGGCAGCAGATCTCAGCATGTTTCTCGGAGGTGTGAAACTCCTCTTTATGGGTGTAGAGGTGTACGCGGATAAACTGAGAGAAACAGATGGATTGAGACGGACAAACTAAAACTTGTTCTCAAGGAAGTGGGAAAGGCAAAGACTCCCAGAGTGAGCCCAGCTTTGAGAGCTTTAGTACCCAGGCTGAGAGGCTCCGACTGGGGTGAAGGGGAGGAAGACTGCCTGGGGTCAATTAACCTCCTGAGCTGCCCGAGCTGGGCTCTAAGGAACACTGGTTTTTATGGATACTGACGATGCACAATTTGTCTCCTCGAACTGCGAGAGCGCTTGCATAAAGCAGGTCACGGGGCAATGAGGCGCAGAAGGCATACCAACTAAAAACCATCCCCTCGTCTTCGGCCCTGCATGTCACTTCCTCTCAAGAACTCGTCCTCTAGTGGGGCCAGGCGCTGGGGAACTTTCCCGGCAGCAGAAAAAGTTGGCCGCCGGCAGAAATTGCCTTTTCAATTGATCCATTTTCATTGTTTTAGAGAACAAAGGCATGTCATCTCCGAGCGATCCGAACAATGGGTTGAATCCAGAATCAAGTGGACTCGGAGTGGCTTGGATCGCCGCAGTCATTGAGGACAGAAGCACAACATAAATCATCACCCCGGAAAAAAAAAAGTTGCCTGCCCCTTTCAAGAAATGAAAGTCCATTTGTCAGTGAAGTCAGCAAACTTCCCGCAGTACTCGTAGCTGCGTGGCACGCCGCCAAATCACCCGACTGAGCAGCAGGGCCGAGGCCGCGATGTGTGCATCTGCGAGGGTATGACATACTCCATTCTCTTCTCTCGCATTCCTAATGTGATTAAGTCAGCTCGGTTAATGTAATAATCCTGCAACAATGCTCGCTATAATGCTCCAATCAATGCCAATTAAATGTGCGGGCCGTCCTCCTATTGGCCCCCTGACGATGTTTGCTCCTCCTCACCTCCGTCTCTTTCATCTCGAGCGACAAATAAACAACAGTGACAGGAGATGAAGGGAAAGGGGGAAAGTGACACCGGCATTCGCATGAAATATAAAAACAAGAGGCTTTCGGTATTGTCTCTGTTGCTTTCATGTAAAGACAGGCACCGTCTCCTCTCTGTCTCTCTTCCAACGTCCCTGTCTTTCTTCCTCTCCTCCCATCGCGCCGTGGGAAGCTGTCAGAGAGGACGGCGAGCGTTCATCACAGGGAAATGGCAGCAGTGCATGTAGAGGCCTGCGTGGAACGCAGCGGGTCTAAGGGCCATTAAAACTCATCATGATGCGACTGTCTCAGCTGCGGCTCTTATGGACGAGGGGGGAAGGAGGAAGAGGAGTCAGTTGGAGGGAGGTGAAGAGGCAGGCATTTGGCATTCACCCTGCCTTCCGACCGCAGGGAAGCTTTTACACATCGACGGAGAAATAAAGGGTTTCTCCCGCTGTTTCTTGGTCATCCTCCCGCAATTTGGTTGTTTATCTTCGCCACATTTTTATTCCATCTCTTCTTCATAGTCGCTGCAAAAATAAATCGACACCAAACCCGTAACCTTCTTCTGGGCACATTTCCTGGTGATTTTTTCTTAGTTTGAGGTGGAAACGAGGATCACTTACTCCATTTCTATTTTCTGATAGCTCAGTGCAGCAAATAGTTTTCCCCTCTTTTTTCTTAAGCTCACAAAACACCCCTCATTTGCATTGAATAATTAAGACAGACTGCTATTCGCCTACAGTGGTTAGAGTTGTGATGATCTTTTTTTTTTTTTTTAAATGACATTCAGAATGAGGGTGAGAGCCCAGTAACACCAACAGGGCCTAAACAGACCAGCGTTTCTGGCTGGCAGTCTAATCAGAATGAGGTCCCACTTTAGCCAGGCACAGATTCAGAGAGAGGGTGAAAGCCTCCTGTGTGTCGTTCCCCACCTCTCTTAAGCCTTCACAAAGAGGGCGTTGTCTCACCGTGATTGGCTGGGAGGGAAGCGCCCCAAGCTGCTTCCACTCCTCAATCAGGAGTCAGTCTGTCCACCCTGCACACAGGTGATCTGAGTTACCTGCGATCAGTCTTGAGGGCTTTTGGAAAATCCACCCAAAACAAAGAAAGATAGCAAGTCTCAAACAACTGGACTGCTGCAAATATATATTGTTTTGAAGGAGTGATGTAAATGCCCACTGCAGCGAACGCCAGGCATCAACAACATCAACTGTGACAGAAAATCAGGCAGGTAAAAACAATAGTCTTAACTAAATAAGACATGTTAGAAACATTTCCAACCAGATTTTGACATTATTTTTCTGATCTTATGTGCTTTTCCCCTCCGTCCACTGCCTTCAGGTAACAACACCACAGTTGTTCAAATTATCTGCCCCCTCACGCCTCCATTATCTGGTTGCCAGTTTGCTGTTGCATTTCTGTATTTCAACATTGCTAATGCCAGCCAGCTGACGTTAACATTGCTAATGCTTGCTAGCTAATGTTGGGGCAATAACTATCTGTACTGGTTTGGTTTTCTGAGAATAAGAGGATTTAACAATGATTTCAGAGGCGCTTGGTGCATCTCGTCTTTTCTCCGCTATTTTGAATTGATGATGCCGTATCTCAGAATGACAAAGTGATACAAAGACAATATTTAAGAGGCTTTTTAGACGGGGCTTTGGGGGTCCACCGTCTAATGATTGGGATGTGGAACTCCAGCTTACATGGTTAGAAATGGCTTCCAAATAACTATCCACCATGCATGAGAGGCTTATTCAACCGACTGATCAAAAGAAAATTAATCTCAAACTACTTTGACAAGAATATCAACCACAGGCTGATTCCAGCTTCTTTAGGGTGCAACATGTAAGAATATAAACACATTTGTGGGCAAAGTGTCACCAGAGTAACCACAGGATGCTGCTAGCTAGCTGCTGTTGTGTCCGCTGACTCTGACTGGACTGGGATCATGCAGCAAGATGGAAATGTTGATGTTGTTCATGATTTATCACCTCCACCTGAGGTACAACGTGGCAACTAGTTAGCATGCTCACTTCAATAGAAAACTCAAAACGGAGATGTCATCGACATGATGTCAAGACTGTTATTCATTCACTGTCTGGTGAGAGTTTGCAATCATTTTTCACGAAACAAAAACGAATAGTCTTTGAGTTTTGGACCGCTGGTTGGACAAAAGAGGCAATTTGGAGACATCACCTTTGACTATGAGGAATTGTGATGAATTTCTTTGACATTTTCCAGACAAAATGATGAATCAATAATCAAAATACTGGTTAGTTGCAGCTCTACAACCTTGCTGCCACAACAGCTCCATGGTGACAGTCTGGGAGAAGCTCACTCTAATACACCTCAGTATGAAAAAGGAGGACAGGCCGGGTAATTCATGTCTCTGCTCTTCTGGAGTGGAGAGCGACAATGGTGGGTCGGCCCTTCCCTTGTGCCAGCAATGCCTTTGAAGAGGTTGCTGATGCACAATACCACTCCAGTTCTGCAGGAACACTCTGCCACTCCGTATCACAATGGACTCACTCAAGAGAGGGGCAGAAGAACAAGCACAACACTTTGTATCGAACAGAAAAGTGGAGTGATAAATTGGGTACCTGCAGCACCTTCAGGGCTCGTGTCCAGCCGCTCCAGAGGGTGAAACCAAACCGAGTCCTAGAGATGTTACGTGTGGATGATGTCACTTCTCAATCAACAGGATTGTTTGCAGCTCATTGACTGAGGTCTGTTCCATTTACCGCACCATTGGAGGAATCAATGGGACATATAGTTAATGAGGAACAACTGGAACTAATGGCTGTCTGCTTCAGTGAACACTCATGGGCCTGAGTGCAACATCCCATTTACGCTTATTATCTTGCATTAAGCTGCTCATGTTATCAATTAGCAACTTTGTACATTTATGGTATTTACAGTGGGTTTTTCCAGGACTATATTTGTGATGCTTGTTCGAGATGGCATGCATTTTGTACATATTTTCTCAGATTAAAGGTCACATTGTTAAGAAAAATTATTTTTTTAAAAATACATAAAAGTGCAGAGTAAAATATCTATTTTCCTTAAAAACATTATACTAATTGTAAATTGTTTGTTGGGTCCACAATGATTGCATAATTTATTGGGTGAATGGAGCATTAATTATACATAGCATTATATTATTATATTTGCATTAATAGACAATGAACTAAGATAATAAAGTATATAATCTCAAGTGTTCTCAAAAACTCCTTTTAAAAGCTGGATTGTTGCTGCCGAAAGATGTGAAACCTTGAAGTTGACTGACACAAACGCAGAGCAAAGTATTTCCAGCATCATTCATTTGTCCTCGCGCATACATTTTTAACAACCCATTCAACCAATACATTAAGCCTGATCAAGACAGCAATCCTAATTTCACTCTCCATAAGATGCATAATAGGTTTTTTTTGTCTTTTTTTGCCAGTGCACAAAAAGTATCATTCAAATGTCAATCAGCCATAGAATAAAATGCATACATTCATACAAATAGGAAGAGAAAGCATGTAGAATAAAACATCAGCAGCCCAGCTGGATTCACTGCTAATTATTGGGGCCAAAACACAACTTTTCTTTCTCTTAAATAAGCTTTTATTTTTCTCTGGCCAACAATGGGAAACAGGGAGATGGTGGCTGAAACAGTGGCTGGCTAAATATGGGCCTTTCATCCGGCTTAACTCTACAAATGGACCTCATTGTCTTGAGGAATTCGATTTTCTGCCATTCTGCGTGCACGCTGTGTCCCTCTCTGGGGCCCCCCGACTGCAGCGAGCGAGGCCCTTATCAACAGCACTCAGGGTGTGGAATTGAGGAATTGAGTTCTGCCTCCAATCAAACCACGAGAAAGAGCGACAGCGAGAGAACAGGAGGGAGAGGAAGAGGAAGGGAGAGGAAGGGGATAAAATCTCTAGATGCTTCCACTCTCCCACTTAGACACAAGCCACACACACACATCACCCTCGCTCCTGTTCGCAACACATGCATACATTATAATAACACTTGGACACACATGAGCGCACACACACGCTGTGTAAAATTTGCCAGTCAACCCATCGATGGCGCTCCCAGTGGGGAAGCTTTTATACGCTCTAATTTCCAGTGTTATCTTCCAGTGCTCGGAGCCAGTGCCCAAATAGAGTTGTTTTTATCTACCAGATAAAGGCTGTGTGTTGCTTTGAACGCGTGTGTGAACTTGAGTGCGTGTTTATATGGGTGTGTGTTTGTGTTGATGCTCTGTGAAGCTTGCCCACATTTACAGTACCACTATTACCACACTTATTTATTGCATTCTACATCCTGTCCTTGAGAAAGTGCACGAGAATATTTTTGTCCCTTCCCGTTAAAATTGTATTTGATGTTGACACAGGCGAAGAAAAACATGTAGTATTTTGTCACAGAGCCCATGCAATAGTAATTATGAATAATTGTGAAAAAAGCCATTAGTCTTAATCAAAACATTAAAAATGGTCTGAACCACATGAAGAGAAAAGTAATAGCTGTCATGTATAAGCCCAGTTCTGCCAAAATGGCACGCTGCATGAAGTGTGAAGAAATACAGCACGCAATATCTGCAAATCTCCTGGTAAACTGACTTGCCACTACAGTATAGGGTGCTTTTCTTGTCCACTGAACAGTCAAAGCACTTTACAAAGACATAAAGTACAAAAAACACTGATGACAATGGCTGCGGTGCGGGGAGCAGAGCTGCTGATCAGGCTAATCAATATATTCATTCTCAGCCATACACACACACATCAATATCAAACTGATAAACCTTGTTGTTTTTTGAAAATATACAGTATTTTCTGCTTGGTGTCCCCTCTCTCTCCCCCCCCGCCCTTGTGTGCCACATGAGTGACGCGTCAGCCTGAAGTACCTCGCATGCTACTAAACCTGCTAAATATTTGCCTTGTGTGAGCGTTGTGGCATCCAGTGTTTTGTTGTTGTTTTTTAAGGAGACGTGCAAATTGAATGTGACACGCTAATTCAATTAACTGCAGTCCTTGTTCGTGCATTACACAAATACTGACGATGCCCGTTGCACCAAGCTCGACAAAGCAACGCTGACTTTGATTCTCTCGTGAGATCCACTTCACCAGAGCTCTCATTGCTGTGACGAGCTGTGAATGCGGCGCCAGCGTCTTATTTTTGTCACTGCTATCTCCCCCCCAGGCGGATGTCATGCCTCCCATTAACCAATTAACCAGAGAGGGAGTGCAAGGGAGAGAGGGAGGGAGAGTCTGTTACAGGTAAGGACACGAGTTCACACTCTTACACCACAAACACACACAATCTGCTACGATCAATCTGATGTGAAGTAGTGCCATTTGCAGCAGGGCAGAGCGCTGAGTCACCTTGCTTGTGAGTGTCATTCGCCAGGACACGGTAACTAGGCCCAGTGGTGTTCCTCAACCACCGCGGGGCACAGAGCCAGCGTGCGAGATGTCAAGGCTAAGTTACACGTGGAGGTGTGACATTACCGCCGGTTGTTGGGACAATAAAGCAGTGTTGCCGGCTGCTCTGCGGGAGGTTTTTTTTACCCACCGAGCTCAGGTTATCTTGGCCACAGCCTCTCCCAGCTGCGCTCGGCGGGCCAGGCTTCGCATCTCAAGTAGCAGTAGCCGAGAGGCAGAGTCATAATTTAACCTTTTTTTTTTCCAATTTTCGTGGATGCTTTTTCATGCTTTGTAGAAAGACTCCTGTCACTTCACAGCAGACACCATAAGACCTCTACACCTAAGATACTGAGACATAAGATAGGACGTTCTGAGCCTGCCCTAGAGCCTACAACAGCCAATGATTGACAAGTGACCCACTCTCTCTTGTTTCTCCTCTCTCTCTCCTGAGCCACGTGCATATCAGCTGCCAGCTCAGTGATTGATGCATCATGCAGCCAATTGGATTTTAAATCCAGCAACATGTAGTTTATATAGAAAAATAAATGGTAAACTATGAGTATGCTGTTTTCCCACCAGAGCACCAGCACTAGCTGGAATATTTCCTCATCATTTTCAGTGATTTCTTTATCTCATTTGAACTCGGACCATGTAACACCATATGATGTGGAGCGACTTGTTGTTTTCCAGCCAAAAGGGGCAGCTACGGATCATCTGCAGGCTTATTTTTGCATTTAAGGTGAGACAACTAATGAATAATTCAGTGTATTCAAACTCATATATAGATTAATGTCAGATGCACTTACAGAGCTTGGAGGGGGGGAAATATTGTCTTATAACCTTGAAAAAGAGCCCTAAGAACAGGTTAAAGGTAATGAAGTATTGTTCAGTTCGAGTTGTGAGTCAATATTTAGCAAGTCAGAATGTTCAGGTAATATGTTTCTTAACTATTCTTTGTTTAGCACAGAACTTGTCCAGTAATATGTAGGTGGGTTATTGTTCTGTTGTTGAAGGAAATAATGTGTTTGAAAAAAAAAGCATTATTAGATAGCAGATAAAGAAACAAATCATGATGGATATAGAGACAGCTTTTATATTATTATGCAAAAATAAGTGAATACACAGAGTTTTAATTTGGATTTTCCCTGGATGAATATCTTGTCTGCATGACATTATGTAATAAATAAATTAAATACAATACCCTGCACCAAAACATGATCTCATCTCCCTGTGATGTCTGCATGCAATACAGCGGCCACCAGTCGTACAAGTGCTCAGGGCACACATGCACCCTGGTCCATCCCGCTGGGCACTAACATGCCCACATATAGTCTGGTAATGATTTTTAGCTGTGGGGAAGCGAGCCTCACATGCACCGCTAGCAGTCGTACCAGAACAAATGATGTTGCTCATTTAGCGAGCACATTGATATGCTTCACAAAGCTCGAATTATGATGGGGAAGTGTGTACAAGCACCCCAGGGCTGTTGACGCGTGTGCCTGGGAACATATGATGTGATCTTTACTGGTATTGACTGGCGAACGGATCAGCAGTGCCGGTCCATTCATCTGTGCAAGGGAGGGAAGTTGCTCAGATGACCTTGACCAGTTCTTCACCTCCATTATTGCTTCTTCCCTTTATATATGTGAGCATGAATGAGAACAGTAAGAAGAATATGTTCGAATTTGTGAGACCTCAACCGAGTGTAGTGCTTTCAAGATTGAATGGCTGCTGGTGTAGCACACAAAGGTTCTCCATCTGCACACATTGCAGCCATTATTGCTATTTTTGCACCCTCTCTTATTCAAATTATTTGGGCATGTCTATTAAATGTCATGTAATCACGTTAAGTATTATTTTTGGTAAAGATTCAGTGGACGAAAGGTCCAAGCTGAAGCTGCAGAGGCTGAGATATCCTATATATATTTCATAAATATGTCATGCTGCTGCCTCATTTGGCAGTTTGGTCAGCCCTCCCTGTCTGATCCCTCATCTTTCAAACTGCAATTTGTTTTATAATTTTTTTGAACCAGAATAATTTATAAATGAACAGAATGTCTTCTCTCAAGCTCTGCAAGTTAAAATGGTGAAAGGGCAGTTGTACCTGTCTTAAAATCACAACTCATGTCTTTTTATAATCATCCGAAAAAGAAAAACTCATCAGTAAACCAGTACATTTTGTTTAAGGTGCAATATGTAACGACTGTACCAGTTCACCAATCACGCCAGTTCTCCAGGCTCCCAGTCCAGGCATACCACTGAGACGCTCACATTTATATTGCCAACATTTGTTCTGCCTATCAGGTGAAAATAATATATCATAAATAACAAATATTTTGCCTAAGAACTCAATTACTATTAAAATGTAAAACCACCTGCACTTCACAATATGTTTCAGATGAGTCTCGATTAAGAACAAATCAGCTAACTGACACAAAGCTGCTCTGATGCTCTTCAGTTTCATAAGTCGTTTTGCAAGTGCTTGCATTCATAGAGTGATGACGTCTGTGTGCGTGTGTGTGCATGTGTGTGTGGCGAGTGTGAATAAGGGCCTATGCAAATGCATATCTGCAGGTGCCGTACGAACTCAAGCAAAGCCACTGCTCGAGGGCTGCGCGTGTAATTGAGGTCAGCCCACTTGCTTCCCAGCCTTGTTCTCCAGTCAAGTCTCACCAGTTTTTTTTTCTTTTCTCTCTGGTCATTTCTCCGGCAAAAATGTCCGCCATTAAAAGCGCCCGACAACGACGGCCGTAATCCGGCCCCATTAAGATCTCAATTCCCCCTTGTCCTCCAAGGACAAGATGTAATAGCTCAAAAACATCTATTTAGGCGGATGGGATTGGATTTATCACAGGGGCGTTTTTCATGAATATAACCTCATCTTATCATCAGCCGAAGCACTTTTGATTATAGGCCTTAATGAGTGAGTGTCTTTCAGAAAGGTGAGCACCCTGCAGCTGACCTGGACCTATTGATAAACTACAGGAGTCGGCCGTTGGGAAGTGTTCATTTCATCTGCCGTTAGTGAACCTTAATTAAAAACTGGTAGGGATAAAGGGCACACACCTGCAGTCCCACACCCCGCACCCCGCACCACCGGGGAGTGAAGAAGACCTCTGAGGATCTGAGAGGTAATGAAACCTCTGCGATGATCAATGCAGGCTCTGTGTTAGCGGCTTACTCGCGGGAGGGAGACAGTGCATGAGCGCGTGTGCTCCTGGGGGGTTATGAACGAGCGCGGGGCCAGCCCTAAATGCGTTTTGATTTATTCGTGTAGGCGCGCAATATTTTTCCTCTACATTAAATGCTGGCTCGGAGGCTAACCTTTACCTCTTGAGTGGAAGCCCAGTTCGGTGGAAGAGGGGAATTATTTCAGGGTCAGACGCTGTGCACATGAAAGCTCTGGCTCGGCACAGAGTTCTTGTTTACTGCACTGGGAAGAAGCACTGGAGATTTCTTCAGGGGGTTTAAAGCTAAAGACGGGTTGTGGGGGGCTTTGAAGCAAAAAAAGATGAAGTAGGACTTCTGCACGCAACATGAAGACATAAAGAGACACGCATGGTGATTTAAAATGAGGCACTGATTCTGTTATCATGTTTTATTTTTGTTCGCGCAAGCTCACTGCGATGACAAAGTCTCCCACCGACTCGGCGAGCCACCCCCATCATTCGGTCACACAGGGTTCATTTCGTGATAGCAGGGCTTTAATTCATTTGTCTTGTACGGGGGGGCAACTCCTTGACCTTGTGGATGGAGATTAATGAAGAGCTTTAGTGGTGATGAAGGCTATCAGGCACCATGCTCCCCTCGTCTAATAGAGCAAGAGTTTTACATAGCCAATTATGTCGTTTGCATTCCGCTTGTAAGCACAGCTCTGTCAGGCGGGGGAGCCCGGTCGGCTGTGGTGTACTCGAGGTAGTAAAACATCAGGGTCATTTGGACAGAGGAGGCGGGAATGTTTTAATAATTTAATTCCTCATTTTTTTTGCGATGATGAAAATGAGGGAGAATTGAGCCATTTCTTTCAAAACTAGTCACCTGAACAGCTGGTCTAAACATTTGACATGTCACCTCGTGCAAAAAAAAAAAAAAAAATACAAAGAAGGCATTGGGGTGCCACTCTGCAGTTTGACACTCTGGCGCTTTCACAGCGTTTCTGATCACATGGTACAAAGTGCACGAGAGCAGTTGTGAGCCATTAACACTCTCTGGCCGCAATTATTGTCAGCCAGCCTTTTTGGGTGCTCTGACAAAGGGTAAAGAAATATACGCATAGGAGGGGGTGATAGAGAAATCTACTGTAATCAATAGGTGTGTAATTGGAAGCTGTCAGCTAAATGTTTTAGTATCCCTGTTGGTAATAGCGGCTCCGTCGTTTTCTACACAAGATAAGGCAATTTGGCTCAGGCTAAAAATTGTGCTCAGCAGGGCCCTGCGTGATGTGAGGGGGAGCCGTCTCTCTTTAACCATTCAGAGCGGCTGCGTCTTTGATAATGTTTAAATGACAGGCACGCTGTTCGCTCATCATAAAGTGTCAAGCTCACTTTTTACTGATGGAGGATCTTTTCAACCCCAGGATGAAGAGATATGAAGAGTGATTTGTACATCACATCCCGCAAGAAGCCTTTGTACTATATGTTTTCGCTCAGTATAGCTCGTTATTCCTGCATGTCAGAGTTGTTGTTGTTTTTTGTTTTTTTTTTCTCTGAGTACATGGGTGTCACTGTCCTTGGTTGCAGCCGTGCAGTTTGGTGCCTAGCAACCTTAATGGATCCTAAAGTGTTTTGGGTTGTGAACAAGAGTGTCAAGAAAAGGACACTTTTCAGATGGTGGGAACTTAACTTTTAGTGGTGCCGAACCATAACCATTAAATACGCCGTGGCATTTTTAAATTTGCTTTTTTTGCAATTACCCTAATGGAAAATGTCCTCAGATTAGGAAGAAGGAACATGTTCCAATAAGCCCTCCATAACGCATTCATATCAGCTGATTGTGTCATGCAGGCGAGTTCACGTTTCAATCTGTCCGTGTTAATGGAGTACTGCGTTCCACTGAGACACCTCAAATTGATGCACTGTATTTCAGTCTATATGGATATTTAATATAATATTCCCTTTTCTCAAGAAACAGGGAAGTTGCAAGTGAGATGATACCAAGAATAGTTTGATAATTTGGAAAATTGGCTTTCTTGGCCCAGGGTTTGAATCCACTCTTTGCTGCACGTCATCCTCCCCCCGCTCTCATCTCGTTTCCTGTCATCTCTCCAAGCTGTTCTGTCTAATAAAAGCCATGAAAAGGCCAAAAATAATAAAAATGTAGAATAATATAGAATAAGATAAAAGATACCACTCTCACACCTGAGTGTTAAGTGTTGAGCTGGAGCCAGACGATGGTTAGCGTGGCTTAGCATAAAGACTAGAAGCAGGAAGATACAGCTGGCCTGGCTCTGTTCCAAGGTCAAAAGTACACCAGCACTGTACCATCACCTTTAAAGGTGCAATATGTAAGAATTGGTCACCTATCAAATTCATACTCAAAACAGCATGTAAATGCTAGACTCCAGGAAAATCAATGCGCCTGGCTACTATCTGTTGAGCCCATAACTGTACTCTGTTAAACTACAAAGTGATTGAGCTTCAGAGGTTACTTTGAAAAGAGAGCCAGGCTAGCACTTCCCCCTTTTAGTCTTCATGCTAAGCTAGGCTAGTCACCTCCATGCTCTTGCTCCACATATTGATGGACAGATACAAGATTGTTTTTTCAATCTTTTCATCTATCAGCAAGAAAGTGATTCAGCTGAAAATATTACCAGCCGACACTGTAAAGGCTTGTAAATATGTTGATTATTTTGGAAATTGCTCTTCTTGCAGAGAGTTCCATTAGAGAAATGATCCCACTTTCATGCCCATGTGTTAAGTGTTGAGTCGGAGCCAGGCGATGATTAGCGTAGCTTTGCATAAAGACTGGAAACAGGGAGAAACAGCCAGCCTGGCTCTGTTCCGAGGTCAAAAGTACACCTGCACTGTACAGTCACTGTTAAGCTCACTCATTAGCATGTTGCATAGGATTTGTATAATCAATTCATGATCACCAATGTAATGAGTGCCATTATGAACTTCAGATGTGTGTGTGTGTTATGTGCAAGAGGGAATACTTGCCCCAGGAAAATCACTGCATCTGACTACGGGTGGGAATTGATATGTTTTTATCAATATCAATGCCATTATCGATTCTGGCTATCAATCCAGTTCCTTATCAGTTCTCATATTGATTCCTGAGTAGTTCACTGAGTGGCAAAAAACGAGTTCTACACAGTCTTCTGCACCAAAAGCCACCTTTTTTTCCCCAAATTCATGTCTGCACAAGACTGCGAACATGAACATATTCAACTTAAACATACACATAACACTTTGACAAGATATAGTGTAGAAAGAAAATATAGTCTAATTAAATTAGACTGACATAATAAGCAATAAAAACATAAACATTTAACACTTGAACATGTTAAATTATGGCTGAACACTCCTTTTCTTTATTCTAATGTCAACGTTACCATCATCAACAGAGGTCCCAGCGGAGCTTGTTTGACCAGCAGCAATGTTAGCACTTGTACACAGGTGGTCGAACACATGACATTCTTGGCACTTACTTCCATGCTGGGTAGACAAATGTTTGAGCATGTTGCTGGTATTTGCACCCTTACATGATATTACAGCATTGCACTGATTACACAAGGCAGAATTCTCATCTTGTTTGGTGAAATGCAGCCAGGCTTTAGATCGCTTCCTCATCTCCGTGATGCTGCCTCGCAGTTGAAAGTCTGAGTCGTTGCAGAGAGCGTGATGCAAATGTACCGCGACGCAGAATTTCAGGAAAACTGGTGCAGGCAGGGAAATGAGAGAATCGTTAAGAAGAATCGATAACGTTGGAGGCGTACAATTCTGATGGAATTGGTCAGTTGGAACCGGTTCTGAGTCGGAACTGGTTCTCAATATCCACCCCTACATCTGACCTCAATCTGCTGAGCACATAGCTTCCTGTAAAACTACAACATTACTGAAGGTGAGAAGTAACTCTACAAAGAGAGCCAGGCTCTTTACCACCACATTCATTACTTTATGCTAAGCTTGGCTAATCACCTACAAGCTTTAGTTTTAAATTTGATGGACAGCAGAGTGATATCAAGCTTCTCATCTATCAGCAAAAAAGGGATACATTTCAAACTATCCCTCAGTGTCATTATTATACGATCTATGGAAAAGTGTTGGCCAGCCTTTTGTTAGAGTGTAGACCGAGTGGTTTGGCCCTGCGAATTCAGAGGACGACAGATGTCAGCGAGATCATTGGAAACCTGGTCATTTCCTGCCGGTGCCAACCACACGGCAGCATCGTCTGCCTGACTCGGTCCCCGCGGATCGCCCGACGCTCCTGAGCAGGCTCTTAAGTGGGATCCGTGATGTTGCCATCAACCTCTCTGCACTGACAACACACTCTGCGGTAGTGACGGCTGTGCGCCCGGGCCCGTCCCCGAGCATCTGTTCTGTCCTCTCACTTTCTGGCTGGTTTCTGACTGTCACTCCGGATCTGTCTACATGCATCTTCGGTCTTTGTACCTGTCTGTAACTGCTCCTGTCTCTTGCGCTCCCTGTAGGTGTGTATCCGTGAATCCCTCACTCCACATCTGAGGATTGTTTTATGTCATCGGTTTGCTTCCTTGTCTGAAGTGGTCACTCAAACTTAAAGGTCGTTGGGTTCAAGGTTCTGACCCTTGTCTGCCCTCTCAGTGCTGTTCTTTTTCACCAGCTATACTGCAACTTTAATAACCATTATGCCCATATTTAACCATCCTTTTAATCTCTGCCATAGCCTGACATGCCTAAAGTTTCTGTCAATAGTATAGTATGAGAAGGTTGTAAAAGGCTTATCCCCAAATCCTCTTCCTGATGATGCAAGCATGGGATGTGTAGTTAAATTAGAGCTCTAATTATCCCCCTTCTTTTCTTTTTTTACCAGAAACAATAGCGAGTCTGCACATTTTCTTGCCTGTGACGATGCCAAGTTAAGGGGATGTGAACAATGCCTGCCTGTGCTATACAAAGAGTATTGATAGGTGTAATGGTGTATATAAACAAGAACATTAAGATAAGATTGAAAATCAGTAGGGTAGTCATTCAAAAAAAACGCCTAAATCACCCCGATTGCTGTTGTGATTGCCACATAAGCCCAGTTACACCCTGGTGTGAAGTAGAAGGTTTTCATCACCATTAAAAAGGCCCAATTTTGCAATAATTGCCGGTTTCTTGTTTATTACCCAGCATATGTCATGGCTACTCACCAAGACATGCTGACAAGTAATGTTAATTACAAGGTCAACTCATTTACATAATAATTGGCAGGACCCAAAGCACAGAAGCATCTGAGAGCCAATCATGTTCATGTAATGAAATTAAATAAAGTATCTGTCAAAAATATCAACACTGATACAAGAACAAGACTTTCAGGGGTTGAGACCAAGTCAAGACCAAGACCTGGGAGTCTCAACACAGAAACAAGGCAGAGTCTTTGAGAGATTGAGATCAAGACCGAAGTGTATCAACGCTGAGACAAAATGAAGACTTTTAGGGGTTTCTCAATGAGTTCTCTTTTTCTGAGGCAGAGAGAAGATTGAGTAAAACTCCAACTGATTCCGAAAAGAGATTAAGACCTTTTTTTTAAAAAAAAAAAGAAAAGAAAAAGACCAGTCTCAAGAGTAAGGCCGATCTGGAGTAGTTCATCACTACCATGCTATATAATATAATCTGCTGATAGGGGTCTGTCAATGACAATAATCAAAACAAGAGGCGTGGCTTGACATGACATCAACATGGAAGTGGTACCACCATTGCCGATGAAAATCTATCTCAGACAAAAATGTTCACAGACAAATTATTGTATTGAAGTTGTAATCAAGTTGTGTTCAGGCATGTTGACCATTATCTGACGTGTCATCTGCTCTTTCTCCAGAAGTTAATAACAGCAAACAGGGGGCCAAATGAATTGCCCAGGAGCAGAAAATGCGAAACCAAAGCCAACATCTTTGACCACAGTTAGCATAGACAGACCATGTGTTGGGTCAAACCTGTGAATCGAGAGGGTCACCATAACAGGACCGAGGTTCGCCCTGGTCTTTACACACTGACACACAGTGTTTGAAATAATTTGCCAACAACTTGGCATCAAACAACAAAGGAGGCGGGGTGTTGGTGGTGGTGGGGGGGCAGGGGGCTGGACTATGCAGCCTCTAAATAATGAGGAAGGAACGAATTCATTTGGGATTTCTAATTCTGCCAGACTGTGATTAATCCCATCAGTAAACAAAGCAGAGGTCATCGTGTTTTGGAGAACTCCAATTAGAGAGTAATCAGTGCTAATCAGACAAGCTGCTCACCGGCATCTTGGTGATTTCGGCAGTAAAGGGCTCTCTAGTGAATAGTCTGCCCTCCACACTGAGAACAGCCGACCCACACTCTGTGATCCTGTGTTAAGGGAGTGGGAGGCAGAAGAAAGAAAGGAGGCTAATTAGCGGTGCCATTCATTAGCGACTGTGTGTGATGTGTGCCTGGGTGGGCTGGCGAAATGTGAGTGCTGTTCTGACATTGCGAGCGTGCTTTAAGTCAGTGCAGGTCTTTGTGTGCGTTAGCTCAGGTGCAGTTATATCTGTGCACGGCCTCTCAGTTTAAGAGTCAAGAAAAATCGGGACATCCATTTGCCTAGATACCACCGGAGGGCATGCTGCTACAGATGTAAATGAACAGTGACTCACTGTTTTTCTTTTGGTGTCCAGTCTTGAATCATAAAACTTGCCTTTGCATCTGATGCCAGCATTCAAGGTTAAAAGGCCTGGCTGGATGAGATGGTTTGCCAAACGATGGGACACTTTACATTTGCAGCTACATAGGGAGAAAAAAAAATCACCTGTCACCTTTATTGTAATAACTACATAGAAAGGCACAGTTTGTTGTGATATCACTCTCGGATGCATGTCTGCATTTGAAATTAACCACGGCAAACTGTCACTTCTGCGCAGTGATGTCAAGGGAAAATCGAGGAATAGTTTGAAATCTGGGGAAAACACGCTTTCATGCCTTGTTGCCAAGATTCAGACGTGTGGATCGATACCACTGCATGCATTTATAGCCAGACCTATCTACATAGTACTGTGTCAGCGCTGCAGAAAGGGTTAGCTGCACCAATTTCCAGTCAGGTGTAGGGAAAAAAAAACGCTCTGTTCACTGGTTTGTATGTCTTTAAACTAATCACAGTAACCTTGGGCAGTGCTTAACCCACAATGCAGCAAAGGTGCCCTTTGTTTTGCATGTGGGGAGGTGACCCCTGGTATTAAAGTGCTTAAATCCCTGTAAAAGGTAAGAGCTTCTTTATATTCATACTGTGAGTGACCAGGCAAGTGAAAAAATCCCACTTTTTAGCATGAAGGTTGTTGACGCTGTTATTTGCTGTTGCTACATGGATTTTGAGAACAGTTAAGTTAAACTGGTGTGCTCATTATCTATCTGGAGCTACCAGCTTCAAAAAGCTTAGCATAAAAACTAGTGGGACACAGTGGGAGACAGCAAACCTGGATACGCCTAAAGTTAACTGCTTCTGGCACTTTTAGAACTTGTTTGTTTAATCTATACAAAAACTGAAGCAGAGCACTGACAATTTGTTGGTTTGACATACTTACATACTAGTGACTTCCTGGAGTCTGGAAAAGACGGGGGAAACATCTAAGCCAGATCTCTCCATAGCAGGGTTGCCCAAATCTAAAACAGTGGGCCAATTTTCGTTTAAGGTTCATATATATATATATATATATATATATATATATATATATATATATATATATATATATATATATATATATATATATATATATATATATATATATATATATATATATATATATATATATATATATATATATATATATATATATATATATACATATATATATAGCTGCCTATATTTTGTGTTAAGTAAAGCATTTTTAATATTTACAGTTTTTTCATAATCAGAGGGCCAATTCACCCTGCTCAGGAAGTCAGTCAGTTAAGGGAAATTACCATTCTACTGCAAACACAATAGGTGCTGGCCCACAATTAAGTTTCAGTTTTTTCTCCTGCTGCTCTAATGTTACGCAAACCAAACACTTTTCAGTTTTATGGCAGGTTGTGTGCCGGCACATTAAGATTAGATTAGATTAAATCTTTTGTTATTGTTCTGTATAAATACTTTAGCATCTAAACTGCTGCTTTTGTACCAGGACTGATATTTACCAAAATGTGCAATACTTGTGTTTACACTTTTCACTTTTACTATTATTACACTTCAATGTAATTATATCATGTTTTATTTTTTTTGTTTGCTTGCCTGCTGTTCTGCGAAAACACACTATTAATCATGACTGCTGCTGTTGTACCAGGACTGATAGTCAATACACACCCAATGCCTAATGCTTCTGTGCACTTGTGGCTTTTCACTTTTATGCACGAATTCTGATTTTATTATAAAAGTGTTGTGGTATATTTTATTCATCTCATTCACTTGTATAAAGTTGTTTTCTTTTTGATATATTTATATGACCGGTGTTATTATTGCGACTAGTGCTCTTACTGTTGATTTACTCATCCAACATATTTAAATGGACCACTGACCCCCTTGTTAAATAACCTACATATGACCAGTAAAACTGTAACTGAACACTGACTGAAATCAACCATAAGTGCGTAAAGTGTTGAGGTTATTGAGCGTCATGTACATATGCACAGAGGTGATAAATGGAATTAACAGCAGAAGGAGGATTTTCTTCTTCATATTGAATGCACAGAAATGAGACTAGTATCAATCTGCTCATCTGGCTCTCAACAAAAAAATGCATTTTCCAAAATGTCGAACAATCCCTCCCAACAAATATGATTTGTTATTGGTGCTCCGAGCACACCAACAGCCATTCTCTCTCTCTCTCTCTCTCTCTCTCTCTCTCTCTCTCTCTCTCTCTCTCTCTCTCTCTCTCTCTCTCTCTCTCTCTCTCTCTCGCTCCACAGGGAGCCCTAATCAAATAACTCACAGGCCATTGCAGCTGCCTTTTCAGCCACTTCGGCGGAATACGCACAGATGTCGGGTGGGTTCCCTTCTGGCCTATCACACCAAACAGTGATGTAAGGCTTTAGTCATCACTATTACCTGTCTCAGTTTCGGAGACATTTATAGGCCAAGGAGTGAGGTGCAATAATGAGTTTGTGTTTATTGCTAACGTGTTGCCTGCAGAAAATGGCAGATCCTAAGTGATTTGCGAGTTTAATTCTTCCACCTGGCCCCTCTGATGGCCTATTGTCTCCCCCCCCCACGCCACAATATACATAAATGACATGTTAATGACTCGTACAATGATAATAGCTTCTGTGGGCGGTGATTTGTTGGGTCCATCCACACCTCAAGGTTATCTGTGAATCATACTTCAGACTGTGAGCCGTGATGGCTCAACAGAAAATCAATACGCACTTTTAAGTTGTTCTTAGGTTTCTCTTTTTGTCGGAGAAAAATAAAAGGATTGTGTGTTTGTCTTGAGGCTTTGGGGAGGGTCCATGATCAATGTTCATTATGTCATCGACACGTCGAGGTTGCTCTTTTTCTCCCTCCTGATGAAAGAGCAGTCGGGGCTGCGACTGCTTTTCATGCCCTAAGCTGTTTCATGTCGTCCATGCATTGCATTTACACTGCGCAGCAGATTTGATTAATTTTCATAGTTGTGTTATTCAAATGAAAACTTCTAAGGGAAGAATCAAAGGGCAAAGCCACTAACAACTTGCTGACACTATGCTCCATACCCTTCTTGTTCTGTCATGTTTGCAGAAACCTAAAAATGCCTAAAAATAAGTGCTGTTTTGGGGAGAGAAAAGTACCACCGACTCTCCCCTTTTTCCCTAAAAGACTGATTTAAAAAAAGAATGTAGCCTCGCCTTGGCTAGCACAGCCTCCAATTAGCATCTAGTTAAGCTATTTGGAGTGATGTTACTGTGGAATTTGAGGGCAGTCCGTTGGGAAAGTCTTTCTCGCTGAGGGAAGAAAGGAATCCTTATATCCCCCTTAATTAAAACATGATTTACGCTTAGTCCCAGCTATGAAGTTGCCTTTGATGGTTCTTTTGTCAATTAAAAGTAAGTCCTACAGCAGATTACAAAGCACTCATTACAAGCAGGTTATTCTCAAGGACACGCAAGTTCTGCTTTTCAAGTAAAGGAGCTGCTGGGCGGGTTAGTGCAAGGACAAAGAAGGGGAACTCACGAAAATGAATATGATTCCCTACTTATGTGTTATGCAACTCTTCTGCGGCGGGCTCATCCCTCAAGAGTCTCTCACACCTCCTCATTCTCCATCCTCCAACGCCTTATTCCGTCCTCCACACAAACAAAAGCGGACGTCTCGTTGCTGGCGTCCGACGTGCGCCTCGGTGTTCTCCCTTCATGTAACGGACGCGGCTGTTATCAGCTGAATCCTGGGCAGCACATCTGCCAAAGTCCTCACGCTCCATTTACGCCCTGCCATGCAAACACCAATACAGCACTTATGCACTTCAAAAAAATCTTAGCTTGCCTGAAAGATAAGGGCAGCATGAATATTTAACACGGAAAGTGCTTTTGGATACTTGCAGGCGAAAAAGGGGGCACGGCTGGTTTAAATGTCTTTAATTGATGAGACCGAGACAAAGAACGAGCATCCGGCTGCCCTGCAGTCACCTCAGAGCTGTATTTGGGATATTCATCGGCCGTGATGGGATGAATAGTATGTCAGAGCATTGAGTGCAGTGCTGGAGGTATTCTCCCGCTTTGAAATTCAGCAACAGAAGCTGAAAAAATGGTGTTATGTCACCGAGGTTTATCTGGCGTAAGAGAACTTCATATTCGTTCCCTGTAATAAATCTTCCATACGCTCCTCATACGCTTAATGGAAAAGCTGAAACCTATTCCGCTTTTTATTTTCCTCTTTCCAGGCTTTTTTGTGCAGACTAAAATTGCCATTCTGAAGTTGCCGTTAGGTCAGACAAGAGAAACTCTAAGAGCTGTTCAATATTCGACTGCAGATTCAATATTGCTAATTCCCCTTCTGGCCCGGAGAAAACAGCTTGCCATGATTTAGGCTGACAGCCCAACAGCAGAGTGTATATTTGAATGAGACAGTAAGATATAAGACCCCCTCCTCCTGACATTAGTCACCTTGCACCCTCACAATCTATCGTAATACAGCGTCATTGCTTCCTTGCCATTTCCCGGCCGCAACGGCCCCTCCCACGCCTCCGTCTGCTGGGTTGTAGGTGTAGATTTAAATGGAAATCGACAGGATCAAATGGGATCAATTTTTAAATCCGCTGTTTGACAGAGGATGGAGTTAGAGGTGGGTGAGCGGAGAGCGAGAGAGGCTTTCCCAGCGTGGAGTAATATCTTTCATGGCTGGGAAAAAAAAAAAAATTGAAGATTTGTGCAGTCGAGCGGGTAAGAAAAACAAGCCAAGCAGTGGCACGATTGACAGTTTATTTAAGAGGCCATTAACTTTACATACGTTGCTTTGAAAAGACACACACTTGAGTTGCAGTCGAAGGCCCCAAGGCGCAGAGTTTCCTCGCATCCACGATGCCGAAAAAAAAACACACTAGATTAAGGAGAACACTTCTCTAATGAAAACATTTATTGGCTCCTCAAGAATGAGCACCCTGTGTTGCTACTTATATTTCATGTTATTCTGCTAATAGAACCAGGAGAAATACAGAGCACATGACAGCTTGACCTTTTGAAATTCATGTTGGTCTTATGGAGACATTTCACTAAGAAATGTACATTAATCACATTCTGTGTATTTTCTGTGCCATGAAACTTCATATTTGTACCGGCTGGATCACAGGGCTCAAGTCTACCGGCTTCCTGCTGTCCCAGGGATGATGGAAGATTTGTTTGCGACAAACAGATCCTCCCTGAAACAGCATTGGGATAAAAAGAGATTTTTATATTTATGTACTGTATATGCATAGGCCCAACTATTGTTTAACCAAAAAATCCAACAACAAAAAAAACGTGTTTTGTCATGCTCCTACTTTCATTAGCCCGCGATCACTGACTGGCTCGCCTAATGACAACCATCATCCTAACCCCACATGTGACGTACAAACAACCCGACAGGTTAAAATCGATAAGGACACAGTAAACTGTTAATCGCGATGGAACACGCCCTATATTTATCCGGATAATGACCAACAAAGCTGTGTTGAAATCAGCAGAAGAAAAGCTAGTTAGCCTTTAGCAGCAGAGTGTGTTTGGCTAACGGAGCAAATAAAGCTAGCATTTAACAGAGTTTATAGAGTTTGCAGATAATGGACCAAATAGCTTAGCTAAGTGAGCTAATAGAGATGGCAGCTAACAGAGCTGATATACCCTGCTGGAAAAAACAGCATACAGCATTACTTCTTTCAGACTTGGAGTACACATTTGTTAAAATCCAATAAGATAAGCCATCCACCTGACAGGTGGACAGGTGTGGCAAATCAAGATGCTGCTTAAACAGGATTCGTGTATAGGTGTTCATGCTGGTGCATGGGATGCTGGTGACCAGCATACCAGCACCAGCAAGGGATGACCGGCTTCATCAGCAACTTCAACAGCAAGACAGTGCTGGTAGACCAGCATAATTGGTGGGACCTTGCCGGTGGACCAGATTCATCATGTTGATCCACCAGCTAAACCAGCACCAAACCAGCACTAACCAGTTGTGTTTTTTTCAGCAGGGTAGGTAGCAGTTAATGGACCAATGGACAACAATGAACAATGGACCTAATAGCTTGCAGCTACTGGAGCTAGCAGCTAACAAACTAAACACACAGCAGAACTCTGCAGTTTAGGGGAACACGAGGCATTAAGATGAACTCCAAATTAATGGGACAACAAATCACATTTACGGTTAAAAGGGCACTGTGTTGTTTTGGAGAGGAAATTCAAACTACTTATAAACTAATATTTATAATATTATTCGTGACAGTTTGCATTCACTTTGGGGTGGTAAAAAATGTGTTTTTTATGGAATTTTGGTAAAAGAAATTAGTCTGGAGCCCTGCTGGGACAAGTGATCAAGACAGAGAAGAGGGAGAAAGCCAAGGAAAATAGTCACTCCAGTGTCTTCATAATTGCCCTTTGTTTGCCTGGATGGGTTTTGTGCATATTGAGACAAATAATTTGAGGAGAAGAATAGATTTGGCATGAAAAATATATGTCAGAGACAGTTGCACTTTAGAATTAGTTCTCTTGTCGTTTTAACTTCAGAGTTAGTCTGAAATGTCTAGCATTTAAAGATTGTACTTCAACACAGACATGTAATTATCTTACACAAACAACACATTTGACTGGCAACCTTTAAAAGTGTCTGCACTTCTGCAGCCACATTCTGCAAAGCCAGGTTATGCTTCCGAGAGGAGCGGTTAAACTGGAAATACTGTTATTTACAAATGTTGCACTTCTTTCCCATTTCCATGTTTAATGCACATTTACTATTGCCAAAGATTTAAATGGCTTTTGTCCTTGTTGTCCAGAAAAAAGGTGTTTCAGAGGTATAGAGAAGAGGCAACATCATATTTGAAACAGGAAGCAATGAGGTTTATGGGAAATTGGTGTCTTTAAGGATGGCATGCTTGATACACCAGAACCAACTATGGGATCATCCATCTCTCAATACTTTCCGACTTCCATCCCCTTTGGCACGCAGCCCCAAGCCTGTTTGTACATATGAAAGAATTACATTTATATAAATGGGTCACAAATGTAAAGGCCCAGTCAAACAGAAGAACATTTGTTGTGGAATCCTTTCAGCTGTGGATTAATACACATTGAGTGAGTATTTACAACAGCAGCAAAATAAAGTACTGCCCATGTTTACTGTAATAACAAAACATGTCCGGATCATAAATCCCTATAACAAAGCAATACTTTGTCATCATGATGGTGCAGTGTGGTTTTCTCTGGGTTGATTCAGATTACTAATAATCAAGGTGACCTTTAAGTGATATTTTGAACTGACATACATTTGAGTAAAAAATCTTGGTGTCAAAATTTAAAGTAAGCACATTTACTCATGCACTATACTTTAGCAGAATTTTGGGTTACTACTACAAGTTGTTTACATGCTTAAATGCTCATAAACCACATCAGTTGTCTCATAGTGTTCAGTGCTGCATCACAGTACTCCCCCTCTCTCTGAAATGCTCTGTTTTAGCTCTTGTTTCTTTAAGAGACCCCCTTCTGAATGCACAGTCTTCTCTGATTGGTCAGCTCACACACGCCTGACCAAGCATAGCTAACAACAACAAAGCAGCTGTGCTATTGCTATGTGCCAAACTAGTCGCTAGGCAGAAATTATGCAAACGTGTAACATGGTAAAGTAGTGTGATGTCACAAATTCACGGTATTAAAGGCGGGATTACTGACGAGGCATTTCAGGAGCAGTGTTTTTATGTAGGAGAAAGGAGCTTCTGTTGGTGTGGACTTGTACAAAACCCTATTCAACACACTGAAGGGAGAGACAAAACAAACACAATGTGACTAATCAGATCAATTAGTGGCAGAAATCATTCATTGTTGGTCAGGGCTTTTTTATGGGATTTGTTGAAAATAAGAAAATACAGTATATCACCAAACCTACAGCATTCTCCAAACCTCGAGTACTGGACATACAAAATAAAATGGATCCAATGTCAGTCAGACAAGGTATTTCATCGAGCACATCAGGTACTTCTCTGGCAGCAGGGTGGCAGACCGACTGTCCATCAACCTGAGGGTCTAAGTTAAAGCATCTATGACAGAGAGCCTTGCTGAAGAGTCCCTCATGTGCATCAGTAGCTCAGTAGTGTTGTCCTGCATTTGATCCTGACCTTCGACCTCCATGTTCATCCGAGCTGCATACAGACTTCCCTCAAGGCCTGAGTACAATCAAAAACTACCTGATCCTGGTCCTTGCTCAAGCCTAAAACAGTTTGGGATAATGTCGAGGGTTTCTCCCTCTTTTGTTCCGTGGCACCCAGCTGGGTTGGATAGAGGCCAGGGCACTGAGTCAGCACAGTGAGGCGGCCGCAGCAAGGAGCTGATTTAAACCACCGCCGAACCAGGGCTCAACTTTCATTAGCCGCTGTCATTATTCCCCAGCCGCTGTCTGACAGATGGCATTGTGGGATATCGGATTTTATGGCAGGTCATCTTTCATATCCAATTTCTTTTCCCATTTGATGAGAAGTTCTCGCTCCAGTCAAATTCATTTTGCAGTTTGAATATTGATCGGACTCTGCACTCCCTCTTTCTCTCACCCGCCACCCCCTCTCTATCACTCTCTCTCTTTCTTTACTGCTTGCGAGTCTCTCAAGACTTAATGGTCTCTTGCTCTTGGCACTCGGTCTGAGACGCTGGTGCTTGTCTCTCTGATGTACAGTGAACCACCAGGAAAAAAAGAATATGAATAAATATGAGGTGGATCTGGAGGTCAGTTAATAGGCCTGCATTTGTCAATTCTCAATGTTCAACTCTGCATTAATACAATCATTCCCAGTAATTACTGTAGGGCCTAATTACCAGAGCACATTTAAATAAAATTGAATCGGTAATGCAGTACAAACAAGTTTAATGGCGTATAGGAGCACACTGGCATTATAATGCCGCTCTGCCTAATCTATTATATCAGCAAATCCTTTGAGGGCTGTTGAAATTAGCTTCAGCCTCACCCTGAAATAAACTGATGGCTTTTGAAAGGTACTGCGCGTCTCGCAGCCGCTCTGCAAGGACATTAGGGGTCAAGATGTGGCTCTGATATGGCAGCAGCAACCTTTTATTCCCTGTCGGTCTGGGCTTTTTTTTTTTTTTTTTTTCATTTGGCAGACAGGATATAGATGGGGGATCAGTTGAGATATTTTGCCTGTGCAGACGGTGACCTGACAGAACCCTATTCCACCTGTTTGCACTGACAGAAGCGCTGCCGGAAAATGGCAGACCGTAATGACCCATTAAAAATTCAGTATTTGGCGTAATGAGATGATCGTGCCCTGCCAGTAGTGTCTTGGATCTGAGGAACATTGCACAGAGGAGGGGGCACAATATTACATTCTAACTGATAAAAGGCTCGAAGGGGACTCTAGATATAAGTAGATCAGGTAGATGAAGAAGTCTTTATCATGTAAATATGACTTGCTTCAGCGAGGCTGTGAAATATTGGGGCTTTGGTCAGAATGAGCTTTGTGTCATATTAGTGTAAGTAATGGCTCCTTTCTGAATAACACGATTTACTAAAACAACCCATAAAATGACTTTTCTGGTTAAGCACGGAATGAGACAATCCGACCTAAAACTCGCAAAGCATGAAGGAACAGATTTGTCTTGGCGAAATATTGCAATTTGAGAAGTGATCAAGCATGAGATAATGGAAATTTCAATCTGGACCTGTTCATTTCCGAGAACTCTTTTCGCTCTCAGGGGCTACAAGGCAAGCTGTCAGCGATGGTGACACACAAGTGTTCAGAATGCAAAAAAAATAAATAAAACTTTGATGCTTGTTTGTTTTTCTGCCCCATCAACTCGGTTCCCACAGAGGTATGTCAAATACAACGAGGGCTGCAGAGAATCAGCACGACTGCCTGTTCTTTCTCTCCCAAACCTTTCTTATGCACAATCACGTTAGACACTGATAAGGCAGATCTCTGGCTGTTTTATTGCATCAGTAAGTTTGGACATCGTTTTCCATCACGTTCCCATGGGAAGCTATAGGATCTCCATGGACCACGAGGTTATCCACTCATGGACTCTGAGCAGGCCTGGCAGGAGTCAACTATAAAGAGCCCCTGGCCAACTTAACAGTGCATGAAACACAAAAGCCTCTGTGGTCCACTGGTCCTCCCCAGGGTCAAAGTGAATGGAGAGCATCACAAATAGTGGGATATATTTGAGTGTGTGTGTGTGCAGTGGGAGGAGAACAGTAACGTCTCCTGCACAGCATCTGTCCAGTTGCCAGGGAGACCTTCATCCCCTCCCTGAGCTGTGGAGCATCACAATGTACGGAACAATGTGGAACTGAGCTACAACTGGCTGGCACACGACCCCCAGCGTTGTATCACAGGCGTGACACTGGAGCCGGCTGCCAAAGCCTGTCGTCACGGGAATGAGGCCTCAGAGGTTCTCAGGAGACTCTTGGCGGGGTAGGATAGACGAGAGAGTCATGTGTTCTTCTGTGCTCCTCTATGCACGCAACTTTGCATGCAGGATTTACCATCGGATTTGTGTTACGTTTTTAAGTCATTGCCAGGGTTATTGTTCCAGTCAGCATTTTGGGGCTTTGTGTGTGCATGTGGGTGAAGGGGATGTACCTCCCTTTTGTTCCTGTCATGCCACTTTTGTTTTCATGCCTTCAACAGTGCAACTGATGTAAAAGTGAAAAGACAAAAAGAACAAGCCATGCTAACAGGGCTGTGCTTTGAGCTGAATGCTGCTATGCTCATGACAATGCTAACAATATTAAAGTTTAGGAGGTTTATTGTTTTGTATGCACATCAACTTAGTTTTGTGTACTAGCATACTTACATTTGCCACAAATGTCTCCTCTATGGCGGTGTAAGGAGATCCCCAAAGCTGGCCGGATACGTAATCTGGGGATCATGAATGTTTTGTAATAAATTGTGTTCCAAGTCATCAAATATTACTGGTTAATATTGCGCCACTTTAGCTTATACCATGATGATGGCTAGTTGTCTTTTCAGGTCCGAGATATAAAATGTGAATTCTGACGTACAGTTATATAAATGCTATGAATTTCAAGCAACACATTACTTTTTCAAAGGTCTATCATCAAATTTTAAATCAGCAAGCAAGTTGGGTCATCTACTGTTAATTCATAAAGTCAATTTGTTCAGTACTCTTTGATAGTTCTCTTAAAGGTCCAATCTGTAAGGAAGTTGATTGATCAGTTACAGGTTGGGTCTGCCACCATCCCAAAGCATCAGCGTGTAGGGAGTTTGGAATGATACACAATAATCAACTTCTTACAAATTGGAGCTTTAAAAGCATCTCTGATATTTGTTCTACTAGTGTGACTGAATTCCATTCTTGATGGCTCTGTAAAATACAGTGGATCTGAGTCTCTAAGTCTTGGTGGTAAGAGATATCCCAAACCCGACATGTCTTGGTTAATAAAATACTGTTGTGTCTTGTTGTTAAAGACATCCCTGAAGAAGATTAGAAGACTGGCATTTCATCTGTTCTCTACAGAAAGCCATGAGAGATTTCTTTCCCTCTGAGGAATATTTGTGCGCATTGAACAATGGAGAGCCAGTCTGGTGTCTTTATTCTGAGCTAGTGGAGTTTTAACATTTTTTCGATCATTCGTAGCTGAGCGTCACCAAATGTCTAGACAGTGCTCATGATGTGACAAAACTGAATCACACGAACTTTGATCACACGGCTCAGAGTGTGAGATGCTACATACCATTGTATGAGTCGGGTATGAGGTATTTCAATAGATGAGTGACTTTTTTTGACCCTCAGGAGGCGCGACAGAAAAAAGTCAGGGGATCAGTAAAGGCTTTAAGATCCATCTTTTGTGCATTATGGATGTCCAAACCAAATTTTCTAAGTAATCAATTCAGTAGTTGTTGAGATTATGTCAATCTGGACAAAAATGGTGGACAGACCATCTGATGAGAGGCCGCCATTACCATCAAAAGAGCAGTGCCACTAGCATGACCAAACTTTTGAAATGTAACATCGACAGCACCAGTTCAGACGTCTGTGAGGTAATGAATTAAGTTTAAGATTTAAATTTGGATTATAATTAAGCTTGCGACAAGGATTTTGTCTTCAGTATGTTTAATAACAAATTCTACTAACCTGAAATACTCATCATAGTATCCCACTTGCCATGTAATTTGGAAGTCCGTCCTTCAGTCCTTCAAATAAGATGGTGCATATTTCAGTGTAGGATTTTAGCAAATATCTGAAAATAGAATGGAAACCGGAATGAAATGGCCAAATCCTGCAAGAAATAAATGAGCATTCAAACATACAGACAAGACGAGCTCAAAAATATGGGTGAGCGTCAGCACTGTTCTTTATGGCAGATTGCCCGTGCTTGCCATCTGCTTCTTTAATGCATCTCGAAGGCTCATGAATGCCAGTTTCTTCAGCCTCAGGCTAGATGCTGTCCCAAGGTAGACCTACCCCAGAGGGTTAGGGTGAGCTCTAGAGTTCAAGCCTTAACCTGCACTTCCTGGATCAAAAAGACATGTTTAACATTTTAACTAATTCATCAATTCTACGACAAAATGTATTGAAAAGACACCTGCACGAATATGGCTGGACATGACAATTCAACTTGTAGCCACACAACTCCGTCAGTGGTCAGTGATTGTAAAGCATAACTCAGACAGCTGGTGTAGTGGCAGCTCCAGTGCATCTGAAGGGAAATCAGGCCATATTTTGAAGTAAAACTAAACACCAACCCATTAACGGTAGCATTCAACCACCTCCCAGTCTAACATCGATTACATTCAGCGTGTTCCACTTTGCTTTTCCCAATGTGTCGTGTAACATGGTTTCACAGCCATCGTTAGCCAGTTAGTGGCTGAATGCTATCATTGGCTGTTGACTTATAAAAGATAATGGGTGATGGAATATGCTGTTCCACCTCGAAATATGGCCAAATGTCCCTCCAGATTTTCACTATCCAGGGTCTTTTCAGTTGCGCTCAATTGGAAGCAGTGAAATGATAGGGATTTGTCAGATTTGTCCCTTTGTTTACACGACTTGCAATCTGGAACACAGCAGTACCACAGTTTAGCTCGGTGTCAGAGGAAAATGGCCTCAGTGTAAATACGGTCAATTGCTGTCACCGAACTACCGCAGACTTTTCTGCTTTTTGGTCACTGGATTTCTTTTTGACGCTTTGAGGCACCAACACGACTACCTACCTGTCCCTCTCACGTCAGAAAGTGCAGAGGCAAGACAGAAACAAGTGAAGAAAAATACAGTTTTTACCGTTAATGCAGTTAATGTACTCTATCAAATGAATATGTTGGTTAAAAAAAACAGTTTCAAGCTGAGACTGACCTTTTCAAGCATTCCATACAGTTACATTTCTTTCTCTTTAATGTTCAGCATTGCAGCCTTCAATTACTGTTTATGTGTTCCCACCGTTCTTGCATTCCTCAGCGCTCTTCTTCTATACTGCAAAGGATTTAGAAAGGTTGCTCTTGAACTCCTGTTTCTCCGGTTCAGCCGTCAATAATGCCGCTTTGTTTTGGCCCGTAAGTCAGCGAGTGAATTGCATAAAGGCCAGGCCGTTAAATGTGTGGGAAGATCGTCTGGCGTTTGCATAGAGGAATATTAATAGGGGCCATTGCTAACTTCACAGGAATTTTTTTCATTTGGAAATTGGCTCGTCCACTGAGGTGCTTTTGAAAACTGCTGCCAAGCCTAAAATAATTAGGCGGTGGTAAATATTTCATGATGGAGTGATTCTAGCGGTCCTAAAATCTTTGTCAGCTTTACAACTAATGCCAGAATAATGAAGCTGACACTTGGGGCAAAAAAATAATTATATCTTAAACTCGTAAGGTCACTAGAAGTCAATATCTTGTTTGAACTTTGAGTCAAACCGAGACAGGAGGGATTGTGGAGTCGTGGACAATATTGTAACATGCTGTAAATGGATTTTGGTGGGCATGCCAATTGATGTCGCACTCCAACTCTGGCTCTCATGTGAAGCATAAACAACAGATGTGCGAGACAAATGGAACATTTGATGCATGTTAGCGTGGGCATGAAACTGTGCATGTCGCCGCAATCGACTCAACCGCGTCCCCGATTGGAAGTGCCACCCGAGTTCAGCTTGGACCTGAGCTCCACCTGACAGCTTGAGGCAAAGCTCTGGGCCAATAAGCAGAGATGATTGAGAGCATGATTCACTTTCTGCAGTTTTCTAATTTAATGCAAGCTGCTGAATTGAGTTTCCTTCCCTCCCTTCTTCCTGAGAAAGTGGGGTGAGCATGTGTTCCTTTTGCTCCTCTTCCTTCCCTCTTCTGTGAGTCATCCTCCTGCGGAGACAGGTGTTCTGATGAAGATTGATCTATATGAACATTTGCTTTGAAAATCCCACCCACAGCCGTGGATATGTTAATACAGACATATAACCATATCATTCAATCTCCCCAAATCGTCCGCTTACATATTCACAGCGTAATGTAAATGAAGAACTGCCGGCGTGCAGCTCCCATCCCATTACTGTCTGGGATGCTAAAGGCTGCCACATGATGGACAGCTGAGCATTCTGGCAGCAGAGGATCTGAAGCTCGGGAGTGGGATCTACACTGGGGAGGGAGGGGAAAATTGATTTTGATGCTGAGGCAGAACAAGTCAGGTGCAGTGCAAGCATGTTGAATTATCTTCAAACAGGAGTAGTCACTGGTGATGAACAAATCAGCGACACACACGAACACACACACACTCACAGGCCTCTGGGTGCACCCGCCATGTGCGGTATGAGTCACAGAGGAGGCTTAATATTTTCGGGCTGGGAAATAACATAGATGAGAATTCCCCCTTTGCTCCTGGTCTTCTGTGGGGGGGTGCGAAATAAAGACGACACTGATGGGACTTCGTTTCCGGGACAATTTCAAAGAGGAGACAGTTGGTGGCTGCTGGCACCGCCACGCAGCGTCGCCCTGTCCAAATGATGGCGGAAATATTCATTCAGAGCTTGTTGCAAATTTCCAACAAAAAAAGAAAAAAAAAAAAAAACCCACTCTCGACATCAAACGGTTTTCTTGGACACAGATCACAGAAACTCATGTAATCGGCGGTGGATAATTTTAGATGCTAAAAATACAAATTAGGTGGAGGACGGCCCCTAGAATGTTCTGCATGCTCACAATATAACAAGAAGACACTGTGTCAGTGATGCGGAGGCCCTGCCATGAACAGCATCGGAGCTGCAGCTGCAATCCAACACACGCCACCTATTGGCCCCGAAGAGTAACCGCAGCAGCAACAAAGTGACAGTAAAAAAACTGATAAATGATCGATTTACTCTCTGCGTCGTTGCTTTATAGCCTGTTAAATTCTGGGGTTTGTTACATACCTAACACCACTTTAAACACAACACACAGAAGCCTCTTGTTACTTTCCCCGCATCAAACATTCTTGTAGATTTAGCGAGCTAAAGATGTAGGACATGAAGCAAAACTTGACATGGGTAAGTTTCAAAGCAAAAGCCATGGACAGAAATCGGAGGTAAAGAGTATGTAACAAACAGCACGCCTGTCCAGTAAGTAAAATGTGTTCCGAGCTGTAATCTGATACTAACTACTGCTAACAGTAGCTGGCAAGTTAGCCCTGTTAGCCGTGCAGTTAGTGGCCCGGAGTGGTTGCTTGGGGGCAACAAGCTGGTATTTTTTTTTTAACTAAGTTTCTTAGTTTGAGCACTGTTACTTTGCTGCATGGACGGATCAAGAATCTGACTGCTTTCCATGGCAGTTGTTCCAGAATACTTGCAAATTAAGGTCGGCCCTCTTCTAGGTAAGAGGGAGGTGGTAATGCAGAGTCGAAGCACTTACGCAGTTTAGTTACAACGATAAATGTTTAGCCAAGGTTCACTAACTTACAACATTTTTGTTAACAGATTCACCACAAATTGTCTTTTAGCGTCGTCAAACCTGGGAGCAGATTACACATGCATGCTGGCAGGCAGGCGCTGTTATCTTTTGAATATCTGGCCAGAATGAGTCTCAAAATACCTCACAAGGCTGCTTGAGCACTCGAATTTCAATATGGTTATTTCCTGTCATTATAAAACATGTCATTCATACAGTTTACGACTCATATTTTTGTGCCTCAAATGAAATTTTTAAAAAAAGGTAACTTATCTCGCTTTATCAGAAAAACATACAAAGACATATTTTTGGTATCTCACCGTGCAGATAGTCTTGGGTTTTATCTGCTCGACTTCTGAAATATCCACCTCTGCTGCCACCACAATACAGTGGTGGTGAAATGTAATGTTGTCGGAGCTTAAAGCAATCAAAAAATGACATTTGAAAGACTCGACTGTGGCTTTTTTTTTTTTTTCCTCAAAAAAAAAAAAAAAGAGTTAATCCACAGACCCCCATTTTTCACTGGAGCCACTTCTGCACTGGAGAAACAGCCTCTGTGTGAAAACTACTGATGCTGAGGTCTGTGGATTATCCCGAGTAACAGGGCATTGTTTCTGGTAATTGCTGTCATATTTTCTCTCTCTCTTTTTTTTCAATTACTTTGAGGGACTGCATAATCAGCAACTCATTTGCATTTTCTCTCAGTTTTTCTCTTTACTTTCTGTTACCAGAAGCATTTTCTAAGCTTGCAAGAAAGGACTTCATTTACTGTAAACTGCGGCGGAAAGTACGACGGGAACATTAAAGCCGTGTGAAAATGAGGTTTGAACAATCCACTATTACTGGGGAAAAAAAAAACTTTTATAAAGCAAAAACTGCTGCACGGGAATGAATCACAGGATTTTCTTTATGAACCGAGCAGAGTGTGTTTTTGGTGGAGCAACTCAAAATGACTGTATCTGCTTTTGTTTCGACGGAGTTTGTTTGTTTGCGTGCGTGCGTGATCATATTTTCACGAAAAGCCAAAAGGAGCTTTGGGATGCAGGAGACGTTGCCCCATCTGGGATAAACTGCTTATTAATCTTGCACTTTCACTTGTGCATCATTTACCCCAGCAATTCTGCCAAAAACGCAGCCACAACTGGAGTGGTAAATACATAAACAGCTCACAAAAATAGTCCTCCTCTGTCCTGTTGTGTCACGGTAATCACACATTCCCTCCTGCTACTGTTTTCAATAATTCAAGCTGTTTATATCACCCTGAGTTAGAATGCAAAGTGTGTGTGTGTGTGTGTGTGTGTGTGTGTGTGTGTGTGTGTGTGTGTGGATGGTTTGTTATATATGTGTCACATATTTATATTTGTTTCAGACAAATTTATCTCATTTTATTGAAGACCTGTCAGTGTGCATGTATTTTTAAATCAAATTAAAGCAGCAGTGGCTGCCAATCGCCGCGCTCCTCGCCACCGTGTGTGCTATGAATATAAAATGACTCTGAAGTATATGCTCTGCAGACCTGGGAAGCATCCAATACTGTGTGTCCATCTTACCTTGTTACTTACCCTTCCCCGGGAGACATTTTTATCATGGTAATCTCTCAGTGAGTAGACTGAAAGTGTGTATGTGTGTGTGTGTGTGTGTGTGTGTGTGTGTGTGTGTGTGTGTGTGTGTGTAGCTGTTAAGGCATTTCCCCCCTGCAGGGATTCCCACGACTGAGCCGTACGCAGATTCATACAAACTGCATGGCTGCACCTTGTTCCATGCCTTGTTTATTTCCCTACAGTGAATAATGGTTTTAGTTTGAACAGTAGTGCACTTTCCCGGCCCCTCCGCTCTACTGTTTTCGTGTAATGTATAATTCAGGCGAAACCAGGAAAAACGCTGTGTTTCGCTTCCCCCACGCCACCTTCGAACACACGTTTTAGGACTATGGGCAGTTCGGTTTGAGTGCTCGCTCAGATTTATTCAGCTCTGGTAAATTCTGAATACATATTTTTCAAAAAAGGCTGTGATTAAAAAATGATCTTCCTTACATTAAAAATACATTTGTTTTGTTTTTTTTAAATGGGCAAACAACAAAAGTAAAAAAAAAAAAAAAGGAGGGGGGGGGGGTGACCGTAGCTCATTTTTATTGTGCAAAAGCAGTTTGCAGGGTAAAGATAGCTCCTTGTTTTTTTCCACCCTGCACACACGTGAGGGCATGAATAGAGAAAGAAAGCCGGATCAGGAGTTCACTGTTTTTTATGTTGCCAGGGTGCACTGGATGCAAACAATCCCCCCGACAATGCCTGCGGGGGCTATATGTGAAATTAAAAGCCACGGGTGACAAGTTTGACGCCGCATCTCGACTCGAGTTTTGAAGGGCTCATTCATTTGAGATGCCGGGGTCCATTATATGCATGAATCATCATCATCATGCATTTCCATCACATTCACTTCTCGGGCTGAAATATGCATTAGGTTTTCCATTATTTTTTTTTTTCCCCCCCTTCTTCTCCCTTGTGAGAGAAAAAAAAATGCTTGAAGTTAGCAAAAGTAAGCATGTGGTGAAGTGAGGAAACAAGGGTGTAATATAGATTTTATTTCATTTTTGAACAGGGATCCTTCGCCGAGATGAAATGCACAAAAGCAGGGACGCTACAAAGAGAATGTTAAAGCTTTGTTTACACCGTAACAGCGTATTTCCTTGTCTTAATATGTTCCTTAATCTAGTTTCTCCTTCGTGCCACAGTCTGGTCTGTCGCGTTATCTTGAACGATGTGGAGCTCTGCTGGAAATACGAGGCAATTCGTCCGGGGTTCAATGGTGCTGGTACGCCACTTAAACATTTTATTGTGCATTACATGAAAGGTCCGGGTCACTGAGTGGACATTTTGCCATGCTTCCGGGCAGAAATGAGCAGGAGAAGGAAAAAAAAAACATCAAGATTTACCACACACACACACACACACACACACGCTCGAGATCCGTCCCCGTGGGTGGACAGGAACCACTTCCTCATCCACGCTGCCTTGCATAACGCCTCTCTGCTCTGGATTGCGTAGGGAACAGCCAGTCGCAAAAACTTGCAGGGCTCCTTCAGAACTCGCTCTCCCTCTCGCCTGAGTTTGTTCAGGCCCCCCGACACCCAAGAGCTAGCACCAGCATATATCTATAGATCTATGGTGTTGATCTATAGCGATCTGTCTTTAGATCGCCACAGATCAGCATCGAGGTCTGGCACAAAAGATTCCAGGCGGACGAGCGGTGGAATTCGCTCGAGGTCAGAGCTCAAGATGTTTGGCAAAAGCTCTCTCGCGGTTGCCAACCGGGAGACGACCTACAAGGTTGCGAGACTGTGTGAACCTCGCTCAGCCTCTGGCATGTGTGCAAACCCCCTAAAGGAAGCAATATCCACAACACTTGTAAATAGAATAGGAAATGATATTCAGAAAAAGTCAAACTTTCTGAAATAAAATCCCTCCAGGGTGCAATTCACACACACACATACACACACACATACACACAGGCATTCTGATGTTTTCGCCATGATTTATATAGTTGATTTCAATTACATTTCTTAAAGGTTTGGAAATGTATTCTAGAGCGCCTGAAATTCTGAAGTTCTGAATTAGTTGGATGGCTGCAGGTCTGGCTGGGCGTGAGTCAAATTCTCTCGACGCTTCATGCATCATAAAACGGTCTTAACTTCTCTCGTGCAGCCGCTCCAAGTCAGATTCGCCACCTTCTCTTAAGTTTGATGAACGCCACCTGCTCACGAGGAGATTCAATCGTTTGCATAATTGACACCCACATAACTGGCTGCCCGCTCTGCTCTATTTGCGAGGGAGTCTCATTCACAAGAAATGCTACCTGAGTGTTAGAAGAACTTCAGTCCCGTCGTCAGAAAACAAAGAGGAAAACAATTAGAAGACATTAATGAGATGGTGGAAAACTATGAGATAAATTAGAAGATTTTTTTTTTTTAGACATGAAGACACATTTTAAAAATGTGTGAGTCGACAAAGTGTATGCACGGTAGGAAGTTTTGACCTGTCATAGCTGGAAAACCGCAGGTGAAACAAATTTTACTAACGATGCCTCAGTCGCATCGTTAAACAAAAGTGTTCCGGTAAGAGATGCTCGCCAGCCAGCCTGCACAGCGCCGGCATCCTGGAACAAGTTCAGCTAAATGGAATTGCTTGTTTTGAAAGTTGTCAATTACGCCTCTGCTTTTCCTGCTGTGGCATCCCAAAATGTCTGCTCGGGAAAAAATAAAAAATAAAAAGTGGTCTACACAGTCCGGTGGCATGTAGTCGGGGAACAGCAGAGGACAATCCTGCATACAGCTGACAGAGTGACAGAATTTCCCCTAGAAAACTACTGAACTGTAGAAGCAGCCATAATAAAGTATGACAACAAATACAAGGTACGTAAAAGGTAGTTTATACATAAATACTACACTGTGTACTAGGCACTATGTCTGCAGAACCATATTAATTTGATATTATAGCCGGGTCGCAAATTTGTGTCACTGCCAGTTTGAATAGTTTTGATGTAGCTATTCTGCATTTTCGTCTTGTTTATTTATCACGTCCCCAGTGCGTAAAGGCCCTGAGCCAGAGGTTTTTACAAACTCTGATCCCGTGGGTGCCCCCCGAGACAAAATCTGAAACTTCACCTCCCAGCTTCCCCTTTTGCTGAGCCAAAATATTGTTTACATTTGAACAAACTGGCACCTTTTTGAATATGCTAACCCTGCTGGCTTTTTTAATGACTGGCATTTTGATGATCAAGCCACTATGAGAAAGGCTTTGTGATATTCTTCCTCGTTGATACAGTCTCATATAATTGTAGTGTCTGGATCCCTTTTTGCTGTTTTCCAAGAGCACCTGGCACAATTTCTATCCACGTCGTTTTACATAGTGCACCCAGGCATTTCCTCTGTGTGCTGAATCACTAGGGGTGTGCATCTCTCCCTCATAAGACAATTCAATACACATCTATATACATGGGCTACGATACGATTCAGGGACAATATATTTGAAATACGGAATGATTTGTTGTGATTTGATACAATACAATGCAATCTGATACAGTTCTTAACATTTATTTAACGTAGCCAATCATTTTCTATTATAAAATAATAAATTCTATAAAAGTGGCATTGCTTACCATACCATGTCTCGAATGCCATCACTCTCAACCACACTGTAAGGCCGTTAAGTCCTTCGCAATAAAACGGGCTACAGATGCCGTGATTACCTTGGACTTCGCCGAGTTCTGGTTAAGTTGTGGCTGGAAAAAGTCTTTAATAGCCACGTCGTAAACAGTGTCGGACATCTTGTTGCTGTTCTTGTAGTTTTTTTCCTCGGATATGCTAATGTTATTCTGGCGAGACTCTTGCAACAATCTCACGTTGACCTTTAACCTTTTACGAGAGCTGAGAGATGCTCTGCAGAATTAGCAGCAAAGCTTCAGTCAACCAATGCATAACTTTAGAAACGGGCCATCAACTGGTTAACGGTAAATTTAAATCGATACAGGGGTCCGCGCTTCGATGTAGACGCATTGCATAATGTTAAAAATGGTTGCCAGTTGGTATTAGTGATATTTTACACCCCTACGAATCACCTATTAGCGGTTCCTGGTTGCACTGAACCACTGGATGTACACAGATCACTACCACTGGGTTACTTTCATACTGAAGAAAACTTGCAAATGTCTGCCAAGTGGTTTAATTGATGCATTAGTGATGAACATGGAGAAAAAAGGATAGAAATAGAAATCACATGAAATATAAAAATATTATATGCAGACTGTGTCTTTGTGTAGAGATATATATGACGCACTCCGCTTCTCCACTACGGGAGCTGTCCTACATACAGCGGAGGAAGTAAACTTTAGGAAAGACGGGCTATACATTAATCAGAATTATACAAAGCCCCAAAGAGAAGCAGAGGAAGAGATTTAATGTACAGTATCCCACCCAAAAGTTTTAACATTTAAGCAAAAAAGGCAGTAAGACAAAAGAAAGAAGGAAAGAAAGTGACGACCGCCAGCTCACGATTTCGAAGGTGCGGTATAGACAAAGAGGATACAGGTGGAAAAAGCCTGGAGATGATGAGCGTGCAGCTCAGTGTTATGATGTTGCTCCTAATATTTAATACATTTGATATACTATGCAGTTTGAAAAGCAAAGTGTCTCCATCATCGAAAGAACTCCTTTTAGCCGACAGGCGTCGTAAAAAAGATTCACAATAATGGGCTTCCATCAAGATCGCGGTGAATTCTTGTCATCACATCCACAACTATCCATTAAACACCTGCTCATAACGGCATCCTTAACCCCGGCATGCTTACCCGGCGAGCGTGCCCCTCCTGTAAACATTTAGCACGACAATTCTGCTCTGTCACCGGTGATAGATGCACAGGTAGAAACCGCAATATTGGCATCCAAACAATAGGCGAGGCACTATCGTTAAGTATTTCTCCAGAGAAATCTAAAATCATGTTCTCTCAAGGACATTGCCGACCGAGCATAAAATAAAAAAAAAAAATGGAAGAGGGGGAAAAAAAAATGGAAAGGGGAGGAGGAAATTGCAAAGCACCCTGTTTCGCTCCACTGCTGTTTACACAGTGCTGCAGAGGCTGTAAATTCTAAAGAGCTGAAGCATATTGGGCATCATCTCCGGCACCCATCATTCCAGAAATTGCCTCTCTTTACCCAGCTCTCTGGAGGAAGCACACAGTTCATTGCCGTGCCCCGCGGATCTCTTTACACTGTCACTTTTGGCGGTGACACTCGGGGGCCCCATAAACAACCAGCCTCTGCGCTACAGTATCTCAAGGGTAGGAGCCCCGGATTGGACGGCTGTCTCCTCAAAGATATAAAGGGAAATAATGTTTTCCTTACCTAGACCTTTTCTCCAGCTCGTCACGGCAGGGGGATGTCGGGCTTCAAGCAAGACACGAAAGCCGGATGCTGTGCAAGCTCCCGAACTTTTAGAATAATTGAATCAAATGCGAGACCATTTTGCTCTCCACGGACAGATCTGCAGCGAGACGATAACCTTCGTATTGCGGCATGTTGGAGTGCAAAAGTGCAAAACTTGTAGCCATAGCACTCTGAATAATTAGGTGCCACTATATACTGAAGATTTGTCCTGTATAAAAGATGAGTGTAAAACCATTTGTTGATTCTTTCTCTCCTGAGCTGTAGAATACCTCCGTTTACTTTTTAACTGTTTTACTTAGGCTCCAATTAAACATACTCAGAGAGAAGGTATGACAGGTGCTTCGTCATAAACACAGAAGGTCCCGATCTTTGTGGCTTCTGACCTCTTAAAATAAAACAGTGTCCCCCCGTGACCCTGCTGTCACCACTCGTCTGTTGGCTGTGACCCATTAGACAAAAGAGTGACTTTGTTTTTAAATTTTTTATTTTTTTTATTATGAATAATGTCAGCATTCTGGAGAAATAAAATGATGCAGTAATTGACAAGAAAATGAATAATAGAGGAGAGTTTGCTCTACTGGTAGAACTTCGTACTAAGTTAGCATTTTTGCTCCTCCTCTCAAAGTCTCAATGTTTTTTATTAATGGGCTTTTGGTTGAAGATTGGTTGGTTGTGATGCTGAAGTCATACAGCCAGCGATGTAGTTTTAACTTCTGGCAATCGCATTTACACTTCAAAAATCATAAAGCAGTGTTCATGTGTGAAGATGATCTTGCTGAACCATAGGTGCAAGTAGTTTTTTTTTGAGGGGAACCAGGGCGACGCTAATTTCCGAGTTAGCCACAGTAATATGTCGTCACTGCAGCACTCTATATAATGACCCATCAAATTCAGATTCATCATGCTATCCACTGTGGGGCCCTGACCTGTCAGTCACAGAGAGAGTGGTCAGTTAACTCCTCTAATGTCATTATATATGACTTTAGCATGATTCATTTTTCTGTTTGAATATCGTTGAGATAATGTGGGATCATATATGTACACATCTTAACAGTATATACAACAACAGGTCTGGTCATGTTTGGAGACTTTAATTCAGCAATTACAAATTTTGTCTTTAAAGCAACGTTATGTAGAAATGTGGCGATCCTCCTCAATGAATGAATAAGCAGCTGAATTTGTCACACACCTGTTCAAAGGCGGTCAGGGGTTACGGTTAGAGCCACCTGATGAGGTGTTACCATCAGCTTAAGGTGGCTAATGTAAACTGATATTAGCAAAGATAGAGACAATAAATATTGCTTTACAACAGACGATTCCAGCTCACTTTAGCGATTACATAACTCCTGTCTTCTCGTTGTGCTGTTACACTGTGTAGCCTGTCACCGCCGAACACATCAACCCTTTTATCGCCAAAAGAAAAACAAGAAGTAAACACGTCTTACCTCGCTGGGAAACAAGCTTGTGGTTTTCCTGCTTGTGGTCGGATTCCTTGTTGTTCTCAGTGGAGCTGTCTGATGACGAGGTCTCGATGGCAGCAGCTGACTCAAGAACCTCCTGAGGAGAGTCAATACGCCAAACGGGCCAAACTTTCTGTATCAACATTCGAGTTACAAGCACGGATTAGTTGAAGGACAGGTGAAATATTTGTGTGCACACACAAGTGTCTTAAAAAGAATGACTCCACATCTGTCAAATCCATTCACTGCATTAGTGCAACTGTTGGCTGTTAATTCTTCCCAAGGTCACACAGGCGGTCTCTGGCTTTTTCACACTGGCTAATTATCCAAGCTCCATCTTTTATTTAATCTGACACTTTGAAGGGCTTTCTGTTGGCCCATCCCTCATTTTTAATAGTATTGATTTTTCACTGATCATATCGGGCCTTGCATTTTCAAAAAGATGCTGCCAGCTTTCTTTTTTTTGTTTTCTGTTTTCCTTTTTTCATCCTCTCCCGCTCCCATCCACCTCGCAGCCTTTTTTTTTCACTTTTATTCCCGTCCAAAGTGTTTCAGAGCTGGCAGAATTGTAACTGCAAACACGCATCTTCTGCTCAGCAATTATCAAAGGGGGCAGAGTGGGAGAGGAATTGATCTGCCGGCTCGCGGTACAGTAAACAAAGCCTCGCTTGTCCCATGTGTGCCGTGTGCAATTATGAAGTGCAAGAAGTAGCAGGTTTTGCATGAGCTATAAAAAGACAAAAAAAAAAAACAGTTGGAGCCAAGAAGGTGCCAGCAAAGAAACACTTACAATTAGCTTTGATAATGCGTTGCGGTTACATCTAATAAGCACTTTCCACTTTGATTTGGATCTTTTTCATGGCGTGTCCTTAATATTTACATACCGTTGCACAGGTGGATAAGCAATGTCTTCGCAGGACGGGCGCCGTTCCCTCCAGGCGCGGCGAGAAATAGCTTTCTGAAGAAAACAAACATTTTCCCCCATTTCCCACATCAGCTATTCAATTCACTGAGCGTGTTTGTCACCTCTCTCTCCCTTTCGCTCTCCGTCATGTCCGCCTTTGGATGTCAGTGTATTGTCTTCTGGCCCTCCGTAGAATCCATTCGTGCAACATTAGATTTAAAGTCTGATATGAAATGTCCCAGGGCGCTTGGAAGAGATGGATATATGAATAGCATTTAGGAAAATAAATTGATCTTTGATGCTTGTCCTTCAGGGGGAGATTATGTGACATTGGTTACTGTCAACAGTCTGTTCTATTTCTATTTCAGCTGAGCGCCATGGGTGAAAATGCACTCATGAGGTCCATCGGAATCAAAACGAAATGGGCTATTACCCTTCAATGTGATATTTCTGAGGCGATGGAAATGAAAAGAGGTCTCTCATTTGTGCTGCAGTGATCTGGTTATAGGTCTAATGTATAAAGTTGGAGGGAACCAAAGAGGTCCACATTTGTCAGTTGTTGAGTAGGTTTGGAATATTAACCGCTTTATACAAGGCGAAAACATACTCGATTCATAAAGATAATGTGCTGGTGGAATTAGGTGCTGATGGATTCTGTATGTCTTGTAAAATCTCAACACATGGCCACATAATAAAATCAGATTTTTACATAAGCCCCATCCCATTCCCCCTCCTCCTGTTCTCCAATTGCACATGAGTAATAGAGACCATCTGCCTAAAAGATCAGTCAGCAGAAAGGCATCGCAAAGGGCCGCGAAGATTTCAATTATCAATATACCATTTAATACATCGCCGCCAGGCCAAACAGCCTGGCGTCTCGACAGGGCGAGATGGAGAATGTTATTTTTCAAACACATCAGCAGATAGCTGCAGTTTGCCTTTGTGGTGCAGCGGGGTTCAAACCAACCTCCATCCATCAAACTGTACTTGGATCGCAGAGATGCAGGAAGCCCTTTACTTACGCATGGGCAGTCGTGTTTGAGCTCACACTGGGTGATTAGAAAAAGCACAGTGCCCCTCTGAGAGCTGAGCTTGATTCTTGTGATGAAGAGATAGGAAAGATAATTGTAGATGTGTCAGCTGTTACATGAAGGCCTTCGATGCCTACAGGCGCGTCGTTAGTTATAGCCCCAAATGTTTTGTGAATCTCTGAATCTCTGTGCCTTAAAAAAAAAAATCGGAATGATGAAAATAGCCCCAGAGGTTTTCATGTGGTTGCATATCAAACGTCCAGCAGCCACAAACGCAACATTGTCACCAGCACAAATTGTGCAGAAGCTGACCTGACTTTCGTTATGGCATATGCCCATATATGGGCAGAGTCAGAACAGTTTGTTGCAAATTCAACATCAGTGTTATTCTTTCCCCCTCTATGCATCACTGTCATTACCAGAGCCCGTCTGTTAGCCTACTGTTTAGTACCACTGCAGCGTTTATAGTAGTTAGTTATTATGGATATATGGAGGTTCATTGGGGGGAAGAAAAAAAAAACAAAAGTTGCAGCCAGAGCAAGAAGGCATGGAGAGTGAGACATCATCTCCCCCAACCCCTGATAATACTTCCATAAGCTGAGGTTTGTGAAAAAGTGAATTGTGGTCGTGGGTGTAGTCTGGGTGTGTAGTCTCTGTTAAATGATGATTTTTTTTTTTCTCTTAATACCATAGAAAGCCTACTGTAGGCCTGATGCAGATGGACAATGAAGCAAAGAAATTATAATAGGGAATGTTCTACCTGCTCTAATAGCCTATGCACACAGCACAGGTCTTATTACAGGCTATAATATTTTTAATGTAAACATTAGTAGGCCTATAGTGAGGGAAAATGAGCTTTATTTGTGATTAAAATATAACGATGAGGACCCCGACAATTGGCCCTCCTTTCCTTCTCAAACTACGTTTAAATTGCATCTTTAACAGCCCAATTTTCAAGGTTGAACCAGGAATGATTAATTTAAGTGTGTAATTTGGGGCTGTCCAAGAAAAAAAAATATAACCAAGAGGAAAAACATGTTTAAATCTAAGGTCATTGATCACAAAATGTTTATTTCACATTGTCCACCCCTCATGAATTTAGAGCTTTTGAAAGTAAAGTCAAAATTGGTGATGTTTGTCTGTCAGTTAGCTGGTCCAGACTAAAATGTCTCAACAACCGAAAAGAAACTGAACCTGATTTCTTCCCCTCAAGATGAATAGTAAAAAGCCCCCGTAACTTTTATCTAGTGCCATCATCAACAGGTCCAAAACCCAAGACATCCCACCAGCCTCAGCCGTACGTTTTGTTTTGTTTTGTTTTGTGCTAAGTACCAAACGTCAGCATGTTATGATGTGTGATGCTACGATGAGCGTAAAGTCTGCAGCATGCTAGCAGCTGCATAACATGACTCTTTCTGACAAGAACTTTATCAAACCATCTTGTATAGTGTCACATGCCATGAACTTCTAAATTGTTCTTATTACCAGGAGGATTATCAGCATAAACTATGAATATACAGCCCGTGTTGCATTAAAACTTAATTGCCATAGACAGGGAAAGAGAGAACAAAGTAGAAGCTCAGATAATCAGTGTGGCAAGACAGCACCAGACATTCATAACCAATTGGATAAAGAATTGTTGATAGAACTGCAGTATAAGCAAAACACCCAGAAAGCATGTTGTAGTCTGTGTGCCGCTGTCGAGCAGGTATGGTGACCAGCGATGCGTAAAGTAGTTACACTCAATAATGTATAATTCCTCAGGCTGAAACATGTCATACTATGAAAGATTTGTGCCCGTAAATGGTGGCACAGTGTGGAACTGCAGCATCAGGAGAAACCAGAAAGCTCTGCTCCCAGAACATCTTCATTAGCTGGAGGCGTACTGCCAGAATGAAACGTTCAAGTATTATCTGTGCACTAAAAGGGAGAGTTCTGTGTGCACGTCTACTGTACGAGTCGACAGATGGATGGACAGGTGCCTGCATGTGTATGTCTGCACCTGCCTGTCAACTGCCTGTTTTGAGTTGTGTATGTATTCAGGTATGTGTGTATGTCTTCTCTGTGTGTCTGTCACTGTGTTCAGATCATGGTTTTGTGTTTGAGTCTAAAGCTTTCACCATTTGGTCGAGAGAATTCAAATAACATGCTTTGCACAGGGACGTTTGAGTTTGGCTTGGTTGTTTACCAAGAGCACACAGCATAAACCTGTCAGGTTTCCAGTAAATCCTTGAAACTCTGTATCTCTTTTTAAAATAGATTTTATAAAAATAGGATGTTGTGCTTTAAATCCATCCAACCTTCATGTCTTGGTCTGTTTTTTTTTTTTTCTCTCCTTTTCACCATTCCTCCTACGGGTACAGTGACACATTATTACATGTCCTTGAAAGAGATCTCATGGAGATTGTCAACAGAACCACCATGACTAAGCAAACACTGTGAATTAAGTGGCATTAACATACTGAACACATCGATTAATATTCCATTCTCTCAACAGTTTTTGTAAATATTTAAAACAAGTCTACAGCCTTGCCAGCAGCTCTATGAGAGTGTACTTAGGCACAGCAATGTTTTGAGCTCAGTGTTGACACCAGCAGGTTAGCATGGTGACAGTGACAATGTTAACGACATGAAGGTTCGCAGGCATAATGTTAACCATGTTCACCATCTTTGCTTAGCATGTTTGTATGGTCATGTCATGTCATTGTCCGTAACCGCTTATCCCTTTCCATGGGGTCACGGGGTGTTGCTGCCGGAGCCAATCCCAGCCTTGTCACAGGGCGAGGGCAGGGTACTCCCTGGATAAGTCGCCAGCTCATTGCAGGGCCCTCACTGATGAGCAATGTGCGGTTCAGTATCTCGATCAAGGACACTTCGACATGCAGCTCAGCCTTGCCCGGAGCCGGGATTTGAACCAGTGACCTTCCGATCACTAGTCAGCCTGCTCTACCCGCTGATCTACAGCAGAAAGACTACAGTATATACACTATGTTGCCAAAAGTATTATTGAAATCTGGGGAAATCTGGGGAAACCTGGGGATGCAACAGAATTTAGTAATTTATCCGTGGTCAGCTATTCATGATCCATTTATAATTGGCATATAATTGATTTCGTAACGATTACAGAGAACAACTGAAAAGACTCACAGTATGACAGTAACTGATGTGACAATATTAATAAAACTAGAATTACCTCATCACAGTTTTATACCTCCACCAACAATGTAGACTATATATGACATATAGTGAAGGAATTCAATAAATGTTATGAAGCATACTTTTGGCAAAATGGAAAGTACCACTAAAATGACATGTGTGATTCCAGAGAAACATACTGTCTTAATTTAATGGCTATTTTTACAGAGGAGGCTGGAAGACTAATAGAGACTTTGGTCACAAATACCTGAGCAGCAATATGATCAAAACAGTTTGCTTGCGTTGGACTGCCAGAGGAACAGGAGCCCCCTTGTCCCTGATGTCATCCATAGAGAGGAAGTGAAGACAGTTGTCTCATGCGAGTACCTTGGACACCAAATCAATCAGATTGAACTGGACTCAACACTGAAGGCTTCTTCAGGAGGGGACAGAGTAGACTGTTCTTCCTGAGGTTTCTTCCATGCTGCTCATTAATGGGAGTAGATCCTTATCCGAGGCAATGGTCTTAGCATAGAAAATGAATTTTGCCGTTTAGATTGTGAAGCTCCCTGAGGCATTGTTGATTTGTGACATAGGGATATATAAATAGAATTGATCTGTCTGGTCTTTGTTAAGCTTTGTTGACCATGTTTTGTGGTTTGTCTATTAGAGCGTAAGCTCACTAAGGGAGACGAAAGAAAATGTGATAAAGTTGATGGAAGCCATGACAGTACCACACAAATGGATGTTGCTGCACAGAAGCTACAAACTGTAAGACGTGCTTCACACACATCTTCATCAAAGCAGATGGTCACAATCTCTCCTTCTGCTCCTGTTATGGTGTTTGGTAATGGCAAAAGAAAAGGCAGAACATTATGATGTTCAAATGAAGTTGACCTTTGGCCTCTGGAATATAAAATGTAATCGCTTCAAATTCAACAATTGTGTGAAATATTCTCATAACTAGCATATTTATTCTTGGGTTAGGGCCAAAGGAAATTTTGATGACTTGTGACCTTGACCTTTGGCCACAAAATTCTAATCCATTCATCTCTGAGTCTGAGTCTGAGTCTGAGGAAATTCCCTCAAGGCCTCCCAGAGTTATCTCGTTCATGAGAATAAGACGGGCAGACAGGCAGACACCTGAAAAACTTAACGCCACTTGCCATCGTTCTTACCAGCACAGAGGCATAAAAAACGAATTGAGAGGAGTCGAGACTCAGTGAGTTGAAAACCTGGCTCACCATGTGTTCTTGGATAAACTTAGTCATGAAAATAGAATGAGATGTGATTACCATTTTATAACCTCTTTCGGCATTGATCTAACACTGCAGAGTACAAGGAAAAGCTCACATGAATTTATAATGGAGTATTCTGATGTGAGCACTGGAACAATGAAGGATAGTGCTCACTGAACACTTTCAGATGAATATTGGCATACTGGTATATCACTCGGTGAAGTTATGTCTGTTTCTCAGTGGGAGCACTCTGGGAAATTGAGAGTCTTTCGGTTAACTCATGAAAATAAAGTTAAAATGGACATGTGGTGTTTAGATTCCTTTCTCCTAGAGTGCATGATCTAGCAACGTATGAATTGTTCCAATATTTCATTTATTTGAGGTGTTTAATCAGTGGGATGTAAGAAATTTGTTGTGTAAATGTGAGATTTGTCTGTAAGCACATACAAAATGCTATGATCAGATGTACATATTTAAAATTTTACACACTGGCTGCATGGCTGTGTAAACTGCAGTGTTGGTCAGTCCTGCATTTTGGTCCAAACTGAAAACTTTCAACTCTTAAACAGATTGCCATGAACTTTGGCACAGACACTCATGGTTCCCACAGGATGAATCCTACTGCTACCGATTATCCCGTGAAAACATCCACTGAATTAATTGGCATCATCTTGAACAGACGTTGGACCAATCCCTGAAACGATCTCCTCCGAGCTCCACCATAAGGTTAACATCTGTGGTTTTAATTTGTTTAAGTTGAGGTTTCAGTGAAGTTTGACAACTATTTGAAGGACGACAACTGGTAGAGACAAGTTTATAACTTTTATCATCCCATAAATGTCCATCTCGTGCCATGTTCAGACAGACATTTTCACCAGACCAAATTCACATGGCGGCCATTTTGCTCTGATGTCATGCTCATGCTGGGATGATGTTATACCACTGTGTTCAATGTTGTTGTATCTCTAATATCTTTATTTCACAGCTTTCCGATTGACCAGCAACCAAAACAAAGATGGAAAGTGAAATCCTGTGAAATTAACTAGGAAGTGGTTGAACGCTAATGTTAGCTATTGTCGAATGGGTCATCAAATTTGTTGTTTTTACCTTGAAACATGTCCCTGCAGATTTTCACCATCCATTGTTTTTTTTTTTCAGTTGCTGATCAATCAGGAAATTGGAAAATTCTAACAATTTGTAAGATTCCCCACATTAATAGGATTAGCGAGCTGGAACACAGCAGTACCAGGTTAGCACCCTGAGCATGATGTCAGAAGTAAATGTCCATTGTGTGAATATGCTCTGTCGTCCATTATCCATTATCACGCAGCTGTACTTTGTGTTCCATGTTTATTAGCACATTTTAGCGTGCTTACATGCTAAACTAAGATAGTGAACAAAATAAATGTTGTAACTGCTAAACATCAGTTTGATTTATTATCCTTTGCATGTTAGTGGGCAAACTTTAGCATTAAGCTCAAAGCAAAGCCTCCCAGTGTTTCTTGTGAGGCATAATTCTCTTTAGGGGGTGATGACTGATTGCCGGCTGTAGGTCAAGAGATGAAATTTGGCTTTTGTTGTGATTTGTAATCACTCTGAGATTAAGCCAGAGGTGACAAAAGGGCAGACATTTGTGTTTTAACAAAAACTGTGATGTGTAATCTTCGCTTCATGGAGGGATGGGACTGCAGAAACATATCCAGTGCATTTTTCACAGTTTTTTGGTAAATCTCTCTGTTTTTTGGTAAATCTCTGCCATGTTGTTAACACACAACCAATTTACTGTTAAACCCTTACGGAATTACAAGGGTTTATAGCCTAATTAGCCGTCCATTTGCACTTTAAGCCTCTGACAAAGATGCAACCCCAGAACAGGGCTCTAGTCCAGACCACATCATGTCCAAGTCAATTAGGACCATCCCCAGTTGAGTTTGGAACAAAAACAGGTCTAAGGGGAATTGAGAGAAGCCAAGCCTGAAAATGAGTTAACCAAGTTCTATTCCCAATTAGGAGCAAAATACACTACAAAATACATATTCCAAATTATTTATTTATTCCAAGGGTTAGAGATGAGACTAAGAGTCTTGATATTCAATAAATGCAGGAGTTTTGTACTCTTCAACTTCTATCTCATGATCCCCAGCCATTAGTCGCACTGCAGAACACAGTTTAACTCTCTTGCAAACAAAAGTAACAAAACTCAAAAAGTCTGATATTAGAATGTTTTCCCTGTCAGTGACTCATGTTCTTTTTTTTTTTTTATTTTTTTTTATTATTATTCATGTGTCACAGTGTGAAAGAATTATTTAGCTGACGTCCCTGCAGTCTCGTGCCATAAATGTGAGAGTTGCCACCTCTGCTCCAACAATCCTCCAGCAGGCCCCGAGCATCCTCTGTTCCATCTATGCGCTGGCTGCCAAACCTGAACATTTGCATCTTCCAAATTTTAAGTGTAGGTGGATAATGGCAAGACCAATTGTGTAAGGCTCTTTTCCATCATGTAGATCTTTTTTTTTTCTTTCTTTTCTTGTTAAGCTGCACAGCAGCAGACACCGGTGACCAATAGAAGAGCTTATCACTGCAGACAAATCATGCGTTCAAAGCTGCTCCAGTCTCTGTTATTTTTGCCAACATCTGCTATGAAGACTCAAGGTTAAACTTGCCTCCGGGGTAACCATAATTGTTGCGAGCATATGTTGTTTATGAGCTGTGCTGGAGCTTTTAAAAGAAGACTAGCTTCTCCTGAAAAGAAAGGATTCATCATAAAATGTGTTAAGAAATTCTTAATCAGTGAGGCTAATTGCTTTTTTTGTATTCATGATGTGCTTTGCTATTTAATAAACTATAGAAATTTGAGGACATAATTACATTGATCCCTTTCGGCAAAATTAGGATTTCAATTGTCTCACCTGTATAGTTTGCATGTTCCGGTCCATCATGGCTGGCGTGTGATCCACTCGCTCTGCATTGTGAGGTGGGCAAGCAGCTGTTTTGAGTGCCGAGGTCGCATTCAGTCCCCTCTGGATCGGGAATCAAATCCTATCACAGGGTTCTTAGGCAGGCTCCAACTTCCGACTAGTGACAGCTAACTAAAAACAGTCTGTCCCCTGGGACAGCTACCATCATTCTAATGTATGCCAATTTGACTTTTCATTCCTCTGCCAAGGACAGAGTACCACCTGCCGAGAGATCTGATTTTATGTACATGTTTATGGACCTGTCGGCTCCAGAGACCCTGTTTGAGCGATAGCTCAGCACTCCACAAGGAGAAACCTGCCCTGCCCACTGCCACACCTCTGTAGTCGTTTATCATAATGACACGCAGAGGAGAGACTTTCTCCATATCCTCAAATCCTATCAGCTTACATGGAGGGGGCATCACGCTGGCAGACCACTGACAGGTGAGAAGAATTAAAGACGCTGGGAGGGAAATGAAGACATTAGCCCTTTTAACATGGCCTGTTCAAGGCCGGATGGTGCCCTGTTATTCTGTCTTGCCATTCTGTAAAAAATTTACCATTATGCCATTATTGTTTTGCCCTTAAGCTGGCAGTGGAGGTGGTAATAGAGCTGAAATGATCAGCTGGCAGAATGAAAAACACACTGTTAGGCAAAGAACTAGAAGTAGCCGACTGGTGCATCATCTCACCTGTGTCTTGGCCAAAAATCTGCACTTGAACACACCGCAAAGACCTCAGCCGACGGTCAGCTAGCTCGTACATCCTGCAGGAGCTTGAGAAGAAACACCTCGCCACACCACCAGGTAGTTCTGCTAGTCTGTATATACGTCATTCAAAAAGGGGAATTGGAAGACTCTGGACTGTGGATTAAAGAAACATTGTTATAATATGAAGCACTGTTTTTAATGTTTTAATAAAAATATAATGACAAACTTCACTAAATGGGTGAAGTCACGGTACTGCGGCAACAGGATCAAGGGGTTTTCACTGTCTTTTTTTTTCATCTCTTCTCTTCGGCCTAGCTGAACGCCCAGTCAAAGTGAGTTCTGTCACTGACGGGCGACACCACTGACACTACAAACTCAATTTGCCGAAAAAAACACAGACAAGGGTCAACAAGGGCCGACTAGTGCCAGGGCACGCCACAACACCCAGGGCCAAAGATGCTCACCAATGTCCCCTGACACTGGCCTACCATCTGGCTGCTGTGTCAGGGCTTGTACAGGCGCTGTTGTTTTACATGTCCAGCCTCTTGCGCTTCCTGGATTTTGTTCGCACGCGGCAGCAAAGAAGAAATACCTCGGTATATATCTGATGGCCATACCTCGTGAACTCGACTTTCAGTTGCAATAACAAAAGCACACAAGAGAGCAGTCTGATTTATACAGAACACCTACATGACCCTCTGACCCTCTCTCATGTCCTCACTTAATGTACTGTATTTAGCCTGACACATCAACCATCAAGTCAACTACACCCACACTCTCTCTGATGATATTACCGAGGTGTGCCGACTGTGGACCATTTACACACTTTCATTGGCTTCACTTTTCCTCAATACTCCCCTGATCGTTTGAAATTCAATTATGCTAATCATGGCTAAGGTCGGGAGCATACAGGCACTCTGCCTTTCTTCTTTGCTCTGCCTCATCCGTGTGCCTTTGAGAATAATTATTCTTAAAAGCATATCATTTAGGCCCAGTTAGGAAGCGGGAGCAATTTGTGCGTTTTAGAGTACATTAGGTCCTCATGCACTCTGTTGATTGGTCAGAGGTGGTAGATACTCAGTGTGGTGGCAGCGTTTCTGAGCTGTTCCAGACCTCCACAGGATTTATACTTTAATGAATCGTTTGGCTTCATGGTCTAGGTGTGTGGTCACACCTAGACACTTCATCTTAACACAAAATAACCTGCGGTGTGCAAGTTAATATGGAGATATTGATGGTGGCTGACACAAAACAGCAACACACTAGTAAATAAATAACTACTACTGTATAATGTGACACAGTTATCCATGTTCAGGAATATCAGACGAATATCAGGCTCACCACTCTCACAAGAACATTGTGGCTTACAATTAAAACAGAGGCGGATTTAACTTTTTGCTGCAGTGAGTACTTTTTCAAAATTTCTTACCAGCTACTTTTGATTTTGACAGCTAAAGGACGACATTCTTGTGACCCATAGGTGCGTTTCTATTTAGGCAGTGACCTCAAGTGGCTGTAGTTACTATAACAGCAGCAAAGGGACCTAGGCGAAACTGAATGGAGAGCAACACGTCCACATCGCCCACAAACTAGTAAAGGTACATTATACATTTTAGTGCCTAAACCTAATCAAGTAGTTTTAATGCCTAAACCCTAGTTGCTTAGCGTAGGCTTCATTGTTGTGTTATTGTATTAGATAGAACTAGAATTAAATGAAAATAGTAGTACCACCCGATCTAAAAATGTAACATGCACCAGTAATTCTGAGTTTTATACCTTGACAGAACAGAGAGAACACCCCAGTCATGGCCTCCTGCTGGGAACTCTTGCCAGCACGTTCTCATCTAGGATTGTTCTGTAGTTTTTGCCTCGAGCATTCGCATATTTTGTGTCACATTTATGTCTGCCGGTCTGAAACACTACTGGTTACTCTGATGATACCATGATTACTACAAATAACTTATTGTTTATGTTCTATAGGTTCATTGTATTCGCTGGCACAATTTCAGCATCATAAATATAATGCTGTACCCCCCGCTGCTGTCCGTGCACTGTGGCCAGTTGGCTCTTTTTATCTTATTTCCCAGTGCTGAATACAGTATATGTATTCAGATTACATTGACATCTTCTAACAAAAGTGATTTGTTAACACGTTGAAGAATAAATATTTCACATTGCACCACTAAAAACTCCAGTCTCCACATTATTCCTGAGCTTTCGTACAACACACCGTGGCACAATTCACCGAGCTTCTTATAATGCAAGAGCTGTTTCGGTAATGCTCAGAGCCAGCGAACTAATAATACCATCTGGCCACGTCAACGCGAGTGTAGTTGAATCGCTCAAAAACCAGACACAAACAGTGAATCGAACATGTTGTTTCAAGAGGTCAACCACATTCTGAGCTCCAGCATCTCGCAGTTTTTGGATGTTTCTTTTTTTTTTTTCCCTTCTTCTTTGAGAACGGAGCCCAATCCTCCTGCTTTCACATTTAAATTCTCCTGCATGTAAAACAAAAAGGAAAGTCAGGGGAGGGCTGCTGCAAACAGCTGTTACTGGAAATGTATTAGCAGAGTTTTGGCCCTTTTATATCTCTGTGAAATATAACATGGATCGCAGGAAAGTCTGGGTTTCTTATTTAAAAAAAGGGCAATAACATAACATGTTTTTTTTGTTTTGTTTTTTTAAAATTGGTTGTGTTCAACGCCAGTATGAATAAATTGGAAGGCGAATAATCCCAAATTTAGCGTGATGGAACCTTCTGCACAACCAACAGAACTTTGTTTTTCCAAAGGCGAACAGGCATTCCATTAGACAAAACATCCGACTACAGCCTGCAGTTACAGCTCGGTTTCTTTATTTTAAAAACACAGAGGTCACTTAACCTGATTTGCATTAATGTGCACGCTTTTGCTTTTGCTCCAGTTGGTCGCTGTGACTGATAATGTTTTGGGGATATTCACATGGGGAGGGGGGGAAACTGAATTGCCTAATGTACTGTAGAGAACAAAATGTTTCGTAAATGTATTATTTAGCTTGATGAGACCGCCTTGTACCTCCACCGTTGTGCCATCTTTCAGCAGGACCAACTCCATTATCTCTGCAGCAATTTTCAGCAAATAATACGTGGTGATTTTTTGCAGAGAAAAAAAAAAAGGATCAATGGTAATTTTGACTATTTGTTACCATTAAATTTCTTTAAGTGAGTCCACGTCTTAAACTACACGCGTTTCACTGAGATTACTGTGCAAAATTGGTCGTGTTCATTGTGGAGGGGGGGTATAGCTGTAAATTTGTCTTCAATAACACCAATTATATGATAACTTGAGGCAGAGAGCGTGAAAAAGGGGAGAGGGACAGTAAGGCGGAATTGGAGAGCATGAACAGTGGGGCTGAGATATGATAGCCATTACAGAGATGGCAGCTTCGGCCGGGTCGAGGACATGGAGGTCATTCACAGTGGGACTTGGCCGAGCACACAATCTCACCTGCCAAGCAGCGAAAGCAACTTCAGTGGCTGGGCGATACATGGCTCCAAAAGGAGAGAGGAGGGCTGTCCTTGGCTGCTGTGTGTTCAAAAATGTCATCTTTACAACAGGCGGATACATTTTACTCTGACTGCAGGTGTGAAATGCCATTCATATTGCCAACACCTGGCATAAAACACTGTGGTCTCTCCAAAACAAGCCTACAGTGTAAACTCAAGCTGATGCATTTTACATAGTCACACCACACGATGCCAGCTGACCACCACTCTGACATCTAACCAGCTCGCTCTTTGACGGTTCACCAACTGGCATCCAGTGTTGAGTAAATAACTTAAAATATAATCAAATACTTCAAAAAGTAAGGATATAATACAAAAGCAGAAGTACTCAGTTACATCACTCATTACTTTAGGTACTCAATACTAAACACAACTCCTGACAAAGGTGCCTTTAAAAGGACACATGTACTCATATTCATCTCAGTGGTGCATGGAGCCAAAAAAATCCAGACTTGCCAAGTATAAAATTACCTGGATTTTACCGGCTATCTTTCAGTTTAGCACTCGATCTACATGAGTAGGGATGAAAAGACTTTATCATGCGTCACCTCGAGACCCTCCTAATGTTACTGGACAGAATGTCTCAAGTTATCACAGGGAAATGAGTCATATCGCGGGGCTGATGAGAAAAAGTATTTTTGGGCCACAGTGCGTCACATGACGATGTAGTTACGCGGGTTAGGTGTGGAGTTTGGCCACCACGACAGTTGGCTTCAACGCCTGGTGCTCTTCCTGAGGGCTTGAATTTAACATATGAAGTTACTGTAAGTCGCTTTGGACAAAAGCGTCTGCTAAAGTGCCTTAAACATAAATGTACATGTAAATATTTAGTAATGATAAGAGTTTTTGGGGCAGACCATGCTGCTCTGTTGAAGAGAGAGTAAGTGAAGTGTTCGGTGAGCGGAGTAGAGAAACAGCACACTCAGCGTTGAGCTGAGCGTTGTGTGTTGCTAACATCCAAACTCTGATCACCATTCTTTGCCAGGGAACTCAGAATATTAGCTATTGAGTTAAACATTTTTTGGTCATGATTGAGTTCATTCCAGGGTCTAAGCACTTGAATGCCACAGTCTGTTCAGCAGCCTTCACAAAAGGCTTTTCAAAATCAGAGGTGGAATTAGATGTTTATACTGATGACATGAAAGGATCTTGAAAAGTAATGATAGCTAATAGTGAAGCAAGTTCATTTGACACGGTTTCATTTCATAAGCACATTTTTCAAAAACCTTGTATATAGTTAAATGAACTGCGTTATATAATCATAGATATGCACTTTTCAAACTTCAAAAAATCAAATTACGCATTACTGCCCAACACTGTTGATATCAGAGTTGTAAAAACAAAGAGCATCTAGAGAGAAATGCTGATTTTTTTTTATTTAGCCGTTTATTTCCAAGAAAACGTGTTGCTACAGTCTGCGCAGAGCCTCCCGGAAATACATTACACATGACAACAAAACGGAAAGTCTTACTAATTATATCCTAGCTTTGCTTTCCCTTGTCATTTTAACAATGCAGCTTCAGATGAGAATGTTGTTTCCCTCGCTGACTGGCACTGCAGTCATTTTAAATGAAGCAATTTTGAATCATCCATGGCCCGCTGGAGTGTTGAACATGTAGTCTGCAATTAGGCGGTGATAACAAATGCAGCATTAAAACTCTGGGGCATATGCTGTCAGTCCCTGATAAATAAAATGTTTAGATTGACTGTGGGGGATGTTTAGTAACCGCTCTTTCAACGAAAAGCATAAGCAGGCAATTTTGACAAGAGAAATGCCAATGCCTGTGAGTGACAGAGCCATGTGTTAATATGATTCTAATGCACCGCAGAGGCATGTGGGAGAAAGGAAAAAAAAAAAAAGTAATAACTAGATGGAATAAATTCATTTCAGGAAAAGCTGAAAGAAATAAATCTACATCCCAAATGTCAAACAAGATTTTGAAAGAAGATGGAGTGTCAAAGGCACCCCGACTTCTTCAACTACATCAAGGCACCTTGAGTGCGATGGCCATTAATGTATTCCAAACACCAAGACAGTTTCTTAGAGCCCCAGCTGTCCCTGGCTGCAACCCAACCGCCAATCATCTCGCAGAGACAGACTCATTCGAAAGTTGAGCCCAAGGCAGAGTTGAGGCAGAGTACAAACATGAAGGAGAACCCATATGGGAAAGGATCGAGGTGGAGGAAAAAAAAAAAAAAATGAAATAAAATGTGCAGTCCGGAAAGTGGAAGATAGCCCCTGGTGGGGTTAAAGCGCTGTGTAAAATATCTCTGGCTTTCACACACATCTTTGATTTGATTTACTTGATGACCTTAAAGACACAGTAGGAACAAATGAAAACACGGAGGATGCCCCAAGAATGAAGAGGCAAACTTTCGTCTCTCAGCTGCTGCGTAATAAATTAGTTAGTACATATCAGATATAACAACCTGGCAACCTAGAAACTTCTGTCTCGCACAGCATTCACTGTACAACTAAAGAGATTATCTGACCTCCAATACTATTAACTGTTAGTGTGTTATTATGACTGGGGAAGATGTTGCTGTTTTCATTGTAAAGTTCTTGTTCATTTTTTAATCAATGGCCAACTCCAAATGGAAGTGGACAAAGGCAGCCTTCTCCTTTCTAACCGAAGCTACCAAACACCAATTTTGGCAATTATCAAAATGACTACTGTCGACGGCAGGGCTTTAAGTCCTGATGTCTGGGACAACGTCTCCATTGTCCAATGCCGTCGCTGGCATTGTTGTATAACTATCACTTAGCAAATGCTACAAAGCAAGCTGGATTGAGCACTGCCTACAGCGAAGCACATCTTCTCCTACCGCTATTTTAGTGGCCTAGATTTCCTATCAACACACGCAAACCCAGTTTTGTCCCCACTAATGCTACACTGTGAGCAACAACACATCAGAAAGAAGAGAGCTAGTTGTTATCGGCCGATGGGCAGCGCACTCCTGTTGTGTGTTGTGCTATAGAATTAATTGCTCAAAGCTAATGGAGCTAATAGAGCTAACAAGTTCAGAGTCCCCATGAAACGGCTAGTTGCTTCAGCGTAGTTGCCTGTTTCCTATATAAAAAAAAAACAGCCAATGGCGCAAATGTCCATTCCACCCAACCCCAGCCCCTAATCACATGGTCACCAACGCTGACTGTCTGTTGACTGGTAGCTGCCAGTGGTCGTGGTCGGACCAGGGCAGGAAATCAGCGCCCCTGAGCAGACAGAGGCTGGTTTGACAAAGTTTCTGTCTATGAGGAAACTCCACAAACCAGTTTGCTACTCCAACTGGCCTGTGTCACCTGTTTTCAGCTTTCAGCCACGCTTTCGGCCAGGATTCAGAGTTTTTTATTGAGAAGCTGGTGGTTTGTTAGCAGTTACTTTCATAACGAGTTAAGCTGTCCGTCCAGAGTTTTCTGAAGGCAGAGCAGCCCGAGGGCAGCAGAGGGACCAGCAGATGTTTTCTCCATCACACATGACCCAGTTTCACCAAAATCAGGGAATGAAGTTGTGTTTCCGGAGCCCTCGTCACTGGCAGATTTAATGAGCCATGGCTAGTTGGCTACTGAAGCTGATGATGATGAGTTTGAATTTGGTTTCACATTTTAATGTTCAAAGGTGTATTAATTATGACTTGATGGCTAGATATATGATATCATGCTAAGAGACGGAAGCTGAAGCTAAAAAGCTATAGCATCATTGTAACGCACACCGTTTGACAAGCCAGAGAGGTTAGATTTTCCTTTCTACTTCCTTCACCATCTTTGAGAGGTAGTTAGCAGAACAGCTGGCGACGATCCTTCCTCGCCACTGACTTGTAGGAGCGGCATTCACAGGAAACGGAGGCGTCGGTGTGTTCTGTACAGAGTGCTCCGGTCCCCATGGGCCCCCACTCCTGCATTTGTCTTGTAAGACTTTGTTTTCAATGATAGCGACACTCGCAGTCCCTTTCAGCTCAGCAACAGCGGAACAGAGAAAGGCGTCGAGGTGGGGAGATTGCCCTTGAAACGAGTAACAATGGCTTCAAGTGGAATGTGACACGTGTCTCGGGGGTCTGACAATATTAATCTATCTGCCAATCACCACAGGCATCCAGTCCGCTCCCGCACCCCCAGAGTGTGTATTAATTAAGCCGCTGTCACACTAAACGAAGAAGTATTTGGTGCATAACAAGACAGTATCTCTAAAGTCATTATCCCGGACACCGCGTGGGTTGCGGAATGCTTTCGTGTTATTACCCAGGTGAGCTTCGTTGCAGCGCTTTTTGGTGACATTTTTATGCAGCGTAGTTTTATGAAATAATGCACCGTGAACGCACCTGTCAACACTAGTCTTTCCACCGCTGTGTATTTAATGGGCTGACGTGAAATGAAAAAGCGGGGGGAAAAAATGATGTTGTAGCTTACTTATCACTTTAACATCGCCTTTGTCGACAGTGTCAAAAACCGGTCGCGGGAACATGCAAAATCCAGCATCTCTTGTCACATCAAGCCCCTAATCTAAATGGGGGATGGGAGTGAAGGACATTGTGTGTACGCCAGCTGACCGTGTTTCCACAGCTCAGCTATATAAAGAAACGTTCTAATGTGACTCAATGACAGGCACTTGGCAAAAAATGAGACTACCTTCCTCAAGGGTCCCTGTCCGTTTCGCACGATAATTGAAAATAATGTAAAAATAGTCGTGTGCCGCGGACATGGGTTAACTCTCCGAGGACAAGGTCAAACCCCTCTCCCTTTACTTTAATTTCCACATGATTAATTACACACCCGAAGTTGGTCGGGAAGTGTGTTTTACAAGTTCTGTAGGTTGTTCTACACCGATTTCTGAAGCTAATTTGATTAGGGCCACGCTGGGAGTCTGACTGGGAGGGCGGAGGAAATGAGCTGTACATATGTAATACAAGACAAGTGCAAACATATCTGCTCCGTTCATTCATATATTGCAGCACGGTTGCTATTTCTCTCCCTCCTTCCCTCCTCCCGCCCTGACAAATTGACACGATGGCTTTAAATCTGATCATCTCGAAGCCGATTGTGCTTCAGAGGAGGATAATAGACAGACATACTCAGACAGACTGTGAAATCAAACTGTTCACACCAATCAACTGTCAGATTTCGAGCACATCACATGCAAGGTTTGGTTGCTATGGACACTGGTGGTGTGAGGAGCGCCAGTGACATGAATCAACTCGAGACAGACACACAGTTTGATACTATAGCTGCTCAGGCTCCTGCATCCCGGATATTTTCTCCCTGCAGTGAAATAATTTCATCTTTATCAACAATCAATCAGGAAGTAAATGATATTCTTAGATTATAATGAGCGTTTCAGCCCTTAATCTTCTTAGAAATCCATGATACGGCCGGAGTAATCCCACTTTGATTTCCTGACTGATCAGAGGAACATGATACTAATCTAGATGTCCAATAGGATTACTTAAATAATGAGCGTGATTATACAACAACGCAAAGGCTCAACCCGTGCTGTTAATTCAATCACCACATGTTAAACCTGACACATTTACCCTCAGTTATGGCTCCAAATCGAGGGTGTCAATTCTCTCAGAATGCGTTTGGATGGGTAACGCTTGCTTGTTGTTTCAAGCTACTGTAATTAACACCAGAGCCAAAGAGAAGCATTCCGATTGGCATCATCAGTGTGCAACCCAATCCCCGTTTCTGCAAACCACAGATACACCCAGATTTATGCATGTCATATGTATTATATCAATATTATATAACAGCATATGTCATATGATGCTCCCATTACATGTATAAGAGATTATTTTGGTGGCAGGGGGTGAAGGATGGTCATGATGTTACGTCAAGACAAGACTGATACCAAGCCAGAGATCACTGTTTTAACAAGGGACCACCACTTTTCAACATTTGTAAATGTGAAATAGGATATTAGAGTTAAAATGGCTGCCAACTAGAGACCACTGTATAAGACTGTTTGGACAAGGGACCAGACTGCTATATCATCAAACCATCAAATAAGACTGGTTTGATGAAGTACCAGAGTATTTCAACTTGTTAACTGTAAGTGTGAAACCACTGAATAGTCTAATCAAGACAACAGTACAGTTCCAGCCATGCTAGTGGCATCAAACCTGGATATTTTGGATGAGAGGCTGGGGCAGTTTTCAACCGTGATTGAGGTGAAAGAACCAGATAAACCAAAACATGATCTATTCCTAACACTAATTAAGTAGTAAAATAATTAAACTGAAAGTCAAGAAACATACAGATGCAACATAAATAAGGATTTCAACCCATTTGTGATGTGCAGTCATATTCAGCAGCGACATTTATTCTGGTGGTTGTGTTGAAATGTGTATTATAGGGGAAATAAATCAAGCACATACAGCATCTGCATAGAAACACAGTGTACCTGCGGCTAAATGACACAGTACATATGGATCTTTTCATTGGAATTCATAGATTTCCACCCGTGAGTGGATGGGAAAAATGCATCAACAAATACAAAAAATAGTAAATAAAGCATCACATTACAATATAGTGCAAACTACTGTGATTGACATGAGGTTTTATTCACGTCCTTTCCAGGTCTCCAAAGCATTTACTCAGCCACACTTCAAAAGCTTCCACAACACACTGAGTGGGAGCATGATTAATGTCATTTACAGCTAACCACCGTTACTTACCACTGTACGCGCTGTAATGCACTCTAACTCGCAACTCTCTGGGGCTTTAAAAAGGCTTTCAAGTTGCTGTATTTGATTTCAGCAGGATTTTTAATGCATCTGCTTTCCAGTGGCAACTTGCAAATGCCTTAGCCGTTGTTGCCTCGCATTAACGCTCGCTCTAAAGCTGTTGTGAGCCTGATTGAGCCGTCCATCTCGCTGCAATTTCTTCAGCGTCTTGCGGGCTTACTTTTACGCCGGCAAGGGAAAAATCAGACGGCTGTAGCTTATGGTATGGCGTGCAGTCGTATGTCAAACTCCAGCGCTGTCACGGAAGTTGCAGTGTTACTGTATCCATTGTGTGAGCGCGGACAGAAGAACAAAACTAATAATGAAAGTTTGAAGGGGCCTCGGTCCCTCACTGCAAGCGAGATCAGTCAAACTTTGAAGCTGAAAAAAGAAACATTCCGAAAATCAACAGCCCCCGTAATCTACAAACACAACGGAGACAGAGAATTGCTAGTGGGAGCTGGTGCCGAAGGGAGATCCAAGACAACTTCAGATTTGTCAGTTCACATGCACACACACACACACACACACAGGCACACACTCAAATTCACCCAGCTCACCTACGAAACACACTTGCTAACAGGCAGAGACACACACGTACCCCCAAAAGACGCATTCGCTCTCAGACACAAATGTCTGCCTTCACATTCATACGCACAAGTACAAAGTACAGACTAGTGGGGTTTGTTGTCAAAATATCATAAAGACAAAGAGCCAGCCTCCTCCCGGGATGACTGAATTTGATCAAAGCAAAGCTTTGTTCCGAGTCAGGATCACTTTTCAACTTCTTAAGCTAATGAACAGTTTAAGCCTGCTAATGAAGTCGTCTGCGGCTAATGAAGTTGACAGTGTTTTTGTGTTGTTCACGGCACAATCCGAGAATAACATCGTTACAGTGTTGTCGTGCAAAGCTGAACAGCAGCAAGGAGTGAAAATAGGACGATTTCATTGTTTACCGTATCTCCCGTACTGCCACGGAACAGTCAATGTTCAGGTATTCTCGGATCATTTAATTTCTACAGCTCTCCTTCGGTGATGAGTAACGTCCCATGTGGTGCACAAAAAATCTCTCCCACATGCTGCGTGCTGCCAGCCTGCCACCCCCAGCAGTCCACTTGGCCATATTGTTGATGTGCAATAAAAATACAACTGTAATTGTCCATTAATCTGAGGTTGATCAGCATTCATTACAGTGCATACAGGGAGGCCATTGAAAACACTGCATGCCTCGTATTGCATAATTTTACGCAGTGGCTTGATAGCTTGGTTTACAAGAAGGCTACATTTATAATGTTGGTTTAACTCGTGTGCAGAGGGAGGGGGTGATCCTCCAGCCTGTACATTAAATTCGCTTCAAGACTGCAGAAAATATGTAATGCGTGATTCAGCTGTGCAGTAACGATACGGGATCCAATTCAACACCTAACTGTTTCATTGTGTGGTTTTGGTGAGATGTGATTTATGTCGTTACAAATTGTATATATACTCTATATTGTTTTAGTATTATATTGTTACTGAATAACTGAAACAGTTTAAATACCTATTTTCTACAGTATGGGAACACCAGTGCAGGCTACACTTCCCTATTCTCCTATTCTCTCCAACCTCTAAATAGAAAAAAAACATTTCTTTGATATTTTAAGCTGCAACATGTAAGAATTTTAGCCTAAAACATTCAAACATTAAATCGTCAGCAGTGTATGAAGAAAGAACAGTCTTGACGATATGTCAAAGTTAGCGGCCATGTTTGGTGTTGTATTAGACAGGTGGCCAATTCTTACATATTGCACATTGAATGTCTTTCTGCTATTCTCTGCTGCTAGCCAAGAAAAGCTATATCTCACTGGGATAGTCGTCATGTTATTATCTAAGCTTTCATGCCATCAGTGTTGTGTCAGATGTTTTCCATCATAAACGGTATTGACATTTGGCAATTTTGAAGGTATTGAAGTTTGAAATTTCAGCACATAGATAACATGACATTAGTTACGATATCGACTGATACATTTTGTACATGAATGTTATAATCATCACAGTGTGCTAACATGGTGAAGTTTAACAGCTATAGTTTGACGGTGCATTAGCAAAGTACAAAGTACAGTGAAGTCAGGGGATCAACAAAGTAATTAAAATCCGTCCCGAGGGAGACATGAATGCCTGCACCAAATGACATTGCTTTCCATTAAACGGTTGTCGAGTCTTTTCACTCCAAACCACTTAAGTTTAGAGTGATTATGATCCATCCTCTGGGGACCATGACTGTCTGCCTGAAAACTCTAATGGCAGTCCATTTAAAAGTTGAGCCGCTCCGGTCTAGACCAAAGTATCTCCAGCCCATCTGGGTTCTGCAGATAATTCCACATTAGATTTCATCCGGCGACAGCTGAGCTTAAAACTTTCTCATGAAAGCCAATTAGACCATGATTTGGATCTTAGATAAAAAGGATAATGGTACCTGAGTTTAAATAAGCACATCTGTTGTTTTGTTTGCCACCTGGAAATTTTGTTTACTGGCACTCTGATACGACCTATTGTGGTGCTGCACCCCTTGCAATGTGTTAACCACATATGTTCATTTGGCAAACACTAAAAAACACAATATATTGTGCAGAGCTACTTGAAAGGCGCCAAACTTCTTTATGCTGCACTGTCCTTTAAATAAAGCATGCTCATACTGTAAGTAGGATCCTGCACCACCTGCCAATCTCTTCCTCGTAATAAAAGTGTGCTTGCTCAAACAAAAGACGGTACGTGCCTTCCATTACATTGGCATAGCAAAGAGAGGGAAGTCACAAATCACTTATGGCCGAGAGACAGCTTTACTGCAGCACTAACTCTCCCTCTTCACACAAACACACACACACACACACCAACACTGCGGCCGACCACGGCGGCATGGTTGCTAGGAAACACCTTGGTGCCAGCTCCCACAGTATCTGACCTGATTAGTTAATTGCAAAAAGTGAGCAAGCCGCAAAATTGCTCTAACTGTCATCGACTCACTCAGGTTGCAACCCTTCAGTACTAAGCAGGTGATAGCTGTTTAAAGCCACCTCCTTAGTTAGCATGTTTTAACAGGTTAAGACACCGGATAAGAAGCTCAGTAGACTCTAAGCCGCTGTCCAAATCCACCGAGTTGGCACCAGTTTTGTTGAAGTGAAAAAGCTGTTTGAATTAATTAAAGGAGCAGGAAATTGGCTTATTCCCTGTTTTGTTTGATGGAAAGATCACTGCAACGCTCTATGTCTGTTTAAGAGAGACTGTGAAAGCAGCTTATGACACGGCATATTAAAGTTTCTTATAAAGCGGCGACCTCTGTCATTGCAACTTTTTTGTTGTCAGGTTACTGATATAAACAGCAAGTGGAGCAGACATAAGAACTGTATCAAATAAAAGCTTCACAGGAAAAGTTGTATTTCCCAAATTTAGAATTATTCTTAGAAAATGTTTAATGTATTATTTTCACTACAACCAAATTTGTAAAGCAGATGTTCATATGTTAACACATTCAGTCTGTTAGATTCATCCTTTGTTTACCTCAACACGTGCACATGACCGTTAGTTGCTTCCACGGGGATTGATATATGATGTATATCATGGTCTTTTTTTTTCCTCTTACCAAAGAGCTTGTAAATGATATATAAATATCACTTGCAGCACCAGTGTGATTTTGCCGATCACTAAACCCATCCTTCATCAGTCCTCCATTGAAGTATAGAGGGGAGAATGCTGTGACAGAAAATGACCTTTGCCTCAGAAAGGAGTCATTGGTAACCCAATTAAAAGGAAATGTCACGCTGGTAATTGCGTCTCACAATGTGAATCATCCACGCGGGGTGGCTCGCCCTGAATCCAGGCGCGGGGTGATATGTGGCATTGAAGTCTCACTTCCTCTGTCGCTCCCTGTCCTTGTGCACTGTCTCCAGCTACCCAATTCTGATTTTTTTTTTTTTTTTTTCTTGTCCACTTTGAAGTTATCGGTTGTTTAACTTTTCAGAACTGAAAAAGTTCCTGCGGTGTCAAACTTTCCTTTTGGTTTAAAGATCCCCTTCCAGACATATTTAAATATATAAATAAAACACTTAATTTTGACTAATAGAGCCTTTCTGATGTTAATCACAAAAAACTTACTTGTTACAATCCCTGAAATTATTATAGACTTCAAATTTCCACCCACACCACACTTGTGTAAGTTGAATATTGGACGAGGAATGACTTTCAAACTATTGGGGTTAGGTTTAATCACAAATGTAATGTCACAAATAGGGCCAACACTTAAAACTTAACAGCAGGGTCCAGGCCAAAGCACAAATCTAAATGGAACTGGGATCCCCACTGACTTCATAATGTCGCTCTGCCTGCACCATTAGCTAGTTAGCTCAGTTAGCAATGGAGTTAGTGGAAGTGAAACTTAGTGGAAGTGGAGATTAGTGGATCTAATAGCTAGCATCAATCTTTTGTTTTAATCTACTTTAGCTAGGCGTCTAGCTAACTAGCCACAGTATTTATCTTATCACTGCTATCTAACTATAGCTAACTAAATCTAGGCCCCCATCCATCCATCTATCCAGCTATTCATCCGTCCTGCACACTCACATAAACCCAGTCTCCTAGCTATTTAACCATTCCCGCTCAATTTCTCTTTTGTCCTTGTAACTCATGAAACCCAAGACAGAATCTGAGAGTGATGTCTGGCAGAAATACAAGACATTTGTCAAACACCCAAGGTCCAGTGGAGGAGGCAGAAAAGATGTGATTCGGTTTTTAAATTAGACTCCTGACATTTGATTCTCGGGGAATAATTATTGCAAATCTAGGACAGAATTGGATCTTGCAATTGGATGGTTCCGTTTTGTTAAATAGATGGGCCGGGATGATTATAAAGACCAATATCATAAAAATACCTCGCCCGATATTTACTGTACAGCGAGCTAATGTCCCAGGGAGATAATAGAACAAGGTGAGCATTGAAAAGGAAAAGTCGAATCACCTTTTTTCCCCCCACTGGCAGGTTTTCCCCCTCACGCAGAGATATGGCGTGGTGGATGTACTGTGCATTGTATATTAAGATATAGTATGTTGGTGGGAGCAGATTGTATAATCTTCAGCCTGTAATCTAGATTGTTTTGTTTTTTTTCATTGCTAAATGTAAATGTTAAAACAGATTCAGGCGCAGATGGCCGCTCTGCCTCTGCACTACAGCACAGCAGATGGGAGGTCTCAGCCTCACATTCATTTCGCTCTCCATTCCAGTTGTAAATCAAAGTTAGAGGATTTTTTTTTCACCCCACCCCCCACCCCCACCCCCGTCTTCATATCTTCTTCTCTTCCTCTCGTTTGTTAAACCTTGCTTCCCTTATCGTCAGCTGGGGCAGCACATCCTGCAGCCTCATAAATTAGGTGAATAACGCGCGGCGCTCGGATTATTGCACGCTTAGTTGATATTTTATTGTTTCGGGATTACAGCGTGGAGACAATGCTGGAAATAGATTGGGAGTATAAAGGTTCTGGCTGAGTGTTGTGCTGAGACTTAATTCTTGTGGTTGGTCGGTTGAAAGGACGGGCGTGGGAAGCGTTTGAAATGTGGGTGGAACGAGCTGACAAGGGTCTGTCAAGGTTCCCCTTAGAACATTTCTAACAGCGTGGAGGCAATTTCCTGTATTCTCTATTAACACTTTGATCTGGGTGAATTAACGCGAGGAGATAATGGGTTCATGTGAAATTTCATAGACACATATCACACATGTTTAATTTTTAAATAGCAAATAACTTCTTAAAAGAGATGTAATGAAATATCTAAATTAGTCCGACACTATTAATCCTACTAATAACACAATTATTAGGTGCCCAGTTGTATTAACTAATGTAATGATGGAACCACAGTAACAATGATAAGATTAAGTAAGCATAAAACTATAGCTGCTCCCTGCCTTGATACCCTTCATCCTTTTTTTGTTCAGTTCATTTCTTCTTTCTTTTCCTCTTTATTTCAATCCATTTTTGTTTTTATGTAATTATTGCGGGACTAGTGCCGGACTACGGACGACAACCGTACCGTGCCCGTTCCACAGCTCACATGCATCCAGCTGAATTCTGGTTCTGCCAATATCTACCATCTTTACTTTCCTCTTTCCTGTCACGTTTCCTTTCTTCCTACCTAGTTCACTCTCTGTGCTCAAGGCTTCTGCGTGGCGACAGTGTGTGACTCGCCTTAACTTAGCTGCCTGGCATTTGGGCATCCGTGACTAGTTAGCATCGGCGCCGCGCTCATCGATCTGCCTCTGTGCTGGGTAGCAGTAAAAAAGGCGGTCTGGAATTTCACTGATTTTGGGAAATTCTCCCAATAAGAAAGTGGAATGAATTCGACAGAGAAGCACCAGACACAGAACAGACGAGTGGGGATGAAGCCAATTATTCTAAAAATGTCTAGTGTGATGGCTGCGACGCCTGTGATTACAAGAATGAATAACTTCTAAAACTCAACAGCTCTTACAAAAGCTCTGGCTGAGCATGCTGGGAGTTTGTTTTTGGAGGTCTTGAAAATGCACACCTGGTACTCATCTCAACATGTCTATTCTGTCTCTTGTGGGTGCAGCAGAGAGAAAGGGGCCTTTCTGCTAGTTGCCAGTCCGAGGGCTCGACCTCAGAAATGTTAGTGCATTTCTCTTTTGATAGGATTATCTCCTCCATTATTGTGACAGAACGCAGCCTTGCAATGTGGTGATGGCTCTTTTTCATGTATTGTTCCAATCTATAATTGCTTCTTTTCATGAATTTTGTGGGGAAAGGTTATTCTGGTAAATCTTACAGTTGCTCAGCTCTGTAGTAGATTATCAGCTGAACCGAAAAGGGGAGAAAAAAAAGAAAAGAAAAAAAAAAACGCTGGATTTTCTGTAGAGTTGTGGCCATTTCAACAAATCTGTGTTTGTGTGGATCGCAGAGGGATTGTCCTCTCTTTTATTGTTCGGCTTTCACTCAGACATTATTGAACTTTTTGGAACAACATAACTTTTTTCGAAAAGCACCGTGGCAGTCAGAAAGACTTGGTTCGGTTGGTAAGCGTAAAATGAATCGACGCCCTGGGCAGAGATTATTCAGTAGATTTTTTTTTTTCTTTACAGCGCTAGCACACGTTTTATCATAATGAATCCAATCATTCAGAGGGCTGCACTGTTTTGGTCTGGGAGGAGATTATAAAGTGCCGCACTTTTTACGGCTAAATTTAATGACATGTTTTCATATGCAATGCTGGCAGATGTTCGTTAGAATGGATTAGAGTGCAGGATATCTGCAGCCCCTCTCTGTTTTAATTAACCGATACCTCTGATAAATATTTAAAACCTTGGCAATGACATCGCCACAGAAGGAGGCACCCAAGGGGAGATTAAGCTGAGTTTTTTTGAGCAGTGTTTATACTTTTAAAGTACCAAACTTCTCAGTGGAATGTTCGAGGGTGCTGGAGGAGTTACGACTTGCTCGAGCGGCGAGGAGTGTTTTGGTGGTAAAGGGCTTTTGAGCGATGAGCACTTTGTAGGAATAGATGTAGGGCGAGAATCGGCATCATCACATACAGTACAAACAAGCCACTGGATGTAATGTAACACATCTGCCGGTGCTGGGCGTGCAGATGTTGCGCAGGCACGCGGGGGGAAAAGCATTATCTAGGAGACGCTGCTTATTGTCGGCGTGCATCCGAGCGCCACCTCAGAGGGACTTCCGGCACCAGTCGTGCAAGTCTGAGGCGGCACGGCAGCTCGGATCCGTCGATGAAATGCCATAAAGTCGATCATCATAACGTCCCATTGATGTGTCTATACTGAAACCTAATTCACTGATTAGCCCGGTTTGAAGTGAGAAATGAGCCGCGTCGCGCTCCGCCGGCTGCCCGCTGTCATCTCTTCGCCGCGCGAGCAGCGGAGGGAAGCCGGGCGTTTCATTTAGATGCTCTGTCTGTCTGGACGGGAAGTTAACTGTTGCAAAGACTTCAGGCCGCTGCAGGCCTCTGGCACCAGCCAACAGACCAATTAGCCTGCAGATGAATTTGTCTTTCTCAGCAAACCTCATGGAACAGTGAGCGGTTTTTGGATCAAACTAAAAAAGACGAGGTGGGCTGGGTTTTCTCCGCCTCACACAACCTCCTACACCAACATTCTCAAGTTTGGAATCTCAGTTTAAACAGGGCTTAAAAATTCAGACACCAAATGTATTATTCAGATCAGAATTCATTTTTTGCCCTTGAGGAAGAATAATTGAATGATAACTACCTGTTGTAACCTTTTTTCCCCCCAAACAAACTTCGATTCCGAACTTGTTTTCCACTCCAGTAGAAAAAGGAGTGACCTGAGATCACTGTTTCACCGCTACAACCCCTCTGCAGTCGACTCGGTTGGCTGGATCCAATGGGTTTAGGCTGTGATTTGCCAGTCCGCATTATGTTCAGGTGATATTCTAATATTGCTTAACCTCGAGCAACCCTCCATTTTCTATTTTGGAGTTTTGAGGAGAGCTTCACTCAAGTAACCTGGCTCTTAATTCCAGTCTGGAATAGGCATTGCTGTGGACTTGACACTGAGACAAGAACGAGTTACCCTTTAATTCTGTGAAGAGTTTGCTGCTGAGCTTCAAATTTGTCTTACCGCTAACATATTATGTTCTTGTTTCACTGTTGCACAGAGGCATCTGCATCTCGTTCTGCCCTCTCCGTTGTCAGTCTGGATGAACCACTGCACACCGTTTCTTCATTTGCGTTTACAGCGTTACTTTTGCGCCGAGCCTTCACACAAAACAACACCCATTTGTATAGAGGACTTTCTACAACCTGAAAGCATGAGAGAATGAGCTGTAGTGTATTGAGAATTTTTGAATGTGGCCCATTGTTCGAATGTCTGAATATGTCAGTACCTTCCAAAAACATTCCAGAATTATTTGATTTTTCTGATCCATCACCATAATAATGTTATGCTTTGTTAAGGCAACTAAAAGAGGTTGGTTAAAGCAGCACTAGTGACAGAAAACCACAACAAGCTTGGCAAACATGTTGACATATCATAAGCATGTGTAGCTTAAACACACAATATGTCATTTCGGCTGCTAAGAGTGTCACATATAAAAATATTGATACGAGCAGCTTTGACTGCAGGGAATTATTCTGTTCATAGTAAAAAAAATAAATAAATAAATATGTGTATACTTGAAAACACTGATTAGCCTTTGTAGAGCAACATCATTGAACCCCATTCTTTAGTTCCACTCAGTCACCTTCCCGCAGGTCACATGCCATTAACCCAGGAGAGACGGAGCAGCAGACGCGTACTCTTAATTTGCCAGAGAAATTAAACACTGTTTATTTTGGCCTCGACTCTGACTGAGTAACTCTCCCGTGCCTCTCATTAGCGCTGGCAATTTCCTCCGTTCAGTTGAGAAAAGAAAGCTGACTGAAATCCAGTTTAAAAATTAAAAGACCATAAGCACCCCACTTTACCGCCGCTGACAATTCGTGAGTGAGGTCGAGATTGTAGCTAGCTTTTGTGAAGGGGAAAGAGAAAAAAAAAAAAAAAGAGCAAATATCATCTCTCTGCGCCGTGAGACAACACAATCAACAGCAGAGGGAAGGCTGGAAACTGGAGGTTTATTTGCCTGCCACTGTTATCAAGATTTAGTGTTGGTTCACCTCCTTACATTAAAGCAATGATAATCTTTCTGACAACCCCTGCATCCGTCAGAGCGTCTGGCAAAAGGAAACACTCTGCCAAATGCACCGTAGAGAAGCTATCTCCAGAATGGTTATGAACAGTGTAAATCCATCAGCCAGACCCACGCCATTCTCTCATCCAATCCCTTATCGCAGTGATGAACGAGAGGGGCCACAAATCAGTTTTGGGACACGCAAAACATTTATCAGTTTAAGTGCGGACTATTTCTGATCAGCTGCTTTTGGGCGAAGCAGAATTTGACGTTATCAGGAAGCGGCACGGCCACTTTTACCATTTAGCGATCTGGAGGGTGTCGTTCATGCTTATATTCCTCAGTGTCTGTGGACACTTATGCAGCAGCTATGGTTTGAAGTCGCGAGTCGCACCTCAAATACACGTCGTCACTGGCGCAATGCAAACGTGGAAATAGCTTGTGAGACTTAACTGGTGAGCTTTAAAGCATAATTGGGTCTGGCACAAAGCTGTGTTGCTGACTTCTTAACCTCCTGTGAGCTGGTGCCAGCCTCAGATCTGGAGCCAGAACTCCTCCGGATTTTCCAGAAATCTGGGTTAAGACTTTTGCCATCGGGGAGCCGAAGCTTTGAAACGACCTGGGTTATTGGCGCTCTGGCCAGCAGAGTCATCATCATTTTACCTCTCTTTTTTTTTTCTTTTTTTTTCCACAACTATTCATCTGCATGCTTTTATGTCAGTCTGAGGGCTTACTAATACATAACTCTGAGCAGTGGTGTAAAAAGTCAGAGCAAAGACATAGTTTTATGATGAATACTTTGGTAAAGTCACCCATCGAGATAGTACTAGAAGTCATTTTCTGGCTATGACTTAAGGATCAGAAGTACAAGTAAAAGTAATCTAAACATACATTTACATGTTTGTATAAACTGTATACTTCATGATGACGTGGTGTTCATCAGTGGGGTTTTTATCTGATTGTGGATCAAAGAGATTCATTTTTAAAACTTGTTACTCTGATGCAGCAAGTTATCCGCAAAGTAATTAGTAACTGAAGTCATCAAATAAATGCAGCAGAGTAAAAACATTTGACGGGGAGTAGTACTGAAATACTACTTTCCATCACTGTATTTCTATAATATTGACAGGCTGCATGACAGTAGATTCTACTATTAAAAGAAACATTCATCTTATTAAGTTTTATACAAGACAATGCAGCAAAGCACATTTTCTGCACTGAGAGAAAAATCATTTGCACTGGGTGTTTTTCTGACAGCACATTTTTTTATCTGTTGTAACAGAAGACGCAATCATTTTCAAAGTATCTTTGCTCATTATGACAAAACAAGCTTCTTTGATTCTTGAATCGTGAGACTATAGTTATAATGAAGCCCACAGACTATGTTGAATGACAGCTGAGCGTTACACAGATGAACAGTAATTGGCAGAGCAAGATGTCCTGTAGAAATAATCCAAAATGATTTTTAAGAAATGCCTCTGCAGTTAACCAGTCGCACAACTGGAGAGACGAGCAGAGCCTGTGAGACAGCGTCTTTGTGCTTCTTATGTAGAATTGGCTCGTTCAAATGTTCCTGCTCAGCTACTCTGGCGTGACCACTGGCGGCATCTTTCCTTCTGGTGCTGCTATGATGTGAACTTTTTTATCATTTTATGGAAAGGAAATAAAAATATTCTTTAAATTAAAGTCAAACAAGGTGTGAATCCCCTGTACCTATTCAGGAGAAACATCTGTTTTTATGCCACTGATCCCATTTCACCTGCTCTATGTTGTCATTAAACCTGTAATAACTGATGCTTTTTACCTCTTGGGACATTTTAAGTTGATAGTGAACTCATAAGTTGCTTTATTAAGGGAGCAATGTATAAGAGAACCAGTCGAATTCATACGAACAAAGTGTGTGACTTCCAACTGCTGCTGATTCTAGCTGCTCTTAGCTAGTTAGCTCAGTTAGCCATGCAGTTAGCGCTCTCTCATTCAAACTCCTTACCAACTAAATGAGCCCTGCATGAAGGGACCCAGAAATCTGGAAAACAGGAAAACTATTTACACCCCAACGTCATGTTTCCATCCCTGCCAGTGTGTGCTGATGACTTAGACTTCATTTTCCCAAGCAGATAATAAATAGCCATAACTACTGCAGAGTCGTTTGACCTCGGAACGGACTCTAATTGAACCGTTTCCCATTAAAGCTTCGTTTGATCTCTTTAAGCAGTAACTTGAAAAAAGTGCTCCCCTTTTAAAGGTGATAACTGCGAAAATGAAGTGAAGTTATTTTACCCTAATGTCGCCGTCTGTCTTCCACCGGTTTTAAGGAAATAATATCATTAGCATGACTCGATAATGAAATCACTTCACAGCTCTCCAGGTGTGCCAGCGAGTAGTTCAGCCTCAATCTCTGGCGATGTCAGCGATTCAGTGAGAGGGTCAGTCCAATTAAGCGTTTTGAGAGCTGCGTTTCTTTTTCCTCTGCTCAGGTGAATTCACATCTCAAGACGGACGAGGAAAGAAAAGAAAACAGAGGCTCCGTCACACGCATGACAGCCCTCCACGCTCTGAATTCGACAGATGTGCGTGAGAAGCGCGTGGGTGTGCGAAATGACGAGAGTGAGTCATGTACTGTATGAGTAACGTGTTTGCACAATGCTAATTACACCGACTACAGAAAAAAAAGGGTCAAACAGTGTGTTCAAAGGAGAAAGTGAGGCGCGCGTCAAGCGTTAACTTTCATTTTGCCTCTGCAGCACAGCTTGATGAATACATTAAAGATGCAGTGAAAGTGGTTTTTTTGTTGTTGTTGTTTTTTTTATATATATCTCTTTTTTTTTTTTTTTGCATAGCGCGGCTCTCCTGCAAAAAAAAATTCAATCAGAATACATCCTAAAAAGATAACATACAAATCCGGGCAGATCTGGAGGATCAGGTACAGGAGAGGGGGAATTTAGAAAGGGGATGTTTTATTTCTAAATTCAAAGTGGCAGCGCCCCGCACTCGGCTGCCTGGCGCACCTATCAGAGCAAATTGTTTAATAGGTATCCATTTGTCAAATTAGATCAGAAGCTGATATTGAGGTAAGACTGTTCATATCTCCTATGGGATTCTATCAAGGCAGCGAGGATATTTTCAATATGCATTAATGCGATTTGCAGCCTCACTCCGCTCCGTCTTGATAGCAGGCCGGAGCATCCGCCGCGCTGGAAACTAGCAGGCTGCCTCGTCCTCTGTCTTTCTCTTCCTCCTCCTTCTGTCATGTATCATTTGCTTGTCCCTCCTTTTACGAAACGGCAATTCTCACCAAAGTCGACGCACTAATCCCTGCCCATCAGGAGTGTACTCACTTTAAGCTCCCCTGAAACATGTACTGTTGGTGGAAGAGAAGGTAGCAGCTTTCATCATCTGGAGCCGCATTACCATCTGAAGCACCTGGAACTTTTTGTGACAGGGAACTGAAAGGTTCCTTCACACCTGCCAACGCTCACGATTATTTTTGCCCAACCTTGTCTTTCCTCTGTGCTCTTAGATGAATGTTTCTACCCACAATCCTGATTTCACTGAAATAGAAGTCAGTTTATTTGTAGGACATGTGTCGAGGTCGCCAGCGTCGTCTTTTGGAGGACATCTTTGTTTGTGTCAAACTCCTACAAAAAAAGCCTTATCTTAATCCCAGATGTCTATTAGATCAATTCCAGTAACATGTTTAATCTAAAAATCAGTATTCAGTGAGGCAGAGATGAGAATACGCCAATGACTCTGCCTGATGTGCAGCTATGTGAGTTATATATGGGGGTTGGGCTTCGAGGGCGGCCTTTTTCCCCAGCCTCTTCTTGGCAGGCATGTTCCTGTATACAGTAGTTTCAGAGTCGATTATTATTGTTTTTGCGCATGACTGAACAACAACAATGTATTTCTTCTGCAACTCAATGCTGATGAGTCAAAGCATGATAAACGAAAAACAGATTTTTTGAAAAATGGCCCCTTATGGTCTGATGGCCCTGCAGCGGAGGGCGTGCGTCACCCGTATTCACAGCCGTGGCTCTTCGAAACTGCGGGAACCTGATCGGATTCAGACACTGTCGTTTACACCGAGCGTCGCAACATCCAAATCTGACTTAAAGACAGAGATGCAACCTTAATGCCCCGTTTTTCAAAAGTCTTTTGCAGATACATGAGGATAACAGCCATAATAACAGTCATTTGGCAAATTCATGCTATCAGACAACATACAGGACCCTGAGTGCATGTACTTTCAGCAGATGTTGACACAGCTCAGGTGTATTATTGAATCCCTCTGAAACAGTTGCTTGGTCCGTGAGTTGACCTCTATAGGGGATCAAATTGCTGCTGGCGGGTGCTAAATTGGTACCGCGATCATCCTGCCCAGCGGTATGTCGGATCAAACCTCTTACCCTGGCCACATCTCAGCCTTTCTTTATTTATCTAAAGGATCCCCATTAGCTGAATGCCCTTGGCACAAGCTAGCGTTCCTCGGGGCCAAGAGCAACCACATCATATTTACAATAAACATCCACCCATAAAGAAACATTGTGTCACATGTGCAGCTCATGAAGAGATGAAATCACATGAGAAGAGCTGCTAAGTAATGCATTCTTGCATGGTTTTTGAATAAAGACTTGTTATGAGATCGACAGATGAGGAGTTTGATTTCGGACATGGGAAGCCACAACATAGGCTGCTCGAGCGAGCGCATGAGACTTTGCAGATTCTTTTCTCAAGGTATGTTTAGAGTTGTTTACTCACCCACTCGTGCATTTGCTCCTTTGCGTTGATTCGTTCGGACAGGTGTGAATAATGCCATTTGAACTTGGATGGCACCGAATAACCACGCCGAGCTCCTGAAAGTGCCGATGTTGGCCCTGTTCCAAGTGAACACGTCCATCGTGGTTTGCTGAACTCACCGGGTGTAGAATGAAGAATGTTTCACCACCAACACCGAAGGCACTAAAATCTTTAAAGGTCTAGTTAACTGAAATGGCCCCTAATAAACATTGTTACATGTGACCCGAAGGAATCTCTTGTAATTAGGTTGTTTACATCTAACACAACAAATGAGAGCCCAGTCAACCCTTCCACAAAGATTTGCCACTTGCCCCGGCTGCAGAATGTCAAAGTGTACGTGGCACTGGGTGGGGTATGGATTTGCTGTACAAGCAACTTGTGTTGAATTGTTTCATTTACTTTAATTGGCTTTAATTAGGTTTCATTTAATTGGTAGAGGGCCCAGTGCCCATGGTAAGGCTTTGCATCCCCGAGTAGAGAAACTTTCTATCAGTTAAGAAATTGCTCTCTGGCATTGCTCTGACAAAGGCCATTTTACACTATCTGAATCCAGCGCAGGAATGGCAGAGTCTGCCACTAACAATGAAAGCAATTATATAAGGGGGTATTTAATGAATGCAAGAACATTAAATGGCCACCGCTGATAGAAAAAGCTAACCATAGGTAGGGTCATATCTGTAGCCAGATTTAATGAATATCTTCAAGGTCACATTGATACATTTTTTTCCTGTAGACAACTTTTTTTTTTTTCATAATAACACATCTACGGAGCTTGTAGAAATGTGCAGAATGAAAATATCTCTTTTGATTGTGAAGCAGTCATTTGCTGGGTCCAATTGATGTTGATTCTGGAACTCTGACAGTTGGTTCCAGCTCACACCATGCTTGTCGGTCAGTGGTTCAAGCGTGTTTGTGTCACGTGATATTTGTGTTACATCCTCCACCAACAGTCTTGTTAGTCGCCGGTTTGTGGAAGAGAAAGTAAGAATGGCCGATTTCTACAGAATGTCCCCGCTGTGCTGTTCTTAGCATTAGCATTGTTAACATTAGCTAGCATTAGCAACATTTCATTAACATAACCTTAGCAACCCTAGCTAATGTTTGCAGTGTTAAGTTGTGCTCACACGGGCAGCAGGGGGAGATGAAATGCTACGTTTAGTGTCTGAATGTCATCAATAAAACCTGAAAGGATCGTAATGTTATCTTGTGTTTTATGGGCATTTCCAGCAGTGGATACGCATGAACCGACACTCACTTTCATAACCTGTGGCTAGCAACCTGCATGGAATTGTTTCATTTTGCTTAAATGGCTTTAATTAGCTTTCATTTAATTGGAAGAGGGAGTAGATGCCCAGGGCAAGGCTCTCGCATCCTAGAGTCGAGTACCTCTCTGCCAGTTAACAAATTAGACTGAGGCCCGGCTCTGATGAAGGTCTTTTTACAGTCTGCACATCAGGAGCTGACTGAAATGGGCCTCCGATGGTGAAAAGAGACGAGGGCGCACACTGTTTAAAAGCGTAAAAAGGGAATGCTAATGTTCCCAGCACATGTCCAGACGCGGGAGAGAAAGCGGAGAGATAGTAAAAGGTGGATTTTTTCGCCCCGTTTCATGAAGTCATTTGTGAGCGTTTTATCAGCAGCTGTCACATCTGACACATGGTACGGTTTATCTGCATGCAGTCACATATCACAAAGAGTAAGTGTGACAGCAGAGGGCCTCTCGAAGGCCAAAAGCAGGACCTCCATGTCTACCAGGGGCGCAGAGGCACGCAGCCCTGCATGTGAAATACTGAAGGGTGTGCGCACACACACACACACACACACACACACACACAGAGCAATCCTGTTTAATCTCAGCTCCCATCCTTGTCAAGATTATGTGAGATGAGATAAAATCGATCATTTTTGATACATCTTAATGAACAATTCCATATTTTATATTTTCCCTGCATTTGGTTGGGTGCACCCTGGATTTTTTCTATGGCGAGCCGACCAGCTGATGGCCCTCTATCACAGTTGCTGTTTTTAAAGGCACGTCTTAACTGTTTTACTGTTGTGCCTCTGCAGAAAATACCATTAACTATTAAGTCAGCAGCCCGCCCGCCTTCACAAACGCAGATAAGCAAATGGGCCAAATGCCTTAATTTAAGTGTATAGTGATGCCATACATTCTGAGAAACTCGTGGTTCTATTCGTGCAGTATTTGCATGAGACAAAACCACAGCAGCGAGGTGCAATCAACAGACAAACAAACAAGCCGAACAACTAGATGTTTAGTCATCTCACCAATGAAGCGTTTCAGTGGTGCACCACACTAAAACAAAAGCGTTCTTCTCTTCCTCATAAATATCCACTTGATGCATTTGAGTAAGTATATTTAGTTTTAAAAACATTGTATACCGTGAATAAATGATAAAAAATAAAAAAAACACTGCAATTGCAAATGCTTTTCATGGTTTTATCTTTAAAAAGACACCTTCCATTGCACAGCAGAGGCAGCAGATTTCTAAGCCCGCCCTACAGCCTCCAACAGCCAATGAGTGATCATGTAGACAAGTCACCCACTCTCTCTGCATCTTCTCCTCTCTCCCGACACCTGCTTCCGGATGACCAGTGCACCGTGTAGTAGTTTAATACAATTTTAAAGCCAAAACACATGGGAATTATGCAAGTTCATGTAGTTTTGCCCTTGAGTAGGCTGCTTTTCCATCCAAGCAGTTGGTTTTGTTTTTGACTATTTCATATGCATAAACTCAATAAAGCACTATAATTATGATGCTGATAAATGACTAATAATGTCCAGTTGCAGTGATATTGTTACATAGTATATACTCAGACCATGTCAGACTATATGATGTGGACTATTTTTTCCAGGTTATAGGAACAGTTACAGGTCATCTGCAGGCTTAGCTTTGATTTAAAAAGTGTAGGCGAGAAAAATAAATAAATAATTTGGTGTGTTCAAACTCTTCTAGATCAATGCCAGAAGCACTTACAGAGCTTATTCAGCTTATAACCTTTTCAAAAGAGCCCCAAACCATCCCTGTACTCCATGTGCTTCAGCGACAGCCTTGAATTCATTTCACATAAGAAGAAGGGGTTCAAGACATAATGGCATCAAAACCATGTATTTTCAGCATTCACTGGACAGATGACACCAACTGGTGAGACAGATTTGCAATAACTATACTAGCAAGAATGTACAAAACCAAACCAGATGAAGCCGAGACGATGACGCACAATGTGTAAACCAAGAATGTTGTGGATGAAGGGCATCCTCACCAGCTGAGCCACCGTGAGTGTTTACCCACACACGTCATTCAGCTGACAGAGGAGTTGAATTTCACTCGGTCTGACCTCTCCCCGGCGCCACCGGTCCTCTGTGCACCCATTACCGAGCAGACTTAGTAAATTGAACTAATCATCTTTGATTAACTACAGACTCCGGGCTTGTGATACAGCAAAGACAAAGGTCATTCTTCATAATCCGATATGACATCGCGGCTTGAATTCTCGAGGCAGTGTGCCGTGGCGGCGCTTGTGCATGTGCATGGCGCGGATGGTTAGGAGGGGAGCGGGGACGGTAATTGCACATCATTCATTTAGACGGATCGGAATAGGGCCCGACTGTCTGAAACGGACGCTTACTGGAAAGTTAGCGCCGTTTCATGGTTGTAAATGTGCCGAGACTCTCTGAAAGCCAAAAAAACGCAACAGCCGTGCAGCGTGGGCTTGAGTGAACCGTCATCTCGGCGAGCGGGTTTGCTCTGTGCGGATTGTGTTTGTCAGGATGTAACATGTAATAAGCAACCGAGGATGCAAATCGAGACTTCTGAAGCGGTGGCATTAATAATTCAGGCACAAATCTTCATCTGTAGTTTGGAAAAACCGATAGAAGCCCTCAAAAGGTTCCTCCGCGGCATCAATATTCGATGTGTTTGTTTTAAAGACGGCTCCGCTTCATTAAAACAATTCCTGTCTGTTCGGCGGGCTGAGGTGCCGTTTCATTTTCATCACCAGCCGTCGCTGAAGCGCTGAACCTCTCGCCACCCGAATGTTTCTCGCCTCCAGGAAACACTGCAGTGAAAGGCAGACACCTTGCTGACGGTAAAAATATCCGCGCCCCGATGCTGAGGGCCAGCTTCTTAGTAATATCAACTGTGTTTGCAACAAGGTGTCAAGGCTTTGCAGTTTCATCGTCAGGCATAGTTTTGCATGAATATGCAAAGCGTCGGGGCTGCCAAGTTGCCAAAAGCTGCAGCAAAGCAGAACTGGTACAGCAGAGCCCATCACTATTGTGGAGATCTAAGCTTCCTCCGCTGAAAGTACACATCATTTATTTCTTATACCAGTGCGAGTGCTCGGAAGCCTACAAATGGAGCCATCAAAGACATACTTCCATTCGCTGCATGCTTGCTCCAATACGGCTGTGATTTGGCTCTCTACGTTTTTAACTCAATGGCAAACCCATTCGCTAATAGGACTGCGTAAGCGGCTCGACTGCGCCTGAGAAATGTCATTTCGAAAAATCATGTTTTGTTTTCAGCGAAAAACCGTTTAACACATTTTGTTTTTTAACCATGTTCGGGCGGATCTGTTTGCATAATTCATTTGATGTTGCGGTATAGACACGGGAGGAGTCTTCGCTTTTCCTCTAACACTGATTAAACAATTTACTTAAGTCAATATCAGATCTTCCAGAAAAAAAAAAAACAATTACCGCATTTGTTTTCCACAATATTGTTCAATGATAATCCATTTACGTCTTCGGGTATTCATTTCACAAACAAGAAGTAGCTCATTCAGGCTTCAATTTGTGCGCTTCTAGACCCAAATGTTTGCAAAGCTACTTACCAGCACTTCTCTGCAGGGAATGCAAAGCTCGCCTTGTTAATAAGAGAGGGAGAAATATAATTTGAATAAGCTTTTAATCTGCAGAGAGATGATCCAAAGGACTCAGCTGCCTCTGCCTCCCGTTTCAGGACGGAATCTCCTTACAATGATGGGACTCTATTATCATTCTGCTGCACATACACCAGTGAACAAGAGGAAGATCATCTAACGAGGACAATCGAGACAGTAGGCGAGATGGCGAACCTACGGTAGAGCTCGCTTGAATTTCTTCGAGGAGACAGGAACTCAGCGACTCTAAATAATAATACTGTAATAAATAACGCAGCTGGATCTTCTTTACCATAGTCAATCATCATCCGGATATCTCAGGTTTACCCAGGCGCCAGTGGAGTGTGCAAGGGGGAGCCTCTCATCGTTCTCTATGCTCATACCTCCTGACATACATGTGGTGCCCTTTATTCCTCCACAGTGCCCAGGGGTAAAGGCGATCAATTACATGTAGATTTCTTTATCCAAGTAGTATGCTGCATTGGAAGTTTTGTCCATTATATCATATAATATAGTCACTGCAGAGACTTTTTTTTCCGGTGAAAAGGCAAAGGAAAATAGTGTATTATTCGCCCTCAGTTTAATTAGTTCAAGCAGTGGCTGCAACATGAGCTGGTAGACTGTGAAGCATTTGGCGTGGCATAAACATACGTGCCTACAATAAGTGACAGACAGGATTAAGAGTCTTTCTATGCCTCACTGTGCAAATCATAAAGTTATAGTCAAGACACATACTGCTAAAAGTCATCTGTGAGTCATGTGTCAAACAGTGATGACGTGAACGCTCCAGTGCATCCAACGTCTGTTTCATAATGGAACGTCTATACATTTAAAAAATATAAACATTTTTCTGCACTCTACTGTGCTTTACATAAGCTAGTGTACATGTGCACCGACCGTGAACTCCATGTCCAGTCAAGGATTTTGTTTAAATTGTTGTTTTAAATCTCGTTCATGAGAGCACAACGGCCTGGAATGGGTCCAAGCCTTGAAATAAATGTTCAAGAAGAGCAGAATAAACCATTACAAACATTAACAAAATTAAGGAATTAAGGAACAACCTTAATTAGTGCAATTAGTTGGCATTATCTTGTATGTGCACTATCAGACTTATTACTACCCAAAGCTTAGCCAAACACAGAAACTTGTACCACAGGGGTGCCTCTCTGCAGTGGCCATAAAAACGTTATGTTATGTAAATGTAAATGTTAAGTTTGTGCAAGCTAAAGCTAATGCATACATGCTTGGAAGAGTTAGCTAAAACAATAGTTACACAGTTGAAATAGAGAGCAAAAGCTGTTGGATAAACAGTTCACAAAGTTCACTTAAAGTCATGGATAAATGTCTGGAATTGTTAGCTGAAAATAGACTTGACATAGCTACCTCAAGTCTTCTTTCAGCTAAAGATTTCAGAGTTATCCATGATTTTTAGCCGATTAGTCAGCTTCTAGCTTCATGGATAAATGGCTAGAAAAGAAGAAGGCTACAAACAGTTGACACAGTTTGCCAAAAACCTTATCGATAACTGGTTGGGTTCATTAGCAAAAAGTATTACAGTTGACATGGCTGAAAATAATTGTGAAATGTTTGGAAGAGTTAAAAGCAGGGGCGTCACTAGGACTGCAAAACATCCCAAGTTACCTTGAAAAATCTGATTACTCCTTTTAAAAGTAACTTATTTACTTTATTGATTACTTGTTTTTAAATGTAACTAAGTTAGGTTACAAGTAACATTATTAGTTACATTCAGCTGTTGCTGACAACACCCCCGCCGCCTCAACATAAAAATGACAACCAGTTTTGCCAATACTCACTTTACTGGCAGTGCATTTTTAACAGTGACGGCAAGCACGCCATCGAAAGTCCAACGACACGCCTGGCTAATAGTAATGCAAAGGTTAGCGTACAGTAATGAAAACACATCTGTGGTTGTAATGTTCAAATAATTTGCTCAAAGAAAGCTACTGATTAAGCAGTTGTCATAGTTAAGTTGGATAAACAGCACAAATTATTAGCTTAAAGATAATGTCAGTTCTTCTGTTTGCTAACAATTGCAGCCATTAATTCATGGCTGTTAGCCAATTAGTTAGCTTCTATTTTAATGGATAAATGGATAGAATCATAAGCTGAAAGATGCTACAGGAGTTGACAAAGTGTGCTAAAAGTCACGGCTAAATTGTTGGATCAGTTAGCTGAAATGTATTTACAGTTGACATAGCTTAAAAACATGGGTTGATAGTGGCTAATGAATAAATATAGTTAGTTTGAATGGTTAGTTTCCAGTAATAGGTACATAGTAGGAATAGCTAAAATCAGTATATATTTTTAAGCTAGTTGGAATCCTTAGCTTAATGTGTAGTATACATTTAATGGATGAAATGCCAATGCAAGTGTAGCATTCACAAATGCACACTTTAAATGAATACTATACAGCTGGATGAAGACATTGTTGTAGCTACATCCACTTCCTGGGTGTATGATTAGAACATGATGTTAGGAACAACTCACATAAGGGATTTAATATCTCAAATTGCCCATTCAACATAAACAAGTGGAGCAATGGTGAACATGAAGAAAGCTGTCATGAAGCACAGTGTGTGCTGCTGTGACAGAGGGCGCAGCATTGTGAGTTTTTTCAAAAGGGAATGTTTGAGATGCTCATTTTCTTCATTAGCTTCCATTGTTGTGACAGCCCGGTGATAAATTGGCTGGAATAGCTGAGTCATGTAGATGCGGTGTTTGAGGACAGACTGCACTTGGCTAATTACCGCTCTAAAAGACAACAAAACAAACTCTTAGCACTTGACAAATTTAGACAATAGACCATTAAGTGCACTTGAAATCACTGAGTTATCATCAAGGCTTTTTTTTTTTTTTTTTTTTTATCAGTGTGTAATTATTTTTTTTTTTCTTTACAGCAAATGTTTGTGGGGAGGAAGAAAACACTATTCATAAGCAGGCAGTGTGCAGCTGAGATTTCAGAGGGCAGAATTAAACTTGCAAATTTCTATCATCTGTGATTAATGCCAATACATATTCACTACTAAAAACAAAATTAATGTTGAAGCCACTCAGGGAGGGAAGATGGAAATCAGGGCAGATCTAAAGATACCGACCGCAGGCGCGGGAAGAAGAGAGGAAAGGAGGGTGAGACTGAACACCGACTTTGACTGGTGTGTTTCTTCTGTTGCGTTATGAGAGCGATTACACGTACAAAGAAAAGTCAGAGTCGGTGATAGTGCTTTGTTGGTATTCATGATCAGAAGCGTTCTGCTTCAATGAAACGCTCACATTTGGCTCCAATTGTAATGATAAGAAATGCAGTAAAATGGGGAATGTGTCCTAAATTCATGTCTCCTTTGGGGATTAGAAAAGCCGTTTCTGCTCCGATCTGGAGAAAGAAAGAGGAAAAAAAAACTCTGCAGAGAAAAAATGATTATCTGCACACGTGATGTGAACCCTGAGGAAGAAAAACCGAAATCTGCGGGAGCCAGAATCGGAGGAAAGTCAGTGGGTGTGAGCAGGTATGTCAGTGGAGTTTAGCCACTGCATTAGGTCGGGATTATTGACCACAGTGATTTACTCCAGCCCGTTTAGTTTCTGGCAACGCTGAAATCCTCCTCATTTGCAGAATTTCACAGGGAGACAGTTAATGCTGAGAGGCATCCGGCCTCGCTCTCCGCTGCTGCTTCACAGCGGCCATTCAGCCATAAGCAGCTGAGTGGAAGTGTAATTATTGTTCAGGCAAAATTCCCATTTCGAGAGGAATACCAAACTCAGATAAGACTGGCCGTGGATCATTTGTATCACCGCCAGTTCTTTATATTGGATGTACAGTGTAAATAGAGCACGGTATATCAGGACCCTCAAACTGTGGATGTCGTTGGAGAGTATGTGATGTTCCGATATGTTTACTCGAGCACCATAATGCGCTCGAGTAATGAATGCGGTCGTAGCTTGTCCTAATGATGCTGGCTTCCTCAACAATAGGCGCTCTCTTCCTCCATTACCAGACAATTTCCCGTATGTGAGTGGGGCCTATTTGCACTGTCGACTTTAGGAGCAATGAGTAATGCTAATAAACTCCCCTTTTGCAGAGTACGCCTCAGCTCGTGTATCAACATCGTCTGTTTCGCGTGCTGATAATTGCCTTTACAGTCAGTCCCGCGTCCCCCCCCCCCCCCCCCCCCACCGCGATGAATCATCGCTTTCGCCAGGCGCATCTCGGATTCGTGTTCACCTCAGAGATTGCATCGACGCGCAGGAGCCCCCAACCCCCCTCCTCCACGTTACAACCCCCGCTGTGAGGAGTCTTGGGGGTATCAGATAGCGAGCCGAGCAAAATCACATTTCATCCTGCCGCCTTCCCTCATCCAGAGCCTGCGTTCAGAAGAGGCTTCACGTAGCCAAATTTGGCTTATAAACACTGGAAGACGGAGCGCTGAGAAAATTATGCAGGGTGGGAAAAAAAATAGTTTAGCTATATTGTTTGCGAGTTTGCGTACGTGCAACGCTCGGATAACCACGTTAGAACCACAACAGTTTACAAGGCGCAGCTCTCCAGATGCTGCTCGGTCGCGTGTCCGCACATAATAAATGTGGAAATAAAACCAAGAGCATCTGCGCTAGTCGCCCAAGACTTTACTTTAGGGCGCATCAAGACCCCCAGTAATAAAGGCGAGTTTAATAGGCTGCTCTGTCAGAGCAGAGCTGAGGGATGAAAAGGGTTCCTGACACCAGCTAAGCCCCAGAGAACTCCCGGCAGCTAAGGATTGTGGGCTGGGGGAGCTGGAGCCAGTACATAGTCCTGATGATTATCCCGTTCATGGCGAGCTGCATGGCATGAGGGGGCATGGAGTTTCTACCTCTCAATTAACATCATCACAGCCAAACTCAAGGGGGTTTTACCAAGTGTGTGTGTGTGTGTGTGTGTGTGTGTGTGTTAAGGGGATAACAATGACCAGCGGTTGTCAAACAGATTCCCCCCCTCCCATAAAGCCATCATGCTGTGCCTGTGGCCGCCATGTCGCCTAAGCCAATTAAAAATCAATTAATCAGCTCAAGTCTGTTCGCCCACTAATGGACTGTGTGTGCCTGGAATGATAAGGCTGTTCGTTGGTGTTGATGCTCATATACCTCCATCATCATTACATTTCAACAAAAGCTCTATGCTGTTAATCTGGCAGATCTGGAGCCGACTGAAAGCAATTTGTTCAGGGTTACAAGTTAATTAGCTTGTAGCTGCCTCTTTGTTCCCATATGAAACTTTTTGGATCATTTTAAAATCTGTGTTTTTGCTTTACCTCTGGGCTAGACTGTGAGGCGTTGGCTCTTACTTCCGACAGAGCGCCGCAGGAGTGGTTCCTAAGGGCCCGGAAATGAGTTAGCATTTTTGCTAACCTCTCTCACTTGAATCAAGGAAGTAAAACAGCTGTTCCCTGTGCAGATTGTAAAGCTGACTGACGCAGTGCGATTGTGATTTTGAGCTACAAAAATAAAATGGACTTTACTTGCCTGTTCCCTCGTCTCAAAGTTAATGGGTTTTCAGTTAAATGCCTGAAATACAGTTTGTGGCTAACACATGCTTAAGATATTTTCATGTTTTGTTCTACAACACAAAATAGGTCAGTAAAGAGCCAAGGTTGGGATAGAAAATATTTATGTGACAAAAAATTGTTGCTAACAGGTTTTTAAATGAAGATGTTGTCAGAGACATTTAACATCATCCCGGCGAGCACGGAGACTCGTCTATCTTTACAAGCAGAATTTAGTTGTTAACTATTCTAACTCTAACTTGAAATCTTTTATTATGGACAGTAGTAAAGTGTGTATCATAGAGTGTAGTAAGACAGTAGTGCCCGTGACACTGAAGTCTTTAGACCGCAGTGCATTTCGTTTACAGCACAACGGGATGGCTTATATGTTTAAGAAATGGGAATCACAAAGTAGCAATCATTTGTGAAGATTATCTCGCTGAATAAAACTTGTATCATAAACTCATGTGTACCTTGGAACTTATTATCTGCAATAATCCAGCATTCAATTGAAATATCCTGCAGAGGGAACCAGAGTGACGCTAGCTTCTGGGTTAGCCAACAAAAAAAAAAAAAAAAGATGAGCGAATAAGTTCACAAATTGTCATCTTAACAATGCAGTTTTTGTACAGGCATGTTAATCATTGCACCTCAGCACTGATGTTAGCCGTATTGTGTGACCTATGAAAGAAACTAAGCTGTGTCCATCTGTTTACAGTCATTATGCTATGCTTAGCTAACGAGTTCCCGGACCTAGCTTTCTATTTAGTGTGCATCTCTGCAAAAAGGTAAAAATATTATGGAAAATTCCGACTATTTGTATCAAAGCGTCTGTGATGAATGTATTCTAAAATGACAAAGTATAAAGTGACTATGTTAAACGGGTCACATGTGGTGATGAAGCTACTTGTCACCTGATTCTGTCGGCTAGCTCCCTTTTACAGCTCACACTTCAGCTGTCCGCTAATTCCCCTTTTTAGGTTCACTCTCACCACCCATAGCCTCATTTATGGCAGCAGCAGGCAGCTGTTTTCAGTGAAAGAGCTCTTAAAACCAACTGCACATTTCCTGCTCATTACCAGATGAAAGATAGATGCAGTTAGCAACTAACTGGTGAACATAGTTGAGCATTTAGCAGCTAAAGAGCCTGATATTTCCCCTCAGGAGCTGGTAGAGGCCAAAAACAGAGGTGGACACATGACCTTATATGAATGACAGTGTTGCTCTGTAGCTTCTGCGTGTAACCAAGCAAATGGAAATTCCGCCATATCCATCGGTCACAGTTTCTTTATGTGTGTTTTTAGCTCCGTCAGTACTATTTCCTACACAAGCATCTTCTTGTCTCCATTCCTGTCCACCGTCCTCTGTCAGCGAGAGCTTCCTCCCCCTCACCACGTCGCATAGAATTTCCCCCCTTGATCCGATGCATCATCCTCTCCGGCTGCCTATCTCTGCTCCATCTCCATCAATCAGCTTCTTCTATTTCCTTCCTGCAGCTCTATGTTTGGCTCCCCAGCCTCCAGCTCCAGCCTCCCTTCCTGAGGTCAGACCTGTGATGGACACGGCGGCCGATACTGACAGTGATCCACAGTGCTCTGAGGCTACCAGCGGTGGCCTCTAGCCTGGATCACCTCCCGTCAGCTCCCGTGACAGTACAAAGGATCTGATCGGGGCGGAGGGAAGAGGAGAGAAAAGACGAGGAGATTCTTTTTTTTTTCTTTCCGACGGCCGCCCTATAGATGATGCAGACTTTGTGGCTGACAACGCGCTGTCACCTGTAGAAAGGCAAATCAGCCTTTATCAGCGCCCCGTTGTCACCTCCTAGACACTGTCACCCCCGCAAACAAGTTGATCAAATGTGTCACTGCCACTCCGTCACACACACACACACACACACAGATACCCAAGAAAACATACACACGTCTTCCCAAACCAACACCTGGCGGCGGTGTGAGTGACAGCGGCATACACTGAGCGAACGGGGCGGACACAGTTGAGTGACAGAGATGCCGCTTTCCACAACAATGCAATTAAAAGCTACAATAATTGCCTTCAAGAAGTGAGTGAGGCTGTTATGCCATCGAGGGGTTGAAGGATTTAAAGACGGCGACGTTTTTAAAGGCTCCTGCTTGACGACGCGAAATCAAAAATGTTCGCCTCGACAGTTGCCACCAGAACTCCCCCTTGGCTCCCCTTCCCTTCCCTTCCCTTCCCTTCCTCCCCTGTGTATGCATATTGGAAAATGGATTCATTGTGCTGTGCACTCTGGCACCCTTCCGTTTTCATTACCATCTTTAACAACTGTCTGTGGCGTGTTTACAAGGCCGCTCATTTGAAATCGTGGCATCAGTTTGTTTTTTTTTTTCCTCCTTTCCCCTTCCTCCTGCACTGCCCATGGAGGCGCTCAGAGCAGAGGACCTCTACCCCCTAGTGGCCAGTGTGAGCGGTGCAATGTTGATGTCACTGTACAGGGTCTGCCTCAATGGGAGGAAAAAGGCACAGTTGCGCGCCAGCGAGTGCTTTGACTCATATTCATATGGATGATACGGTTCTCTGGAGTTCCCTTTTTTTTTTGGCTTTATCAAACACATGCTGAGTCATGGCAATCCAAAATAGCAAAATAAAAAAAAGGGGGGCACCTTAATTGCAAAGAGAAATTGGGTTTGAGGGCTTAAGTCACTGGTGTGCAGTGAATCCACGCGTGTGTTGGCGAGATTACTTATTGTGCAGCCTTGATCATACATATGCAAATGCTCCCTCATGATCCCCGAGCATTGAAAGAATTACAGCTAGCATCCGTCACACTCACAGAGTCTATACTGGCCCATATAATCACTCAGTTGAATTGAGGGCAAGTGGGAAAGAAAGGAAGTGTTTTTCCTTCCTTCCACATCATCATTCAAAGACCGGGGAGAGAGCGAGCGCTCCGACTTACAGCTGCACAGCTGCCATTGAATCATTTCCAAAGACCTTTTCTTACCACGCACGCTGATCGGGTACAGCTTTTCGGTAAATATTTGATAGTGCGGCCTTGTGTCTTCGAGACACGGAGGAGCGTCCGCCAGGAGTTGTTTTTAGGTCAGCTCAAAAGACTGATCTTCTTCTTCCTCTTCTTCCACTTCTTCTTCTTCTTCTTCGTCTCCCTCCTCCCTTGCCCGCTCCCGGTGTACACCGCAAAGGGCAGGATGTGATAGGCGGAGGAAGATTTGTTTGAAATGTGCCCCAGTTCAGACGGAAAAAAAAAAAAAAAAAAAAAGGCATCAAGCATGTGTGTGTAAGTGTGTCATGAGATAACGGAGGAGGCCCCCTGCCTCTCGCTTTTCCTCCCACGGGGTGCACAACCGATTCAGGGCTTTCATCCGTGTTAAACAATGCGCCACCTTCTGCGAGGGAGCAGGGAAGTGGTGATAACCCAGGGACGGATCGGGGAATGATGTTTGTTGGTTTGGATTCGGGAGTTAAAAATATATGAAAGCGCCGTCCAAAGTTGTACCGTATGGAACACCTGGGACGTGACGCCGGTTAGCTTGTGTCCTGTGTTCAGCAGGTGATTTGAGGGAACCTGCCGATCCCTGGAAGACAGGATCACAGAGACACACATTTAATACATAGCTTCTCCATCATGAGGTGTAATTTCTTGATCGGTGCAAATGCACATTTAGCCAACATAACAAATGGCAGCTTTTACTTTGAAGGAACAGAAAAAAAAAAATCCCTCTACTAAAGTGACCATTAAAATTCATGCATGCGGCGTTTGCTGGAAACCGTCGTCTCCGCCTGATGAATTAACATTTGTTGACAGCATTTTTATACAGTGACATTATGAGACATGCTCCGCGTGTTAATGGCACACTCCTGGCGTCGCTAAGTAGTCACACCTCCCACAGACTTCAAAAGTAATGGCGAGAGAAATTCTGTGTACGTGTGCTGCGAGTGTGTGTGCGTGTGTGTTGGAAAGGGGATCGGGGAACCAGTTGGCGCCATCAGTGAGGGGTCACCGGGGACCCAGTTAATGGGAAATCGTTATGTAAATCCAATCTAATTAAAATTAGAACCGCACTAGTCAAGTCTAAGGTATGGATGGGGAGAGGGGACGTTTAAATCACATTATTACTGTGCCTTATTTGCATAACCTAATTCACCGTCATGCAGCATTTCTCTTCACACTCATATCTGGTTGCATCTCTGAATAAAATCCAAACAAATAACCGAGGTGTGTTATTGGACTCGGATACAGCCGAGTTATTACGCGGGGACCCGTCTCCACAAGACTTTCCAAAGTAAACACATGCTGTTTTTTTTTTTTTCTCCCTCTCTCTTTGCAGCTTTACCCACAATCCAGAGTATCCCCTGATAACAGGCATGAGTCGCTCCCATCACGCCCGACGACGCATCAAATCTTCCCTCAAACTCACCTCATTGTCAGGATTAGCCTAATAGCTGGCACGCGTAAGAGCCGAGCTGCGGGCCTTTAGTTTTACCGCCCCGATTGCCGAATCCCCGTCATCTGATTAGGAGGCTTAACTCCTTCACTCGGATGCACGGCGACGCTGAGCCTCGTGTGGGTGTACAGTACGTGGATGTGAGGGGAACGACGGCGAGGGGGGGGGGGCTTTTTTTAATTTAATCGATTTCGGCGTCATGCATGCATGCCTCTCCAGCACACATGGGATTACCTGATGTACACGCGCATTACCCTGCAGTTAACGTGTTTCTAATTACAATAAACACTCGTTTTCTTTTCAAACATGGAGGAGATGGACAGAGATTAGTGGACAAAGATACAGGAGCAGAGGGGCGTTATGGTGCTGGGCCAGGCTAGCACGAGGGTGAGTGAGATTTACTGCTCACCAGATTTATGTGGAAACGAAATGCATGGAATCAACTCGGTGTTTTCTAATTAGCTTGCAAATATAACAGTTTCATATATTTCAAGTTTATTGAACTTCAGAACTTGTTCTTAAAGTCTCTGAACTTGAAATGTTGCGTTGGCTGAATGTACTGTCCAGAGTTCAATCAACTCATTCAAAAGAAACATAGCACATTTCCCAGCATGCATTTCCTAAGAGTTGAAAGTCTCGAGAGCCTCCTTTTTCAGAGTTTGAAGAAAAGATGTGATGGAAAATCACCACGTTGAGATACATTATTGGTTATTTTACAATAATTCAAACTTTTCAAGCCATGAGTATGAAAGACTAAATGGGAGTTGATTCGTCTTTGTAACAATGCTGGAAAGCTCTGACGCTAACTTTTTAACTAAAAGTTGTTTTTATATAGTGCAATTAAAGGACAAAACTGTCAAATATTTGAACTGGAAGACGGTGAACTGCTGTCGAGTCGAAGTTCCACGCGCATTTTTCATTTGCGGTGCAGAAACTGATGAGGAAGCTTCGTTCAACATGCTGCAATTTTGTTAAAGGCTGATAACAATTCAATCAATTCATGGGTCAGGGTTTCGAGTTTTCGGTTCCAAATGAGGGCAAAACAGAAAAAAATTGGAAAACATTAGATTAGACTATTAGAATAGATTTCTCTTTTGAACTAATTGGAGTTTTGCTGTACTGGAATATGCTGTGTATATATATATATAACAGGTGATGAAACATTTTCTCAACATACACCAGTATGATATTGCCATACTGTATTAATATAGGTTTTACTTTTATGGCATTATTCTCAAGTTTGTCATGTGTTTTATGTAACAACCTGATATATGTTGTGAAATTAGAACTAGAACCATATCTCATGGATACTTATTGGAAGTTTCCCCAAAAGAATATCCTGATATTCGCTCTTTGATGCACGTTTAAATTAGTTTTTAGACTCCTTGAAGTGAAGAAAGTCATATTTGTGTCTGACTGTAGGCCTAACACTATAAAGCACCTGAAGAATCGGGCTGTTTCAGTTTCCTTTGAGCTCCCAAACACCTGCAGCTTAAGCGATCTGCAGCGATGGTTCAAGGCGGTTTGTACAGCTAGGCAGTGTGTGCGTGTGGCTTCATAAATCTTTACACGCTGATCTGTACACAAGATGATTCAAGATCTGCTCTTTCAAACAATGGGTTTATATTACCTGTAAGACCCAACTGCTTTTGTGAGTGCACTAAAGGCTTTTGTTCCTTAAATCAATTAGCCATATTTCAGCAAAACCTGAAAATCCTCCTCAGGGTCCGCCAGTTAATTTGTATTAGTATGTAGGGGGATGGCAGCAAAAACATTGGAGACCGAGAGACTTTCAAGAATAAAAGCTTAATTTGTACTTGAAAATCAGGGTGTTAATTTTGGGGCCCTTGGACATTCTGTGTGTACCTGCTTGTGTGATGGTGTGTGTGTGTGTGACTTGGCATGTGTTCGTAGACTGTCTACAGGCGCCTGTTCAGCTCGTGCAGAACAGCGCTGTGGGACAGTATCAGGTTACCTTGCATCACTGCGTGCAGACAGCTGCGGAACAGTTATTTTTGATCATGGAACAAAGCATCCTGTAGATTACTACCTCAGCAAACCTTTTGTGTGTACACACACAATGGGTATTTGTGTGTGTGTATGTGTGTGTATGGGCGGGAGGCATCTTCTCGAGCTCATCTGCAATCGTGTTTTTTTTATATATATATATTTCCAGGGGAACGGCACGTCCCCGTCCCCTCTGATGTCTGTTTGTGCTCAGACAGCAAGGTCGGCCTGACTCAGACAGACGGGCACAAAAGCTCTGGAATGCGACTTCTTCCACCACCCAAGGCCGCGCACACCTTCAGCAGCTGCCACACCATAACCCACACTGAACTAATATCCACCTGCGATTAACCTCGCATTATAGAGCCCAACGCGTTATCATCTGGAATTCAGAGCCTTCGGGCAGCACTGACTCACGCTGTAGCCTCATAAAATGCACCATTAAACAATTATGAGGCTTTACGACTGCACCACCAGACCGTAAGCATATCCACACAGCCAGTGTTGTCTTTGGAGGTGGACAGGAGGGGGGTCAGGTTTCATCTGGGATGAGGCGTGGGCTGATATCGACCAAAATTGTTGACCCTTAATCTCTGTGGTTCTTAGAAATGTTTTAATTTGGCTACAGTGAGACACTGAAGGAGCTGGATGTTGTCCAGATAATAACAGCTTGCATAGTTAGTAGCACATGTCATAGTGAGTCATTCACAAATAAAGATGCAGCTTTAAAGGAGACTTCTAATTCTTTTTCAACTTTTCCCTTCTATTCACTTTTGAATATATGTTCTTGTCCATGATCTTGAATGTTAAAAAAAAAGCACCAACAGAAACACATTTGCATAGTTCTTGCCTTGCAGTTAGTTTGGTAAAAATGTATTTAGCACAGCTGCTCTGTTGTTGCTAGCGGTGCTGGGTCAGGCGTGTGTGAGCTGACCAATCAGAGCAGGTATTCATGAGGGGGGACCTTCGAGAGACAGGAGAAGGTGAATACAGAGCTGCAGCACTGAACAGTATGAGAACACTGATGTGTTGGGGGTTTTTTAGCATTAAGCATGTAACCCTATTTAGTTGGAGCCCAAAATAAATTAATGGACCTGCAAAAAAGCACAAAATGTCCTCTTTAAAAACCAGTGCTGAGCTGCAAGACATTTTAGGAGTCTGAACAAAATGACACAGTCTGACACATAACGAAAGACCAGTGGTGGTGTAAGAGACACATTTGCCTGGGTGGCATTTAAATTAATGATGATGAACATTAATGTCTTGTCTCTTATTATTTTGTAAATGTTTTTTCTTTCTTCTCTCTGCAAATAATCCCTTGCTGACGTATGCAGTTTGCTGCGTGCTGCATCGAAGGTTCATCAAATGTTTCGAACATTGACCCAGAGATTGAACTGACCTTTGAGGTCAACGGGCGAAAGTTATTGCCTGCGCTGCAATTACAGATAATGAAAATAGTGTTTTTCTGAGAAAACGATTGAAAATCACCTACCTTATGAAACAAAAACAAAGATCCGATTTTGCCTTCTTAAGCAGCTTCTAGGTTACTTCAAGGTTGTTCAGTTTCCAATAAATAAGATTTAAATCTATTCTTGGATTTGTCTGTGTGGGTTCAGTGAAGTTTATCTGTCTTATTAGTTTTAACCTGATATTTACACCCAGCAACTGCCTGATGACCAAACTGATTGACACAGTTAATGTCAGCCTGCTCTGACATTTAGATTAAAGAGTTATTATGGAAAAATGGTCTTCTGATGTGACACTTCATCAAAATGAAGTTCAATTTTGAATTAGAAAGATGTTGAATTATATTTAATGAATTGTAAGTGCTGCATCATAGGCAACTGGACATGTGTCAGTTACCTGAAGAGATAGGAGTGTCCTTTCAGGGTCGGTAAGGACACATGTGAGCTCTGAGTTTCAGAGTCATTAGGGCAACTTGTGGGTCATTGAGTTAACCTCTTTCATGTGGGTTGCTATGGGTAGGGGAGCCCTAAATATTATTTTAGTCCTCTTTCAAACCATCTGTCTTCTCTGGCCAAGATGTTTACATTGTTGTCCTCAAAGGAATGATTTTTCTCCTTCAGATGTAAATGGACAGCAAAGTCTTGGCAAAATTTGCCAGAGAAGACAGATGCTTTGAAAGAGGAGTAAAGGAAAGTATCTATGTCAAACCTGAATGACCGTCTTTGAACAGAGGGGGTGGCCTAAAACGTTACTTTTCACCCAACAACAACGCTGTACTGAGTTCTCTCCCCAGACAGCGTAACGACCATTCACACCTGGGCTCACCTCGTCCTAGCAACCCACGAGAAGACCGGTTTGAGCAACGACCCACAAGTGGCCCTCACGACTCTGAAACTCAGAGCTCACATGTGTCCTTAGCTCTGTAAGGACACTCCCACGCAGGGTTCAAAATCCTGCAACTCCCCTCCAGGTAGTTAGAAATTAAGAAGCCTCTTGGATGAGAAGTGAAACATTTCCAGGAAACGATACAGCACTCAGAATGATATATTAAACGTGACCTTAATAGATCCACAAATAGCTGGTGCAGTTTAATCCTGATTGATGACATGTTATAAAGGTAGCAAAGCTAACTGGCTGGCTGGCATGTTCCCCAAAATGTACCCAAACCCAAATCTTCCTTTTCTCTTACATGGATTTCACAATTTCACACTTCTCCCGAACAGAACTGCCTCTCAAGAGTAAGTCATGGGATAATCAAGTGTTGCTAAACGAGAGACAATTACTCTTGGAGGGTTTTGTTTTCATGTTTCAAGAGGTTTCGCAGCCATCTAAGATGAATATACAATTTGGTTGTTATTGTTGTTTCGGAGTTAATTGTCTAGCGGGGATCACTTGCAAAATGAGAACGTACGAGTGATGATGAATACAAATAGGTCAAGTCTTCCTCATACGTGCCTGATTGCTTGTGTGTGTGTGTGTGTGTGTGTGTGTGTGTGTGTGTGTGTGTGTGTGTGTGTGTGTGTCTGTGTGTGTGTGGCTGGTGTTAGCAGCACCTCTCCGAGTCTTCCTGGAGGTCACAGCTCATATCCTCCCTCATATTTTAAGCGAGAAAATTCTCCCAATAAAGCTGCATTTTATTGGTGTCAGATCGTTTGCCTGTAAAATGGTGCATTGACTTCATTCCCCCTCCTGTCCTTCTGATTCTTATTCATTTTCAACCTGCAACGCTTCTCTCAGTGTGTGTGTGTGTGTGTGTGTGTGTGTGTGTGTGTGTGTGTGTGTGTGTGTGTGTGTGTGTGTGTGTGTGTGTGCCTGTATTTGTGTGAAAGAGAGAAAAATGAGCTCCTGTCGAGAGGCCCTGTGTAATGTATTGTAACCTTCTAACAAGATGGCCACATCCTGGTCCGTGACATTGTGACATACAATACACAGCCTCGTGTGTGCGTGTGTGTGCGTGTGTGAGTGCGTGGTTGTGACTCTGTGTTTCAGCTCAGGGGAGCTAATAAGGCCACTACAACCAGCAGAACGATGTGTCACAATGAAGGTCACAAGTTCAATCCCCGCATGTAATGTCACACCGGTGACATTAAGGCAGACGGCCTCTTTACTCAGCCGCCTCGTGCCGGTCTTTGGTGCAGCAGACGCCGTCGCTGAGACACTATTATGTTCCCTAAGCCTCAATTACAGCATGAAATCTTATCTCGTACAAGTTAATGTTCTCCTTCAAAACATCTGAAGGGCAATCGGCCACACGAGAAGGGAAGACGGAGAGGAAATCAAAGAATGTGGGAAATCAAGGGATCTTTTTAAAAACTTCTTCACCTTCACTTTTTTGTGGTTTCCTTCACGTGATTTCATCCAAGGACCCTATTAACCCGCGGGATGAACTTTCGCTCCCCCTCTCAGGTGCCCTCATCTCTGCGTGTGATGAGGGAGACGGGGTCAGCTGTTTTTATCCCGAGCCGGGACCGCCGGGACCTTGTCAGTCTGGTTCCCCGGAGAGTTGTCTGTAATAGCATTTTCTGTTGAAATCACAGGACAAGATGCAGCCAGGGCCGGGGTCAGCGTGGAGGGGAGGAGAACCAGGAATGTCACGGGAGCGTAACACAATTACGTGCTGAAAAATGGTGCTGCTCCTTCAATCAACGTGATGTACGTTAAATGAGAGCTGCCAGTAAATATTTATTGGTCAAACATGGGATGGTACTATCTGCCCTCGTGTTATTTAATTACGGATGATTAAAATAACAATCCTATAGCCAACAGACGCTCCTCTCTCCCACAGAAAACACTGTCCCTCAAACACCTCGATAGTAGTCTTGCCTTTATTCCCGTGACTTGGTGACATCACACTGCGTTAGCTAATGATAGCTTGCTACCATTGAGATTATAAAATTACTATGGAATAAGGTTTTCTGACATGACACTTGATGTAATTGCAATTAAGTAGTAAATTAAAGAGGGCTTAAAGAGACAAGAGCTAAATCAGAGCGTTTCAGACAGAAGGGGGATTCAGAGCCGCAGCACTGGACAGTATGAGAACACTAATGTGTTTGTTATGAACCTGAAAATGAGCATAATGACTCTCCTTTAACGTACTGCGCTGTTAATTTTACATATAACATGCAATACACAGTCCCCCTAATATGAAGCCTTTTACTTGCCATAACTGTTGCAGTTCATCAAGATGCAAATATCTTTCAACACGCAATTTAATTACACTTAATCAAACATTATGATCTTATAACTACTGCAGTACGGTAATACATGCCCAGCTGTGAGCGCAGGCCGACCGGTTGCTTACTGCGCCGTGTCGGTTCTCTTCATCAGGAAATCCGAACAAGGGCAACCTGTCTGAGGGGTGATTGTCTGCCTGTCACACTGTCGTGCATCTCAATCAGTCATCTCCTTAATAATGTGCCTGTTATTGATCGCAGGAGGGAAATGATTTGCTTGCTCCCGACATGTTTGTTTTGTCGCCCTCCCGTCTTGACACGGGGCATGTAAGAACAATTATTGGTCTTGATTTTGCTCCTGGTGATGCTTCTTTTGTCATCCGGGTGGCGTGGCCTATTTAATCCCCAAAGCACCTTGGATAACAGTTGTTTTAATGATTTTGCATGTCTGTGTGCGGTTCGTTTTTTTAATTGGTTTTCTTACAGCCCATTGCTAATAGTATCCTGAAGTGATTACTGAGTTTTAAAAATACGTTGAAACTTTATTGGCCCTCCAGAAGAAGCAACCAAAGTAAATCCAGCAAGAACTTCAGTAAAATGAATTGTGTGCACACAAATTAACAAGACTGGAAGCAAGGCTGATATCGCTAATACCAGACAACTCAGAGCTCTAAAATTTCAGAAAATGTAACCAAAAAGAGTACAATAGAACTGGTGATCTCGTGATTTTGTGATCTCTGGGCAAATCCAGCTACCCTGACTTCATGAAGATGCAGCTGTCCGATGTCAGATAACAATGGGATGTTTTTGTAGACCTCAGTATTTATATTAAATGTTGAAAAATAAAACGTATAATGGCGTATGTTACCTCGTGTCGATTTTTCTTTCTCTGCTGAGGATTCACTCGAGTGCACACTTGCTGAAGGAGCATCAGCTTGTCACGGTCAGCCAGGTTTTTTGTTAACTCCTGGAACACTTTGAGGACAGAAGTTGAATATTTCACAGAAGAAACTGCAACCTCAAACTCTGACTGAAAAGCAGCACTGGAGCTTTGGGAGGCAGGGGCACAGTGATGCATTGAACTAAATGCTAATGTAGGCATGCCCTTTTTTGTAGGTATTTTAACCAAAGTATTGGGCCAAATAAAGTTTAATTTTTTAGGATGGTGCTAAATGAAATGTTCTTATATTCCTGCATCCTGCAGGGAGCATGAGTATCTGTGCCAAGTTTCACCGCAGTCCATCCAGTGGACCTGCTAACATGGCTAAAACAGTTGTGCAAAACAGAATAAATCAATAAAAGCAACTTTAAAAAAAAAAAAAAAAAAAAAAAAAGCTAAAATGATCAACAGAATGTGAAAAAACACTGCCGTTTCGACCTTAAAATATCCATGTATTGTGTTGCGAAGATATCTACAGATGTTAGCATGCTAACCAGCTAGCAGTGCCAATGTCCAAAGCTCCCATGCTAACACTCCCCGATACCACAAGCTACCAGTCGGAACCGCTGGCTGCATGGCTAACATGGCATGCATGGCGTTTTGCTGCGTTAATATTTATGTTAAAACAATAATAAACTGCTTATAGTAGGACGCCTGTTGTGGGAAAAAACACAAGTAATAACAGCCTGACAAGACAGTGAAGGGATGACAACACCAGCGCTCGCACCGCAGATTAAGCTCTGTTTTGTCTCCACTTGACCCTTCTGAACCATTTGTGTGGATCACAGGCGCATTTCCAGTTTTAAAGAGCTGGCGGAAAAAAAAAAAAAAAAAAAAACAGTCAGCGACGGTGGAAATGTGCGAGGACGCTCTGTGTTTGTGCTCGTGTATTTCTGTGTGCGTTTGTGGACGCCGCCCCCCCGCCAGCAATCCTGGCGATGTGCTCTGACACACTGCCTGCTGTTTAGAGGTTTGGGGGATAAAAAGGTCCTTACAGCAGCTATCGTCCGGAGGGATTTTTTTGCTTGCAATTATACGCAATGTTGTGACAGTTCCGTGCTGTGAGGAAAAGACGAAAAAAACATTAGTGCTCCGGCACAGATGCCTTATCTGTTCATATCCAAATAACCTATCCGTACTGGGTCACATCCCTACAGGCTATCACTGAGTTGAAACCACTCTTCAGCCTCTGGTATCATGAGACTAATGGAGGCTGGTGCACCGGAATCCAAGTGCTAAACACTCTGTGCTGGGTGAATAGCATCCCCTGTCTCCATTATGCTCTATAAACTTAATACGTGGTTAATTGACATGGCAAGCTGCTATAAAAAAATGGCCAGAGCCTCAGTACTGGAAGTCAAGATCGCAGAGGCTGCGATAAAGCAGAGTGTAGGTGCTCTCAACCGCCCAGCTGCATCGTAACAGATCGAGATTGTTGTCAAAAATGAAACGTCCTGCCTTTAGAAATGGCACCAAAAAGATATCACACATGACGGCAAGAAATCTAACTCTCCGAAGACGCTCGATGCCGGCCTTGCTCTTTTATTCTGACAGCAGCAGTAACTGTTTTCCGGCAACAAACTCTAAACTCAGGGTCCCGCTCACTTGAGCGTTTAACCACATCTCGCTCGTTGTTTTGGTCGGTTTAACAACCTGCAGTTCAGCATCAAACAGTAGACAAACAAAGTTAGCAACTAGTTGGTGAGCATCATGTAGCGTTTTGGCTGCTAAATGACCAGATATCAAAAGACACAACTCGACGTGAGTGTTGACGCTGCCCAGTATCTGCTGGGTGTGGAAATGAGCCATTGGCTGTGAGCATGTTTGCAAGTGTAAGTGTTGGTTTTAAAGCAAACCCCCGAATTGGCCATAAAATGTGAGTAGAAAATAGAAACACAATGACTCCACTGCTTTCAGAGCAGTGCTGTATGATTTCATGGATGAGTTTGGATCAGAATATTGTTATATTTGCACATTGGCGTTGCTTTGGTGGGATTTTATTTTTAACCAACACATATATGTGCACTATACATCTGATTTGCATGTTACGCTCACAGCGGTACCAAAGGTACATGTAGTGTTGTGTCTGTGTCCTACTCAGGCAATTGGACGCTCATGACAATCTGTCTTGTGCCATTGTCGGCCTGCTGCAGCTTCTGCATTGTTCTCGGCGGAACTGTGCATTTGTTTGTGTGATTTGTCGTCGCTGTCACTCAACTGTCAAATATTATTTCACACAAGAGCCACTGACACACTCAATAGCCCCATCGCAGGCCCCTGAATGTATCGCGCGCGTCAATACTTCATGCGCTTCTTGTCCAGATGGGTTCAGAATAGGCTCATATGTGGGTAAATTCTGTCTGTTATATCAAAGACACTTTATTTGCCGCAACCGTTCCCACTGGTTTGTCAGATAAACAGCATGTCTGCTGTATACTTTTCTTTTCAAACATCCTCTTGAAAAGACATCCAGCCACCTGTCTGGTTGACGGCTGGGTGAAATTTTTATAGGCGTCGCTTTTGCATGCCATTTGATGATGAATCACTGCCTTTTTCTTTCTTTTTAGGTCCACTTTTTTTTTTTTTTCTTTTCCTTCAGCACTTGCCCGAGTCTGTTCTCTTCACAGGAGCTCTGTAAGGATTTGCAACGAAAGACTGACACAGTGGATGATGAGCAGCATGATATTGAGGTGAAGGTGGCCCGGAATGAGAAAGAGCTACTTGTCTTTGTAATGGAAATGAACACAAGTTTAACTCTGTGTCAGAATTTTTTTATTTTTTTTTTTATGAAAAGCTAACCATACTTGTACTTTACCTGATATAACCTCCAGCCCCTTTGAAGATCGACTGATATACTCCCCCCCCCCCCCAAGATTATATCTATTTACGTCTCCAACCACACCAAAGTGAAACTGTGATCTTGTATGCACTGCCTGAACTCTCGGGGGGAATCACAGAGATTGGTGTGAAAAAAGCCACGCGTCATGTCAGATTGTATCCTGCAGACTTTGTGATCTGCTCTAATTCATAAAGGATACATCATAGAGAGACGCGCTGTAATTGTGCTGAATTTGCCTGCAATGTTTCAACGTCATACTTGAAGAAACCACACTGACCGGCTGATCCACGTTCAGTGTGGACGTAACCTTGACAACAAACAGATTCCCACGCTAAATCACAATAATGAGATAAAAATCTAAAGAAAGAGATCGTTTTTGCTTTTAATCTCACAATTTCAACATTTATCCAATAATTCTGACTTGTCTCTCATTATTATTACAATTGATCCTATAATTATGACTCTTTAAGGTCATAATTTTGACATTTTTAGCCCATTACTGACTTTCTACCTCCTAATTTGAATTTTTATGCAATAAGTTTGACTTCTCATCACATAATTCTGACCTTTCATCTCATTTACGACTTTCATCTCTAAATTTCGACTTGTCTCTCATCTAACCCGACCTTTTAAGATCATAACCTCGATGCTTGGTATCATAATTATTATTCCCCATGGGAATGTTTTTTTCAGCGAGCTTAGTCTAATCGTTTCATTCTTGTCTTTTTTTGACTGGCTGAACTGGGCTTCTATAGATGTCATGACTTAAGAACATGATGATGCCAACCCTCAAGCAAGATAAGCAGTCTGAGGACCACCTCGAAAAAAAAAAAAACACATAGAAGTAGGAAGTAAAGCCACAGGCAGCTGTTCGCTCTACTCTTTTTTTTTTTTTTTTTTTGTCATGGAAGCAAAACGCTTTTGATTTGACTCACTGCCTGGCATTTTGCAGACGCAGTCCATTATCTTCACGTTTTCTCTCTCCAGAAACAAATTAAGTAGCTGTTATATCTTCCATCACAGTCAATGATGTGACTCACTCTCCTGCCAGGTTCACTGCACATTATGAGGGCTGTCATTGTGTGCGGAATAGATGCCCTTGTAGGCTCCTCACTGCAATAAGAATGTCAGCTCAAATGTGAAAGTGTGTGACAGTGAAACCCCTTGTAAAAAAAAAACACATGATCATCGTGTCTGGTGGAGGTAATTCATGCATGATACACCGTATGTTTTTAAATGACACGATAATTCTCTGCACGCTGTCAAGAACTTGAACTTGACATGTTTTTGACTCTCTTTGCCGCTTAGCAAGCTAGCAAGCTTAAATTCTGGACACTCATCTACCGGAAAACAACACTCGGAAAAGTAACTATAAAATGTGACCTAGTTTTGAATTGTTGCTTTTGCGGTTACATCCTGTCACCACTACCTTTTCCCTCTGTGAGTTGCAACCTAAATAAAAGTCCTCCACACAAATGCCCATGTCCTTAACACTGAGAGGGATATGTAGTAAAAACAGAATCGTATTATATCTATATTTTCATATTAAATATTATATTTTATATGCTATAGTCATTACACAGTAAATAGTTGGTGAGTGTAACTAAAACAGCGTTTTTAAAAAACACCCAGCAAATCAGTCTTTGCTGGCGTTTAATGATCCCCGACCTTGGAAATTGCTTTCAAAAATATGTGCATTAGAGGAGCCTTGCCTCAGATTCTAATAGTGTCTTCGAATGGTAATGTGAGAGCAAACACAGTAAATGAGATATATATTGTATGTAGGTCAAGGTTACATCAATTGCACTGTGATAACCCTAATAGAGCTGGTGTTATGTATATGCAATTGCTTTTTCAGGTTCAATTTATAACACTGTCTGGTTAGGTTTAGATACAAGCCCCACTTTGATAGGGTTAGGAAAAGATCAGGTTTTGGCTCAGAATACATGCCTTGGTCGCCACAAACACAGCAGGATATGACCCGAAGTCTCAATAAAGGTGCGAAATGTAAGAAATGTAGTTGAAAACATTATGAAATGAACTACAATTATCAACAGATTGAGAAGAAATAACATTTTTTGCCATTATGACAAAGACGTTAGCATGCTGACCAGCTAGCTCCGGACCTGAAAACCTCTTTCTCCCTGGAGTTCAACAGGTGGCCAGTTCTTACGTATTGAACCTTTACAAATGTGGCAGTAAATTATCGCGAGGTCTCCTTAAAAATATCCAGTGGTTTCACAATTACAAATGTTAAAACCCAGTCTGTAACCCCGGTCCCTCTGCCTACTGATACAAAAGTCAGGTCAGATACGTGTAATGTGAATGTGAGATGACACTTATTGTTGAAACAGAAAACATATGATACGCGCGAATGTGAACCTATCTGTGTTTTGCAGGAATGTTAAAGCTGCACTATGTAGTTTTGGGGAAGAGATGACGAAGAGTGTTTTAATTTTTACACACACATTTTCATACTGTTGCTGTGTTTATATGTGGCGGACCCTGCCACCTTTCTAGCTTCAAACAGCGTTCTGGGGACCTTGTTTTCCTCTGTGAACAGCTTGTTTATTCAGTTACGGGAAAAATAAATATTTCTAATTTTGTATTATTACCTCAATAATAATGTAAATATTAAAATGGGTTGTTGGATGCTTCATATTATGCAGCCATGGAAAGGAAACACGCTCGTTCCCCTTTTGTGAAATTGCCCTCGATCTTACGTTTAAAGAGTCGGACTCTACACGCGGCATCTTGACTGTTCACTCCACACAGTCAAGAACCTCTCGGTAATGTGGAGGACGAGCGAGATCAAAAGCGCTCAGATACTTCAGTCCCATTAAAGACCCTTGAGACGTTGCCCAATCAGGCACCAGCTGACAGGACATGTGTACTGCGGAGTAACTACAGTGGGTGGGTGTGATGCACATGAGTGCGCCGGGAGTCTCTCTGCTGTTACTTACAGCCCTGTTTCCCTTTCATATTGTTGGCCTGTTTTTGTTGGTGGGAGACAGACCTGAAAGTATTTGAAATATACTTACAGATCTCCTTTAGGGTGACACACATGAATCTGCAGGGTAATATCCACTGTGCGATCTGAACTGCTGGTGGCAGTATAGGTCAGGGTGCCGACACCAGAACAAATTAGGCATCTGAGTCATACTTACAAAGGTTCACTTTGTCATAATCTCCACCAGGGGCTGTCCAAGCATCACCCTCCATTCATCCATTCATTCTTCACTTCATGGGGAAAAGGGTTGCAGGGTTGACAGCACACTGGCATGAGAATATTGCACTTGAGCCTGCTGGGTAATTAAAGAGAACTGGCCCCGAAGACACTATGCAGCATATGTGTGGGATAATTATGCCAAGTTCAGGAGGGATCAGGCCTCGGCTCGATCAGGAAGAAAGTGTTTTTTGTTTTTTTTTAAAAAAAAATATACATGTTGTGACTGTATGTGTCAGAACTACATGTCCACATGTAGAAAATACACACATGTGAAAAGAAACACAGGCTCTTGATCCAGTTCTCCTCCTCGTGTCATTCTGCTTCTTTTTTTTTTTTTTCATGCTGAACAGATGGCCTTGTTGTGATTGGACACAGATGGGGTTTCCGTGGTAATATCAAACATCCCACACAATGTTATATTTGCCCCGGATTTGACTCCAAAGCAGAATTTCTTTTCTTGCTTTCTTTTTTTTTTTTTTTTTTGGTCTGCTGCCGTCTTATGTGTGTGTCAGCACGGCTTAGAGTGAAAGAAGCAAGGAGAAAAAAGCCCCATAAGAGCCCTCCTGCCATAAGCTGCTAATATTACAGTACAGCATGAACTGTCTCTGATAGGCTTCGGATTACCTCTCATGTATCAACCAGAGTCTTTAGCGGTGAGATCCATCCAGTTACAGATATTTATCTTTTCATGTTTGTTGATGTGGCGGCGGCGCTGGGATTCCGGGGAGCCTCGCGGAGGTGTCATGGGAGTGATTCAGTTAAACATCTGTGATGGGAGGTGCCCACTTAATAACCTCGGTGACATCCTCTCCGCTCTCTTTTACTCGCCCTGCTTTTTTAACCCCGCATCAAAGCCAGGTTTCTACATGTGTGCTGTAGCATCGTGATGGTTTAATGGCGCACTACGTAGTCCGGGGGAATACGTTTTATGTATGAGAAGAAAAAGATCAAACTGTAACATATACACACAAAAAAAAAAAAACACAAGTGCATGCTGATTTATTTTGTTTAGATGTGGCGGACCCTGCCACCTTTCTAGCTTCAAACAGTGTTCTATTTTCCTCTGAGAGCAGCTTGTTTATTCAGTTTTGGACTAAATTAATATTTCCCAGTGCATGTTATTACCTCGTTAATGTTGTGAATATTGAAATTCTGAGTTTGAATTTCTTTTCCAATAATACATAGTGTCCCTTTGATAACATCACTATTTTCATAGTATTTTCATTTAGTCCTGAATATTCCTCTTTTAATGTTAAACCAGCACTGAAAAGATGACAGTGATCCATTTATAGACGTTAGGTGGATGCAAACTGTATCTTTTTGGTCATGAGAGCACTTGGCAATGGTTGCCGCTTGGTGAGCGTTACCAGATGGACTGGAAGAGACAACAAGTGCTTCCTTTTTTACGCTCTGTGTGTTTGAAAAGCTCTCGCACCTGACACCGGGTTTACATTACGGCTGTTTAAAAGAGCACAGGGCCCGAAGCCACAAATCTCTCCTCCAGTGATGTATCTTCGACAGAAGAGGTGGATTGTATCTTTTCTGGAGTAATGACGGACGAATGTAAAAACACCTCTCCTCATGAAGTTTAATGTGTGCGGCTTCACACCACCCCATGGGGATGCAGTCCAGAGCTACTTTGATGTCATGAAACGCAGCATGAAAGACTTTTTTTTTTCTTTTTTCTTTTTTTACCTCAGAACCACATTCTTCACATAAATGCATCGAGGCAATTTTTTTTGACAAACACTCACATTCTCCTGACAATGTTCAACATTTCGCAAAAAGTCAACAAACGAGGGATTCTGTGTTTGCTTTGCTTAGACTTATAGCTGGTGTGGCGGAGTCCCCCAGGGACCCGTCCTGGGGCCCCCTGAACATGTGAAGGAGTTAGAACTTGAGCCAGGTGGGCCACAGCAAGGCTTTTAATCCCTGCCTGAGCCTCCTGCACGCTACGTGTAATTGATCGTTATAAATCATTGTGTATGATGGAAATTAGCTGTGGAAAGGGGTCAGAGGGCTTAGTGCAGGGAGAGGATTCACATTAACAGCAGAGGCTCACATTTCATATGTAACAGTGATACACATTGTAATCAGTGATCTAATGTTGACAGATGTTAAAACAATGTACAGAGTGTGATAGTCCATCTTTTGGTCGGTCATCCAATATGAAATATCTCAACCACTATCAGATGGATTGTGGTGCATGAAGGATGCATCCCTGGTGATCTAAAGTTAATGCAGTGTTTTTGGTTATGTTATCCAAAAATGTGAACATTATCATTGTTAGACATTGATGTCCAAACATGCAAGGGTGTTTCTTAAAACAATGATATTCTGTGTGTGTTGGGCCTCCGTACCTATGTAAAGAGATTTTAGGTCAAAGAAAATCGACATTTGGGAAAACTTCTTCTATGAAAAAGATATTTCGAAACTCCATTTTCATTGTTTACATCTGGACAGGCAGGAACTGAGATTTTTGTAAACTATGACAGGCGGTGATTAGAGTCGCTAGAGATATCCCAGTGAGATTTGTGCTGGCTTTTTGATCTTTTGGACCAGTTATTACTGTGAGTGAGAACGCAAAAGCTTGTGCTGCAGCCCAACAACTCGACTCCTCCCCCAGGGCTCTACCTCGCTGAGGGCAGGACTACAGGTTATCGACGCAGAGGCCCTGAAGCTTGGGTTATTAGCCTCTTTGAGACAGGAACACCGCAGAGATTTTTTTAAGTGGAAACAAAGAAGTAGCTGTTTCCTTTCGCTTCCTAATTGGGCCTTATCAGTGAAGCATCATTGGCAAATGTGAACTGGGAGTGTGTGTTATAACACTGGAGGTGTTTAAGTTTGTACATTGATGGAATGGATGTTAGATTTTCTTTGTTCTGAAACACGCTGATAACATTTGCGATTTAAAAGAGACAATGGCTGCTGACAGTGTCTTCATGAAAATAGCGTTATCCAGGAGGATTCTGGGAAGAACAGTCACGGTTCACAGTATTTTCTGAACTCAAACTCTGAACGTCCTGTTTACAACAGCAAGTGAATGCCCGGTGGATGTGAATGGCCAGGTGTGTTGGACAGATAGAGATCATTTCTAAACCGGTGCTAAAATATTCACATCGTTATCACATTACCTGTGAGAACACTAATCAAACAAAAGAAGACAAACGCACAAAACCATTGTTGTGTTACATGTATTTTTTCGAACAACACTTTTAAATCAAGGTGTTTTCAGATCAGATTACCTGGACCCCTTAACTTTTCAGCTAGCACCAGTTTACAAAAAAAAGGGGGGTTTTATTTCCTGTGTTTATCTTACTTGTGTTGAGAGCTGTGTTTGCCAACGCCAGTTAATCATCTGCATGTTCGCAGCATCGATGTTAGTGGTTGTTGTTGGCATCAAGCTCAAAGTGCCACTGTTCGTTCAGCCCCACAGAGCCACAAGCATGTTGACTTTTACACTATTTTGTATTCAAAAGCATGTACATTTGCCATTTACATAAAGTTGCACTCAGTTTGTGTTGTACACTGGTAAAAATGCCTCTTCAATAAGTAGTTTAAAAAAACTACTATATAACTGAAAATGGCACTTTCTAGGTGTTGTGTTTTATGCTAAGTGTATTCATATATTTGAGGAATAGATTGAAACTGGACAAATACATTTGGTACGATTTCAGGCATTTGCAGTATTAACATGGAGTATTGTATCATTTTCATGGGTTTCAATGGCCTGATCCACACTGTATCTACTGTAATTCGACAGTGTTTCACATCCTTTCCTCACTCACACTCGCAGTCCCTCGCAGAAGGTTGGTGCCACAGATGGACACATCAATCAGATATTCTCAGGATAATCTTACTGTTTGTCTGTGGAATTTGGCAGCCCACTAGCCAGTATCAAGTCAAACATGAAGCGCACACCAGGGAAATAATCCAGATGTTTGCCACTGCAGGTGTCTATACTTTTGTTAGCATTTTCTCCCTGAAAGTACACAGCAGAGAGAGGTCCAGGAAGGAGAACAGGAGACAGATCCCACTGATGAAAGTCCTGGACTTTACCCAGCTTGCCGCAGGTATTTGGTATGCACATCGACCGGCTAGAGACAGTAGATTGCGATGGGTGTTTGTCTGATTTAAGTTGATGTCACTGCTTTGAACAGAGAGATCCCGAAATGTCCTCACTTTCCATTTTTCATTTTTCGTAAAGCAAACTTTTCTTTATTTCTTGAGCTGCGCTGTTGCGGTTGCAGGATAGCATACGCGGCTTTCATCATTAACGATAACACTTTTCCGCAACTGAACGCAACTGTGAAGGCGAATCCCATCCTCGCCTCCAATGTCAGTTTTCACGCGATACAGCAACGTCGCTCTTTCATCTGATTTAAAGCAATATGATGAAATAGGAACATGTCAAAGGTTTGTTAAGAGCAATGTGCTGTTAAAACCTTTATAATTGCCTCTGAGGTGTTTCATCTGATGCAACATTTTGAAGGTATACATGTCAGGTAGATTCTAGCAGCACGGATCTTCCTGGCCCTGGGGGGGCTCAGAAGATATGTGCATCCTTGATGGTTCACTGAAAGCAAACCTGAGGAGCCATAATGTTTTTTTTCTCAGAAGGCGGATAATTATCCGTATGTTCGCTGCTACCTCCGCTGGCGCTAATGTGGATAAGACTTATGTGGTGGTAAGTCCATTATAATGTAGTTAGGCTCTCAATAAAAACAATCACGCAAGGGCCACAGCCCTCGAGGAGGCCGAGGCTGAGGTAAACACCTGAGCTCATGCTTTGAATACAGCAAGAGAGCTGAATGGAGGAATTATGTCATGAAGTTATTTTGCAACAAGGTAATGCGGGTTTTCGTAGCCAAGACGTTGTTTGCAAACTTGAAAGCAAACCTGAAAGAAAACCTGCATGAAGAAGGATGACAGGTTTATCTTAAAATACATCGTTTTTCAAAGGAATGAAGATAAACGCATTCTCGGATTCGTTCAGAGCCCTCTGACGCCTCCCACCGCTCCGTCTTTGTCTCCTCTCTCTCCGTGCGGCGGGGCACGCCACACACACACACACACACACACTCGAGCACACACTCGCACGTGCATGCAATCGACAGACAGCGTTTATTTTCCGCTTTATCTTTTAAAAAAAAAGAAAAAACACATGCAAAAGAGCAGCAGCGCATATGGTGCTCATTTCTGCACCGGTGGCCTAATGCTCTTAAGTTCACTCTTTGTTCAGAGCATCATTGTTTTAAAGGGGGAAGACAAAGCGGAGCAGTGTCTCTGCGCCGCTGTTTCATAGTAGGAAAGTAGAACACTGCGCCCATTGTGTTTGTCACCTCCTAACTTCCTGCATCCTTACTGAAAATTGCTGACGGACAAAAGGTCACAAATAACACGGCTGCATTCGGTGGAAAGAAGCAAACATGACACCACACTTTTATCAATATCCTCGTATGAAAGAAGTGACGCTGAACGTGGCTGCAGTTTCTATTAAAGAAACTGTGGAGTCTCATGGTTTTTTTCTTGGAATTTAGGGGTTTAAGCAACCATAGTAGAATTAAAAAAACAGACAATGGAGCGTATTAAAGGTTGATACCAGTCATTTTTTATTTGAATTTGACTGTAAATATTAAAGGTTCTGAACAGGGCTGGCATTAACCATTTAGCCCATTAGCAGTGCAGCTAGTGGTAGTGGTCCATATTGAGTTTGAGCTTTGGACCACTGGGCAGGGGCTAGCTGGTTAGCATGCTAACTTCAATAGACATCTCTGCAACACAAGACCTAGACCCATAACGTCTAAACTGTGATACCTTATCAGCAAATGTTAGCATGCTAATATGGGAAAACATTACTTGTTAAATATCAGCATGTTAGCACTGAGACAGTTAAATGCGGTTTTTGACATTTTTGTGTAGGTAACTCCTGAAACTAGAAATGATTTGGGGCCATTAAAGGAAAGGAAGCTAAAACATTTCATGGGTCATTTGTCATTTTTGCTACGTACTATCTGGCAAGTTCTCGATATACTAGTCAAGTATGGCAGCTTGATTAGCGGCCTAAAGCCTCTGACTTCTACGTACACCTTCAGCATCCGTTTTGCACGTGAAGAGCTTCGTGGTCAAGTTAGCAAGAATAATATGCAACTTCCAGTTTGACTTTCAAGATTAAGCTTGCTGACATACAGTATACATATTCTGACTTATTTTGACTTTTGGAATGTTCATAATGTTGTCAAATGGTCACGGTTTGGTTCAGTTTAGGTACCAAAACTACTTTTGGTTTAGGAAAAGATCACGCTTTGTGTTAGAATAACTATGCTGAGGTAACTTACATACAGAATCCTGGTCAGAAACGGCACACTAACCCAAACATCTAGAGGGTAAGTCCAGTGTATGACCTGTCCAATCACCCAGACCACTCACTCTCTCTACTACTGCACTAGAAGGGCACAGAGAGCTTCAAGCTACGAAGCATAGCAACACTGACCAGGCTGCATGCATGCTATATTACCAGTTGCTCAGACTAGCTGTTGCATGCTGTTTGATAAGTTCCTTGCTTGCTGAGCTCTCCTGCTCACTGCAATACCTCCGCTGAGACTAGTTTGGAAGGCAGGTGTCTGACAGGTGGACATGGTACACAAACCAATACTGACATTTCTTGCACTTTCACATGAAGAGTGGAGTATTGTTTTGATTTATTTATGACCTGTCAACAATATATTTTCTGTCATGTGACTCTTCTATATTATTTTTTTCCTATGAAGCTTTAGTTAACCCAAGCAATATTTCTCCCCAGAGTGGCTTTGCTGCAGTTCAAAGTCTGTCGGTGTGCAATAATTGGCAGCTTCTAAAGCTGTACTTTAAAAGAAAGCTTCCCTAACACTGGCTGTAATGTTTATGAGATCAGGAGTGCACTCCGCCTGCACAGACGGTGTCTTGACAACCGTAGTGACTGATTTAAGCTGAAACTGTCGGATCATCGAGGAGATTCCAGTATTGATTAACGCATCAGACCGCCATTCAATCGAGATCCGACACGGGCAGAAATCGAATCATGTCTTCCTGTTCGAGGTAACGACAGAGGAGCGTTTAATGTCTTTATCTCGACATACAAAGCTGATTTTGTCATGATAACGGGTTAATTTATCTTGTTATCTCAAGCACACAAAGAGATGGTCGAAGATAATTTATCACAAGAGGAACAGCGGTTACAGTCACGGTCACATTATACAGTATGAATTATCATCATGAATCACGACACGGTCAGCTTTGCCATGTGTCGGAGTCGGAAAGCTGACTGGGAATGTGCAAACGTGGTGAGACGCAAAACATTTCTACAGACAGACGGTTTGATTTTCGGGTCTCGGGAGAGCCGATCTGGTTAAATGTGCATCTCTTTGGTCGATCTGTCCTTCATGGTCAACTTCAATATGTGTTGGGCACTGATTGAAGTCGACTGGCAATGGTTTGATCAATAATGCACTTCTTCATCTGATATTTTCAGCTTGAATCAGTTGCTACAGTTGTCTAGACGCTATCTAAAGTATGCATGCTCTGGAGATAACGGGCTGATGTCTCAATCTCGAGATAACAAAGCCCATTTTCTCCAGATAAAAACATTAAAGCTGCTGTAAGTGATGTATTTTTAATGAAATAAATGTGAAAGAGCTCTGTATTCCAACAGTGATCACTGTCAGAGTGTGTTTGGTCAGTGTGCTCAGATTACCCTGCACAGACAGTAATACTGTAAAGTAACTCAGCTAGCAATATGGCAGTGACTTGCCCGACACTGGTAATGACATTATTGTAACTATATGTACAAGCCGAGACATATTCATTGACTGATATTTCACCCTAAATAAATAAAATCTCTTTGTTTTCTGAAAGGACAATGTAGTTTCATACTGTTTTACTTTGTTTCTATGTGGCGGACCCTGCCACCTTTCAGTGCTCCTCCAGTGCTCTGAGGAGCTTATCTTCTTCTGAAAACAGCTTGTTTATACATATTTTAGATACATATTTCTGAGTTTATAATATTGCCTCATTATTGCTGTAAATATTGAAATTCTGACACAGTGCCACTTTAAAGTAAGTAACTAAATATGATGTAACAGCGGGGACACGTTTTATTAATGTGTATCTTTATGCTTTGTTGTATTGTGGGACTAAGCGTAATGAAAATGAACTTTTTACCCCCCCAAACACCAGAATCTCTCCTCTTGGGATATTTTAAGGGTCAGTTCCCTCAAATTATGACTAAACTCCAAATTTTCTCTCAATCTCAAGTGGAATCTTTCCACCCAGATAGTTTTAGCTCATGAAGTTGATCGCTTTAAAGCTGAGAAGCTGTTAAATTTTAACTGAATTAGGACCCAACACAATGGAGGCTGAGCAGGAAACCAACAGAATCCCAGAAGCAACAGCTGCACGTCTCAGAAGGCGTAGGTCTCGCTTACAGTTATAAATGTCTATGATTATCACTTGTGAGCTTCTTCTGTTGAGTTACCACCATATTAACATGGAGGCACGCAGGCCTCACTGGCTGCAGGCTGCCTGCAAGCACACAGCCCTCCTTTTTCTTTTTTTTTCTTTTTTGCCCAAGATTAACATTTCATCTGATCTCTCCTGACAGATGATTTTCTTTTCAGAGGCCCCCTGAAGGATAACCAACAAAAAAAAAGAAAGAAAGAAAAAGAAAGAAAGAAAGAAACAGACAGTCACTTTCGCTTTTTCGGGACTTTTCGCACAAGTTGCTCGCAGGAGCTGACGTTGTTTTCTCATTTGGACTTTTGTAGAAAAAGCTCTGTGTGTGGGTGCAGCTCGGCGGGATTTAAAGAGCAGACTGGAGCGAGCAGCAACGGCCGAGCCAAGAGTAGATGTGCGATTATGTCTTGAAGGGAGGGGCCTGAACTGGTATTCAGTTCGGTTTTTCATCACTGGAGTGTAAGTGGAGGACCCGACTGCAGCCTGGCTCCCCTCTCCTCTTCCTCACACTCGACTCGACAGCTCGACTTTGTCGCCGGTAAGATCCACAGGTAAGCCCGCAATAAAAACACGCGAGAACCTCCCTGCGTGGTGAACGATCTCACGTGGAGGGAGCGGGTGAATAAGTGCCATGCTTTTTGTGTTTTTTTAATATATATTTTTTTATGTGTGTTCATGTGGCGATGGGAGATGATCCGTGCGCATGGGCTGCTGCCGCCGCTGGTACTTTTTCAGGATACGTTGGCTCCGAGCCGCTCCCCTCCTTTGTTGCGCTTTGCTTTTTTTTTTTTTTTTTTTCTTTGCCACCGCCGCTGATCGCAAAAGCAAACTCTTGATTGTGAGCCGTGAAAAACTTTTCTATGGAGGCCGAGGATTGAGGCTGTCACGTAAATGTTTAGTTAACCGCGGGACAGCACAAAGAGAGAGAGAGAGAGAGAGAGAGAGAGAGAGAGAGAGGGGAAAAAAAAAAAAAAAAAAAAAAGTCCAGCCCTGCAATTACGCGCACAGTCCTGCAGGGGCGAAGGGTGCAACCAGAACCAGAAACCACTCAGAGATTTTGGGGGGGTTAACGTTGACATCACTTTCTTTTTCTTTCCTTTTTCCTTTTTGTTTTTTGTGGCTGTCAAAAAAAGAAAAAAAAAATCATTGCAACCTCCAAACCCTGAAGGAGAGCTGTGCTCTTGAGCCGCGCAACCTGTTGGAATCTGACATGTGTGCAAAAAAAGTTGGCTATAAGCAAAGAACGGGCCCCCCATATGGCCACCGGCGCACCACATGCTCCTTCCAAAGATCAGGTTTGACCGTAAGATCCTGCTGGGATCCCAGACTGCAACCAGTGGAAGCACTTAAAGGTGCAGTATGTAGTTTTGGGGAAAAAAAGAGAAAGCTCTTCAGCGACTGATGATTTTTTTTTTTTTAGTGAGCCAAAACAAACAAACTTTTTGCTCTCATGACTGAATAAACTGATTTTGAAACCTTAAACGACAACGCAATTTCATATTGTTGGGCTTTGCTTATATGTGGCGGACCCTGCCACCTTTCTAGCTTCAAAAAGTGTTCTGGGGATCTTATCTTCCTCTGAACACAGCTCGTTTATTCAGTTATGGGGGAAAAAAAACTGTGATTTCATCGTTAATACTGTAAATATCAAAATTCTGAGATTGGATGTCTTCCCCCCCCAAAAAATAAAAACTGCTCCTTTAAACCTCATTCTGCATCTCCTGGTAGAGAAACTCACAGGGAAGACCTTGCCTGATGAATCCGCCTCACGTCGTATCGAGGTATCGCATTCTTTGCAATCCCGCCACCCCTGAGGCGAGCGGCTCTCCTCCTCTCTCATTGTACTTGAGTTGGGCAGCGAGTCTTTTGATCTCAGCTTTGTTACATAGTAGTATCTGTGAAATAGAAGCATGGAAAATGGGAGCGGGTGGAGGGAGGGTGCCGCAGAAGGTAGATCTGTAGGTTCTCCTTTTCTTTTCTGAATGCTTTCGGGGGGCCAGGGACAGCACAGTAATTGCCCATGAAACTGTATCTGGTAAGTTGTGCAGTGTTTGGAAAACACGTGGAGAATGTCCTCCGTTCCTTATAAGGCGCAGGCCCGACCTGGTGACAGGTGATTGGAATAGTCTCTGGAATGTGGTGCAAACAGTGGGCCCAAACAGTTTCTGTCTGATGGGACCCTGTCAGGCCCTGTCAGATGGGCCAGATGCACCTTCATGGACACCAGCTGATATGTTCATAATGTGGTCGTCTGGATTGATTTTAAGCAAGATGTTATTTAACATGTTGGTTCACATTCATACAGCTAACTTTAAGAGTGGCAACCCTCAATATTTCAACCATTTATCCATTACTGTTAGCTACCATCTCAACAGTTTATCCCTTAGTTTGATCTAAATAGCTTATTTCAAATTACTTTTAGCTTTCAACCGTCTCCATTGCTGAGCTAACTAGCCTGTTTCAACTATTATTCCATTACTTTCAGTTACATTTCAACCATTTATCCATTAGTTTAAGCAAGTTTTCCTATTTAGCTTTCAACTGTATTCATTACAGAGCTAACTAGCTATCTAGAAAGCTAACCTATTTAGAAAACTAGCGTATTAATCCTGCGCTTTTAGTTGTTAAAAAACATTTTCCACTGCTTTCAGCTTTTCAACATTTTACCAATCCTTTCAGTTAACCATTGCAACCATTGATCCGTTACCGCTGGCTAACCACTTAGAATAACTTCGTTATCTACTCACCATCATGTGGATGGAAAGCAGGGTGAAGTTTTGTAGCCCACCAAACATTTCTGGAGCTTCACAGCAAAGCGACGCAGCGTTCACCTGAACAAACAAAGTCGACGGCAACTTGTCTGTTGAACTTCAAGTCTCCGGAAGCCCTGACACCCCAAATTAATTTGAAAGAAAATTATTTACACCCTCGATGGACGGTTGAGCTTGTGCACCCGCTTCAGACGGGCTGAGCACTAATGCTTTTAGTATAGCAGCTACATTAAAGATTTTAGCTTTAAAATGGGTGTAAATAACATTTTTTCAAATCAGTTTGGGATTTTAGGGCTTCCGTAGACTTTGATTACGTCAGATAAGCTCTATGGAGCAATTTTTTAAAACAAGTCCCAGTCTACTTCAGTATATCCTGGGAATGCTGCAGCACTGTATAGCTGTAAAGCTCCAGGCTTGTTTTGTGGACTACAGAGCTTGACCTCACTTTCCATCCGCATGAGGTGAGTAGGACATTTATTTTTGGGTGAACTTATCCTTTATCCATTGGTTTTAGGTATTAGAACTTAGTCTAAATAGTCTCGTTAATCTGTTTACCCACTATGTTTAGCTAATTAGCCTTTTTCACATTACCTTTAGCTACGAATTTCAACTGTATCCATTACTGTACTGAGTGAAGGCGACTACAGGCTACTACTAGCTTGCTTCAACTGTTAATCCTTTACTTTTAGCAAGTATAAGTATTTCAACAGTTTATCCATCACTTCTAGTTGTCGCAACCATGAACCACAACTTTTTCACCATTTAACCATTTCTTTAATCGAGCTATTGCAATCATGTATCCTTTACTTTTGGCTAACTGGACTACATAAATTGTTTATCCTAGTTTTAGCTAGCTAACGAAACCATTCATGATTTTACTTTTAGCTAGGTATTCAGCACTTTCAGCTATTTCAATCTTTCACAACTTTTACATTTTTCGTCATTCATACTTCAGGCTAACTATTTCAGACATTTATTCATCACTTTTAGCTGTTCAAACTGCTCACTCGCTAACTAGCCTAGCCTACTTTTCACACCTTCTCAATGACACCGTGTTCATGAGTTACAGCTGAGTCAACATGTTTCTAATCAATCATCATTTTCGATTTTGTCAATTTGGGCTACTCTTTCTTTCAAACTACCCTATAGCAGCTGCAGCAGTGTTCCCTGGGATAGAAGCAACCTAGGAGTTTCTTCACATGCATGTGCACTTTGCCACAGCTATTTTTGGGCTGAAACACACACGGAAAAAAAAAAACTTCAGGCTTTTCACTGAAACGCATGTAGTGCTTTGTAGTGTACTTAGAAGGGGATTTTATAATTGGCACGATATGATATGGGTGCACAAGAATCTGGAGGTAATTGCACAGAGTGATAACAGGGGTTTGGCAGTGTGGGGCGAGAGCCAGGGCCAGGGTTAGGGCTGGGCGGGCAGGATGTAGGGAACACTGCCATGCATTTCCGGAGTCTGGCTCTGGACTGCACAGTGTGGTGAAAGCTTCTAGTTACTGTACGCTGGCTCCCTCTCCCTCTCCCCCTCCCTTCTCTCATGCACTTGATCAAAGTTAAATGTTGGAGCAGGTAATTATTTTCCACTCGTTCTCATCACGATCAACATGTGTTGAAGCGCATATGTGTCCGTGTACCGTTATGAGTTAACATTCATGCAGAATATGTGGGTGCTTTGTTATAGTTTGATCCTAGATACTCATAATCCAGCGCGGTATCGAGTTCCAAAGCAAGAATCCAGAGTTTCCTTGCAAGGCAATAGTTTCTTACCACCACTGAGCGAAGGCAGCCAACCAAGTGGCAAACTGAATTTGAATAGAATGGAAAATTGGCAGGGGCAATATTTTTAACACAAATGATCAGATCGCTCTGTTCTCTTTTAATAGATGTTTACCTACCTACTGTGTTCAGTGCAACGGCTTTCCAAATGTGGTTACGTTTCCGCTGATTGCATGCTGACATGTCCGTCCAAACATACATTGTTTCTGCACAGCAGGTGCCAGAGCTATTTTCTGGTTTCTTCTCCGAACGGATCACTGAAACTATGTCAAGCAGGTTTCCTGTGTTCTACTCTTTTTGCCACATGGTTTAATTTGTGAGTTTGAGATATCGATGCCACCAACCACAAGCGAAACGAGTGCTTTTCTCTGTCATCAACGGCGTCCTTGTCATCAGTGTCCACCAGTTGCCTCAAATAAAGTAACTTTAGGTTTTAGGTTTGTGTCTTCTGGACAACAGCAGGAGTAGGACAGGGTTCAAGCTCATTCCAAGTGATTGTGATTGACGTGCAGCCAGCGGCTCATGGGACTCGGGCCCTGGAGCGGAGCCCCACAGCGTAGTCGTTCTGTTCCCCCTCGCCTTTGAATTCGATAGCATGTAATTTGAATGTGCTGCATCCAGAACCGCACACTAAGTTGTATAATATGGTGAGCTTGCATGGACGGGTAGTTGGAAAGAATTCTTCACTCTTTCACTGGGTAACGACGGTCAACGAGCGCTAGGCAGGAAATGGTCGTGCTGCTTAATTGCTTGTGAAGTCGTACGAGGGCACGAAACCTTAGATGATGTTTGTTTAGTTCGCGGAAAACATGCAGTCAGACTTTTCTCCAGGTATCTGTGATATAAAGTCAGGAGTCCTCTCCCAGCCGAGCTGACTTGGAAAAGTTCTGTATGGGAGTATCCACGGTGTTCTTGGATGTTCTGGCATTTGTTCTCCGCCCAATTAGACTCTGGTTTGTCTCTTGGGTGACAGAGAATGCTTACTTTCACCACCCCCCCTTCTTCTAGTTGACCCATGCCCCCGCCTTTAGCAGATACACCACCAAATTCAGTCTTTATAATCAAACTGCATTTACGCAGCTATTTTTAAGCCACAGATCCGAGAACAGCGATCTTCCTCCCAGGATCTTCTTATCCTTTACTTCATTTCCTTGCAAACTATTTCCCAAACTTTGATTCTCCTGACATGAAGCAGTCATGTGGGCATGAGCGAACTGTGTTTGAATTCCTCCGGGCTTTAGTCACACTCTGATGAAGACGGTTTGTTAGATCAGCCTCTCGCTTGTGTCGTTCTCTGACTTTAAAGTGCTATCACTCAAGGCCAGATTGCCTAATAGGCAGCGTGGCATGTCGGTGTTGGCATATTGGCCCACCATCTGCCGGTTGCCAGATGCCAAGCTGGAGTTTCATAGCTATAAAGAAAAAAAAAATGATATTCTTTGCCCTCTAACTGATGATTTAATTCATGAGGCAGCCTTGCTTTATATCTTAAAAGGTAAAAATCTCCTCTCTGACTCACGTGATGTGCATTTCATGGGGGTTTTTTGTGGATGATTGATTGTGCGAGAGTGAGGTCAGCGCTCCTCAGCAGCGCTTCTGATGTCATCCTACAAAGATGCATGTTCTCCCCTTAGTTCCCCAAAGCAGAGCTGTTCGGAGAAGTGTACAGCGCTTTTAAGAGGGACATTTAGCCTTTGGGCTTCTTCTCATCTGATAAAACAAGCACAGGAAATGTCTCTGTTAGCTGATTGGCCTTGTGTTTTCCTTTGGCGTCCTCCCACTGGGGCTTCAGACATGCACAGAGTGTCCCTGTGGCAGCGAGAGCCACCTTGCTCGTCTCTCACCTAACAGCTACATTAACTTTCCCGTTGCCCCTGTCCTTTTTATTTTACACCAATCTATTCTACCTTAGCCCGTTTTCTCCCAAAAAAGAAATGATTACTATAACGTTCATTCTCACTTCGCCCTGTCTCTTTTCTCTGCCAGCTTTCCATTATCTCCCCCCCCCCGCTCCCGTCCTCTCTTCACCTCCTCCTCCCTTCTCCTCTCAGCCTCTCGTCTTCCTCCCATAGCGTCCCGAAGCTAAACAAATATGGCTAATCAAGGGCCTGTCAGATCACCTTTTAAAAGTCCCATATTTTAGGGTAATGGGGAATTAAGGGAACAAGGCGGTAATAAGGTGATGTAAATCCCAGCGGCGTGTGTGAAAAATGCCATTGAGTGTAAACACATGACCGGTGAGGTCATGTGTTTACACAGTTAGCAAGGTTAACCGCTCTATGAATCGCACGGGGGGAAACAGACAGGGCAGTGTGTAGGTCAGTTATAGGCCTGTTGGATTTATGCTCGTGGCTACAGAGGTGGTGTGTGTGCTGAAGTGTGTATGGCGAGTGTGAAGGACAGCCTGGAGAGTCCGTGTTGGACGCCTGCCATCATGGGAGTGAGAACTGGCGAGAGCGAGATCGGGCTCGTATGTGGTAATGATGGAAGTGAGGACTTACCTCATGCACATAAAACAATCACTGTGCCCTTACATGGGTATTCACATGAGTCAGACCTCTACTGTAATTGTTTCATTCTTTGGCCGGGCTTCAAAGTCTAGAGCATTTTTTATTCTCATCATATTAATATTTATTTAAAAGTCTTGGTGTGAAATCTTAGCAGAATACCATGTTCTCAGATGGTTTCACAACTTAGTGTTATTTTTTGGGTTTTGACTTATGATTACTTTGGCCGTTCAGTCAGCCATGTATTTTATTGATTAATCACTTAATTGTTTAGTCTGAACAATGTGACAAGGTTATGTATTCAGAATGGTTGTTTGGGCCAACGAACAGTATGAAACCCAAAGAAATTCAGTCTTGGCCTTTAGGGGGCAGTGGAAACAAGCAACACAGACATATTATCACCATTTTAACTTAAAGCTTGTGTCATTGTTTTAGCTAACTAGATTCTTACATATCGTCCCTTTAAAGGTGCATATTATCAAGCAACAAACCACTCAGGAGTCACAGTAGGATAATATGAGATGAGGGGTGTTTAGTTGGTTGTAATCTTCAACGTCACTCTTAGATGGCTCTAAATTCTACGCACTGAACCCTTCAAGCTTAAACAGTAATACTGTGGCCAGGAAAACAAAAACACAGAGCTCAAAGACGCTAAAATGTTCTGTAGAACTGATGGGAACCACAGAGTCGTGTAACTATGAGCAACACCTTTTAGAAACCAGACATTACGTGCTCCACTGTTGATATAGAAATATGGGCAAAGCTTCAAGGCATTCATTGATAATTTGTTGATTTTTTTCACTCGTCGCTCTAACTTACCGTCAGACAATCAGAGATGGAGAAAGGTGGTGAGCGTAACTAAACATAATTGCAATAAAATGTAAAAATATTACTGTCAGGCACACGTAGATGGTTTTCTAGGGATCCCACACTACCTAAGTTATTTGTATTGTATTAACTGAGAGACCCCTGGTGGCAGAAATGACACACTGTGCATTTAATTAACTCGCTTCATCACTAAATAAAATTTAATTTGATCATAATGTTTCTCAAAGCTCTCTCCGTCGGGTATCTTAAGTCAGACTCTGCACATGTGTTCTCATAGCGAGGCACGTCGTTTGAAATGGTCCGCATCCATCTTTCCCACCCAGATAAGCCAGTCAGGCAGCAGCACAGTCAGAGGTCTGCGTCGGGGGGTTGCAGTCGGGAGCAGTGGTAATTGTTTAAGAGTGCATTTATAGAGTGTACTCTTTGTGCCTCCTAATCAGAAGCATACACGGGCATTTACATATGAGCCTCCTAGGATTGCTCAGGAATGCATTACGAGCGAGACAGGAGGACGGGAGGGCAAGAAAGTCGGTTCTAGCGGGCCATTTCTTTCCACTTCACATGTCGCTGCCCTGTTGCAAGGGGGGTAAGATAAGTGATTAAGGCTCAAGATCAAAAGCACAGAACGGCCGATGCAGTGTGATACACAGGGGAGCAAATATGGAAGGCGCGTCTTCAGTTGTGCTTTCTTTAATTTTTTAGACATTGACACCAACGATTTCTCACAAAAAAAGTAGAAATCCAATGCCCTCATTGCCGTCTGCCTATCTGAGACCTTTATAGATTAGATCTGGGTTTTTTTTGTGGATCCATTTCAGCACGTATTAGGTAATTTGTCAATTTTTTCTCCCTGTACTTTTATTCGGGTCTGGCGAGGGGACAAGGAGAACAAAAATATGGCTTCAGAAAACCATTTTAATCAGACGGTGCTCCGCAGGGACAGAGGCTGGCATAGGAGAGCTCTTTACCTCATCAGAGCTCTGCCAGTGGTGATTGGGAGAAACACTCAGTCAGGTTTTTATTGAATAACCCCAGCTCTGTACCGGAGGGGCTTTACTGTAATAGAGCAGCGCAACGGCCGCCGAGGTGACAGCCAAATGGTACTTATTAAACTAAGGGATGATTCATACTATATGCCCTACTGCAGTTTAACCTTGTTGGAGGCTTACGCTTTGACTGTAATACCCAAGTCCAGTCGCATTTCTTTTTTTTTTATGGCTGAGATACACATGCGTGCGATTATCCTCTGATCAGACAGCAGAGCTCACACATTTCCTACTTTAGCAAAAAAACACATGAACACAGTTATTCAATACAGACAGTAATTTCACTCATTTTTCTATTTAAGTTGTAATATCCACGTGTGTGTGCAGCAGAGTGGTTCTGATCAGTGCTTTCTTTGGATGTGCTCGTTGCCGGAGCACCTAGACAGGAATAATAGCGGCGGGTCCCCTCGTCTCCACGTATTTACCCAGTACACAGCTCTCTGCGCAAATTGAGCATGACGTCTAATGAGTGTGAGTGTGGATTAATTACCCCCGTACTTAGACTGATGGCTCCCTCTCTTCTGATTAATGATGACACATGTCACACGGAGGCGGGCACCGCAGAAACATGGGAACGGCATGGTGTCAAAAATGAGATATGTGCCATTTGGATATTATGGTGTTTACGCTGAAAGAGTCGGATGATATGAAAACACTCTTGGTTTTAAACACTGTTTAAGTCACAAGTCAGTCGGCGTGCCGCACCGCTAATTCTCTAAAAATGGCATTGTATAAAGATAACAAGGACTGTCCTGAATACACTTTTTCAGTCTTTGCAACACTTTCTTCAAACCTTCAAGAGAGACGAGAACAGGAGGGGACAAACGAAGGGCTTCGGTGAAAAAACACAAAAAACATGCAGACTCAGCACAGTGAAGGACAACATGCATAAAAAGCGCTAACAACAGTACAATCTACCTACATAGTCTACTCTACAAGAGTAGTAGCACAAAAATTAAGGAAAAAATGATGAAGTAAACACAATGAACATTATTAGGTGTAGCTCGCATAATTGGTTCAATCAAGTATGAGAGGTGGAAGTGCCGCTCAAACAGAAATGTTTTTTTGGATTTAGTCATGTTTGTGAGCATAACTTACGTCTGTCCCGGTTTTTGAGGCCAATTCCCGAAATCTAAATTGACAGTTGAATTCTCTGAATTTCATAAATGCATAACAAATGCTTTTGACAGTGAACTCATTTTTTATGAAGATGTGGACTGAGCTTGACATTTTGATGGTGCAGTATTAAACCTATCAATGCTCCCTGGTGGACAAACTATGTAAAGGCAGCTCTGTTTCGACATTACCTAAAAAACATTGGCATTTCTTATTGGCAATTTTGTGTTCTTTACAGGCCAACACATACATCATTACTGATATACAACTGTAATAAACTGACAACAACCTGAGTGATTTATAGTGCAGGCTCTGCGTTGGTTGTGTATATCGGTGTATTAGCATGTTTTTGGCCTGACTTGGATTTATTTGTAGGGGGTGCTGGAGGAATCTGCTTTGAGCAAATGGTCTGAAGTGCATTTGTTGAGGGTTCATTGGATCACATGTTGAAGGTGGTACAGATGCACTAGAGTGCACAGGAGGGATGGGATGGGAGTGCCCATTCTGGCTGGCCTCATTAAACCTGCCTTAATGAGAAACAAAACACCCAGACCCCCCCCCCCACACCCGGAACAATGGGTTCTTGTTATCAAAGAGTCTGTGTCCCGTGTATGATGGCGTCTGGCTTGCGTCCCGGCAGATTTTTCATGAGGCTCAGTGTGCCTGAGTCGAGCCCCAAGCCCCGCCGTGCCACTCACGTCTGTGACAGCCACCTGGGAGACCACCTTGGAAAATGGGCCCCTATTAGTTCAGGTTAGACTTAATGACCAGTAATGGTACACCGGCCAAGCCAAACTGTGCAGAAGGGCTCCGGGCCGGCCGAAATGAAATACCAGTCACTCAAGCTCTGAACATAAACACAAGGTGGGTGGTGGGTGGGTGGGTGGGGGTGAATAGGTATGTCTGTAGGTGTGTGTCTGTGTGTATGAAGGAGCTCTGACAGGAATCCATGCGTCTTAGCGCAGAGTCGACCCAGATGGAGGAGACAGGTTTCGAGCGCGAGGAGATGGGTGAACCCCCGCGGACAGATTAGCGCCCGGGGGGTGTGTGGGGTGGTTCGGCCGTTGTTTTGGATTTACTCCCGTTTAGCTCTGCTGCTTTGTGAACCAAATCTCATTTCCAGTTTTGCCATCAGCTATAAAAAGCTCGCAGCAACTTCAGCCAAGGAACCAGAGAAGCCTCCTAAGAGCACTGCTCAATTATTTACAATTTCATGGCTGTCTGAGATATGTGTTATTCTAATAAATTTAGGAATTAGGAGGCTTAAGTACCACACATATATTAACCTCTAAAGCTGAATTTTATCCTCAATTTAGTGGTAAATGCCACATCACGCTAATGGCATTCAATGATGATTGCGTCTTCCATGGTCTAAATAGTCTGCGGTCTAGAATTAGCGCGAGCGTTAAAAGTAAGAAACTCCGACCGTTTCAAACGCTGTGATACGACTCGATCAGCCACCGAATTAAATTACTCTTAACTCCCGGGGAGCCGCGGAGCTCCCAGGCCTGCAAAAGTCAGACAGAGAAACATAGTGTAATCTTCAATGAAAGAGACAAAGACAGAGGAAGAGAGCGAGCTTTGTTATGTCTCATGAAGCTCTAGGGTTTCCTGGAATTTCTGGCAATGGATTCTGAAGTCACATAACTACAAGGAAAAAAAGCGGCAGACATGGGGTAACTCTCTCGCTGGACACGTTCTGCTGACAAAAGCTGCCCCGCCACTGTAACACTGCAGATGTGATGACCTCAAGTGTTTGCACTGGTGGTCAATTTTTGCCTCTAGGCTGTCGAGACACACCCGCAGAGAGGCCAGAGTATAAGGTGACATACATTACCCCACTGTAGATCCACAGATTAAAGACCCCAGGTTGGGCCTTTCACCTCTGGCGGGGAGGGGGCTAGTCGCGTAGTCGTCCGAGCTGGCCTGCTGCCACAGTAATAACAACAGCCAGCACAGCCATGCACGAAAATGAGATCTGGTAAAGCTAGTGAACTTTAGCCCTGTGGAGCCCTGAAAGGATTTGAGGTATGAGAAGAGTGGAATGTGTTCTTTGGAAGGAGAGGTGAGCTCGCTGTCACTTGGAGAATGTGCATCCGCCTGATTCGAAAAGCAATGCTAATGCTTTAATATCTCTAAATTTGATACCACAAAACCGCAGAAAGATTAGAAAAAAAAAAGATACGTTTTCCACAGGGGTATGATGTTTGTTGGAATTTCATCTTTGAATGAAAGGGCCCCACATACCTACTTCCTGGCATCATATCTATCAACCAGTGTAGGTGGACTGGGATTAGGACTGGTTTACTCCACTGAATTTTGTGCTGACTTCTGCAGTCCCTTTGTCAGGAGCTGTACAATGGTTCCTCTTCCTATAACCACAGTATTTTCTTCCCGCTGCTTGCACACCCCCTGTTTCGGCTTACAATAGGAGAGCTGTTAAGTCAGGTGTTGCATTTAATCAATAAGAACGACCTCTGGTTAAGTATTGAACTTTTCTTATTAAGGTAATGCATAACCAATTCTTTTTCCAACTGCAGAGCGTGTGGATAAATGCAAATGTGTAGCAAATGCGAGACATAAAAGAAAGAGACAAACAGACAAAGGTTTCATGCCGTTTAACAGATCAAAAGCGGATGATTGTTATGCGCCCAAAAAAGTATGAATGCACAAAAGGCAGGAAATAACAAAAGTGCTTGGAGGTATTAGATTAGTGTTTAGAAATATTCAAAAAGACAGCTTTGAGAACATTTTATCCAAAAGAAAATGCTTCCAGTATGTTTGCTAGGGATCAAATGACAACGTGTAATATGGAAAGTGCCACTCAGAGTGACAAACCCACAGGAAATTATCACCCAACTGTGCAGATCCTCTCGGGCTCCTTTTAGCATCTTGTTTGTTTGTTTTACAGCCTGCATGTTCACTGTTTTTGTCTATGCATCTGCTTTCAATGAAAAGAAAACACATCTAAACAGCAAAGAGGCAATTTTTGCATTTAGTACTAGAGAAAGATATTTCACTCGGGAAGTGGTGGAGACCAAAACAGAGCTAAACATAGAGTGAATATTGGAGTTACTTTTGCCATGTTGGCAGAAAGAGAACTAAAAATGGATGGCAATGTTGATTCTTATCAGCCGGTTGTGTCAATAACAAGAAAGATGTGTTGTTGTTTTTTTATTATTATTATTATATTAGCAGAGTGGTGGGACTTTGTCGAACTTCTGCTTCTTATGCTCGAAGATGGTCGTTGGGTTATGTTAGCGGACTCTGTTTCAAAGAGGACATTAGCGGAGAGAGGCACTAAGCCATGGCACTCAAGAAAGCGCATAAAGTGGCAGAGAGAGAGAAGGGGAAGCTCTCGTTTTTCACGCCACGTTGTGATCTTCTCACGTATGACCATTAACAAAGTGATTTAAATCGCTACAGTCTTTTACAGAGAGCCTCTTTAACAGCGTTTTTTTTTTTTTGCTAACATGTTGCCATAAATTTACTGAGCGATGATATGTGACAGATTTGTTTACAGCTAGCCGTCAACTCAACTAATGCTTTTGAAGGTTTAAGGGTACTCATAGAACAATCTGGGATGAAAATCGTAACGTAAACATGAGCACCTTTAGGTAGTTGGACAGAGATAGACCAAAGTGTGCAGCGTAACTCGACGCTGTTGAATGCCTCTCTCCTTAAAAACACCATTTACCTTCACTTGGTCACTGTCATGGCCACTGAAGCCCATTAATCAAGTGTCTGCTGAGTGTACTGACTGGAGACATCTTTTCACACCCGGCTGAGGAGCACCAGCACATCCACCATTAAATGGCACGGCCCCGCATCAGCTGAATGAGATCATGTCAGGGCCGCACGAACACTCAGAGAGACAGAGAGGCGATTCTCCGGCTGTCTGTGGCTCTCTATTATCATCCTTTTTTCTGACTTGTGTGTTCAGTCCCTGAAGAAACCCTCAGATTCGCCCCCCCCCCGCCACAGTAAGGCTGAACCGAAAGCACCATCGAGGGATCGCTCCACCTCTCCACGCACGCCGTGAGTAATAGACCCTCTCGGTCAGGTCATCTCGCTCGCTCGCTCGCTCGCTCGCCCGCCAACCCACCCACAAACCTACCCCGCTCCTTAATCTCCTCCTATCTCTCTCCAGGAATGCGGCCCTTTATTTTGAAAAATACCTTGTCATGTAATACCCTTGAAAAAGCCTCGCAGCGCACTTCAAAAAATTGGCATTTCGCTCGGTGATTTACTGACTTGTGTGTTAAAACAAGGCAAGGGAGATAAAGATTTATGACATTTTTGTGAGTGATTGAAATAAATATGTCCGCCGAGAAAGTGATTTTCTTTGTGTCCGCCTGGTCAGGCCGTGATGCATGTGCAAAAAAGGCAAACTTGTGTCGGCTGTTTGCGCTCAGCTGTCATGCTTTCAGCGGGCCCTCGGTACGTGAGGGCATTGCATCATGCTTTGGAGCCTCACTCTAACCTCATGTATGTGTCCATGTAAGGTATGATGGGAAGACGTTTTCCCCTCGTGTGGTTCCAGCCAGCCACATGAATCTCTCCGCCGTTTATATATGTATTTTTCATCCTTCCGATTTTCCCTCTCTCGTTTACCAAAATGTGACGTCTCCTCCGGCCACGGAGAGAGCCACACGTCCGTCACGACCGGGACGCGGCTCTCATGGGAAGCGCTGCGCAAATGTAGAGCAGAATTCTTTGTGCCTCAGAGAAACACATCAGGAACCTCTCAGGCTTTATGAGAAATACATTTTTATGTTCCACTTAATGTTTCCAGCATGTCATGTTATTGCCCGTATACCAGAGGCTGCTGGCTGCCGTGAATCATACTAATCACTTATAGTTTCTTACATTTTAGTCACCGAGCGTTGGTGCATGTACTGAGTGAGTTGTCCTTATTAAAGAAGTACAAGTTGAGGATCCTGCCAGAGGGCCTTTCAGCCAGGCACACTGGCTATTTGCACCCACTGAAAACTTGATTTTTACAGGGGCACTATGTAGTTTTTTTATATTTACAATATTGATGAAGTAATAATACAAACTCAGAAATATTCATCTCTTCCATAAACAAGCTGTTCTCAGAGGAAAATTAAGTCCCAGAACTCTGTTTGGTACTAGAAAGGTGGCAGGGTCCGCCACATATAAACAAAGTAGGTCAGTGTGAAATTGTGTCAGTTTATTTAGATATGAAAACGCAGAGAGTGTGTTTATTTAGTTTGTCTTCTGATACAAATTTCTCCCCCAAAACTACATAGTCCACCTTAAGGTTTCTGGTTTTAACTCTTCCTCAGGCAGTGAGGTTTTAAAACATAGCACAGCTCATTTCTGTTCTGTTCCGTCCTGTTCTTATTGCCATTCCCAGCCGGATAAACCGTTCTCTAGCTGCAGCGCCGGCAGTAGCAGTGCTTAGACTAAAACCCACCATATATCAGCAGTCATGTTCCACGAGTCTCCCTGGTCAGCTCACTAGTAGCAGATTAATGTCCTGTTGAGGAGACACAGACTCTTGCACGGGCCTCATTTACTCTGACAGAAGGCAGGTGTTAAGACTGGCTGTCCGGGAGGAACAAGAGGAGGCTGCTTTTCCTTTGTAAATGGACACGAGAGAAAGATGAGGTGGGGGTTTTTGACAGGTCACATGCATCTGTTGCTTGAGATGAGACAAAAAAAAAAAAAAGAAGAAATACCATTGGCGTGAGAGGTTTCTATGGCCATCTAATGACCTGTTGAGATGGCTTTTTTCAGTGCATTGAGATTACCATCACGGCCCTTGTGGTTTCATTCAGCATCTGTCTGTCATTATTTATTCATGATCCTATTTAATCTACTTAAAATTTGTCACAGAGCTCCTTGAGAGACTCAATGATGTTGTCCTTGTGTCTTCCTCATAACTGGTTTGTTATGACAGGACAATGATGTGGAAATATTGAATTTGTTTATTCATTAGCCCTGCGCTCTTTGATACAATTACAGTGCGGTTTGCAGTCTTGGCCCCTTCATAGCATGCATGCTCTGGCATCGAATTTGGTCCTGAGTGACAAAAACAAAAGATGAAGGCTCGACTGTAATGTCCTCGTGGAATTACACAACACACTGTTAATATCGCATGTCAGGTGCAGGGGTGCATATTTATTGAGATTATTTGACATTCTGGATATTTGCACCAGCATATCTGATGTATTTTTTTTCAAGGAGGCTCTTATGTAAGAGGGCTGCTGCAGCGCTGAAAACTAAAACCACCCAGATCCTGTGCAAACAGAGGAAAGAGAGAGGCTTATTTATCACTTCGTTCCCCCCCCCCTCCTCAAATGAAGCTAGGCAATTCCAGGCTAACTCTTCCACCCTGCTTAGTGCACCCTGCTGAAAAAAACAGCGTAGACCAGCACCAAAACACAGCATGTGTCTTGTTTTGGTGATGGTTTTGTTGCTTGTCTATGCTGGTTTTTCCACCAGGGCAGTCTTTAGGCTAAGCTTAAACCAACAAACCATTGGCATTAGATTCAAATTTAGCTACACAGATGTGAGAGGGGTATCAAGATTGTCATCTAATTCTTGGCCTGAAAGCAAATAAGTGTATTTATCAAAATGGCTAACACTTCCTTTAAGACTGTAAAAATATATTTTAAATATATTTGTCATCCATTTTACGCCACTGTCTGTGTTTTGCGCATTGGCATATGTTTGCAGCTTGTATCATTGTATCATATCTCCTTTACATTACATTTTCTGTAGACATGAAGCTAACAGAAAGAGCCAGGCTAGCTGTCACCCACAGTTTTCAGTTGTTATAGTAGTTAAGCTAAGCTAAGATAAGATAAACCAAGCTAAGCGTCTGCTGGCTGTTGGTTCTGGATGCACTCACTGTAGGAATGTGGGTGATATCAATGTTCTCATCGAACTGTTAAAAAAAAGGGAATAAGCATATTTCCTAAAGTAAATATTGATTTAAAGATGGAATACAAAGGTTTTGATTTGTTTCGGTTGACAGTTTTTTAAAAACATATACACAAAGTCCCTTGTTTTATTCCTGTTCTGAGTTACGACTTGGTTCATCTCCTGGCAGTTTTCCTCGTTGCAGTGCACAAATGCTCCAAAGAATGTCTCAGATAATTTGATAAGTTGTCTTCTTAAAAATGACATAACCACATAGACATTTTTTTGCAGTGCAGCAGTGGCAGGAGAATGTCAGAGCCAGTCCATATAGCAAGGGGGGGGGGGGGGCAGATAAACAAACAGTTTCTAAGTTGAGCGTAGGACTGTGGCGTTCGAGACGGCTGCTTTTTCACCGAGAGGAATGTTCCCTTCCAGGGGGGCTCTGACTCGGAGCGAGCTGCTGCGACTCGGGCATAGAGCTCATATGTGAAAGTGAAGAAAGCTTGTGTGTGTGTTTTTAAAAATGAAATGTCAGCGCAGTGAAAGGATCGGCGTGCCTCTCTCTCATGACTCCTGAGTCTCGCGCAGGTGTGCGCGCCTGCGTGTGCGTTCAGCCGAGATGTCACGGCAGGTCCAACATCACCATCAGTCATGCTGTTTTGAGAGCGAGCCAACTCTGTGGCCACTGTGTAGTGAGTGTGAGAGCTCTATCTCACTGTGCACACAGCATGCAAGAAAGCCCCCCCCCCCCCTTTTTTTTTTTCTTTTTCCCAGTTTGGTTACGGGAAAAGGCAGCATTTTTTCCTTCCATATTTGGTCATATGGAGCACCGCCAGTGAGCAGTAGCCTTTTGATGCCGTACAAACATCCCTATTTTGTGTGGGATTTGTACTTTTTGGAATGCCTTTTCTCCAATTCTTGCCTGATTGTGGGTGCAGCATCTGAAAGTGCACTTTTAAAAGGGACGCAAGCCTTTTAAAAAGTCAAAGCCTGGAGGGGAGCTGTGTTGGTCGTTTCACAGAGAAGTTGCCTCTTTTTTTTTACAGTATTATTTATGATTCGGGCAACAAGAATCAGGCTTCTAATGCAAATGTCCAGTGTTTTTAACATCTTCATTTTCAGCCAACTGCTACATGAGCTCCTCTCTGGCAGTTATTTAATTTGGTAAATTGGATCAGCAGCTGACAAATAAGAATTTATCATCTCAATTCAGTGGTTAGCTTTGAAGGGATTCAAGCGGGAAAGTGAAACCTGCCGAAGCTGGATTTTGTTAGATCTCTTCCAAGAAAAAAAGATGAGAATAAAAGATGAGTTTGCAGCTAAAACGGAGCATCTGTGTGCTAAAACCTGCTCTCGAAAAAGATGCGAGATGCAGATGATGGATACGGCATGTTGGGGCAATGTTTTTATTGCAATTCAAGTGTGACTTAGCTTCAGGCATGAGGTTTAAGGACACATAAACACACCCTCAGCCTGGAGGAGAAGCGCAGGTGTTTTCAGCTGTCTCTCCGCAGGTTGGAAAAAGGTTATAATACCTTCAGATCCAATGCTGTGATGAGCAGAATGAAACTCCCATCCATGTGTGGGATCGGGGGAGGACAAAAATAATTTAAAATAACAGTGAGTCACACTCTAAATATACGACAGATGACAGCGTTCTCAACGTTTATCGCTGACAGTGGAAAATAAAACACAGGGTCCAAGAATGCAACAAGGGGAGTCATTTGTTTTTATCAGCGCAACGCACGAGTTTAGAAAGTATCAGACTACAGACTTCCTCTCCAAAAGGGATTTGTCTGTTTGCAAGATAATTGAAGCGAATGATATTTGTTATCATCAGCGTATCACAACATACTGTTTGAGACAGTCAGACCGTGTCATTGGGGTTACAGCTGAGTTGCGCAAGGATACTTTCAGTTTTTTTAGAGTCTTACATTTCAAAGTATCGGTCATCATTTTTATTAACTGTGATTAGTAATCCCTAACATTTGGGAACGTGGAGAGATCTTTCCAACAAAGTCTGAGTATTTGGAAGTAAAACTGAAAGCGCATCCAATATGTTGCTAATAATCTCAGTGCACAGGGAAAACAGTGAATGGGGGACTAAAATTGAGCCCGGAAGTTTGTCTTTTTAAGTGAGCCGCATTCCCATGTTACCACACTGTTTAGTGTGGCAGAAAAAAATGCAAATGCATTATATTAGTAAAAAAAAAATTTTAAAAAAATACCAGAATGTCCTACTGCTTTCAGTCACATTTCAGTTGTTGTTGTTGTTGTTGTTTTTTTTTTAGCTCACTTGGCAGGTCTCTGCGTTTAACTTGGCAAGTTGTATTCCATAAACAGCGATGGCCAAAGGACAAAGCAAAAAGCCAAATAATCAACCAGATAAAAGACAAAGCAATAAACCAGAGTTTATCCTTTAAAGACCCTGAAATCTATTTTCTGAGTTAGCTTCTTGCCATGAGAGTGTGCTACGTGTCCTACAGTAACATACATTTTCATCAACATTCTTACATTCCAACATTTCTTTACTTTTTTTTATTCGTGTCTTTGTCTGTTTAGTTTGAAGTAGGCGTGGCTCAGCTGGACAAAAGTTGAAGTCACGTATCTCAGTTTCACAACAGCTGAACAACATCTGTTGACGTCTGTGGGGCTGATCTGAAGCAGAATGGTTAACTGAAAATATCGACTTGGAAAGAAACAATTTTTTCACTGTGATTTGTTGCTTCACTCATGAATACTTGTCGTTCCAGGTCACTGGTTCTGTGATAGATTCAGTGGATGGTTATCTCCAGCAGCGCTTAATGTAGCCTGCTCGCACCCTGTGAAATATAAAGCACCAGAGGTATTCCATTGAGATTTTCTTGGCCGTGTGTGAGAACAGATAACCTCAGTCAGTCTGTCTCGGTGTGTATGATTCACAGGGCACAGAGAGGTGTTATGGAATGTGAACCATTGTCTGGGAATGCACAAGTCTCCTTTTTCTTCACCAAATGGAAACTTCACTTCTTTAACCTTCAGGGTTTTCCTTACACCCATGTGAAATTTTCCCCTTGCTGGTTCATCTTCTATCTGAAAGCTAAAGTCAGCACAAAAGAGAATGCCTGGGGGTGATACAGGGGAAGATTGTGCCTGATCGCTATGGATCTGAAGTCACTGAAGACAACGCATTTTAGGCATCCAAAGCCCATTTTCTTGCCCCAACCCCTTAAAACCATCAGCATGTTATTTCGCCACATTTCACTTGCTGCTGCGGCGTTAGCTTCTCAGGTTTGCCTATGAATACCCGCCTGCTCATGCTCGGTGAAAATTTTCCCCATTCGGGCCGAAGCCACACTTGCAAAAAGTTGTTTTGGATGAGATAGAGTGTGAGCGGAAAACAGATGGTATTGAGATTGAGCTGAGGTCTGATGCAGTTGGCCACCTCTTGTGTTGCCTTGAATATATAGTCGCAGCTGAAGACCTCAGCATTGACAACAGGAGCTATTGTGGTTGAAATTCACACTGTGGCATGCAGATGCAGACAAAGACAAATAGAGAAAGGAGCTTGGGGCTTGGACATGGGTAATTCGTAAAAAATTATACCACGTACTAGCCTTAATTCATAGCCAACCAGTGCTGAGTCTCCTCATATTATAGCTGAACACAAAGTCTGCAGCTGTTGGATAAGCTACTGCATTTTGGTCCAAGAGGGGCAGAAATAGTGAGAAAGGGGGGCGAAAAACGTTCATGAGCAAAGACAGAAGGGGCAACCGATACTGGATTTTTGAGTCTGAAACCAATTTTACTATATGATATATTAAAATTGTATCACAAACTAACATTTCTATTAAGAAGTCTTAAAATTTTCAAATGTGGACACATGTACTGAGTGGGAAAAATAAGAATAAGGGATTAAGGGTAAATTGAAAACCTCTTCATATTAAAGAGTTTGTAGAAAGGTTCAAAAGTATCTCTTTTCCATAAAAATTATTATAATTTGATTTGATATTATAATTTATAAGTTGATCATTTTAAAATGTCTGTCTTTTTTATATTGTTTCATTTTTCTTGGTAGTTGCAGAAAAGAAGCATGAGTTCTACTTCTAAACACACTGTACTGTCCTAATGTTAACTTGATGGCGTTAGCAACATTTACGTAAGCTAGCTTTAGTAACATTAATGTTTGCTAGCTAGCATTATCGCCATTAGCTTACGTTTTCTGGCTAACATTGCCAATGTTAGCCAGAAAAGAGCTTGTCAGTAACACCTTTAAATAAACACTTGATTACTGCAATTTTTGTCACTTATGTACTAACAGCTATCGTTTACATCACAAATTTACATCTAACACAGTAATTAGCGCTGGTGAATTTGAGTAGCTGAAACCTGAACTACACTTTAGAATTGTGCTGCAGTTCATTCACAGTTCCTTCACTGCCTCATGAATGACAAGCTAACGTAACACGCTACCATGTAAAGCTAGCGTTACTGTGAAGCAGCTGTGTTTTGCCAAGTCAGGAAACAGCCCTGTCTTTGTTAAATTTTGAATCATCCGTGGTGTTGAATCCAAAATGCTCCCTCAAGTTACTTCTCGATTGAATGGCGTCATTATTATCTGTTCAGTCTTGCTTTATTGCGTTAGCGAATTGAGCAACAATAGCCTAGTTGACTGCCTGAGGTCAGATAGACTCGCCCCTTGCTGGATTACAGGGCACAGCATGTTGTGCTTACACACTGGTAACTATCAAAAAGATCATTACTTACTGGAGATTTAATTGTTTCCCAATTCACACAGTAATTTGCGACATCCCCTGTTACACAACGATATTCAGTATCGGCCAGTACTACCAGTCTAGCAGTGTATCGGTATCCGTCAAGCCAGAGAGAAGAGATTCTAGATGACAGATGAAGCCGAGAGAGGGACAAGCGGAGATGGAAAGAAAGAGAGAAATTCTTGGCGTCGGCGTGCCAAAAAACCTCGAGTGAATTTATGAATGCTCATCCGCAGCCGCTCTGCATCCTGGGACTGCAAACGTGTTAATGCTGCCGATCCCTGGACGTGTGAGCGGAGAGCCATAACACAGGAAAAACCACAACCACAGGGCCAGCTTTCCAAACACAGCACTGTAGGTGGTGATGGATATCACACATGTACACACGTTTTACTGAACCATAAACACGCACGTACCCTGCTCGCAGTGGCCTCGCGTACTTCCAGCGTTGCAGTACTAAAAGCGCTCACACTCGCTTACAGCGCACGTGGAAGAGCGAGCCATCATTCGACCGCCGCACATCTGCAGACACTCTCCCCCGCATGCGTTTACATAAAGACACATTTACAAATGTAAGTCTTGTTTGTTAAATACTGTTTATCGTGATTGCGCGCACCCTCACACACAGGCTGCACATATTTTAACCGCCCCGTCACACTCCTCTCTGGAGACTACTTACCCCTGCAAAAAAACGCTGCGTTTACCCAACTCAGACTGTCCCCAGGGTCTTTGCCAAAACAGCTGTTAGTGTGCACTACCTACAGGGATGCACTATCTCTCTCTCTCTCTCTCTCTTTATTTCTCTGTTTTACTGCAGGAGCTTTATCTGCGTGATAAAATCATCATAAAATGATCGTTCTTGCCTTGCCAGAACACTCGCAAAATATATCGTGGCTCAGGCTGAACCAGTAGACCTCTGTCTCTCTCGTTTTCTCATCTCGCTCGGCCAGTGCACAAAACGCTCTTCTCCTGTCAAGTCGACATCCAATCCTGCCATAAGTGGACGATTTACAGTCGTATGTCCCTATAGCTGTGTGTGGCTGTGGAGAAGCGTGTCAGCGTTAGTGGTTGTATTCCCACATGATCAATTAGCTCCTACGTACCTACATGTACTTGAAAAATCATTCTCAGCATAGAGTCTTTAATGATGTGCTTAAGTGCGATACTGTACTGTACCATTCCATGGGAGGAACAATGTGCGGCGTGGCTGTTCTTTTGTGAAACAGTAAGTCTCCAACATTAAAGGTTTTGACCACTACTAGTGGCGCTATGAAGCAACATTTTGTTGATTTCACTGCAGTGAATTTTGCCATTGCACAATTAGCATTAGCATCTCTCCCCGCCCTGGCCATTAGACACCCATTGACTTCATATTAAATGAACGTAAAATGTGACTCTTTTTATGCACTGAGATAGTGTTAGACATATAAAAGATATAAAAGAAAAAAACTATTACAAAGAGCAAAAATTTAACATCTTGAGCATTCTAAACATTTTGTCATCCTGTTGTCTTGGTTAGCTGCCGGGGCTAATTTGCGGACTTGTTAATACATTCATGATATACCTGCCTCAGCACATGGGCGACACAGCTAACATTCCTGCCTACAGTTTCATGTTATTTCAGTAATTAAAAGTTAATCCAGTGAAGAAAAAAAAGCACATCTAGTGAAAACTGCTAGCTAGCAAAGAAGGATGCCAAAGATGCAAAAGAAATAATAAATAAGCTTTGCAAGTGTATTTTAAGTTTACGTTAAGAGTGCTGTGTTAGTTAGCACCTCTGCATTTACGGATCCCTCGTCTCAAGGTCAAGGGGTTTTCTGAACTTTGTTCTACAACATAAAAAACATGATTTAATGTCCCAGAATTAGATTATAGTGTAGTCTAAATGAGACTACAAAAGTTGTCGCTGACATTAAACATCACGAAAACTCCTTTACTTATTTTTCCCTCTAATCTTACAACTACTAGATTGATCAACATGTATACTTATTTTGTAGTTAAGCGTTGCAACAGCTATGTAGTCTGTGTGTAGCCTAATATTAGCTTTTTACTTCTTTTTATTTTATGCAATTACAAAAGTGGTGTTCATCTTGTGTTCGCCACAGATCTTATATCCGGAGATGTTCCAAAATCCAATTTAAAAAATCCCAATGGCTTTTTTTGTAGACAGAACCAAAGCAATGCTAACCAATAAGCCGTCCCTCACGCCACTCTGTTAGGTCTCAAGGATACACTCAAAACAGTGGAAGAAAAAACAAGAAAACTCTGCAGTGTGCCATTTAAGCTAAGATGACTATTAGCAGAGACAGACAGAGAGGTCGTGTGGCAGTCATTTCTGTTGTGAAAGAGAGGTGATTCACTCATGTCAGGCCAGTCTGGCAGACCCGTGAGAGCATTTAAAGACAGGCAATTCTGCTGTCACAATAAAAGCCTCAAAATTGTCAGAATGTGGAGACGATTGTATTTTCATCCTCTGCAACTTTTGACTAGAAGCCCTGGCTGACTAGGTATTGATAGGCGGGGACAGCTTGTGTCAAAATACTACAATACTGATGCTTGTGAAAACTCTGGAAAGGGACCGTGTGCTAAAACATATCGTACCTATTCATTATTACCTCAATATGATTTGACAGCATCAATTTTTATGTAATGATCTTACAACAGTCAGAGATGTGGCGAGGCTGTTCTTCACTTCTCCAGCATACCACTGTAGCAGGTGAACCAAATATTTTCCTCCATTGATGCAAAGACTAGAAAAGGCCAGGCTTTGTGCCAGGGTAGCCTTCACATTCCACATTACTGGAATACTTCTCTTCACCTGGACACCTGCGCAGCTGTGACTCTATAGCTGCTAGACATATAACTCCTCTCCTGTCTGCAGAGAACACTGTGGTCCTCTGGAGGCCACAAAGAGAGCAGCAGCACATGTGGCTTGACTGTGTTTGCTCTTAAGTCCCTACTCTGTAAATTTGGACAAGTTTAAAATGCACAGTTTCATATATAGGGGGGGCTGTATGTACCAATACGGTAACTTCAGACTGGTTTGTGTTGGCGCTGGTATAAGGCCCTACTTTTTACATTCTACATTTTTATTTAAATGAAAATTGAGAGGGTATATGGTCAAGAAATTCAATTTCCAGTACTGTTTTTGTGACCAAATAGCCGTAACAGGGCTAACCTAGACGTTGGCATCACCCTGGTTACCTCCACAAAAAGCCTATGGGATTTTTCAAATGGATTTTGGATTATTGCAGAAAATTTGATACTTTGGATACCCAGTTTGTTCAGCAAGATAATCTTAAAAAAAGTTTAGCTATAGACTATGAATAAACTATTTGGCAGTTGCATGACTTCAACTTCACCAACACTAAGCATCTAACTACACTGCAGTATACACACATTGCTATAAACTGATCAATCTACAAGTTGTACATTTAAAGTAAGAATAGTTATTGGAACAAAAGTTGCTCTGTTAAGTAAGCAGATGAGTCCATTGTTAGCAACAATGTTTTTTGAGATACGGTACCACTTCATTCAAATGTGGTGTAATCACCGGCATATTTTCTGTAAAAATGTGAAAATCCCTCCAGCGGTTGTTAACCATGGAACTTTTTTCAGGCATTTATCCAAAAACCCGATCGAGACGAGGGAAGCAGAAGTGCAAAATTGCTAACTCATTTGCAGGTTAAGGATTCATTCTATTAGCACATTTTGGCACGCTAACAAACTAAAATAAAAGAGTTACCATGATAAACATTACACTTGCTTAACATGAGCATGTTAGCATTGTCATTGTAAACATGTTATCCTGCTAATGTTAGCACTTAGCTTGAGGCACTGCTCTGCCTGGCCTCACAGAGCTGCTTGCACGGTAGCATGCAAACAGTTGACAGTCATTTACTTACTTGTCTTACCAGTCAGTGAGGGATTAATGTGAGATTTTCATGTTTGTTGGAAAAGAACGCCAAGTTCCAACGTGTTTGATTCAAGTATGTCACATTTAAGAACTGGATTCTTTTTTTTTTTTTTTCTACAGCCGTAAAGGTCATTTAAAAAAAATGAAGCAGTGGGTGTATGTGTGCGACTGAGCCTCGTAACCAGCTGTAACAAGTCACCATTGTTTCTTTTATTTGCCAGCCTCACAGCTGGCAAGCACATAGCTCGCGCTAAGCTAGTTTTTGCTTGTTTATCTTCCCATTAATTCCCTTTATTCAACAACCAAAACAGTCGCTGCACACATTAAAGATCCAAAGGAGGAGTTTTTTTTTTTTTTTTCCTTTCTTGACTGGCATGTGAATGAGTAATTGGGAGGCTCTTTCAAGTCCCCTCTACTAAAATCAGAGGTTAAATAGGAGCATTCCTCGCATAGCTCCATAACCATAATGTGGAGATTAATGTGTTTGTCTAAAGGGTTGCGAGGGGACGGTCGCCCCGAGTATCTCAGGAACAAATCATACCGAAAAAGCTGCAGTCTTCTCGTCTCACAGAATGCTAAGCCAGCGTTCGGAACATTTCAGCAAATCCAAAAATAGATGTGCTGCTGGCCCATACTTATTCCGCAGCCTCACTCCCAGACTGCCGCTCGAATTTACTTTGGGCCTCTTTCGGTCGATAGGGGCCCATTGTTTTGGTGCTTTTAACTCGAGGCTTCGTGAGAAGATAGAGGCATTATAAGGTGGTGTAATCCCAGTGGCTGTCAGGATAATATCAACTTGGCTTTTAGGGCTTCTTAAAAGGCTGGCACTTAGACACTGGGTTCTGTGCCAGGGTCTGGCAGTCTCGACAGGTAGTAATTTGACTGGTAAATGTGTCATTATAGCCATTGTGGAAGGTTGGTGCAGACAGGGGGAAGAGAAAGGGGGAGCAGGAGAGAGAAAAGAGAGACGGTGTAAGAAGGGAGGGCAGGATGGATGGATGGATAAATGGTGGAATAAATGGACGGACGCAGCGAAGGGGAGGAAGAAAGGGTTTTTACGGTGGACAGGCAAAGATGGGCTGAACTTGTAAAAAGTCTGAAAATGTCACAAACTTGTGACTCCAGGTTGCTCAACTTTAAGGAATGCCGTCGTCCATCTCGCTCTGCCTCTGTTAGCTTTTGCAGAAGTGTGGGTGGTCCCTCCAGTGATATACACAACAGTTACATTTCGACGTCGTACCGAGGGCCTTGTCTGCGAGCCACAGGCTTCCTCCTCTGTCCTGCTGTTTTCCCATGTGGAGACAAGACAATGTGACTGTGCTGCATTCACCAAACAGCTCTATTCATACAGAATATATCAGCTTGGAAAAACTCCCCATTATCTCAGGTTTTATTACTCATGTGATCCACTCCCCGATCGTTTTGTTGACAAACCTTTTATTCCAACGACACGTTTTTAAACGATCTATTACTCATTTTTATACCAAAGCGAACACTTGATGAAACACAGTCTTCTCGGCAGCATAAATCATGCATTATTTGCAACAATGGCTCCAAATTTAAATGCTTGCCGTGCTTGTGTTACTAATAACTTTGTCTCCCTTGGCGTCGCCGGTTCTAGGAAGTATGTGATTAGACTGGTGATGTTTGGAGGCCTTGTCGGTTTTAGTTATTGCTCTCATTTTGTCTTAATTACGGTTGTATGAATAGCCCCACATCCAAGTGCCCCCCCCCCCCCAACCCCCCATTTCACAAATGACACTGGAGCGCGCATCTAAACATAGAGAGTGAATTTTTGCGGTATTTAAAATATCTCTGCCTCCTCCAAGTCTCAGTGTGGAGAGACGCGGCTGTGTTTACTGTACAGGCTCAGAGGGGGGAGGAGAACGGGTGAGGAGATGCAGTCAGGGGTAAAGGGGGGGGGGGTTAGGAGTATCGGAGTCGTGGTTCCTTTTGTGTTTCCTGTCCGTGCGAACATCTGCGTGTGCTCATTAGTATGCTTAGGAGCGCGAACGAATGCACATAAATGTTGCACCTACATGCTTGTGTGCATGCATAGTCATACACAGATGTCCGTGTTCAACGAGGCCCTCTCTGACCCCAGGCAGTAAAACATGCCTTACAACGCGCAGGAAGCCGGCCTCAAGTGCAGAGTCATGTCCTAGAAGCTCTGACATGTAGGCAAACAGCACAGGAAAAGCCAGCAGTAGAGATAGGGAGGAGGAGGGGGAGGAGGGGAGGGGGTGTACGACTGAGGGGAAAAGAAGGAAGGAGGTCACTGAGGGATGGAGGGAGGGACAACTAGCAGGGAGGGGAAGCAAACAGGCATTTGCCTTTTTCTGTCAGCTGAGGCCGGACTGTGGGAGACTATTAGCAGACGTGGTTGTATTGTGCCTCGGCTTTGGAGAAGGCTTTGTGACAAGCTGGTATGGTCTGAAGGGAAACACGTTGTTTGAAGGCTTATTCAAGGTACGACAGTCGTAGTTTCTCCCTCTGTCCTGCTGCACTTTAAAGCATCTTATTTCCTGCCACAGTCTGCTTTGCTGTCTAAGTATTTGAATATCCTCCTAACCCAGGAGCTGTCATGCACCTTTGTCATTTTCCCTCAAGCACTCAACCAGCGCCTGCTCACCCTGCGCCGGTGTACTGTACATGTTGCCGGCGGTTTAGCGGGATGTACGACGGGAGGCTCAGCAGCTCCTGGGTGGTCTCTGTCCTCACTGCACAGCCAGTCACGTTCCCTAGCGGGGTATTTTTAGTGAGCGTTGCTCTTAACTGATTGAGTTAACATCCTGTGTTGGCTTCTCCTTCCTCCCTCTTTCTGTGTCTGCTCTTCTTCTTTCTTTCATGTTTCTGACACATTCCTGTGTTTCTCCACACAAAGTCTGTGGGCATAGATCTAGCGGCTAAGGCTGAGACTTGTATACATGGAGATGTGGCTTCACGCTGCTGGTCAGCGCTGCGTGTGGATGGCTTGATTGCACTTGCTGTAGTCCTTAAACCTCCCATTTGTAAAGGAGTTGATTTTTGACTCATTCCCAGCTCATCAATGATGATGCTTTAGGAATGTAGGTCAGGTTGATTCAGAAGCATCAGTATTGTGATTGAGACTCAAATATTGACTTTTTTACAAGTCCTGGTTGATTTGGTTACAACTGTTACAAGTGGTCACTGTGACCCACTGAGCAACAGCTCAACTCTTCTCGTTCTTTGCAAACTTTAAAAATGCTGATGATAACAGGCTCAAAATGACCATCTTCTTTCATGGATGTTTTTTTATATATATATATATATAAGCGATAGCTTTTAGCATTATCCACAGTAAACACTGCCTGTGTTTGGCATCAAGGGTTCAGTATGTAAGAGTTGGTTACCTGTCAAATTCATGCTCAAAACAAATATATGGCAGCTTATAACAGATCGCTAACTTCTGCTAACTAGGGCTGCCATTAGCTACTTAGCTCAATTAGCCATGCATTTAGCGATCCAGACTGGATTCCCAAACCACCAGCACAGGAACTGTTATTCCTTCACATTCTGTTGATGATTTTAGCTTTTTGTTAATGTATTTAACTAAAATAGTTACATATTGCACCTTTAAATTAAAAGTTCTCTTGCATGTTCTGTTTATATACTCAGCGAGGCTGATATCGATTGGATGACAAATGTAGACTGTTGATATAAGCCTGCAATTGATGCTGTCCTTCAACCTTTTGCTTTCTGCGTGTTACCATTTTCTCCACCACACTCACAGCACTGTGGACAAGTGATTGAATCAAAAATCATTCCTCCTGTGAATCCTCAGTGTGTGAAGGTGAAGTCATCATAAGCAGGTTTTGATTTGCTGAAAGTCTGAAGGATTTCAGCAGTATTTTGATAACCACATATCAGAAACCTAAACCTTGTTTGACGGTGGAACCAGCTCTGCCCTCTCGGGACACTTAAATGACTGCCTTTCCGTCTTTCTTTCCTATCTTCCTTCCTGGTATTGACTGAATTAACATGTCCGGTTCAATGATGTCATCCATCAGGGCACAATCATGGAGGAAATGGACTTTGAGCGGCGCCGGGAACTGAGGAGGCAGAAGCGGGAGGAGATGCGCCTGGAGGCCGAAAGGTACGACCCATTTGGTTGTCTTCCATTCAGATTAGTGCTCCAGGATTTTCTAACTCATTCTCCTGCAAAGAAAGTGTTTTAAAAGTCAAACGCCCACAGTGGCTCCATTTGTACTTGCTGCCACATTGCAGGCTACGTGGCTGTCACCTAAGATCTTTACTACTTAGGTTGTGTGAAGCTGAGGGAGCAGCCTGTGTTGTGTAATGAAGCGCTGGTTGTCTGATGTTCATGCCAAGTTGGAACAGGAGGGAGCCGGCTTTAATAGCTCAGACCCTCCTCTGGGTCTTTAAAAACATCGCTCAGCAAATATTGGCTTCCCCCAGCTCGGGCCAGGAGAAAAAGAAGGTTGATAAGAAGTCTGATAAGCAATGTGATGACCTTTAAGTGGGAATGTTCAATCATGCCCTCCCTCCCTCTTTCCAATTTTCTCTCCCAGATTCTGTGGCCTTGTGAACTCTCTTTGATTCAATGGAAGAAATTGATTAAACTAAAGTTCATTTCGGCAAATTGATTGAGCGGTAACACGCCAAGTGGAGTAATCAAAAATAGTAAAAAGAGGGTTTTTATTGTGAGCACTTGATACACAGTGTGCCAAGGAGGTATTTTACAGGGCCTTTTCACAAAAAAAGCCTCCTCATCTGTTCTGCAGCCCGTCCAATTAAGGATGAGGGCGATGGGGATGCAGATACCAGCCAAGGTCACTTTGCTGTTTGATGTATCTGTGAGAAGAGTTTTATTGGAGCCAGTTACTCCATCACTGATGAAAAACAAGCTGACATAGGTCTGACCACCTCTGAATACATAGATGTGTCTCTCTGATAATTCTTTTTTATGACACAAAGAATACGTGAGCAGCATCTACCTTAAGCCATGCTGAAGGCCCTTTACTCAAGGCAAAATAGCATTTCTCTTGAAAAGGAACTTGCAGTCTGCAAACCAGCGTACATCATCTACAGAGCTGAAGGACATGAAATTCAGGGCTAAGTCATTCATCCAGGCGTTGAAAATAAAGCGCCTGCCAGCTTGTGTGGGTAGTATGGATGATGCTAAGTTTGTTTGAAATTGAAGCTATTTATTTTGGGCTGTGAATCAGGCCTGCCTCAATGGCTCGATGGCTTACCAGAGATTTATGGTGTCCGCATAAATATCACTGATAAGTAACACAAAATTGCAAAGCAGTTACGCAAATATACTCAATCTTTGTGATACTTTATAAACAGCATTTTAATTGTAATGCTGTTTTGATTGATATGTAAGCCCCATGTAACAGTAGTACATAATCTTGGTTACAATTCTTCAAAGCTGCATCAATTGATCTTTCAGTCACTGGGGGGCAGTGGAACGGGCTAAAAGCACAATAGGCACAACACTGTATTACAATTTCATAAATATTGCAGGGCAACATGTTAGGGAACAGTTGACAACTAACATATTAAGTATAGAACAATATTATTGTCCAATAGGAGTCATGTTTTATGGCGATCTGGCAAATTACAAGTTACATTTGTCTTTTGGCTCTGTTTTGGTCTCCACCAACTCCTAATGGAAATATATATAAGGGAAATATATATATATATATGCTCTGTAGCTGCTGAACGCTATTTTGCTTTCACCAGCTAGTTGCTAGTCTGACTCACTGGATGTATATTATGGGTATTTTACATCTTCTCAGTCCCCCCTCAACACCATTCTGCAGGGGCAACGTTAATGCATCCTCAGTGTGATCAGTTTGATCAAATCAGATTGGTTTAAGGAAAACAGAAGGAGCCAGAGCGCTTTTTTTCCTTATGGCAGGATGATAATTGGTGCTAAAGATGCTTGCATGGGATATTAGCTTTGTTGCTATGTTTGTCTGTCACTTGGTGCTGGACAGGTAGCATACAGTGGGTTTATCAGACATTTATCTTCTGCTATGAAACAGCTCTGCTCTGTCTAGAAGCAAGGTTAATGACAGCAAAGTTTAGGTGCTAGAGAACCAAAACTATTAGCTTAAAGATGCTAAAACATTCCAGGATAGCTGCAGTCAGATGACAATTCTCTGTGAGTTTGTCACAGTGGGACTGTCTTAACACAGTGTCATTTGATGTATTGATGATCAACAGATATGTGTTAATTTAATTTACCAAACAGAGAATTAATGGCAGTAATTTCTTGAATGATATATGCCCATCTTTCTGACACCCAGCTGTTGTAACCATAGGATAAGGATCCCTATACATTCTAACTTTGTCTAGCATTGTCTTTCTTGGCTTTCCCCTCTACTCGACTTTTATGCCTCATTTCCCAAGATGCACTCTAAATAGCTGATTGAAGCGAAGGTTAATGCCGTTGTTATGTTTCGTGGCCTAAAACCTCCATAAACCCCCTGCTGCTAGAATTATTTATGCAGTTTTGCAGTGTTTATGTTAACATGGAGGAAAAGGAATTTGGCAGAAAATGTAGAACAAGAAGGGCCGACAGAGGGAAGAGACAGGACCAACTGACTGAGAGAGAAATGGACCGAGAGCGAAAAAAAAGCGTAAAGGGTCGTAAGCGCCTCCGACATTTACATTTTCGGCTCGGCGGGAGTTTGCTCATGACTGTTTATTTGGTCCGAGCAGCAATAATTTCAGCTGGCAGGCAACGCGCCGCTCCTGTTATTGATAAAAGATTACATCTCTACATTGTTTCCATTTCTGCCAATATATTGAAACAATCAATATTTACATGCCCCTCTTGGTTGGACTAGTCAAAACCACATGTTGTCTCATTGGCCGGCTTCCATTCAACCATCACCGAGCGCGCTGTGAGAAGCAGAGAGCGCAGGGAGAGTGTGGGGCCATATAATAACGGCTGTAGGAATGCCAAATTCCTGGCTATTATAAGTGTTTACTGGCCAGGTCTCCATGAGCTGTTTCCTACATGCTGGGACAGAGAGATTGTCTGTGTGCGAGGAGAGGGAGTGTGTGTGAGACATGTCTTCTCTTTTTTCTTTTTTTTTTCTTTTTTTTTTTGGTGTGTGTGTCCGTGTAAATGCGCTCATGTGCTGGGGCGTGCGCGTGCTATAACATGAGCATGTGAGCGTGTGTGTGTTTGTTTGGATCAGCATCAGGTGATGAAGGCTTGACAAGCTCCATTCACTCTTCTCAACTGCAACTGAGTGCATGTGTGCAAGTGTGTGTGTGTGTGTGCTTGTGTGTATGTGGAGAGAACAGCCAAGCCTTCCCTGTTCTGTCTTACATCAGTCTCAGTCGTAGTTGTAAGAAAATGATTATTAACACAGAGCTGTGCAACAGGCTTCAGTTCACATTTAGTACTGTTTTGTGAGGCCACACGCACATGCACGCACACACTCAGAGTTTTCTGCTCTGTTTAAGTTTCTCACACCGTCCGCGCTTGCTCGTCGAAGTTTCTGTACGTTTCTGTTCAGCGAAACACCCGGTCACACAGGAATGTCTCGACTGCTCTGGTTTTTCCCCCCAAAGAGAGGGCTCATGGATGTGGAATTTTCCCAGTCAATTCAGTGACCGGAGGGTACTTGCCTCAGCCAAAAATAGTTTTCTTTTGTAACAGTGATAGTACGAATGGTTTACAGAGAGAGCTGTTGTTACTCCCTGCTTAAATGCGGCGGCTTAGCCTGAACGGAATATTTACACATTGGATGTGGATGAATGCTCTGGGTGACCACAATGGTTAGTCATCACTGTTGCATGTGAGACAGTATAACGAGACATATTAAGCTCATTTTGGGTTCATGATATTATTTTGGGTCACCATCAGAATCAGTTTCTCATCCTCTCACTTTGAGCATTGTATGCCAGTCTGTTTTCGCTCCTGTCTCTTTAAGGCCACGGCTCTACTCTGATTGGTCAGCTCGCACATGCCTAAGCAGAGCAGCTGTGCTGAACTGATTCTTACGTGTCAAATTAGCAGTTAGGCATTTGAATATGCAAGTGTGTGACGTTGTGACATAGTGTGATGTCACAAACTCACAGATGTGATGCTGACGAGGCATTCAGGAGCAGTGTTTTTTGTGGGAGAGAGGAGCTTCTGTCGGAGCAGATTCTGACCTTTTAAACTCTAAAGAGCTTTTACATGCCCAAGAACCTATATAAAACACTTAAGACAATAAAATAAAACAACATTTGGGGGAATTCGTTTATTTGCTTTTTTGCTGTGAAAGTGATAAGAAGATTTATAGAACTCGGTGCTGGTCACTGCTTCCCGCCAAGAATAACAGTCTCCCCATGTAACCCCCAATAAAACTAAAACTGATAGTTATATCACTAAAGTTTTTGTGCTGCTCGTAGTCTTTGCGCTAAGCTAAATCAAATTTATGGTACAAGCATGGGGGTAGTATCAATCACTCTCGACAAGAGAGCAATAAGCCAGCTCCCAAAATGTTCCTTTACATTGAAAGCAACTTATTTAAGGCTCGGCTAAATGAGCCATGTTGATTTTGGAAAAGACTTTCGTCTGTCATGTCCTTTTTTGGAAGGGTTTATTTTTTGCCATTTTCCTCCACCTCCTCCTCCACTTCCTTCTTTCTTGTCATAGTCCTTCTCCTCTTCTTCTGAGTGTCACTGTCTTTTTTCTTTTACTGTCTTTTACTATCTTTCTGCTCTCCCTCATCCTGCTTCCTCAGCTTCCTCCCTCTCGTTCTCCTCATCTTCTTCCCCTTTCCCCTTCGTTCTTCTCACACTCTCCAAACCTCGTCCTCCTTCTTCTTCTCCTCCGTCTTCACGTCCTCTCTCTTTTGATATCCCTTCTCCTGCCTGAGTTCCACTTTCTCTCTCTCCCTCCTCTTCCTCCTCTTCATTCTCAACATCTGCCCCCTCCCCTCCCCCGAGAGACCAGGAAGGGGCCGAGGAAATAACACCCATCCTCCGTGAATGAGCCATGGCAAACAATCCCCGCCCTGGTTGAATGGACCGCTCCAAACATGACCCGGTCCTGCATCGTAAACCTTTTTGCTTCTGTCGGGAAGAGACGGGGAGATGGAGATAAAGCGATGGAGATAGAGGAGAGAGAGGTTGAGCCACGTATGTCGAGCTCACCGCATCAGCTTGGAAGGGAGTTCAGCTATTGTTGCAGGTTTTTTTTAAAGCTAAATCGTACATTCCACAAGAGAGTGCAATTTTTTTATATTTTCATGAAAGAATAAATGTAGTCAGGGGGAATTTTATCACAGCTAACATTGTGTTTTCTTGGAGCCCGCCCAGCAGAGAGTCAGGGTGGGGAGGGGAGACAGACGGGGTGCGCTGTGGTTCTTTGGGCCGGCGGTAGGAAGGGAAACGGTCCAGGGAGGCCAGCGTGGGAATGGGTCAGCATTTCTGACAGCGCAAGCACAGCCCCCACCCACTTTCCCTCTCCCCCTGTCTTCATCCATCCCTTCCTTCTCTCCCCCTCCCCTCCGTTCACAGCGGCTTTTTTTCCCTTTCTATCTTCCTCTTTACTCCTCTCCCTCCCCTTCTTGGGGGGGGGGGGTGAAGAAGTCTTTTCTCATGGGCTTCTCCCAAATTGTTTTCACTGACATTTCTGAGATATTTCGCTTGTAAAGAAAATATTTGGACATATTTCTCCCTAATAGGCTCGCTGATGGGGATGTTTTGTGTGCCTGTCCTCTGCCTGAAAATCAGCTTTACAGTACAGCACAGCATGTGAAGGGAACTCGAGCGAATGAGGAATTTACGCTCATGTGTAACAAGACTTTTTAATTTCCTTTTCAGCTGCATCGGCCACATGTGTGTTGAGGGGGGCCCATATTAGCTGTCAGTCAGCAGTGTGTGTGCTTGGCCACCCGTTCAAAAGAACAAAGGACTCTGTCGCATGCTACGTTCTGACAGACGCTTGCACCTGAAGTCTGTAACTGTGGCCTACACATCATTCTGTACAGGAAAAGGTGTCGTCCATGATAAAATCTACAGATTACTCCTTTTTCCATTATCGCGCACGCCCTTTCCCTTCCCGTTTTTCATTTCCCACTTCTCCTCTTTATCCTCATTCTCTTTTTTTCCCTCCATATGTCTGTGTCAGTATGCTGATAGGGTTTGGGGCTGAGGTAAGGAGAGGGATAATAAATCAGGGCTTTGGTTGTGTGTACGCGTCTCTAGCCAAGGGCCGTGATTGACAGGAATGCTAATTCAGCTTTTAGGAGTTTGTTCTTCTCTCCTACTGAGGAATCTTTAACCCTGAGACTGTCGTCGTTGCTGCCGCCACCAATAAAGTCTTTTGTTCCCTTTTTAGCTGTCATCGTTTTCCCTTTCTCATGACATTTGGTGCTGTTTCAGGGGTGGGTTAGTCCTTTGGGAGCCAAGGCAGTTGTTTCACTTCTTTTTTTTTCTCTCCACAGAGACCACATATCACTCTGGCATTTTAAATAAGAGTTAATATACTTTCTACTGCAGGGGAACTAAACTGAATATGACAGATAATGAATAAAAATGAAAAAAAAAAAGTTTTTGTTTGTGGGTGGGATTTTTTTTTATACAGCAAGACTATTTGTAGTACTTTTGAGAGATGGAAGTAAGACATTCTTTCTCCTACAAGAGTAAAAAAATGGAATTCTTTCCTCTACAGATAGGGGGCAGCTTATCACCAGAGCAGCCACTAACTGCTGCTTACTGTGGCTGCGGTTAGATAATTAGCCCAGTTAGCCGTTCAGCTAGTGGCCCAAACTGGGAGTTTTGGTGTTCACACCGCTAGCAGGGGAGCTTTAGATTGAGACGGGCAGGAGTCAGCTGGCTAGCATGTTAACCTCGGTAGATATCTCTACATCCTAATAAGTAGAGGTTGCAACATGGAAACTGTTATTTCTTCACATTATGTTGACAATTTTAGTACATTTTTGAATGTACTTACAACAAGCGAAGATGAGTCTCCATGTTCGGAAAGATGGCTTCTTATGCCCCAAAAGCCTCTGTAGTCTCATTTAGCCAATTGTTGGCAACCACCCTTTTTATTTGTGGGTTTAAGGACCTAATCCTGATTGCACTCTTTTATGTTTTGCCATTTGTAACTCATGGCCATATTGGCTGGTGTTCAGCAAAAGTTACCCTGGATAGCTTTAAGGCTGAAAAAGTCTAATCTGGATGCTTAAAGATGCTGAGTTATCTGAACTCAGCACACGTGTAAAGCATTGCCTGACGCCACCGATGTCACCCTCCCATAGGTCCAGCTTGGGCGTTAACAGATTCATCTGTTCTGTTATGACAGCATTCCTCATCTGAGAGAACGAGAGGGAGAGAGAAATGGGAGGCGTGGGGAACAGCGGAGGGGAAGGAAAGGAAGAAGGAAACTGTTGTTCACAGGCTGTAAAAAAAAAAACCCAACATGAACCCAAACAGCTTTAGCTCGGCTCACCACACATGTTGCAATTAACATGTAATAGCACGCTTCGCCAGCTGACCTCAAAGGCTGCCCTGTGATGTCAGGTAGCTGGGCATGTGGTAAGCGGCAGAAGTGTAAAAGGTCAGTCAGGGCAACACAGATCAAGCATGGAGCTGAGTTCATGGGCGTCAGGTGGCCAGAAATACAGCAGTTCGAGATCCGATCAAATTCTGTCTCTGGTGTTGTACTATAAGATATCTTCAGTTTATAATGCTTTCATTTGTAATATAGTATTAAGTACACTTTACTTTTTGGGTGTAGCCTCATCCCCCTAAACCTGTCTGCTTCTACCACAGTAAGATTTCCTCAGAACGACTTTGGACCAGCCCCAGAAAAATGTCCCAACTTGTTGCTTTCAATCAAATCTAAGCACATAAACATACAGTAGTTGACTAGCCAGCTAGATGGCGAACAATGGAGTTATGTTGATGATTGCATGTGGCCACACCCTTCACTTAAACCACTGCATTTAATAAAGACGTGCATAATCCACAGCATGTCTGCTTTGGATTTGGCTCTATTGAGCATATGGGCGGTTTGTAGTTTTTGGCGATGTTAGGCTTTTTTTTTTTTTTTTTTTTTTTCTTTCTTTTCTTTTTTTGAAGACAAGACAAGAAAAACCACTGGAGAGAAGGAGCAGCAGTGCAATTCTAAATGTCTAATGCAGAAGAACAAAAATACCATCTGTTGTGTCGGATATGACCTGATGTGACCTCATGATGAATCTAATGCAGTTATTGCTTGACCAGTTATGCATAGTAGTAAGAAAATATACCAAAGGGGAACTGTGTTAAATAAACTTCTTCTAGCTGTATGCATGAAGTCGCATGTCATGGTAAGAAAAGCTAAACTTGGGTCATGAATTTTAACAGAAGAGGAAGCAGTGGAAACATCAGGTTGTCATAAAGCTCCCGGTAATGAATTCAAGCATAAATTGTCATTTTGTTGTTACCTCAGTTCGCTTTCTTACAGAGAATAAGTTGAAAATATCAGTACTCCTGTCCATTAGCCTACATGTACGGCTACAGTTTGCTACCGGCTAGCTACATTTAGCCTAAAGTCTGTCAGCATGTAAATTGAAAGTGTGCCTCTGTCAATTGGTAAACTCACAAGATACAACTTGGTAATTAATGATTGTTTTTTTATTTTATTATTTTTTTTTAAAGGACAGGGCAGAATTCTTTTAAATCTTCGGGCAGAGGCATTGCTAGCTGTCCCCTGTTCCTTCCACTCTTACTGCTAAACTAAGCTAGCCCTTTGTAGCATCAAAGTTAGCATAGCTTCAGATATGAGAGTTGTACTGAAATTGCCAAACTATTCCTTTTAAGCAAGGAAAGGTGATATTTAACATTGAAATTGGCATCAGCAAAGTAGTAGTAGTATACTGAAAATAAAACTCAGTCAACTTTTGTCAGAACAAGTAGTTTTGACAATTTAACTCCAGTTGGTCAACTCCAGAAAAAAACAATTTCTACATTTAATGCGGTGTAGCATTCCTTGCAGAGACATAAACTTGCTCGTGGCTGGTGTTCGTTTGGCCCACACCTCTGCAACTTTTGCTCTGTTCCAACTGCTGGCCAAAAAAACCAGCGCGAGCACAGTTTCTCCGGCTCTCTCTCATCCTCAGCCAAGCCGCTTCTCCAGGCTGAGTTTTTATCAGCTTGTGAAAAGTGCAGCCACGATAAGAAGTATTGCTTGTTGCACAGATGACAGGTCAGCTTGATAGGAGAGAAAAAAGAAAGGGGAAAAAAAAAAAAAAAAAACACTCCCTACAAAATCCTCTAGAATCGGTCACTGCGATGATTACAGTGCAATTTTAAAGAATCATTCCCCTTTGAAGTATCTGACCGTGAAGCTAAATTGAGGAGGGGGAGAAGGAGATGAAGGGTTGCAAGTTGGAATTAAAAAAAAAAAAGAAAGAAAAGAAAAATACAAAGAAAATGTCCCTTTGTTTCCTGACCCTTTCTTTTCTTCCTTTGTCTCCCTCAGGTTGGCGAGGAATGATGATGATGAGGAGGAGGCGGCCCGCGAGAGGAGGCGCAGGGCACGCCAGGAGAGGCTGATGAGCAGGGAGAGCGAGGAGCCCAGCGGACAGCCAGACAGTCTGGTCCTGACCAACAGCCACAGGTGACACATGCAGGATTACGCAACACGGCGTCTGTCTGTGACAAATACGTCGCCGGCAGCCGACTGCTCGGCTCACAATTTTTTGTCCAGCCGAGGAGGAAAAAAGAGAGCAGCAAGGAAGAAGGATAAAAAGCTGTCACTGTCATATCATCCTGTCTGGATGAAGGAAGAGTACTTCATCAATAAATAATCAACACGAGTCCCTTTTCTATGGGAAGAAATGTCAGGACGACTCAGAAGAATGCCTCCAGAAATTCTTTCACAGCCTCTGTTGTACACAGAATACAGTGTTTTTGGGAAATGGGAACATTCGATTGTTTTATTCCTTCATAAAACAACTGACCGTTAGCTGTGTAGCTGTATCTGCAGCTTATGTTAGCTTTTCCTTTGTGTACAGCATATATTCAGTTCGCAGTAATGTTCTTTTCAAAGTGTAGGTCCAGGCAGAAGAGGAGAAAAGCCTCTGTAGATGTCTACCCAGCAACTGGTTTTCTGGTTGTTTTAACAATTTCCAGCAAATGATGATAGCTTTAGCTAGCTAGATAACAATCACTCCATAAGTCTGTGGAATACTCTTTTGTCTTCCTGTAAAGGGGCTTAATAGCTAAACACTTGATTAAGTTAGTTATTTGGCTCTAACATTATCATGTGCTGCTGCTTCGTGTACATTCTTGTTCGAATTTCAAACCACGTTTTCACTTTTAACGTCACATAAAAAAAGGCTTCTAGGATTAAAAAAACTAACCAGTGTGTTTGGCAAAATGGATGATAATATGTAAAGTGGCAGCATCTTTGCGTTAAGATAGCAGAAGAGAAAAGAAGCCTTTAGCCGTCAACTTTTTTTGCTAGCTGTAGCTGTTTCCAGCAAATGTTATCAGTGTAGCTAGCTAAGGCTAGACCAGTAATCACTGTGTATAGCAAATGTAACAAGATTACCAGGCCAGATGCTAACATTAGGCTAATACCCCTGAAGTCTTAAAGCACGAGGACCAGCTTCCACACAGTGGGGAAATACATTAGTAATCTAGTCCCTCAGAAATTTTAGTTAGGATGTGCTCATTGGTATCGGAAGTAACACTTAGGTACCAGAGCTAGTAAGCTAGTTAGCCAGATATGCTAACATTTGGAATTTACATCAGAGCATATAAAGACACTGTTTAATCTGGTCCTCACACTCTTGAGCTTGTGTTTATGGTTTAAGAAAGGGAAAAACCCTCCACAACCTTCCGAACTCTTAAAACAGCAGTATTGTTCTTACTACAGCCCCTGTAGGCTACAGCACTTCAACATGTGGAGAAATCCAAAGCGCTACAGGCTGATGGTGCCTATGGTTGGCTAGCTGACATAATATTGTAATACTTTGAGGTGTTGAATGATGGAATTCAGTGAAGTGGCTTTTTCATGATATTCAGTATTTCTAACCAATGCAAGAATTGACTTTCTGCCCAGTGCCAGCCATCAAAATGACACCCATACCATGATCTCATCCCCATACAACAGAAAGACTACAAAAGAGGCTAAATATCCATTTCTATGCAGTTCGAGGCGATGAGATCAATCGTCTTGGCCACAGTGGATGTGGTGGGCTGCTCTGACATCTAGCAGCACAGACACGGCTTTGTGATCGTGAATGTTTCCCCCCTATGAGCTCAGAGATACATCCTGGGCCAGTCGAACAACAGGGGGATTGTGCGGGAGGATGCTGAGGCAGGACCTAGTTTGACAAGCCATTGTTGATTGTGTGGATGTAAGGATAATGTTTGCCAGACGTTGAGGTCAGAATATTATGAGTCATGATATTTGGAGCGAGGTGGATGGATGTACAGCTGGTGTTTGGTGGGCTGAAGAGATATACAGTAAATAACGTGTTTTCATCCAAGCAGCCGGTTGGTCACTTGGTCCACCATTTTGGGTCATAACTTTGGTCACTCTCTGACTTCACACCTCGCGCCAGCATCAGGTCAAAATTTGGGGCTGTCCGATAAATTGGTTTACGAACAAATACCTTTGAATTAATGACAGTCCAATCAGTCTCAGCTGTACTTTGTGATCAATGCTTATTAGCAGATGTTAGCATGCTAACATTTTCACAATGGTGAACATGGTAGAAAATTGTACCTGCTAACAACAGCATGATAACACTGTCTTTGTAAGCATGTTAGCATGCAGAAGTTAGCATTTAGTACAACTTCTGAGGTGCCAGGATGGATGTACAATCCTGCTTACATTGTAGTTGGTAGTTATAGGTAATAACTGAGCAAGTGCATATAAAATAACTATTCGTTGTGTTTGAGCATAAAGATGGCTGGCAGGTAGAAAGACAAAATTGAGCCTCAATGACAAGAAGCTGTAGTCCAAATAATGGAAATGCAAAAAACGGCAGAAAACACCAGGAGCAAAACAGATGAACTGATAAAAAGACAAACTGAAATACACAAGGCTTAAAAAAATGAAGTAAACGCAGGTGCACAGAGAAAAAATTGTGGGAAAAATAATTCTACAAAATGAAAATAATGAAACATCGAAACTCAAAACCAAAACCAAGACACCGATGAGTCAAGGATAAAGAAATAATTAAAAAAAAAAAAAACAATGACTCAAGACCTGGAATCCAAGATACATTTCTTGACTTTCTGTTTATTTTCAGGCCTGACTGGCAGTTTATTTTAAAATGAATATCTGTGGGGAAGACAGTACAGCCAATAGTCAGTCCACATGCTGGCTCGGGAGCTGACAATGATGTGGCAGCCACTCTCTGTAAACTTTGATTTCCTCCCACAGAATTTAATTTAGTCTTCTTCTTTTTTTTGCAACAGCAAGTTTGCTTGAGCGTTCTGCTCTTGTAGTGAATTTCTCTTTAAGTTACAGACAGCCAGTCGATCAGGTCCCAAAGATTTCAAGAAACTTTACTGGGCGTATGCTGTTGATCAGTGTCCCGTGTCAGGGATGTACTCCAGAGACTGTCAGTCCGTGTCAAAGCGCAAGCTAATGCTCAGTCAGCATCACGCTGCTGCACATTAATTACATGTACTCATATCCAAGCCTGACAACTGCTTAGAGTGAACATGAGCAAGACTCTCGCCACTAAACAACCATGAATCTGTTGAGGGTTATGGCCTTGACCAAGGGCATCTCAGATAATACTGCGCATTCAGTTTTCTACCCACATTTTCTTAACAGCTGACGTCTGTTGCTCTGACCTCGATCATTAACAAAAGGCCACACAGTGAAATGTTTGTCTCCTCTTCTCTCCTCCCAGCGTGACAGAGACTGTGAGCAGGTCTTACGAAGGGGGCGGTGGAGACGACGATGACCAAGCCCTGCAGGAGCGCATGGCCAAACGCGAGGAGAGACGGCAGAGGCGCTTGAAGGAGGCGCTGGAGAGACAGAGGCAGCTGGACCCCACCGCGGCCGAGGACAACGACAGCGCCGCCGCCACGGAGAAGAACAACGCAGAAGAGGAGAGGCCGTCCTCCTGGCGTCGGGGTCGTTACCGCGAGGATGAGGAGGAGAAGACAGAGGTGTACAGCTCGAGGAGAGAGGAGAAGGAGCCGGAGGAGCCGAGGGAGGAAGAAGAGGCTGCTCCCGAAGGCGGAGAGGAGGCAGAGGAGGGTGTAGAGGAAGAGGAGGAGCAGAAAGTGGAGGTGGTGGAGGACAAACCAAGAAGGTCTTACTTGAGAGAACAGGTGAGTGTTCGGCTCGTCCTCACTCGTTTTCCTTTAGACGTTTATTGTACTCGTGTAGCTGACGCTCCCTGCACATGTGATGCTTGTTTCTGTAGGAATCCACCGAAGAACCTAAAATTCAAAACGAGGTATGGTCATTGATTTATAGACTTAGACACGCACATCCTTGAGTCGCTCGCTGATCTTTCTTTCAAAGAGCTGCTGTAAACCTTCTGTCATAGGAGCCCCCTGAAGAACAGACACGTTCAGTAGTCAGTGAGAATTCAGAGCAAGTCAACAAGTCATCAGACACAGAGGCTGGGGAGGATGTAGTAGCGTCAGAGGAGGCTGAAGAGGTACCCGAGGATGATCATGTAGATTCCGAGTCTATGACACTCAGAAATGACACTGAAGAGGACAATGAGGTAGCTGAGATACTGCACTCAGAGGATAATGAGGTATCATACATGTGGTAAGAGTTTCAGTAGAGGTGTGATTCACAGCACAGAAAATCTCTCTGGGTAACTTCAGTGTCTTTTAAACAGAAATCTTTTGAACACAAACCACGAAAAATTAGCTTTGAAAAAAAAAAGGCCGATCTTGTTGTGATTTACGTCGGAGCCCGATGCTGAAATTACCCAGACATCTTGTGTCATCACAGTGTGGTTTGCGCCGTTTGCAAACTGGTGGTCACCCAGCCTGCGTTTGTATGAGGTCAGATTTATGATAAGGTTAACACAATGTCTCACAAGAGTGCTCACAGTGTGCATGTCTTTTTCCACCTCAGAAACACCAATGACACTGACTCCACTCCAAGAACTCACTCCGGCAGAGGAACATCATGTATTTCGAAATAATAGGTGTCTCGACATCATGAGGGAGATTACTGAGCCATCATGTCGTGTGTACACTTCCAGTCAAATGTTAACTTCTACTACGAAATGACCAAAAGTCAATGACCTGATGAACTACAAATCCCAAATGTATGGGACAACGGGCAATACGTCAGAATTTTGTTTGAAGAAATCCTAAAACTAAAATTATCAATAGAATGTGAAGAAGCCCTGGAACTTTTTGTTTCAAAGCTCCTATGCTAGCGGTGTAAACACTAACACTCCCCTGGTCCTCCAGCTTCTAGTCTGCTTGGCTAACTGAGCTAACTAGCTAATTGGCCACAGTTAGCAGCAGTAAACATTTACTCTGGCAATATGCTGCCTTTGAGTATAAATTTGACAGGTGGCCAATTCTTACTTAATCTGCCTTTAATGCATATTTCATCTGCAGCAGCTCAGTCTGCTCATTTTGAGTCCAGACAGGCCAGTGATTTGAATGGATTCCATAAACTGTGCCTGCCAAACTCTTCTCCGCACAGTTCAAGTGAGCGTTCTCTGAACAGAAATACCCTTCTGAACTAAGCATTTTAATTTTGTAGTCAGTCCAGGTCTGTTTGACCTCTTTTGACCAGAGCTCCTCTCAGTTTCTAGATGTCTTCAAAGACATCCACGCGCTTGTTAAATCTACAAATTTTGCAAAGACCTTATCAAAGTGAGTGTATATTAAAAGGCCAGCTTGCATGTTGTAAATAGAGTCTTCATTAAATCTTAAGTCTTAAATACTTATTAAAGACAGCTGTGCTGAAAGGGCAACCAGCTTAGCTTCTATTTAATAAAGGTACAAAATGTACAGACTTTGTTAGATAGCAGTAATAGAAAGATGTTCTTCGCTACAGGTTGATAATATATGATGCTTTGACTGGCAGTGTACATATTGAGCTCAGACATATAATGATAATAATTTTCAAAAGTTGAATAATGTTTTTGATGGCGGTGAACAGGCAGAGACAGAAAGTAAACAGCTGGAGACAGTCCAGTGGTGATCACACGTTAGTTGATCCTGTCTCAGTGGTAATTCTGGAGTGGACGCTGTGTGATGTGATCTTATGTGTTATTTTGTTTGGGTTGTGCTCTCGTTCCGTTTCTCTTTTGACATCCTGTGATGTCACGCGCCAGACTCGGCCTACTCAGCGCTCCCGCCGCTTGCGTTCTTCGCTCACCTGTGGTTCCGTTCTGTTGCAGGTGAACGAGAGAGGCAGGGCCAGGGAGGAGAGGGAGGAGCAGGGGAAGCAGAACGGAGGGCTGTACGAGGAGGAGCCGGCTCCCAAACAGCACAGGAAACCTGAGAGGACCCTCAGGTACACAGACACAACAACACACTTGGACTGAACTCCTGGTTTCCACTGAGGCCTAATTGGGGATAGCCAGGCCTGATGAATTATTCAAGAAGCTGTGTTTTTAACAAAACTCATCGAAATACATGCCCTCATTTTCTGGCAGTCACGAATGCGTCCCTGAAGCTCTCAATTAACGGGATTAGTCAGAGCATTTTTGAAATATGAAATGGTAGGAATCAAAACAGAATCTTCCACCTCATTTTACCCATTTTCTCCTGTTAGTAGGGACACACCAGCATGAACGTTTTAAGCCAATATACAATGTTATCCCTTTTTGGTAATTTACTTCCTGTTTGAAATTCATTGTATAGGATGATGATTGTTTCTGCCACATATAAACACAGTAAAACAGTATAAAACTGTGTTGTCCTTTAAGGTCAGTTTGTTTGTTCAGTTCATTCAGTCAGGAAAACAAATACAGTTTGTTAATTTAGTTAATTTCCTCCCCAAAACTACAAAGTGCACCTTTAAAATAAAAAGTAGTAGATTTGAGAGGATACTAAACATCTGAATTGTACTATGGCAAATATGATTTCACTCTGAAACGCTATAGTGGATAAATCTTCATATTTGTTTTAACACTTCACAGTGTTTGCATGTTGCTTAACAGCGGCAGTTAAACCAGGCAGGAACATTTATTTTACGTCGCTCAGGCTGGTACAAAAGCAAGAAGCGCTCCCTTAGGCGCTGGCGAAATAATTGAGAAGCGTATCTGAATCAGATTTTAGAGCAAACACACTGTTATTGTTCAGCGTTCAGGAGCAGGAGTGTGTCTTTGTACATGGGTCACCTGCAGTTAATCCCCAGCGTGAAACACTGGATGGAACCTGAGATGTGCTGTAATGTTATCCTCGCCGAGGTGATTCTTGGTGTTTGTTTGAGGGCGCATGTGTTTCTGCCTCTCTGTCTGTGTGTGTTTGCTTGTCCATGAAAGAGACAAATCCTCGACGTGTGTGCATTTAAATATTCAGCCCGCATCAAATGTCAGGCGCTCACCTGTGTGTCAACCAGCTTTGCGTCCCACTCACGCAACCTTTGTTTTACACTGTAACCTGCATGTGTGCTCTGACCCGTGTGTGTGTGTGTGTGTCTGTATCCCAGCCGCGGCAGCGTACGTTCCCCTGAGGTGTCTGCGGGTGAAGACCAGGACGACGCGGCCCGCCTCGAGGCAGAGCGCAAGCTGGAGGAGCTGAAGCGCCGCCGCGACGACGCAGAGAGCGAGGAGTTCGAGCGGATGAGGCAGAGGCAGCAGGAGGCCGAGGCCGAGCTGGAGGAGCTGAAGAGGAAGAGGGAGGAGAGGAGGAAGGTGCTGGAGGAGGAGGAGAGGCAGAAGAAAGAGGAGGAGGCGGAGAGAAAAGCCAGAGAGGAGGTAGAGGAAAAAGGATGATTTTGATGTCATTCTCCATTTCTGTTCTTGCCACTTCTCGTCCCTATTGTAGCTCCAGTGTCTTCCGAATTTTTTTTTTTTTAAAGTTGAGCTGAAATTGTAATTCTCTGCACCTCTTTGTAAGGAAACATAACCAGGTTTCGTATAAGAATATTTGACCTAAGCCTCCTTTTTTTTTCACACTAGCATTTACATGTAGCCGTAACCTGTGTGAGCTCAACCCATCACAGCCATGCTAGTGCCACAGTGACATTATCTCCCTTTCCTTCACCGCAATCATGAATCAACTTATCGGGGTCGCCATGCGTAACTCATGCGTGTCATTCCTGCCCGCCGCCTCTCACAGCGACCTCATCCTTTGCATATCTCAAACGTGATAACCTCCTCCTTCCTCCACGCTCGCACATCTGTATTCGAGCGCGCGACCCCCTTTCATTCTTCCATCTCGCTCCGAGGCCCGGCCCTCTCACTATAACCCCGACCGGCCTTCTTTGTTGATCTTGGCTCCGAACGTGGCGGGCCGTCTTCCCCGCTATCTGCCCCTGTTCTCCTCTTGTGTGATGTTAATGAGGCCTTTTGGTTTGTAATTAAAAGATGGCCCAGAGATACAGAGAGACTAATTAACCAAGACAAGGCTGCTGGAGAGGGGCTGATATACTGCCAAGCACCAGCCCTCTTCTGAATACAGTACAAATGGTTCATACAACAAAAAAAAAAGAAACTGTTGATAGTCTGCAAGTCTCAAGCTTTCCAGAATGGCTTTTTTTTTCCTGGGGCCTAGCGATCACTGTAAATAAAAATGTACTCCGAGTAATTGAATTAGTCCCTGGCCCGCTTCATTAGACAGAGTAAGAAAATCAATTAGAAAGTGAGACATATCTGTTGTGTGGGTCGGCTGCATTCCTGATTGTTGGTTGGCTGTCATGTCGGTGATACAATTTTCTAGTCGGCATAATAACCCATTATGATATAAATACGTTTCCAAGCATTTCAACTTAGACCCAGTTCTTGAGAAGATTTTGCATTTGCTGTTCCAACACTCTCGGTCTGTTAGTTCGTTCCCAGGCTAAAATCACTATTACACAGGAAGCATGTTTTAGGTTTCCAGCAGCAACAGTGGTTTGTTTAGAGTAAATACAAGAGAAACTGGGCCGCCAGCGTGAGCAGCAATATCCGGCGTAGCTGAGCTGGCAGAGAACAGAGCGCCACCTACACACGCTCCGATTGAGTTAACAGAGTGTTCCCTGCTAACTCCAGAGATGCTGCAGGATAAAGAGTAACAGAGATGTCGAGGATCGGGACTCGATTTCTCTCTCATGTCATGCCTGAACCGCCTCAGCGCCAAGCGTGTCTGTCTTTCTCAGGAGGAGAAGAGGAAGATGAAGGAGGAGATTGAACGGAGGAGAGCAGAGGCAGCTGAGAAGAGACAGAAGGTGGAAGACACCGTGGACGGGGAGGAGAGGCCCTTCAAGTGTGTCAGCCCTCGAGGCTCCTCCCTAAAGGTCAGTCCGCCATTTCTTACCTCTCATCTGCTAAGCCTCATGTTTTGTAGTTATTGTTTCTCTGTTTATATTTAATCCTTAGTATGATAACACGGTAGAGTTACCACTCAATATTGATAGTATTTTATTTTTCAAAACACTGGGCCCTCCATTTCAGGCCATTGAATTAACTTTGATTGAAACATTCAAGACTTTACTAAAATTACTAAAAGATTGTGTATGAATAACAGTTGTAACACTATGACATCTATCGTGTTGCATTGTTTTGTATGCTAACCAGCTAGCCCCAGCCCATCCAGGTTCAAAACTACTCTGAGCTCCCAGCTGGGACTGCTAGCTGCATGGCTAACTGGGCTAACTAGCTGACAGGAGATACAGTTTGCTACAGTTAGCAGTTACTAACTAACTATGCTGCCCTCTATATATTGTATGAATTCAACAAGTGGCTAGTTCTTACATATTGCACATTTAAAGGCTGATATGATGGGTAACGTTGGCAGATTTTATTTGAAGGAGCTAGGGTTAGGGTTAGCTAACCCTGTTAGCTCCCTGACCTAAATGAAAACACTGTCCACAGCTCACTTTTAAATGTTTGCAGCTTACTTGTTCTAAAACAGTCTTAAGTACTAAAGCTGAGGCTAAAGCTACACATCCAGGCAAATCATTAGCATTTTCCTCATTTGACAATTCATGCAGAATTTCTTGCGTTGAATTTTAGGGATAGTTAGTCCAAGTATTATAATATTGATCAGGAAAAGTGTAAAAGCACAGTGTCATTTTGTATGTAGTATTAAAGTTTGGCTGTTAAATGTCCCTAAATCCAATAAAAAAGGATGGAGCTGCTAGGATTGTAGCATTACCCTACCGTCTGGTTATAGTAGCTTCCAGATGTCTACAGGGGGGAATATACAACTTGTCATGAGCTTTTTTCATAATCTGCCTCCCCATAAACTGAAATAGTTGATTAAATGTTTCTTGGCATTGGAAGTACTATTGTTTCCAGTAAGCTAGTTAGCCAGAAATGCTAAAAACCCATTTTAATTCAGCATTGATGTCCTGAACCTTTGTCCCACCACAACCTTCAAACTATTAAATTGCCAAATATTGCTCTTACTACAGTCACACAAAGCTTCAACATGTGGCAAAATTTAAGGCTTGAAAGGCCAGTCATGAGCTTCTCACGGGAGGGGTCTGGCGAATGCTCAATTAATCAACCAAATGTTAAACACAGATAATTCAACAATTGTAACTATAAAACACATTGCCTGTGTTATATTTGCATCCCACCCAGCGCAGTCGCCAGCATGATGGAGTCGAGAGAATAGCTCTCCAAAAGCTGCAAATCCCACTCATCCGGCAGTGCAGCAAAGCTCAAGCTAAACATTCAAAGTATTTGGAGAGATTAAGTGCCAGATGACCCTCATCTGCCCCCCTCACCTCTTTCAGCTCTCTGCATGAGGTGTTATCTGTCTGAGACGAAGGTGTTCATAAATAGAAAGAGCCCCGATGAACCATTTCAGAGATCTGAAAAAGCCAGCCGCTGCTAAATTTGTAATTTTTTATTCTGATGTTCACTTTGGAGTTCTGCTGACTCGTTAACCTGTTTGTCACAAGTAACGCTGCACTTGGAAAAGCAATCCAAATCAAGTCAGCGTGCGCCCCTCCCCATCCCGTCCGAAGATAAATGGATGTCACGGCGAAGGAACGTTTAATCAACTCAAATGTGAATAAATGTTTTCAGTGTTGCCAAAAGCCAACTCCCACACACTGAAATTCGAGGGGGATTTTCAGCCAGTGGAGAAAATCTAATTAGTGACAGTTAGCAGTAATATCCATCTGGCCCGTCCCGGTGAGACTCCAGACTCCAGGCTCGGCTTTAATGGTGTGTGAGCTCTGATCGTACTGGAATCAAGTACTTATGAGTATTTTTTTCTTTTTGGTTCAGTTTTGTAAATAATGTGTTCAACTGTTGCTCTCTACCCCGCTGCACTCAAGACAGGGCTTTACTTTGTGGTCATGTTCACTGTAGGTACATCAGTGTTTGTGTGTCTGTGTGCATCTGGATTTTTATTTCATACATCACACACTGTGTGGTGTATGAACTGTTGATTTGCTGTGTTACACATTTTGTTATGTCACAATGTGTAAACATGTCAAAATACAGTTGCATGTCATGTTTTATTGTCCAACGTTGGAATGTTTTGGGGTTTCTTTATGCCATACTCTGTATCGAATAAAGGGACTTTTTCATACCTGAGAGAATAGACAGTCAAACACATGATAAAACTCAGATTTAAAGCAGTTATATTATTTGTTAGGTGACTAGAACCAGCTGTAAACACACCACAAAGTTGATATCTAATGTGTTAACATACATGAGCAAATACAACATGCACTCTCTGGTGCTGGGTAGGTAGCTAACGTCAGTTTATCAGATCTTTCTTATTGAAAACAGCTCCCTGTGGCAGCTGGAAAGTTAGGAGTTAATGAAGTTGATATGGCTAATTTCATGTATCAGCAAACACTGAGAAATATGGAGCAACATTAGCATTAATTACGAGTCGTCTTTCTGGTCACTTGGTGAATGTAAATCCAATATTCACCTGCCTTTTACCTCTGTTTTGGGTTCCACCACCTCCCACATTCAACAGCTAGCTGTTTGCTAACTTTGTTCCTCTGCTCTCTGGTGCTGAGACAGCAGCATACAGTTGGTTTATCTGAGCGTTCTATTCAAAAACAGCTTCCTGCTGGAGCTGGAGGCAAGAGTTAATGAAAGCTCAGGTTTTACCCGGGACCATTTGCTTCTGAAGAAAAAAATAACTGTTGATGAACCTTTATGGTTCTAGTCAGCAGTTTTATTCCTAAGAGTGTAAAAGTAATACTATGGGGTTGCATTATATTTGATCCATTGTCCAAGTAAAATATAATCTGAGTAACACAGAATATGGAAGGCCGTTTTTATTTCTCGCTTAAATGTGACATTTTTCCAGGTCCAATTCTGCACTGACTTCCAGCCACTGCAGTTCTTTGAGAACTGTCAGCTTTCTATTTCAAAATTGCATGCATGCCACTGAGAATATACACGGTTTTCTTGACATATCGTAGCTCCTAGACTAAAACAGGGTGAAGTATGCATCGTTATCAGCAATCACCTCCCAGTGGAACACACAGTCCCAGAAGCTCACCCACATGTTATCAGCAGTAACCAGCATAACCCCGCTCCGTATTGTAGATAAAGTCCAGTCTTCCGTGGAGTAGAGGGACGGAGGGACGGAGGGACGTAGTGGGGATGCAGGGAAGCGATTAGGGTTAACAGGATTATTGTAACTGCGTTCGGATGGCTACAGCTCTTTAAAACGCATCTGAGAATGGGGAATTTCCTGTCGGGGAGTATTTTGGGAACTCCCACATTCGGTAGCAGCCGAGCGCAAGGTCCCTTTTTCACAGGGAGAGAGCTTTTTTCTGCACTTTCCTCTTTTGTACATTTAAAGTTTTTTTTTGTGAGTGTCCCCTCTCTTGTTTTTTTCTCATATATCATAAACAATCCTCTGAGATTCCCACAGTCCAACAGCAGAGATAGGGGAAAAAAACATGCTGTGTTTTCTGTGTGTGTGTGTGTGTGTGTGTGTGTGTGTGTGTGTGTGTGTGTGTGTGTGTGTGTGTGTGTGTGTGTGTGTTTGTGTGTGTGCATGACTTTCAGAGGATTTTGCACATGGAGGGAACAATCTGTTTCATTGTGTGTTGCTGCTCAGGAGACTCCGTCGTATTGAGCATATGAAGAAATTAGTCAAAATGATATATTCACCATGTTTAAGATACCGTTGCAGTTCAGTGATTAGTTGAGTACATAATGCTTTTCAAGCTATGAATCACACAGAGTCATTTGTGCGTCAGCACGTTGATTTATGATCTCAAATCAGGAGTGGGATTAAAGAATGAAACTGCTCAAACAAACAATAAAGGCAGGAGAGAAGCATTGAGATCAAGAGGAGGGTTGGGTCTAACATCTGTTTTAACTCTACTGAAGAGTGAGGGAAAATGTTTGCAGTCATGTATGCATGTGCGGAACATCGCTGTAATATTTATTAACTTAGAGCTCTAATACTCTTTCCCAACAGATCGGAGAGAGGGCAGAGTTCCTGAACAAGTCTGCACAGAAAAGGTAAAGACATCCAAACATATGGTTTTGCTCCCAGCGACAAAGCATGTTAAACCTCACACTCCTGTGTTGCTGAGTAGAACAAATGTACCCTGGAGTTGAAGTTTTGCTCCTCACTCGGGGGGGGGTTGCATGTTTGTTTCTCTCAAGGCACTAAAGATGAAATGCTTGACCACACTGTGAATAATATTCAAAGTGGTCCCCTGCTGTGTGTGTATAACTATTTGCTCTCGCCCAGCAGCTCAGTGAAGGCGGCTCACTCTCCTGTGGTGTCCAAGATAGACAACAGGCTGGAGCAGTACACCTCGGCTGCTCAGGTTAGCATGCCTTCAACACTGCAAAAAATGTTGCACTCGGTCGCTTAGTTATCAGTTGTCATATAAGTTTGTATACTTAATAATACATTTTCAGTCATCTCACCTAGTGTAAGTTGATCCTTGTCGTCATCTGTTACACATTATCCAAACAGGTGGCTCACTTTACTTGAAAAGCCATCTCAGTCTTTGTGCAGCTTCCAAAAACAACATTCTTCTTTTATCGTCTCACTAAAAGCAGTGTGTGCTTCTCAGTCAGGAGGACAGTATAAAACTGAGGCCTTAGGTCATCTTCACTGAGGCGTCAACACCATGAGTCACACTGAAAATATGATTTATGACGGGTTGGAAACAAAAATGAGACAAATCTATAAAACCCTGAATTTTATTGACTATAAAATTGGCAAAAATGGATTTGTTGATCTGATTTCAGTTTTATTACTTAGTGGTCACACATAAGCAGTGACAACTAGCGCTGCATGCTGCTCCCTCCTGCTGGTTTTTTTTTTTTTTTAAAAGGTGCTACATGCAAGAATTTCGGCATAAAACATTTAAGAAACAACTTAAATTATGAACATAATGCATAGAAATGTGTAAAATGTGTCGCTCTACCCCCATATAAGTCCTGAGTGACCTTCAACAGGTGGCATCTTTAAATATCTATTGATTTGAATACCCAAAGTCATATTTCTAAATACACTTAGAAGACACTGTAAGAATTTGTCACCATTATTATTTGCAAGCTAGTGTGTTTTTTTAAACCCACCACTTTGTCTCAGCAGAGAGAGAACAAGGAGTCTCGATCCCCTCGCTCCGGAGCGGCCGATCTGCCCCTGGTCACCGACAACATACGAAGCATCAAGAGCATGTGGGAGAAAGGCAACGTGTTCAGCTCTCCTGGAAGTGGAGGAAGCACATTCAAGGTAAAAAGAAAAAGGAGTGGTGGAGGCTCGGAGAAAGTTCATGAAACTTTGTGTGAGTCTGACTGGAGCAGAGAGAGACAGAGAGAGAGAGGAAAGAGCCCAATACACTGGCACTTCCTGCTCAGCCCCGCTGACGATGACGACCAGGCTTTGCTGACCTTTGACCCTATCCAAACAGGAAGCAGCTGTGATGAAGACAGGCGTGGCGGGCCGCATCAACGACTGGCTGAATAAAACCCCAGAGAGCGGCAAAACGTCAGGAGGAAGGCCAGCGGTAGGTCGCCGCTGCAAGGAAGTACAGTACATGCAGTGTACAGAGAAATACTTGTGAAACTTAAAGTCTGATTGACCTGAATACATGTAGATTTATCTCAATATGTTTTGACTTATCAAAGAAATGTTTCTTTGAATCTCAGGACCTACACATCTGCTTTGAATGCGCTGTAAAACATTTGTTTGATAGATTTAATGACATTTCAATCAGAATCAGATGACTGTTGGTGGGTCAGTGGGTTACTGAAAATCTGTTAAAACCACACCCGAACAGTCCTGAAGGGGCCGAAGAGCTGAAATTGGGGGTGATAAACTGTTTATATTATCAACAATACATCACAGGTGCAGTATGTACACGTTTTAGTTTCAAACTTTCTAAAAAATAAACTACAGTTATCATCACAATATGGAGAAGTAACAGGTTTGACGTTTTATCAAACACGTCTTTGGATCGTGTTGTAGAACATCTACGAAACTTAGCATGCTAACCAGCTAGCACCAGGCCTGAAACCTACTTTCTCTCAGCCATCAAAAGGTCCTGTGCAAGTTGTGTAAACACCAACTGTCCACAAGCCAACAGGAGCTACAGTCAAAAACCGAATACAGTCAGCAGCAGTTAGCTACTCTGCTTATATGCTGCTCCCATTTGTTTGGAAATCAACTGGTGGGTGATTCTTTATGCTATAGAAGCAGACAAATTAAAGTAACTTTTAGTCTGTTCAAAAATGTTTAAAGCTCCTTATGTAGATATTTTTTTTGGATTACTGAAATTTGGAAAAAAAAGATCACAGACGCTATAAACAAATACGTTATGTAAACGTCCATAAGAGAAACAATGTAACCAATAATCAAAATATTACAAAGTATATCATGATTTGATACTAAATTATGTAACTATACAGAATGTTACACAAAATAACAAAAAATCAAAAATCCTTACATGTTATCAGCCCATATTTCTCCTATTATGATACAAGGATTCAGTAGAAAGATCATAGAAACATCTGAGCTGCAATCATTCCACACACACTGATCAACATCATAATAAACTGTAGTACTCTGACTCTGATATCAGCCATTCAGTATCATTGTTATTATAACAACGTCACAATTACTGCTGCTCATGTTCCGTCCACTAGATGTTTTATAATCATTTTCAAATGATGCAGTGGAGCCAGTCGGGTCAAGATCCTACCTTTCTGGCACCACCTGGTGGCCGCAGAGGGAAATAACCCAGGAAGTGTCTGAGCTTGCTGCAGTCCCCTCTCGTCTGTCACATACATTATAGACCTGGTTTGTTATGCAGTGTCACTCATGCATTTTATCTCATGCTTATCATAAGCCTAGCTAGAAGAGGGACTGGAAGCTTTTTTTTTTCAGTCCTGCTCATGTGTATCATGCCTCTCTTCACTCTTATCTATAGTTGAGCCAAATATTTTTGTTAGAGCTTTTAATGTTGCAGATTATGGCTCGAAAAAGGTAACACACTGCAGGAAAAGGAAACCTTAGATATAAGTGTCTACCACAAAGTTCTATGCATTGTTGTGGGACGACTTGAAAAGAGGATTGCCTTAGACTTTTAGGAAAAGTGCTATTTTCCACATCCTCCACACAAGCACCTCTCTACCTGACAGTGTCTATCAACCTTTGCTCTCATTCCTTGAGCTCCCTGTCCTCCTCTACATCTCAGGTATTCAGCCATTTGCCAAAATATGAAGGCCATTTTCAAATTGACCCACAGAAGGTTGAGCATCACTGACATAATGCGTTGTCTTTGACAGGACCTGAAGCCTGTCGACGTCACCAACAAGAGGAGTCTATGGGAAAACAAAGGCGCCTCTCCAACCAAGGTAGCTATTATTCATTTCAAACTATTCACTGAGTACCAGTCTCACCCATCAGGGGGGAAAATCCACTCCGTCGCACACCCTGGAGGATATCCAGATGAAGCTTCAGCTGTGCCAAATTGGTTTGTGGTCTTGGAAGGATTTCCCGTGGTTTCTCATGGCTTTCCAGTTGTTGTCAATCAGGAGGGTGTTTTTTTTTTTTTTTGCCTCAGTGATGTCGGTGGAATATTAAGATGATCTCACAACATTTTGACCCTGGCGTTGCAGCGAAGGGAGTAACAATCACTTGTGTTTGTTTTTGTTTTTTTTGTTAAAGAACTCTCATAGCTAGTTGACCTCACCGTTAAATCTGGAATAAGCCTGGAGAGGTAAAAGAGCACATTGTTTCTTCAAAGCACGTATCACAGAATGAGCTCACACTCTGCTGTCACGCTGTCGAATGTTTTTTTTTTTAATTATTATTTGTTTTTTTTTTCTGTGTTGTTGGCTGCTCTGCTGCTGTTGGACACTGCCGCTCATTTTTAATCACAGCGATAATACCTAAGAGTCGTGATTTGACAAATGCGCCTTGCGTTCGTGTAATTTTCTGGCAGACTCTCTGTTTGATATTATTCATGTTCCATAAAGGATGTGATTATCCGCATTCTGTAAATATTGAGCAATAAACATCAGCCGCTTTCCAAAAAATGCACAGAGGGCATTAAGGAGTCTTGTAAAGCATGTCCGCCAGATGTTCCAAGTGCTGTAAAAGTGTGAGGAACAAAGCGAACACATCAACCGAGCCATAGTAAAGGCAATTTTAAGGGATTACGCCGTCGACTCCATTAACACCCATAACTCGTTAAAGCCGACTCAAACGAGATCCAGAAGATTACGGTTTAGTGTAAATTCTGCATCGTAAAAAGAGAAAAACTTCGACAGTGCGCCTGTTGTCCAACTGCTTTTTTTTTTTTTTTTTCACGAATGGCTGAATCACATCACCGCTCCTTCTTCTGACAGCCACAAATCACTGCTCTCAGCCCAGCTTCACTTTATATCGCCTTAATGCAGAAACTGTTTACAGCATCCTTTACAAGTCTTGCTGGGTTGCGCAGTATTGAATTACTGTTATCACCTCAAATTTTCAAACAAGTCCGAATGCGTATAAACTTATCTTATCTTTATACATGGAAAAAGCTGTGTTCGTGGAGCTGCATAGTAGAAGTCACACCCAAGATTTTATAATAAAGTGCAACAAGGAGATCCTACCTACTCAGCCTCCTCTAGTATAAACTTTCCTTCCTTCTGTTCTAACTTCCTACCCTGCTAGTAGCGTGCTCCTGCAGCCAGCAGCTGCAGCTCAGGCTGGAGGCTGTGGTCCACCACACTGAGTAGTGGAGCTGGAGGGCACCAGGCGGTGGTCTGCACTGACGTAAAAAGGGCCCTGGACAGGAAAGGTAGCGGTTAGCGACCTTGTCATTAGCTAACAGTGCTATGCTGTGATGTCAGCAAAGGCAAGATGAGCAGGATAGCGACTGGTGAGGGAGATCTGGAGAGTCTGTGTAGGTGGAGATTTATAGATCAGAATTTGCTCAAGGAACCAAGCAGATTTGTTTAGCGCTCTTTCTGCGTTCGTCTGCATCTGTGCTGCCTTTTTACCTTCCTGTCTTCATGTCTTGCAGATGGCAGGCAGAGGAGAGACCAAATCAGTTGCCAACGGTGAGTTCTCACGAGGCACCAGACTCTTGGAGCTTGTGAATGGGTGTGAAAAAAAGACACACAAATGGGAGGGCAGGCAAGGGGAACTGGTGGCTCCCAAGAAACATCGCCTTGTTCTTAGCCTGGCCACAATGTTTTTTGGGGTTTTTTTTGTTTTGTTTTTTTTCATTTTTCTAATTGCTTTCAGAAAACAAAACACAGGGGATTTTCTCAGCCCATAAAGGAGCGATTAATCCTTTCGTTGAGGTTTAGAAAAAAAAAAAAAAAGAAATGGGAAGAAAAAAATAGTTGTGAGATTTTTATTGACTCTATCAGTGACTATATGGTTTTATATGCACACAGGCAGCGGACAGTGCTTTGATTTAAAGATAGAATGGGAAGGGAACGAGAACTGACCTTGCTCCAGCTACACTGTGAGGAAATAACTTGCATCTCAACCCACCAGTAGAAGTCACCAGTGCAGCGAGAAAACACACACAATCCCTCCCAGCGAACATTTTCCAATTGTCTTCATGAACTGGCAAACAATAATCACAAGTTTCCAACAGAATGGCGTTCACCTTAAAGCAAGTGCATTTGACTAAAGAGACTGTCAACTGTCTTTTTCAGAATGTAATATACATATTGTGGATTTTAAATGTCTCAATGCACGCAAAACAATCAAAAATAAAGGTAAAGTAAGTCTACATGTGGGAAACACCAAATTATTACAGAGAATCGAGGTGCAGCCGCCTCCTTAAGTAAGTTGTCATGTCTCTAGCGCTTTGATTTACATGACACCATGTGCCTCGGAACACATCATGCACCTATCATAGCCCAGCTTGCCGTTTGGCCTTTTGCGCTGCAGCGTTTTAAGGATGCCATTTAAACATTGTTTGCTATTTTAAAATCTGATCTAAGTGCAGCCTCCTCCTCCTTTTGTCCCCCCAGTTGGCAGAAGAGAGGTTTTGGCCTTGAGGGATTCCGTACATGTCTCCCTGTGTGATGCATATTCAGTGCACAGGACCACACACACACACACACACACACACACACACACACACACACACTCACACACAAACACAGATACACACCGATCTCACCTCTATAAACCCACTCGACAGCCATCTCGACGCCACTCAAACCTTTCAGCCTTTCCACTCATGTGCACGTCCACTTGTGCTGCTCAGACCACAGCCGTGCCTCCTCGGAGGGCTGCCAGCCCGGTTTGTCAGATTAATGGTTGGCATGTTGGAGATTAGCACACCATCACAGTCTGACAGAGGATCACAAAGGGCTTTGTGTAGATTTTGGATTTCTTGCTCGTAGTTGGCTGCAAGACCTTACAGATATTTGACACCAGCACACTGGACCATATACAAGCCAGCAGCCACACACTCTCCACATGCTTGGGTCTAATAGAGAACTTAGAGGGCTTAATAGAGAACTTCCTAAGTAATTTTCACCATTTTGAGGAAATTTAAATACTTTTGATTGATGATCAAGCAAACAGCCTCTATAATATCCCTCACAAAGCCAGACTTGTTAATGAAATCACAATGATAAGTCTGTTGGACCAGAAACAGATTAAAAGCAGAAGAAGAATGATTTCAATTCTGTGAGTGGAAAATTAAAAAGAGGGGGGGGGTTGGTTTAAAGGAAGTGTCAAGTTGCCTTTAAACTGCATGTTAACTGCATGACTTCAACACTTCACCCTGGTGTTTGTTGCATTGTTTGACCTTCTGTGCCACAATGTCACAGTCATGAACCCACACCTGTCTGCAGCCACTGACTGACTCATTGTTCTCTCTCCCACCAGGTATGGGCCACTAATGTCTTGAAGGAGCCACTAAAGCTGGGGACCACGACAATCCAAGACTCTTCCTATGACTTTGTCTTACGAACCAAATAATGATCACATCCTAAGAGGGACCCCACGAAAAAAATCGGAGGGACAGGAGAGACGCTGTCCAAGCACTGTACCGAAAACAGCATCATATTTTTGTACGGTTGCGACGTATAGTGCCTTTGCACAATGATTTTTTTTTTTTTTTTTTGCTTTCTAAAAGAAGCAAAATGCTGTGAAATTTGGACATTTGTGATTACTATTACTAATTACTTAATACAATCCTGCCAGGAAGAAAAAAAAAGAACAAAACAAATTAAATTTAGATTTATCTGTTTGTGCTCCAAGCCGATAGAGCGGTTGAGATAAAAGTTTCCACATTCCAAAGAGATGAGTGAAATCAGTTCTCCCCCTCATACAGTACATTTTCCATCTCTTCTTCTTTTTTTAATTTATATTTAAAGCAAAAGCTTCACACATTGCTATTTTATTCAACGTTCACCAGTTCAGGATAGAAATATAAGCACTTCTAGAATTTAGCTGAGTTCACTTTTATTATGTCTTACCAATAGTGCAGCAATGGTCTGAGTAATATATGTTAGCACATGTGATGTTTTTGAATATGACCTATCATACTGTATCTTATATAACATCTTTATACTCGTAACAAAAGGTATTTTTTGCTTTTTTTTGTATCCAGAGACTATTCACCAACAGGCAGTTATTTTGGGTGGTGATAGGAGTGTTCAATATTCAGAAGGCCATTATGACTTTTATTATCCTTTATGTCATTTTATTTATGTTTTGATGTGTCTCGTCTTTTTTTCTACTCCTAGCTGTTTTTGTAGCTTTTTTTGTACCTGTTGGTTCACTTTAAAATCTCGAGACATTCCTCTTAAAAAGCAGGCTTGCAAGGTGCCTTCACTGCTTAGTAGCTGTAGGTTTTATAATGTAGGAAAAAACGGCAAACCAACTCTTTCTTAAAGGGCAAGTCCACCATTTCACATATTTGGAAAGTGTGTTTACACGTCTTGAGGAGCACTGCTGCATATGTGGGGGGGGAAAAAAGCAGTATAAAGCTTTTTTGTGGCTCCAGAGGAAGCTGTATGTAATCTTCTGTAAATGACTTCCAGTGATGTCGCTTAGTGGCTACGTTGCATTGTGGGTAATGTAGGCATTGGGATACAAAAGGTGATATCTCTGGTTCTGCTGTATCGATTTTGATCATTCAAATTATCATTTAAACGATGAGTCCAACAGTGTCATAGAAGGGCAGTGCTACACCACTGCTCCTACATTGCCCACAATGCAACTCAGCAAGTGATACTCAGCGACATCAATTGAGGCAATTCACCAGATTACATTCAGCTTCCCCTGGAGGCTTTATACTTCTTTTTCCACATATGCAGAATTCCCCAAGACCTGTGAACACTCTCTAATGTTTAAAATTGGTGGAGTTACCCTTTAGTCTGCCTTCTTTAGTGCCTCTATGCACGCTCTTCTGCTCAGCGATGACTTTCTTATAGAGGGCACGCAAAGTAAAGCCAAGGTGCCTAAGCATATAGCAAGATACTATTACAGTACAAGGATATTTACCACTATGTAATTTCTTCTGGCCTTATGATTGCAATTAAAGCATTTATGACAGCTGAGGTACAGTACGCGATAGCCTCAAAGCAACTCAGTATCATTATTAAGACTTGTTTCTCTTTCACTGATGTCGTCTAAAGTAGCACATTCCCTCTCATCGTTCTTGCGCGTTGCAAGCTTTTGATAATATGAACGGTTTGCCGGGGCATTAGATTGATCAATGTTACTGCTCAAAAGTCTGACAATCACATTCCATGGCTCCTGAAAAGAGCAGGGGAGCTCGACCAAAATACTTTGAAGTGTGATTTAATGTGACTTTTCTGTTTTTGTTTTGTTTTGTTTCATACAGTGGTTTCATAATGACGTATTGTTTTTTGGTTGTTTTTTTTTTTTTACAACTTCATTTCCATGTTTAACCAGACACTTGTTGTTTGTGTAGCGCTACGCCTATGCAAAAACACACTATCTGTAGTCTCTCTAAACACTCCCAATGTCATGCAAGTGGGCAGTTTCCAACTGGATGAATGTTTTAAACATTGTACCCTTGACTCAAACGACAGCAATAAAGACATTGAGGTATTCAACATTGTTAAGTTTCCTTCCGTATCTCCACCACTTCACTACAGGCTACGTTATAATCCTTGTCTTACCGTTAAAAGGACAGACCGAGGGCTCAATCATTGTCAAGTACTCTGCTGCGTTCAAGTGTTGTTAGGAATATTGTAATAGTAAGTTGCAGCCCTAGTAGCACATAGCACATGTTTACTTTAAGCATATTTAAAGGACAGAATAAGGACCCAGTCCTTGGCAAGTCCTCTGCTGCCTTTAAGTGGTGTCAGAAATATTGTAAAATTGGTCTTTGCCAACATGAATGAAGTATTTTATTATAATCAAGAAGTGGTAGAAGGTCAGTGGTTAAAGTCAGGCACCATTTATACTGCTGTGCTAAAAGATTTGTCATTAGCCTCGGTGAATAGCATACATTTGGTTCTGTCTGAGTTCACCACTTATCAACCCAGTCAACAAGTAAATGTACACTACTGCAAACCACAAATATGTTAAAACGTTATTGTATGTTGTGACAATGCTGTGCCTGTGGTCTCGAAATGTCATGTTTAGGCTTTAAGTAACTGTCTTGGTTGCCACAAACATGGCTGGAAATGTTCCAGAGGTCACCTTAAAAAGTGTCCACTGGTTTCACACCGTTGAAGGTAATAAACATGCAAACAGAATGTTATAAGATTACAAATGTCAGTCTGTTTGACAACATTGTATTCTGGCCACTGGGTTAAATTATGATTAAGTAGTTAGAGTTGCAGTGAATCAAATGAAGACTGCAGAAGTTCAGCTGCTGATCACCGGCATTAATATGTTATTTACAGGAAGAGGAAGAGGAGACAATATCGTATATGTAAATTTAGAACCACAGTGGGCCAAACACTGAACCTTGCAGAAAAACATCATTAACATTTCACATGTTTGAAGGTATATCCTCCATTGCTCATTGTAGGAGAGGTAGTTTTCAAACCATAGGTGACTGACAGAATCGAACCAGTTCAGGATTGTTTTCTTAAAAGTGTCATGGCCAACAGTATTGCATGCCTTAGAGAGGTCTATAAACAGAGCAGCTGTCCAGGGCAAGTCCAATGTCATGTAAAACTGTATGGAGGCTGCAGAAATGGTACTGAGCATACATCTTGATCCAGCCTGACACGGAGAGCGATATGAGACCTGAGCTGATTATTTACAGAGGAATCCAATATTTTTTGCAAGATAACACAATTTGGAGAGAGGACGTTAGCCAAGCTGTGGGATTATCAGGTTAAAGATGTGAGTAATGTGTTCTGAAGTCAGCGGCACTGGGAGTTCAAGAGAAAAAAACTTTGAAATCATCAGCACCAGTTGATCTACAGCGAGAAGAGCGTCAATAAATTCTCTTAGACGAAGCTAAGTGAATGTTTTAAAAACTAGTTGCATGCCTTTTTTTCCCCCCAGCAACTTCAGCACAAAGCCGCTGAGCACTGTTTCAAAAGTCTCCAAAAAAAACAAAAAAAACAACGAAAAGCTAAAACCTTACAAGATCTGTTTAATCTCCGGCCAAGTAAAACTTCCAGGTGGGACGAGTGGTGTTTGCAAATTTTCAGGCTGTTCAAATGTAGCAGATGGCAAGGAGCACTTGAAGGCAGCATTCCTCTCCAGGTATAACTCATCTCGTGCCTCCCAACAATAGAACTGACAGGTCATAACCAGTCATAGAAAAGTTATGTGGTCACATGATGGACAGGGCTGTATTAAGTGTGCTTTTTGGTTGGGAGGATGATTGAACCCTCTCCTCTGTCCGGATGTGAAAGAATAACCCGCTTGCTAATCCAGACTCTTCCTCAGGAGACGTGCAAGGAGGTAAGACCCGAGCATGACCGTGACCCTGCGGGGTGCAGAGCTGCAGTGAAGATCAATAACGTTGTTGAAGTGTTCATGAAACTCCTTTTGGATGATTTTGATTCCTTTTTTTTGACACAAATCTCAGTTGAGTTCCTGCTGAAAAATTACATGAGCCTCCTCTGCATGATCTGCAAAACTGGCTGTTACTCACACAAAGTTGTGAGTGCTGAATTAAATTGGCTCAGACGTTTGCCTAAGTAGGCTCTTAAAGATTTTATGATGGCTTTTCTTTGATGTATTCTGATCCGAGCAGGCCGAATGCTGCTGGAGAAGGTGCTAAGCTTCGCCCCTGAGACTGTAGTGTTCTGTAGCATGCTTTGGGCTTTGACTTAATGCTGCCCTAATGCCGAAACCAGCGGCCGCAACATTCCTGCCGCTGTCAGACTGCGTGTTATTTCACAGTTTCAGCCAAATGGGGGACTGACCGCATGCATTAAAAGCAAATACAGGTTTAATACCCCAGCCATGACAACCCCCCCCCCACCACCACCACCACTACCTCATACGCTGTGAATTCTCTCTGGCTTTTCCAGTCAGTGCTTTTCATCAACCGGATCCTGTGTTTTCTCCTTTTCTATCATTCTTAATCTTATTCACTTTCCCCTCTTCATATTTATCCCCCCCCCCACCTCCTCCACTCCTTTGACGTCAGCTGCCCGGTCTGATGACACAAGTTACAACCGCACAGGGGACTCCAGACACCACAATGTTTGAATCTGAGCACACATGTAACAGAATGTGGATGGTAACCATATAGGGGAAGTGTAAATAGGGCACGCAGAGAGAGAGAGAGAGAGAGAGAGAGAGAGAGAGAGAGAGAGAGAGAGAGAGAGAGATCGAAACTGCAGCTGGCTTCTTTGAAATAACTTGGAGGAGAAAGAGCAGGAGCGTGGCCAGGCAGAAAGAAAAAAGAGGGGGTGGAAACTTTTCTTTATCCCAACATCACTCATTCAACATGTACATCAAATAAGTCACTGTTATTAACAAAAAAAATAATAATAATTGGACTGAGCTTGTTTTCTATGATGAGGAGCAGGCGGACTCTGGAGAGGCATTGTTATAAGAATTGCTCCCCCGACCAGCAGCTGACCAAACCGCGAACAGCAAAAAATAGCCCGTCTGAATGTGGGTCCCAGCTCACTGATTTACTGTGAGTACAGTGAGGTGAGCCAAACCCCCATTGTCTTGCAGGAGTAGCTCCACACCTGTTCAAAAAGCACGCTCTATTATTCTTAAAAATAGACCCCCACCACCACCACCACCACCACCACCCGGCTGTGCAGCCCACCGACACCGTATTTTACGATCTGGTTATTTATCAGCCCATGGAAGAAAATAATATTACACGACACAGGGGAACAGTCATGTTCTGACATATGTATTTATATACTGCATGAGGAACTTCAGATATCATGGCCTTATTAAATCCACCCTTGTGACCTTGACATTTACACCAAATACCCTGCTGTGAAAAAGGACAGTAACCAATGTTTTGATTAAAAGGGTAACTCTTCTAATGTTACATATTAAAGTGTGTTTATAGTATTGCTGCATGCATGAAAAAAAGAGCCCTTTGTGGCTCCAGAGGAAGCTGCATGCAATTGTCACTGCCTCCAGTGGTGTCACTCAGTGTTGCATTGTGGGTACTGTAGGCACCAGGTTTTGAAATGTAGTTCACTGTTGACCTCATTATGGCTAGCTTCCTGAAAATACCATTTTTTTAGGCTTCAGACAGCTTCTCCAGAGCCACAGAGGACATTACACAACTGTTACACAACATTATATATCAAGCTGAGGGTTGTAATGCCGCTCATTACAAGTAAACTTATAACACGTCAGTGCAAAATTGGTGGAATGTCCTTAAATTAACCAAGTGTGTGTTTCTAGACGATGCATTTAAAATCAGATTAAACTCTTTTTCCTTTAAAAGAGAAATGTGCATTGCACCGCTTCAGAGCCTTTCGAGCGCCTGGAAAATTGTTTTCCGGGTGTACACTTCTGAGCCAACATGATATGCGTAGCTTCAGATGCATCAGTCGGTCCCTGAAGGACTCGTGCAGTCCTGGTAGTTTTTCTGTGCTGTTCAGACTCCAGTCGGCCGCCTGCAGCCTTCAGTGCCAAGAGGAAATGGCTGAGGATTAGGCCTGGAGCTGTTTAAAGCCCTGGGCCTCTGCTTTGCAGTGCCCATGGTGGAATCATTTCAAATTCTACAATAGCTCCAATCTCACAGCATGTAGCCAAGGTTTTCTTTTTTCCCTTTTTTTATGTAGGTTTTGGTTTAGTTGTTTGCACAAATGATAAGAGCTCTGAAACGAGAAGAAAGGGAGGGAGGTACAAACCATCTGTCCGAGGGAAAGAATTCTCCGGGGCTTGTAGAAACATTACAGTCGATAAGATGAAGCGGGGAAAAATCAAGGAGGCAAACAACAATACAAATCACAGCGAGAGCGAGAGAGAGAGAGAAAAAAAAAAAAACATTCCAAATACAAAAATAAATATAACCAGCTCTAATTAAACTGAGCCCATGAGAATTGAGAGTCTGGTTATTTTATGTGTGTGAGGTAGCTGCATTCTAAACAAGGAAAAATGATTTAAAAATACATCTAGTGTGTTCTGGTGTTGAATTGAAGTGGTGACTCTTGATGTTCTGATGCGCTGTCTTCCTTCCTCTTTAACACAGCTCATCTAAAATCACGATGTCTGAAGAAGAAGTAGTCGAGGAGATGCTGTGAGTACCTTCTTTATACTAAAGCAGCATTTTTTTTATTATTTATTTTTATATTTCCTCTGACTGTTCCAAAAGTTCACATCTTCCCTTCTCTCCTTTTTCAGGGAGGAGGGTAAGTAAGAGTTTGAGAGCGTTTGCTTTGTTTTTTGGGTTTTTTTTGTTTTGTTTTTTCGAAAGCAAAATGTCACTTTCAAGCTTCTGTTGCTCGACGTACCTGACCTGATTGTGTCTCCTCAGAGGAAGAAACCCAGCAAGAGGAAGGTAAAGGCTTCTGCATGGCTTCACGTGTGTGTGTGTGTGTGTGTGTGTGTCTTGCTGCTGTTACAGTGTCTGCTGTCAGTGATGAAAAGCCACCTAGCAAGCTAGATGAGCGTGTTTTCAGTTTCATCTTTTTTAGACTTTAGACTTTCAATACAGAAGACTGAACAATGGTGGGCGTGTCGCAGCTTACAGACATTATATATACAATAATATACTAACACAAAAAAAAAATGAACAAATTTATGCAGCAGCTTTTCTCACCCATTAATCATCCCACAACACCTCTTAGTTCCTTTTGGGGGTGACGACCCCTGCAGCTGGTTGAAGACCCCTGGACGCTGAAAACTCGCTCTGCTGACTCATCAGCATTACCGATCTTATGATGTCATCACAAATAATTTGTCATCTTTCTGCCTAACCACTGCTTTTACTTTTATAGTTGTGTGTATGCTCAGCAAACGGTGTCTTAACTTCTGTGGGATTAGGTGAAAAGGTGATGCTGCGAAGTAAACAAAAGCGATGCTGACATTTCTCCCGCCGTTCTGTCATGTGCTGAGATCAGGCTTTGATTTCTGACATGCTACAAACAGCTCAGGGGCTCAGTTTCTGATCCCAGATCATTCCTTGTTTTTTGATTTTTTTTTTTGGTTTTTAAGCTTTGTTCAGAATGTCAGACAGCAGCATTGGTTTCACTGCGTCCCCAGAGACAATATCACAGTGCTCAGATTTTGACCAAATCCCAGCCTCGAGCTGTTTGCCAAAGTCTCATTGATCCGGTAATCCTTATTTTGTTCGCTCAGACATGGAAGCACTGAAGGAAGAAAGTTTGTATGACTTGTTTTTGTCAGTATAAATGCCTTTTTCCTTTTTTTTTTACATTTGTTTCTTGACGCAGACACTTGCAGGCATTTTATTGTGTGGGCGGTGACATGTTGTCTTTTGGCTTCATTTACTCTTTTTCAATGCTTGTTTTACAGAAGGAGCCGCACCTGAAGTAGAAGGTAATTCTACCCTCTTTTAAATATTTTTCTGTGTCATTATAATCCCCATGTGTTTCTTTTATGGAACATAATATTTATATGGAAGAAGGCTTGAGATTAAACGTGCCACTTGATATCTGTAATAATTTCATGTGTGGAACTGCCCATTTTATATTAATAACACAGAGACTGTGCAGTGCAATTGAATTTAAACGGTCTTTTCTAGTTTTTACCTTTCATCAGCTTCAGCATCATTCATTTACCTGGATCAATATTAGCTTTTCTATTTTCATTATTAGCTAATCATGACTATGTTTGGCTGCCAACAGGCCTCCTGCCATGTAAAATAAATGTACACTTCAGAAGACTATACATTTGCCTAGAATGATCAAATATTTATATTAATAATCTTATTCATCATCATAAACTGGCTGTTTTGGATATTTTGTGGTTGTGAAGTTATCACATACAACCTGGTCTCATGTTCTTATGTCATTATTTGTAAATATATCAATTGCACATTTATTGTCACTCAGTTCATTTTCTGATGACAATGTGACACATCTAATCATGTTTTCATTGTTTCACACCACTGCAGAGCCTCCTGCTGCAGATGAAGGTAATGACCTTTTTCTACTCTTTTTAATATATGATGTATTAAGTGTTCACTGGTCTAGCTTTAACAAAAATATTGCACACATATGTAAATAAAGCACATTTTTTAACACCAACCATCATTAATCGATGGTAAATTTGTAGTTAAGTGAGCTTTAGTCAATAGTTATTTCACTGTAATCAAACAATAAAATGCTTTATAAAACATTTTATAAGCAGGTGTAAAGACTTAAACAGCAGTGGCAAACTTGACGGTCATCCAAATGTTTATAGACCTACTACACGGTGTTTATAACGTATTATATACAGTCAGTTGCAACTTCTTACCACAACTATACTAAAGGTTATTAACTACAAATGTACCTTTTTTTAATACAGGTTTTTATAGAGCTTCACCCTTACATTTGGCTAAATCATCTGTAACATTAAAGTGCCATAGCAGGAACATTTACTGATGAATTATTCTCCATTTTTCGCATTGATTCTGATTGCTGATCGACTGACTGTTCAACATCGCCTTTACAAAGAGGCTGCAGGGGAAGGTAATGAGATTTTTCTACTGTTGTGTTCTGATATAATATGATGATCAAGTGTTCTTTGGTCATCGATCTTTAGCTGTGTGTGTGTGTGTGTGTGTGTGTGTGTGTGTGTGTGTGTGTGTGTGTGTGTGTGTGTGTGTGTGTGTGTGTGTGTGTGTGTGTGTGTGAATAAAACATAATATTGCGGCTTGAAATAAGACAGCTGTCTTATGGCACAGACTCATTTTCTTGAACTTTTGCATGAAACCTTCTCCGTGGTGACATTAACATATTGTAGCTTTTCCATGAACTTTTCCTGATCTTCTCTCCATTTCTTTCTCTGATTATGATTCCTGTTGCCTGTCCAACATTGCCTTTACAAAGAGCCTGCAGAGGAAGGTAACGCATTCTCTCTCTGTTAAAACATCGTATGCATGCTGTGACTTCATAACACAATTCAACTCTGGTTTGTGTATCCCACATACAGATATTTAGTTTAGTAAGAAAACCTTTAGAGCTGAGGTATTTGTGGGAAAGAGTAATGGTGACTTTCAATCTTTCAGCTCCCCATTTACTGATGAATTATGCAGTGTAAATATCTCCCTGTTTTATTTTTTTCCCCCCTCACGCCTTAAAATTCTGATAACACTCTTCTATAAAGGAACCGCCTCCACTGTCTGAAAGTAAAAACCAGCTTTCGGGGCTCGAAACCCCCCAGAGTGCTTACACCAACCCAGTTTGACAGGGCATACAGACACTGTTTAGACTTTCTATTGCTCTTGGTGACAGCAAAGAAAGTGTTCCATATAAAAATATGCAAAGCGGATATCTGGCCTGAGTGAAACAGCATTTGCAAATAATGAAGTGAATCCATTTGTATGCTTCCAGCTGATGCACTAACTCGTCCTTTTGTCCTTTTTGTCACAGAGTCTCCGGCTGCAGATGAAGGTACTGTAACTTACCGACGAGGCTGTAACGCGGCTGTCTGGTGTCTTTGCTCGTCCACTGTACGACACTCGCTCACAGACACGCCGCTCGCCAAAACAAAGCACATGTTGGTGTCGTTGTTTGAAAACCGCTTTTTTTTTTTTTTGGAGAGCGTGAAAAAAACAACTTCACACCCATTGTCAGAACGCTGTTACAGATTCATTTACACATGCTGCTCATTTTATGACAAATTGGTGTATTGGACGTGTGGAAAATGGCTTCAGCAGAGAATAAGTCTTTGTATAGACAGACATTGCATTTTATTTTGATAGTCCGCCTGCTGAGAGTTTTGCTTTGTCTGTGGATTTTTAAGGGATCGGTGTACAGACGGCTGTAATTTCAACTACAAAAAACAATAGAGTCCTTGCAGGTTCCCTGCTCGGGCCCTAACAAGGTTTATGAATGCACTACATGTATGGGTTAATAGTCAATATGTAGTTTGAGTAAGTACGCATGATAAAAATACAAATACAACACTTGTTTGATGTGTTTAAATCAGATGTGTTAAAATCCATGTTGGTGATCTCTTCTCCTTCTGCCAAGATTATCCCTTCACCTCACAGACGGAGCACATCAGCATGCTGGTTAAACAGCGTGATTAGCACACAGGTGTGTGTTAGACTGCTCACAATAAAAGGCCACTCTAATCTTGAAAACAGATATTAGACACCAAAATATGGACTCCACATGACAAGGCTTACAGGTATGCACGTTTCGTTCACAGAAACCCTGAAAAAAGCTTAATCTAGTAGAGCGCTTACCTCTGCCATGGGTCTCTCTTCACAGCAGACGTTCTGACTTGTCAAAGTAGGAAAAGCACACAGGATGGCTCAATTCCATGAAATGTCCCAGTAAGACATGTCGCTGAGTGAGCGTGCACAATACTGGATACAATGGAATAATCTCAACTAAATGGATGTAAAGACGTCATTAATGTAAGAAACTGCATCTGTGCTTTTCCTTTTTCGACAAGTCAAAATGTCTCCTGTGAGTATGGTTCATCCAGTCGAGCCTAATCCATGGCATTGTATGACCAGTAATGTAAACGCACTCAGATACCAGCCACCTAAATACAACTTTGCAAGCATTGCTCCCTGAGAAATAAACAAAAATGTTCAAAAATATGTCAATATTAAAGAAAGTGAGGGGGAAAAAAGAATCCTGTATCCGTCTCTTTTCCCGGGTCCATACCAGAACTAAACTGGCTCTATTCTGGGCCGAGACTCATCCAACGTTAATGAGGAAATACATTTAGATGTGTTTATGGATTCCTGCTGACAAACTAACCAATGAACAAACAGAGGTGAAATCATAATCTCTGTGGTGGAGGTAACCACATGATTCCTGCACACCTGTACACTAACCACTAATGTCTCATTAGCATCTTTATGCTGCACCTGTGAGGTGGATGGATTATTTTGGCAAAGGAGAGCAAGAAGTGTTCACCAACAAAGATTCGAACAAAAGTGTGTTCATTGTCTAATACACCTACTTGTCATTAATTGCGCAATTTCCATACATTTTTGAATCAAAGATGTCAGCTGAGCATTAGAACAAAGGTAATCACATTTTCAGATTGGTTGTTGAATATTTGCAGAGCTTAGGTCGTGTGAGTGGTTCAACAGAAGTGTTGAGAGAATATGTATGTCTGTTAAATATCTACAGAGAAACTGAAACTGATTAGCCAAAAATCTGTTTAAATGTCACACAGACTCAGTAGGTGTACAGTCTGCCACTATCCAGCTACATACACTGTTTCAATACCGATTCATTTACACAAAACCTGTCAGAGTGTGTGTGCGTGTGTGTGTGTATTGATTGCATGTGTGTTCGCTCTGTTAGTGAGGGTCATTAATGAATTAATAATATTCTGTTTAAATGGTCTCGACCTACAGGAGAGAATCAGGGTCAGTGAGCACCTTCTTTTAATGTACTAAAGCCAAACTCTCGTCACGTTTATACCAAGATACTGTTTTGTTCTGATTTAGTATTTTACTTTGTTTAGATCGAAATAGGACATTTACTTGTATCAAAGATTAAAACCCAAAACTAGTGTTATATTAACTGTGATTATCCTTTTTTTGTTGTTGCAACAGATGACTCCAAACCCAAACCAAAGTAAGTCCATTTTCATTTGAAACTTAAAGGTGCACTAGGTAGTTTTAGGAAGGAAATGTAGGTCTAAACAAACAAAATAAACAACCTCTCTTTGTTTTCCTGACTGAATAAACTGAACAAACAAACTGACTTTAAAGGACAACACAATTCCTACTGTTTTACTTTGTTCACATGTGGTGGACCCTGCCAACTTTCTAGCTTCAAATAGTGTTCTGGGACTTTATTTTCCTCTGAGAACAGCTTGTTTATCCGGTTATGGACAAAATAAATATTTCAGAGTTTGCATTATTACGTCACTAATATTGAGTTTGATTTTCTTCTCCAAAACTACATACTGCCCCTTTTTGATACACATCTGCCAACTAGTGAGTCATAGATCGTTCTTCTTCTCATTCTATGTTTGTAGGGCCTTTGCTCCACCTTTATCTGTGCCAAAGATACCAGAGGGGGAAAAAGTCGACTTTGATGTAAGTAGATCGAGGCCCGAATATCAGGAATGGTTTCAAACTTGATTAGGGTTTAAAAGGTTCTTAAAGGTCCTCATAATGTGTGTGTGAATGTGTGTGTAATTGCAGGACATCCACAGGAAGCGTCAGGAGAAGGATCTGACCGAGCTGCAGTCCCTGATCGAGGCCCACTTCATCCAGAGGAAGAACGACGAGGCGGAGCTTGTCGCTCTCGTCAACAGGATCGTAAGTCTTGTGAGGAAAGCCGGATTGACGCACCCGCCCGGAAAACAATTCTTAATGTGTGCGTCTGTGGGCATGAATGTGCAGGAGAAGCGTCGCGCCGAGAGGGCTGAGCAGCAGAGGATCCGCACTGAGCAGGAGAAGGAGAGGCAGGCTCGTCTGGCTGTGAGTTTTCCCTCCATCTCATCTCTTTCAAGACTTGACCTGTAGCAAATAATCAGTGTGTCGGGCGTGTGTGTGTCCTGCCAGGGAGTCTCCTAAATCACACATTATCATAATCTCACAACTCTGCAACTTTGTACCACTTATCGGACACTTTTTAACTCGTTGTGTAGCAGGTAACTGTTTTCCATTCATAAAAGTTGAATTAACAAAGACACTACCTTCTTGGCGCCAAAATGAGCAACTAGCTGGTGAACACGGTGCCTCGTTTAGCAGCTAAAAAGCCAGACGTCGCCCCCCAGGAGTCTGTGGAGACCAGAGAGCTGAATACTGGCCTTACGTTTGCCAGGTGGACCGGAACGCAACTCCAAATGACTGATATTGTTCAGTTTTGGCTAGACGTGTAATTGGGCGGCAGAGAAGACAGGGCGGGACAGGTGTGACATGTTTCTCCGCTGACCGTCTCGCACCATCTGTGCCGCAGGAAGAAAAGGAGCGGAGGGAGCAGGAGGAAGCGCGGAAGAGGCAAGACGAGGACGCCAAGAAGAAGAAGGCCCTGACGAACAGGACTCAGCAGTACGGCGGCGTCCAGCAGAGGGTCAGTCATCACACACACACTCACACACACACGACAACACTCCACTGATTTGTCTGCAGCTACACAAACAAAGAAGGGTTGGCAGGTTTAGGTAGCCACAATAACAAAAATCCTGAAGCTCCATATTTTTAAGTGCGGTTTCAAGTGTTTGTGTTGGGAAATACATTTTGTTGGTCCTGGGATGAGCGACGGAAGATGATGATGATGATATACGGTTTGTGTGTTTGCACTTGAATTTAATAAGAAATAGGATGAGAGTTTGAGCTTTCACAGCCTCTTTGATATTTTCTTTCATTCTTTCAACACATCCTCTCGTGTTTATTCTCCCATCCAGCAAGACGGGAAGAAGGGAGCGAAGAAGCAGACAGAGAGGGAGAAGAAAAAGAAGATCCTGGCAGACAGGAGGAAGCCTCTCAACATCGAACATCTCAGCGAGGACAAAGTGAAGTAAGGATGTCATGTTTTGTTTTTATTTGTTTACAAGTAGTCCTTGTTCACAGCTCCGTAGAAGGGCTAATGACCACATTCACGGTCTGATGCAGGTGATTTGTTAGTGAATAAACTCCCGTCCACTTCCCATTTCTTTGTATTTACAGTTTTTTGCACAGCCTTTTAGTTTTCTGTTGCTGAAGTGCTCCTGTTTTTTGGGGTTTTTTTTGCTCAATAGGGAGAAGGCCAATGAGCTGTGGCAGTGGCTGTTGACACTGGAGGCTGAGAAGTTTGACCTCAGCGAGAAACTGAAGAGACAGAAATATGATGTAAGTGCTTCGCCCCCGAGGGGTTCATGTCCCAATGGCTCCATGAAATGGAACTTTTTTTTTGGGGGGGGTTTGTTTTTTGTGTAGAACTAAGCCCAGCTACATTTTTTTTAACAATGGTGTAAAAGTTAAATCAAGGAATACTTTAACCATTTTGGATATCAAATTAGGTATCTGTTTTTTTTTTATGAGTTAGATGAATGACTGATAGTAAACGCAAAGCTATAGCTAGTAGCTAAGTTAGCATAGTTCAGCAAAGATTGGAAACGGAGAAACAGCTATTGGATATCTATTTGCACTGCTTCCAGTCTTAAGGCTAAGCTAAGCTAACTAGCTGCTGGCTCTAACTAGCTTATATTTACCACAAGGACTTAAGAGTTGCATCAGTCTTGTTTTCATCTTTGCATATGAATACATTTACTTCCCTAAATGTTTAAACAAAAAAACCCATCAGTTTAGCTACCTTAGGCTACATGTACTCCTTATCCTTTAAGATAGCACATTAATTAGGGTAAGGTAATGAATAATTCACTCATTATCAAACTGATGGTAAAGTCATGTGAAGTTTTTCATAATCCACAAAACATTTCTGGAGCTTCAGTGTGTCATGTTTACTTTGTTTACCATGTTAAACCCACGTGTTACCAAACGAGCATTTGCAATTTGATGAAAATGGTAATGACAAGAAACTCGATGGAACACCTACAGCCATGAAAAAGCCAAAGGATACGAGCGCTGAATGCTGAAACCGTACGTAGGCCGACTGCTTCAAAGTGAAAGTTGTCCTGGGGGCACCGATCTAAAATGAATGTGGCTTGACTTCCAGATCAATGTACTCCAGACCCGAATCAATGAGCAGCAGAAGTTGTGAGTAACAGTTAATGAAGAGTGTGAGCCTCGTGGTTGTTGTGTAGTTTTGCTGTCCGTGTGTTGACGGGTCACGAACAGCGTCTGGGACAGTGGAGCAAGAACAGAGCTGGACGGTGAAGAAGGTAGTGTGTGTTGATGGTCGTGTTAAAATCCGTAAGAGGAGATCCAAGAAGGCAGATGTTATATTCACTCTACTATATGTACATGTAACATGTAAAGAAGATGTTACGATGTAAAGATTTTTTCTGGGTTCGAATACATGTAATCGTAGGAAATCTGACAATTGGTTATCATTTCACTGCTTCCTAATTGATCAGCAAATTAAAAGATAAATGAAAGTGAGAATCTGGAAGGACCTGGGCCGTATTTCAAGGTTTGATGACTAACGTTACTGTCTGATGAGATTCAACACGTTTTAGACACATTTAATTAAGCCTGGAAGTAAAATGTGCTAAAGTTTTCAAACTCATTTACACATTTCCAATTGTGTCGCATAACACTATTAAACTGTCATGTTAACGAGGAAGTGGTTTAGGTTTAGGTATTGTCTAACATAATTTACTCGTTATCAAATGTGTTTTATCTTCAATCAAGGCCTGGATCCCTCCAAATTTTTGCTTTTCATGTATTCATTATTAGCAACTAACCTTTCAGTTGCTAATCAATCAGGAAGCAGTAAGATGACAACAACTCGTCCACTGCCCTACATTTATACAACCTGCAACTGGGAACACAGCAGTACAACATTTGATCTCCCCACCCTGAGCGTGACGGAGGAAGATGGCTGCCACAATTGGTCTATTGTTAGCTCAGTTTAGCATTAAGACTGGAAAACTAGAAACAGCTAGCATGACCCTGCCTGAAGGTAAGCTCACGTAACTCGGATTAAACAAACTCAATATAACATGAGCCCTACTGAGCTCCGTGCCAGATCCGCAATGTCGGTACGCAGTAAGGTTCTGGCAGTGTTGCGTTGCAGTGGCGCTTTAGTCAACAGGAGAAACCAGACACGGTTTGCTGTTGTTTTGTTTTTATTCTATTTGGATCTACCAGTTTTGGCAGCTTTGCAGACAGTTTGCCAAAGGTTTGTTGTCTGTCCTTGTCCCTGAGTGGGAGATGTTGACACTGTCAAAACATATCTTGAACGTGAACATTTTTTTTCCAACTCAGTTCTTCACAGTTACAGTGTGAATGATATTACTTCTAATCCAGGGTTCAAAAAGTCATCATAGGCATGTTTTGTTACCTTTTCCAGTTTTTATGCTAAGCTAAATGGCTGTAACTTCATCTTTAGGACTACTATGCGAGTGGTATCGAGCTCCTCATTCTTAAAAGCAGCTTCCTGAACATGTCAGCCACTTTATCGTGTCTTGAAGCCCATGAACCAAAATGTTTTTGAAAAATAACTCCTCAAAATACTTGCACTCTGTTTTTTACAATTGGATCTATAAGATCCATCTCGTCTCCAGCCGATGATTTCAGCTGTCATACTTTCGTTCCCAGTTTTTTGACAGCCGTCATTTGATCTGAAGTCATGTTTTGCTGTTGAAGGAGCCCCATCTTTTGCTCCAAGGGATGGTTTGTGTATTTCAGTTCTGAATTCTTTGGCCTGTCCGCTCGGATTTAGTTAAATGACCATCACAGTCAGGAAGACTGCAGGTGAGTTGCCCATCTGCAGACCAACTTCTCTGGAGGTGAACGTGTCCGAGCTCTTCTTTTGGACCACGTGGTCCGCTCTTTTGTCTCGGCTTGTGTCCGTCTGTGTCTGCTGTTGTCCCTGTGCTCAGTCAGCCCTCCATGTTTGTTTGTTCCCCACAGATCAATCTGCTCATGGCTCGTGTTCAGGCCCACCAGAGGTAAGAAGTAGCCATCTTTGAGGCACTTTGAGGTGGTTTTGGTCTTATTTAAAGAGCCTCGGGAAACAAAACCTTCCATGCTGGCACAATATCTTCATTTTTCCAAACTCCTTAACATACAAATACAAAGACATATGCTGATCTCCAAGTGTGTTATCCCAAGGCCTTTAAACTCACATAATCCTACTTGATATGAAGTGGGGATCATGTGACGCATGTGAGCACAGAAGTAGTTCTAACTTTGCTCAGCGCAGATCTCACCTTCCTATGGCTGTTTACAAGTAAAATGAGGAGTTTTGCCTGTTTCAGACGGCCATGGAAAAAAAGATCGGCTCAGTAGTGGAAAGTCAGCCATTTTAAGCTCATGCGTACTGTATCTTTACTTTCTTACCGTACTGTACCAGTTTCCTACTGTGCTTAATATTCTTTATTCTCTTTTGACCAAAGTCTTCTCTATGACTCAACATCGCACTTTCCATCTTGATCCAGGCCGTCTTTATTCCAGATTCACAGCTATATTTGAAGCTAGTTAAAAAAAAAAAAGAGAAGCAGTCCCAAAGTGCAACATATAATATACTTTTTTCAAACTGCTTTGAGAAACTGTATCAGTTACACATTTTTAAATGTAAATCCAACAAAACTTCATGAAAAAAATGCTTTTTAAGAAGTCACGTACGTCGAAGTGTTAAGGCAGAAAAAGCGAGACGTCTGTGTTGTTCCAGCCGGTAAGTGTCTACACTCTGATTTTCACGTCAAATCTCTAGTAAACTGTGGATGTGTCAGATCTTATTGGCAAAGGTGCAAACAGAGAACAAAGGCAGTGTATCAAAGGTAAGGCTGCGGCTCAGAGGAAACAATCATCATCTGCCAGCTGCATGAAATCCTGTGTTTCTCCTTCTAATAGCATGATGCTTTGGTGTTTTGTCCTCTTCAGTTCTTCTTATCACTCCGCTATAATTTCATTAATTTAATGAATGTTAGTTATTGGGGAACTACAAAGGCATATACACTGACAAAATGTATCACGTGAAGAAAAGTCAGTGTATATGCATTCAAGGATATGTGCTCTTTGACTTAAATTAGTCTGTAGCAACAGGTATCGAATGTTGGTGTTTGGAAATTCATATTATGAATTTGTTATTCTACCTATGTTATTTTACTCAAAGCTCTACATGAGCTTCCTTACTGAAAAGAAACTTACTTTGATGCTAAAATATTGGCATATTTTTCAACCAACCCTTCTTTCATTCAACAGGAGCGTAAAGATAAAATATTCCCTTTGAAAAGTTATTTGACAAGAAGTCTGTCTAAAATAGTTTTCAGAGTTTTCTTTAAATTGTATGGAGAGCCAAAGCATTAAAAAAATTGATAAATGAGACAATAAAAAGTAAATTAACATTTGTGATAGACACAACTCAGGTCATTAAACTTTAGTTAATAGTTGTGTCATTAACAAACAATGAAACACTTTATAAACCATTTATGAAGCAATTAATTGTTAGGGTTTATAAACATGAGTTGCAACTTAACAAATGTTGATAGTTTAATATAAATCTATCACCATTTATTAATGAGTGTTACTGGATTATTTTATTATTAAGAGGTTATCAACTCAAATGAGTGTATTTTGTCATTTGATTAGTTATTTAAGAGTTTTGAACCCTTTGGGCTTCCATACCACGTGGCCACTAGAGTCAAAAACATCCAGCAGTACCTAAACCTACTGTGTGTACAAGCTGTGAGGAACACCAAATGAACCAGCAATACCAGACTTAATAAATATATGAATAAATATTAATTTATGCATGCACACCTTAAGTTGATTTTTTTTGTTTGTTTGTTTTCTACAGCGCCAAAGGAAGAGGCAAGGCCAAGGGCAGGGTGAGATAGAGGCAAACATCGGCAGGAGCTCTGCAAGGAAGCGTCTGAAAATGAGCAGCAGTATCGACCTCAATGATAGAAACGTACATTTAAACGATGGAATAGCAGTAGAACAGCTGGTTGTAGACAAACAATTAAAAGAACTTGTGATTTTGAGTCGTGTTGTGTGGTTGAAATTTCATACAAATGGTAGTTGTTTTTTTTTATGACTTCCCAACAATCCTCACTGTCTGACAGCTTAAAAGCAATTGAGTCCAAATCATTCGACTGGCAATAAAATAGCTCTATTTATTTTTGGGAACCATACACACAGAACCACAGTGCACCAGAGATTTCACATGTAGGCAGCGATATGTAAACAGAATTAAATGACCTACTGCAGCAAGCTGCAGGAGTGCTCATTACGTTTTCCACACAGTTAAATAACACAATAAATAAAGATTCTGATGGTGATACAGTGTCAGAATGATGGACTTTTCTATACAATACAGTGTGGTGACAACAGTGCAAAAATTAAAGTGATGGAGTATGTACACAGGTCGGAGGGCTAACATTTCCTGCCATTTTTAATTCAGCGAACCAAATCCCTGCTCTGACTTATGAGGTTCCATGGTTTGTGACACATGACGGCTACTTTTAAATGGAAAGGCTGCAGATGAGATGGATTTTTTTTTTTTTTTAAATATTTTCTCATTACCCCGAGCTAAAACATTTGCAGATTTCTTTGTGGAGCTGCCAAAGTGGCGTCAAAACTTTCATTTCCACCTCACACAAAAGTCCCTTTCCGTTCTGGTTAACCACTGTCTGTCAGAAATGAAAAGTACTTTGCTTTCGGCTGCACTCTCGAGTCCTCCAGGAGCCTCGGGGGGGGGGGGGCGCGACTACAGCTTCTAAAAATCTCAGCTAACAGAGGCAGTGCATTCTCATACACTCAACAACACCAAGCATTTTAAATAAACAACTTCAATTAACTTACATTTCGTTCAGGTAGCTCGTGAGCTAATGTGATACCTACTGTACATTAGAGCAGGGATCAGAACAGTGCATTTTCATGGTACGTCATGTTCAGACATGATGAGTGCATGGAGCGTCGGTCCGTCAGGCATGATGGGGAGATAACAGATCAGGTTTTTTTCACCACATGTGTGTTTCCCTGATCTCAGCGATCACCTGGCTGGCTTTTTGCAACGCCTGTTGACAAGATTTAAGACGAAAAAGTAAGTGAAAAGTCAATTCATCAGGGAGAACAACACACCAAAGCGCTGGAGTCTCACCTGTAGCATGTCGGCGGACTCCTTGCGCCGCTGGGCCATGTCCTCCGATTCGGTCAGCAGGTCATTGAGGAGGCCAGATTTATACAGCTGGCCAACAAGCTCGCTCTGGAGGCTGTCTTTCACATGGTTGACCAAGAAGTGCATCACTGCCTTCGGCACACTGAGGTGGAGAGGGGGGTAGAGAGAGAGAGGAAACAAACAGAACAGATGGTTGAGAACAAGGATGTAAGATTGCCGGGTGATTGTGTTGTCCCCCAGATGGCGGGGCTCGAGTTTGACCCACCAGGTGGCCGCGCCTGTCGAAGTATCGAGCTGTTGAAGTGCAAGCTTTGAGTTAAATACAATCTATTTCTCTAGGTGGGGCTTACACTCCAGAAAACCTGGCAAAAATTCACTTAAATGAAGCCAAACCACATGACACAAATGTTGATTACATCACAACAGGTAGTGCTCAAAGATTCTTAACATGGTTGTTGGCAGTTGTTTGCTGATTGTTAAGGTGATGTTAGGTTTAGGTTTACAACCCTCGTGTTAATTTTCAAGAGAAAGGAGACTTTTAAATATAAGGCTGCCAAAATTCTATACTTATCTGTAAATAAATTACATTAGAACAGCCAACGTCTTTCAATGCCTTCCGACTGTATTATCCTGTCTATTTAGTACCAAGGCCATTTGTTTATCTGTTCTTTGGAAAAGTAATTCAAACAGTGGTAAACACTTGATTTGTTTGGGACTATCGTGCACTAATATGTATTTAATGCAGCAGTTCATTGGCAGTTCAACATTGACAACAGAGTGTCTTCCAAACAAAAGAAAGTTCATGTAAATGCAGATGGTTGATTCTTACATATTGCACCTTTTGAGAGTTACAAAATCTGAATGCACAGAAATCAAACATAGGTACATCAGTAATATTTTGCTAAAAGTCGTTATAGAAATCTGAATATAAAGTAAGAGGAGCGTCATTGGAAAACTCATTCAAAGTTCAGCTTCATGAAGAGAATTTTGTTGGAAAAAAAAAACTCTCATCAGGTTCGTCATTACTCCGGCTCAAAAGAGTCATTATACCAAATCTTCCAACTGCTGCATTATCACATTTTCTGGTCTTGCCCATTATTAATCTCTTTCTGGCAGGAGGATTATGAAACTTTGCAGAAAGTGCTCCAGGTGGATATTTGATTTAACCTAGAGACCCTGTGTTTTGGTGCCGTGCCATTTGAAAATGTTACCTCTCATGGTGGAGCAGCTGGCAGGGTTAGGGTTAGGACTAAAAACCAGAAATACCTTTCGTTGATTATTGGATCATACATTATTAATGAAATGTTGGGATGGAAGAATTACATTTTGTATTAGACTGCAGGAGAGGACAAATTTTTGTATAATGTATTTTAATTGAGTTTTATGACCTTTTACTACAACTGTGTTTTACAGAAGACTATGATAGAGAATGAATACAGTGTACTACAGCATATAGAGTATTTTAAAAAATTCATAACAAAATCCGAAAAAAAAAAAAACTGCCCTACCTGTCCTGAATATTCTTGCGAACGATGAGGAAGTAAGACTTGATGAGGCGCTCGATGACCTCACAGTCTCGCTGCTCACGTGACGACAGCTTCCTGGCAACCGGCACAGGCTTGAGGAAGAAAGAGGGGCGAGGTTTTAATCAATCGTTCACTAATCATTTGTCTTCTAAATGCGGCATGCCGATAGGCTTGTGTTTAGTTACCACATCCAGCAGGTTGACAACTCCTTTAAGAGGGCTCCCAGGTCCAGAGCCGGGGGCTTCCTCTCCTTTCTTCAGCATCCCCCTCCAGGTCCCTGTGCCGTCCTGCTCGGCCTGGGGCCCTGCTGCCGGGGCCTGAGGAGCCATGAACACAAGACAAATGAAGGAAGAAAAATGTGATCACACAACCAACCAGGGTGCCAAATTGTTATCACAGTAGCCTTCACTTGTCATTAGGGTTCACAGGGGGAAGATGGTTAGGGTATGTAGCGCAATAATCCTCGACCGGGTCATACGCAGAAGTGCAAACACAAATCAAACAGGCACAAATGGGGCAGAATTAAATGTTTCGGAAGTGAAGTTCAGAAGACACCTCCTCTGCTCTCACAGAACGGAAGTGAACTGATCTATTGAAGCACCAGTTGAAGAGAAAACATGAGGGTCAGTGCAGTAAAGTAAAAACACAAGACTACAAGAATCTACATGCTAGCAGGTCTGTGGCGCTTTGAGCTAACATGCTCGCAACGACAATGCTAACACGTTGATGTAAAGCGTGTATCATGTTCACCCTGTTAACTGTCGTAGTTTAGCATGTTACCAAGCTAGCATTTGCCAATTAGCATTAAACACAGTAGCACCAAGGCTGATGGGAATGTCATTAGTTCTGCAGGGATTTGGTCCAAAAAACGAGGTACTGGATACAGTCCATATCAAAATGTGATAAAATATTGACTAACAAATTAGATCAAATTAGTTTTAAAGTCCCATTATGCATTTATTTCCTGTAATCAGAGCGCAATTTACAACACAAAATGGACCAAACAGGCCTGAATTCAGGGTGCATCACACAATTCTTAGAAACCAACTACCAAAAAAAAAACCAAACAAACAAACAAGGCACCCAAAGTATTAAGAGACTGGAAAAGGGAACAGAAGGAGAGGAAGGTATTTTCTGTGAGACAGGAGGGCCAACTTTGGGGAAACAGACTCTGCAGGAAACACAACAGTTGTTAGTGCGAGTCAACACAGGCTGGAGGAGAGCGTCACAAGAGCATGGCATCAGCAGACAAAGATCAGAGTGCATGCCAGCAGCCCATGCTCAGCTATCCATCCATCCATCCATCCATCTAACCATCCATCCATCTAACCATCCATCCATATCCATCCATGCTCCACCACAGCCAGCCCCGCACAGAGCCAGCGAGCTGCGTACGTGCCCACCTTGGCACCGTCCATGTCTGCTCCAGACGCAGGGGGCTCGCCAGAAACCACAGTTGGGCCAGCCGGGCCTTTGCCAACAGACTAGCATGAGAGCCGGGAATGGAGAGAGAGAGAGGGAGAGAGAAAAAGAAGCACTGAGAAGAGAAACGTGGAAAGACGGAGGAGAGGAGGGCTGGCAGTGGAAAGTCATATGAGGGGAGGATAGAGAGGAGGCTGTCTGAGGGGGAGAGAGGAGATGTGGGATAAAATTCCTCGATGGAAACTATCCGAGGCATTTGGTCCACAGATCCTCATCCTGTGGCGCTATGAGTAATTAACACTGCACAAGTCCGCTTTATGCTCAGGAAGGCGCAGATGGCAACGAAATATTAGAACAGCTGAGCTACTGTTGTTATATTTCAAAATAAGGCTGTTGCTTTTACCTTATCCCTGGGCACCGAGGACGGCAGCTCTCTCATCCTGTTTCTCCTCTGCTCCTACAAACACACGATGGCACCAGTGATGACGAAAACTTCAACACGTCCTCAGAGAGTGTGTAGGGCAATTTACTTAAAAACTCACAAAGAGAATTTGTTCTATATCATTAAGAAGAGTGCGTGATATCAAAATTAATACAAAAGAAAATTGTACAGAGTTTGGTACAAGACTGACATTTCTAAGGAAGCAAAGAAAGACCATTATAATTTGCATTTTTATGAGAAATGTAATAACAAACTGAGAAATGTAATCACAACACTTGTAGAAGTTACTTTTTGAATTTACATGGTGTTCCCTTGCAAGTTTCTCAGAGTAGGTGCTGCAACTCATGATTATTTTTGTTTATTTTGTTTTGATTAATATGTCGACTATTTTCTTTATAAATTGACAAGTTGTTTCGTCGTTACAAAGTTACGAATGTTGATCACCACTGAACACTTGCAGAAGCATTTCAAAACTGAAATGTTGTCTTTTTCTTAAAATAATAACTCAAACTGATTAATCTGTATCAAAACAGTTTTCAATTACTCTTTTCAATTTCTGTAAATTTGTCGATTTCAGATCTAAAAAGTAAAGACAGGTAAAAAACAAAACAAAAAACAAAACTAATCCTAACCCTCAAATTGAATTGGTGAAATTAAGCCACCAACATATAAGATATGAAACTCAAATTTAACAAAACCAATCAAACAAAGAAACAAACTTCAGTCCTGTCAGGTGACATTCTCTCAGTCACATGATCTAAGAGCAAGACCATCTTTAATAAACTGCAGGCTCACGTTTAACTCATTTAAAGTGAGATTTGGTGGCTGAATTTTACGCCAAATCAAATTTGTCCATCTTCATTATATTAACTTTCATTTTCAGATCAGAAAATCAGCTTCTGAAATTATAAAAGTTTTCAGTTATTATTAGTGGTTAACTGTTAGATGCATATTTCAGGAATATTTCAGCTTTTGTTTGCTTCCACGTGTTTCAGCTGAATAATACTTTTCACGTAAGAACTTTTTTATAAATATATGAATACATAATCCCAGGTCTACAAATCAGCAACATCAGGTTTTCACCTCTTCTCTCTTTATTCCTGCAGAATAATGTATGAGATGTTATGAGTACAGACCTCTATATTGTTATTCAACACCCCGCAGGCGTCTGCAAAGTCTGGATGCTTGGTGTTGATGTAGGCCAGCTCTATTGCCACCAAGTTATGCACCTGCAACAAGAAAACAGGAATTATGACTCTCATTAAACACTGCCTCCAAAACGATAATAACAAATTCAAATAAAGACAAATGTGATGGTACCATCTCATTGGTGATGGGCAGCCTCTTCCTCAGGAGGGAGGTGACTACCTCCACGATGGCCTCGTGGAGTTTCGGGAATCTCTGCAGCTCCTGGAGGACAGAACGTTCTGAACATGAATGTCTGCGTGCGAGGGGGGAAAGATGAATAAACGCGAGCGGCTGCTTTCACAGAGCCGGTTACCTGTGTGCTGTAGTTGCTGCAGTGCTGGATGATCCTCTGCATCTCCTCGTGGACCAGCTCCACGCAGCGCAAACTGGGCTCCTCCAGGCGTTTCACCTGCTTCTTCACCAACAGCTCGAAGGACACCTCGGGCACAAACAGCGATGGACGCGGGCCCTGGTGGAGGAGGAGGAGGAGGAGGAGGAGGAGGAGGAGGAGGAGGAGGGAGCTGCAGGTTAGCAGTTATTACCCAGATCAACTTGTCAGCTAAGTGAGACTGTATTTTTGGAAAAGAAAAGCCATGTTTGTGTTGTTTCAATGGCCCACTGAACTAATGATGACAAGACAAACACCATGGCTCCTTAATGATGTCACATTTTACGAGACAATGCTGCAGCAGCACTCACAGTTGCGTTCCTTATGGCTGTTAGGATGTCTATGGTGCTGAGTCCTCCCAGAGGATCCACGGACTCCAGTGTTCTGCCAAAAGTCTCGTGGAATATATAACAAATTCTGGCTCCACCGCACCTGAAAAATAGCAGCGAGGGGATATTAGCTGTGATGTGAACCCCTTGGCCCGCTCTCCTGTCAGCTCTTCCTTCACAGAGGCGGTGCGTGCCTCAACTTACAAGTTGTATCATATTAAATGATGAAACCAATGCAGTTGTTTTGCTCATTTTCCGTGCGCTGGATCAACAGCATCACCATGTGGCCGAGCGGGAGAGAGAGGTTTACTCACAGCTCGGCCGTCTCGATGTATTTGGCCGTGCCCTCGATGGTGTTGCAGTATTCAGTGGCAAACTTGGTGATGAGCTGGAGCAAGGTGGCACTTTGGTCTTCGACTGGCTCGCCGTAGCTGCTGAGCAGGGATTGGTACTGGGCTGCCAGGACGTTGATCCGTGTCTTCAGCTCAGGGAGGCAGTCTCGGATGTGATGCATCAGTAACCTGGTATTATGGCAAGAAAGGTCAGAGGGGTCAATTTGTATGCAGTTGTGTGAAATTATGTTCTGAGATGTGTGTCAGGCAAACATCTGTTGTCAATGAAAGAAAGAATCCATTATCTTAACAGCTGGCAGTTGTTGATAAAACAGCATTAAAAATGTATTGAAGTATTGTTCATGAATATTGATCCTATGAGCCCCGTTATTACACGCTCAACTAACTCTTCTAAACATCTTTGTGCTTTAACTTGTGTCCTCGCTGGTGGCCACCGGCCGTATCTTTGTTTGGATTAGGATAAGAAGAAGCGACTTGCAAAAAACAGGTTCAAATTAATTGCCATCTTACCATCGACAGAATCATTTTTCATCCAGATGATTAGAAGAGTGTTTGAGGATTATGGAAATACATCCAGATCATCTTAAGTGTTACAAACAACCTTCTGGGCTTTTCAAAAACTTGATATATAAGAGGGTTAGGTTGCTGCAAAAGCTAGCCAGCCATGGCTACTAGACAGGGGGAGGTATGAGCCGACTGTATTAGCGAATAATCATCAATGATTAATCTATTAATGGACAAATAGAGATGGGCATAAAAGCATCAAAAACTTGTTTTCAAATATATCGAAATAAAAAATACAATACTGTCATGAGAAAATGTAAATGATATTGTTACATTGTTGGGCTTGTTGTTGAACAGTGCCAGACAGGAGTGCCGCAATTAAAATACAGTCATCATTTTATGTTCTTTAGTTTATCATTTAGGTAACTTGGTGTTTCCTTCATCTGTTAACTCTAAATGTACAAGCCGGACTCTGACTTTGCAAGGAGCACAGATCATGTCAGTGGTCTTCTAATGGAAGACCAATATATTATTAATGATTAACTGATAATTAGTTGAGGTAGCAAACTATCAATTAAAGAAAATCTGAATCCCTGTTCTGTGTGTACTTTTTATTTTCACAAATAAAAGCTATGGGGATCTGGTGCACAGAAGGAATTCTCGGAGAGGTATTTCTGCACAACAACAGGCTTTTCTTTTTGTTTTGTTTTTTTTTTACAGAAAATGGCACACCCAAAATAAACTGGTTATTATTCTTGAACTCTTTTGATTGCAGTTCTGAATCTGGTCTCTTTTGAAAGGAAACCATTTGGAATTCACAAGTAAAATATCTCCATAACAATTAGATGGATTGCCATAAATCAGGTACAGCCATTCGTGCTTCCCTCAGGATGAATAAAAGGGATTCGGGGGGGCAAATAATTTGTTTGCACAAGCACCCAGAAGTGCAACTAAGCACTTTCATTGGTCGCACCACTGTGTTCAGCAGGTCAGATTAAAGAAATTCAGCTCATTTTTAACAAAAGCCAACTCGGTGTGTAGACAGCTGCCTCTGAACAAACACAGTCATGTTTACAACCATTTACATCAATTGTTAAGAAACTACATTAAAGGGTTTACATCTGGTCAACTAAATAATGTGCTGGTGCACCTAAATGATCTGGTGAGGTGCATCAATGCAACCAGTGTATAACATTAGTGTGGAGCACTGATGAATGACTTTGAAAACCCTTAACTTTCCACTGAGGTGAGAATTCAGCTCAAAGCACCATTAAACTACCACCATGAAGTGAAGCCTGTCTTTAAATCTTTTTTTTTCTGTTTCGTCTGCCACCCTGCCGCAACATAAGCAACTGCTGGCACGGTGATACTTGGGATCTTAAAATGGTTTACAACAACAGAAGCAGAAGGCTTCAATAAAATAGTTTGTCATGGTCATATTATACATATATATAACGTCGACCTGTTGAGGGTTCTGGCCAGGTATTTGGTTCCGTTCCGGTTGGCCAGCGATGGATATTTCTTCTGGAGGAAAGCGTGTTCGTCTCGGATGGCGTCAGCCACAGACTTTTTGTTGTTGATGTCCAGCTGGCTCCTAAAATTGTAAACACAGAAGCATACCAACAGTTATCCTGGACAATAAAAGGAAAACACAATTAAATGTCAGGACATATGGGATACAATCTTATATTTACAGTATCTTGTAATCCTTTACTTTACGAAATAAAGGGCTTGTTCTTATTGGGCTGCTTAATGCACTGTAAGTCATGATACTGTGTGTTCCGAATGGAAGATAATGGCTTCATTAAACTGACCTCAATGAAAATGGCAGCTTCTAGCAATAGATACAGATATAAAAGCATTAATGTATTATACAGTAGTACACTCATCTGTGCTCTCTACGTCTATATTGAGCCTCTCGTCTACAGTATAACACACTTCTCTCTCTAATGACTGTAGAGTGTTTCGTGATATATTCAGTGTGGTAAATGTGGTTTTCCCGACCTGTTGACAACTCCGATGAGTCCCAGTTTGACAGGAATGACTCGGCCCATTAGTACATCCATCGCATCAGTGCCGGCGTCCATCAGGTCCAGCTTGGTCACCACAGCCAGCGTCCTCCTGCCTGGAGAGGCACAATCATTCAAGTCAGCCAGTAAAGGTATAATTAAGCTTGAAAAAAATCTGATTATCAAAATGTTTTCCTTACCATCGGGGTCGACCTCCCGGGCCACCTTGAGGGCCTCCGAGGTGGCCATGTCTGTGTTGGCCGCCGTGACCGCCAGGATGATGCAGTTGGGGTTGGAGATGTGCTTCAGGATTAGATCTCTTATCTGAACCTCGATGTCCTTAGGCTGATCACCCACAGGCACCTGAGGGGAATAACGCCAATTAAAAGCAAAGAAAGTGTCAACTGGGCTCCTTCGAAAGCCGCAGTGAGGGATTTCTCAGATTAACACGTGTTCAACCAGAGGGGAGGAACTAATGAGGCTGGAATCAAAGCCAGAAGACTCTTGGGCTTTGTCAGCGGGTTCAGAAAGAATCAAGAATTAATTCCCTGCAGGCAACAAATGTGAAATACACAAAAGCATCGACCACACACAGGAAAAGTTAACACCAGTAACCAGGCAGATCTGGTAAATCGTGGTTTTTAGGGAGAGTATAACAAGTTTCCTGAAAGGTTCGAGATGATCAAAGCCTCGTCATGGGGGAGGACGAAGTAAAGCGTGTTACCTTAGTGATTCCTGGCAGATCCACCAGTGTGAGGTTGACAACGTGGGGAGAAAATATCTTCAGATGAATGGGTTCATCACTGATCCCCTGCAGAGGGACAAGAAAAGAACAGACGTGTGCTGTGTGTTGAAACAGCTTAGCACTGTTTCATAGTTAAAAATATGCCATTTGGTTAATGACAATATATATATATTTTTTCCCTTCCTGGTTGTCAATTCTGACGAGAACATTATTATTAACTGTGAGATTACAACTGTCACGGCTCTGATGAATAAATATCCGCAATGTTTTTGTTTTTTTTTTACAGTTTATAGGGACATTTCTGCTTCATTTGTGATAGCAACAGCTGGAGAGAGAGAGAGACACTAAGACACTCAGAGCAGGGGAGAGAAAGAACGAGGACCTCTGGCTGGAATCACATCTGGGCAGCTGTGGCAAGGACTCAACCTTGATACACGGTCTACCAGGTGAGATACTAACACCTGGCAATGTTTGAAAAACCCCGAAGGTTGTTTAACAACACTTGTGGCTATTATGAAGGTGCTCTCAAATCTTGAATGACTCGTCTGAACATCTGGATTGCAAACATTCTGCCAGCTGCAGGAAAGATTTTTCAATAGCGATACACCGATTGTGAAGTTCTGGGTCGCGGCATAAACAGCAACACCCGCCAAGCCCCCTGCTCAATGATTACAACTTTCAGTCATTAGTACTTAGTTCAGTAAATAGCCTTACAAAATTCATATCAGATAGACATTGGCAACTGCTATCAGTCAAAGTCATTTAGTTTTAAGTCAATGAAGCATGCATATGTTTGGCCAATGTGTCGGTGCATCCCTTACTTTCAAACATTTCCTAAGCTGCAACTCCTCTAACTACTTGTGAGAAACAGGTTAAAAATGGTTTCCATCGAGCCATGGACTGCGTTTTTTTCAATTACATGATCAGAGGAGTTTTTGAGAATTATATAAACATCTTCAGAACAGCTACAATCTTCTTTTTTTCTCTCACTGTATCCATTTTATTTTTTAGAGAAACTGATCATTAGCTGTGTTACTCAAATGTTGCCCAATAAGAAACTAGGTCTAGATGACCAGGTGACCTGGCGTGGCTGGGGGAGGGCACGGGTCTTCTAGGAGTTGTAACCATCCTGGGAAAGCAACTCTCATTAGTTTGCTATATGAAGAGGTATTGGTATTAAAGAGTATCGCTAGCAGTTTGATTAACTGCTACACTCCACAATAAGCAGCTCAAACTTGTGTTTGATGACTGAACAGCTCTCCTGAAAGACTGAGCGCAACGTGCAGGGTGATCGGCTTTGTGCTGGAGTCAGTGGACAGTTAAAGGTGCAATACGTAAGAATTGGCAAGCCGTCTAAAGTAATTCTGAAAAACAGTGTGTAGCATATCACCAGAGTAACTTACTAGTGCGAACTGTAGGTGCCAGTGGTTAGCCTTGCAGCTAGCGATACAGAACGTCGTCTGGAGTGGCATTACAAGACAGAGCCATGGAGGACTGGCTGGTTAGCATGCTAAGTAAGACAGCCCGTAGACATCTTTGACGTCAACAATGTTCATTTTATATTTTAAACCAGTATCCTTACGTATTGAATCTTGAGATAGGTTCCAGAGAGACAGCTGAGTTTAAAACTTCTGCCATCAGAGCTAAATCTAATTAAAAGTGCGAAGGTCTCCATCCTCACTATTACGCTGACTAGCTTTGAGGTTCTGAAGAGGCTATTCCTGATGTGAGACACTCGACACACTACCATGGAACTGTGGTTGTGTGCTGTATATAATAACCCAAAGTAACCGAAAGCAACTTTTTCTTCTACTTGCCCTCTTTTCTCTTCCTAGAAGCGTCCCCAAAACCCTTTGGGCCTCAGTAGCCCTGAGGTACGTGCCAAAAAATGTTGGTATGATTTTCCACTGTGGTCTAAAATTTGATTAAACATACTTTATAAGCTCTGCTGTAAAATTCAGTTTCCTCAGCTCAGGGCTAAATCCACAGTCGAGCCTTTGCTCACATACTCAGATTTGGGGAAAAATAAGTTATGTATTCATTCATCTCGTTGTGTCGGGATCATTTTAATGCTCTGTACATATTATTTGTCGCTAATCCTTACTTCGCCTGCAGCTAGCCCAAAAAGTGCCCCCAGTTTTCGAACTGGCAGAGGAAAGAAGGAATACATTTAACAGGAACCAAATTTACATCATTAGCTGCTGCAGAAGTTAATAATGAACTGCCCTTAAAGTTTTGTTATTTATTTCTATGCAAATCTTACTACAATTAATCAGGACCTTACCATATCTTCTACTTAAGATTTCATCTTGATTGTGCATAAGTTCCTTGAGAATCACATCCTTCTGCTGATTTCTCTTCAACAAATATACATAACATTTAAGGTGCTTTATTAGTAGTTGGCTTGCTCCTCCTTACTTAGCAGTAGAGATGTAACCCATCTATATCAGAAATCACCTCCATCCTCCATCCATGTCTCACCTTATTATTCCCTGATATTCGCTCCGTTTCATTTTCAATTTCCTGCCTGATTTCATCAAAATCTGTGTAGATCTGCAAGAAGAACAAAATACATAAAGACAAGCAAGGGTCAAGAGTATTAATTTGATGTTATGTATCAGAAAGTACGTACCTTATTTTTCGTGTGGAGAAACTTGCCCCACTCTTCCCCTTCTCTGTCTGAAAGACATAGTAACACAGTACAAGTTACAGCTCGGGGGTTAACAATGACGGATGACTGACTCTGTGCAGGAGACTAAGTAAGCACCGCTAACAGAAGGATCGACGGATGATGACAGTTACTGGTCTGGTGGATGAAGCAGCTGGAGTTACAGGAGGAGGAATTTGAGGAAGAGGAGGAGGAAGAAGAAACACAGCTAAAAAAAGCCAATCAAGGGCTGCGGTCGAATAGTCTGCTTTTACTTAGGAAGGTTTCTAACTGAGTGAAATTACCCACAAGTATTTCAGCCATGATAAGAGCTGGTTGAGTCATCTTAACGCTGAGCTTCAGTGCTTCCTTTTTTATCTACATTTAGCACTGGGTACACTGGACGATCCTTTATGAAAGGAAATAAGGAAGTGCAGTCAAGCCGTTTTGAATTCTCTGTCACATATTTCCTTGAACTTATGATGCTTTCCTTCAAGAAAAAGAGAAAAGGATGTACTAATTTTACTATTTGACCGCAGCCTAGGTAATCGAATGTGGAGACACCTGTACATTGCACCTTTGTGAAGCTGCGCTTTTTCGCACCCTGGCATCTGCAAGTGATTAAAGAGACAATGACAGAGAGAATACTGAGCGCCAGCATACTGTATGACTCCTTTCATGCTGGACACAGAAAATGAAACTAGAATTAGTGGTGTCTTTGGTCTGAAACACTTCCGAGGTAAGAGAGAGGTTTTCGCTCTTACCAATTTCATCATTCTTCCTTGCGTCTCCAGGATCTACATGGACCAGCTGGAGGATGAGAGGTCGCCTGGTAACGATACCGGTCCCTCGGGGCAGCAGGTCCCTGCCCACCAGGCTCTCCAGCACTGAGCTCTTGCCACTGCTCTGGAGACACAAATCACAGACAGGGGACATGAGTTGGATACAGGCTAAAGCACGGACTTCCTGACTGAACACATCACATCCTGCATAGTCCTCTCATGGCCTCACGGTGGATCAGGGCTGCAGCCAACACAGCTACAGCACCTGTCTCTTCCTCCAGCAGTGACCTGGTTTAAGCTAACAGAGGTTAGTGTGCGTGTGGATGAAGCTCTTTAAATAGCACTGATTGAAGATGAAAATAGATTTCTCTCACACTGCCAGTGCAGTCTTTGCAAATGAGATGTGCAGCAGTCCAGCTTTGTAACTACGGCCTCTGTGTAGCCTCAATTCATGTTGGTTAATGAAGATTTAGCTTTGCTCTACATTTAGGTAATCTCTTCTCGTAACTGTATCCACATCTGTGCATGCGTTGCAGTACATCAAGGTTACCTAGCTAGCATGACAGCCGCTATATCACAACATGCACAGAGCATTTTTACCTGAGTCCCCACCACTGCTATCTGCGGCAGCTGTATGATATCCGCCCCCACCGTGTTGAACACGTCCTGGAGCTTGTTTATCACGGGGATAAGAGCCTCCATGTTCGCGGTTTACGAACAGAAAATTAAGAAACCTGCTAATTTCGTGATGGAGCCAAAGTCATTCAATGTCCCACCGACACCACCATTGCAACAACACCCACTGTACGCACGGACGAGAGGTTTTGTGGCGTGTCGGGAGTTGTAGTTTCGCAAACGGGAGCCGGCAGCACCGCGGGTTGAGGAGAAGACTACAGCGTACGTGCTCCTAAAATAACGCGAGTGTGCATTTTTCGCGCGCATGCGCATTCGCGTTGTTGATGACGGGCTAGCCTTAGCACAGTAACTCGGCTGGTTTCCTCCCCAACCTTCAACTTACTGCCTAACTTTGTGTCAGTAAATTGGTCAGTTGCTGCTAAACCTTCGTTATTCACCATGTTACAGTTCCTGGTGAGTTTAATCGACGTTAATATGCGTGACAACGACGTTTGACAGGATGCTGACAGATGCGAAGCTAGCCTAGCTAATGTTAATGTCATCTCTGTTAGTTTTCTGAAAAAAAAAGGCTGAAAAGCTGTCACAAACCATGAAGACAACAGTTAAACGTTGAAGTCACTTGAATGAACGTTCGTGTTAAACTTCTGAGATGCTACTTCATCAGTAAATGACACGTGTTGTTTGTCTTCCAGGCTGGCTTCACCTTGGGAAATGTTGTGGGGATGTACCTGGCTCAAAACTATGATGTAAGTTTGATTCCATCTCTGATCTTTATGTGAATTCAACCTAAAGATGTCTGCTTGTCACACGGACTCATCTCTACCACGCCATCCACTGGTCAAACCAGGGGGTGTCTGCCTGGTGTGGTGCGGCAGGAGCTATTCATACCCTCCAATGACGTGCATCAACTTTATGATCAATAATAAGGCCTCTGTTATTGATAAAAGTGGTGTGGACACTTCTCAGTATAATGCAATTCAGTTTAAAGTTGAATCAATCACAGTCATCATAAAGGGAGGATTTATTGCAGAACTTTATATTACACTGCACTGCTTTGAGCTACGTGTAACTAATAAACTGGTATCTGCATGATGTGTATCAAGATTGTAGTGACTGTTCTGTGTTTGCCTCTATAGGTTCCCAACATAGCCAAGAAGATTGAAGCCTTCAAAAAAGACGTGGAGGCCAAGAAGAAGCCCCCAGAGTGACCAAAGCGGGACCATGCTGCAAGCAAGAACAGAAGAGACTCTGGCGAGAATCTATTTATTGGACAGGGTTATTATATAACAAGCATACATTGCATAAAAGTGTTGAAAATGTAAAATATGTATGAGAATATTAACAGTGCCTGGAACTGCATTTGTTTCTTCCTTTTAGTATTAGAGGCATGTTCTCATTGTAGCCTATTTTTATAAGATAAATGGTGCAACAACAAAAAAGACTGGATTTAAAGAATATTATAACTCACTGGTGGGATCACTTTAAGTCCAGTATCATGGCACTGTTGTCTGGCCTTTTCTGCGACACACTGTGGTGTTTTTTAACTTGCACATGACGTTCATTATCTCCACATCAGGTGTAAATAATGTTCTCCAGATTGAATATTAATAGAAGCTCTTCTGTGTCGCATTACCCAAATTTTAAGCGTTTCCTTCGCAAGCTTCCAGTTTATCCATAACTGCCGCCAAACTTTTTATGACACAATTCTCAATCGCTCTGCTTACAATAAAGTTGTTGATAATGAATTCTTAAGTCTCTGCCTCATGTGAAGTCAAGATTTACTGGCACGATTTTGCAGTTTTACATGAATTTGTTAAACGAAAAAGAAAGCCTCCATATTACTGCACTGGTTCTAGCAGTTGAACTTGTCATTACTAATTTTGCCCACCAGATGGTGCCATCAGTAAGAAATTTAAATTTAACCAAAAAGAGGAACATTTTCTCCAAGGTCTGGCAGAAATGTTCTACCTTTTCTTCTTCCTTTTTGTCCCCTTCTTCTTTTTCTTCTTTTGGTTTGAATGTGGCCACCCGAAGCCTCTGAACTCCAGACAGTCCACTGCGTTGTGAGCAATGTAGTAGACATTCTCCATGGCTGCCGGGCTGAGGATGTCCACCTCTGTCTTGGTGGTCTTGGCACTAGCGGACCTCTTTTTGGGTGTTTTTGGACCCCCAGTCTTCTTGGCGGGCCTTGAACTGTGGGACCTTGATTTCCTGGATTTGGTGGGCTTTGAAGAAAATAAGAGATTAATCCAATTAGGTTTGATTCCTCTAGTGCATTGAATAGTTTGGGTTGTCCCGTATAATAGTATAATGTTACATATACTTAACCATAATGAAAGATGTCAAGGTCACTTCCAATATGATGAGAGATCATTTACCCATCTGTAAAATTATATTTTTTACACAAAAGAATGCTACAATTAAGTTTTTTTGATCATTTAACAGCATGGCAGTACACAGTGTCCTCGAAACACCTTCATCTCTTTCAATATTCACAAATATTACAATATACGCGTTTATCTTACCAGTTCTGGACTTGGCACTGTTGTAAGTGGCAACTGAATGGCTTCAACTGGGACAGTGATACCCTATTTGTTTATGCCCTGTTGTCGTAGAGACAGGACGGACTCGCTCATGAATGAAGGGGTTGGCCTCACCCACGAGCCCGTAAATTCTTTTGTCGCATCCAAGACAGCTTCAACTACAACACAACACTCAGTAAGAGATGTGGAGCCAACATTCAGTCAGTCTTTTGCTTTTTTATTTTGAGTGCAGTGGAATTCATCACTTTTTAAGACAAAAAGCTTTCAAATTCTTTGGCAATTCTCACCAAATTCTCCAGATTTTAAAAAGCCCTTGCATTCCCACATTGTGAAAATGCAGGTTTTTTGACATCACTGTGACATTTAAATACATTCAGTAAATGTAAAACTACCAGATACCATGCAGAAGCTCTTGGATTTCTCAGTCATGCAATATAAAGAAAATATTCACAACCGTAACAAGTGTGCAGCCACTGTGAGAATAAGAAGAAAATCCAATATGGACCCAAGGAACTTGTCAGTTGTGAGCGAGACACGCACAACCCAAAATAAATATGCACTGTATTCAAATGACATCAAAATTCCACAATCAGGTGTGCGGTAATTTTACTGCACATGCAGTAGTAGTGTGGCATCCAAAAGCTCTATTGTTGTCACAATAACACCTGTGAAGAGAAGCGCTTCATTCCAGCGATAACAATGATGGAGGTTTGGTGGAGCACCTGCATAGAGCCATTTTTCTCTTTGAAGGCATTTTTTTGCTTTGAAAAGCCTCGAGTGCAGCGTCACAATAGCTTTGTTTTTCGTGTAAACTGACGCTGAATTGTCTGGTGGCAGCAGGCTTGTGTGGTGATCGACTCCAACCACAGGAATTCATTTCAAGTCCGATATCTGCCCTGGTGATCTCGATACAACACAAATAATAACCAGGCTCGTGGTTGTTGACCCGTACTTCTCTAACTAATGGAGCGACATGATATTAAATTCACTTTGTGGCAGTGATGCAGGAGCAGAACGACATTTTCACTGCAAACCTCCATGCATTTAAGCCCTTGAGGGTGACTAAAGGGGTGAAAAGTGGGCGTTAAGTAGCAGAGCTACTGGGTAGAGATGAGGTGCACGATCATGTGGATGATGCGGGAGCCGCGGGGGCAGCTGCACAGGTCCATGCTTGGGTTCCTGATTTTGTCCTCCAGCAGCTGGTCCAGTTCCCAGCGCAACTCCTTCACCAGCTCAGCCACCTGAGTAACACATATATTTACAAAGGCCAGTTCATATGTGTAATTTGATTTGCTTGTACAGTATTTTTTCTGTTTTTTCATAATTTAAACTATTAGATCTCCGTTATTTCTGACCTGATGAGAGGCGGCAGCGAACCGGATCCAACCATCGTCGAGCGAGATGACGAACTCTCCCTTGTGCAGCTCCATGTTTACCTGCCCGCCTCCGAACAACACCAGCGGGTACACGGACACCATGCTGCAGTCCCTGATGAAGACGCGGCTTGTTTTCACCTTCTCGTGGTAAACGAGGTAGGGGCTGTCGTAGTGGCGGACCTGGAACACAAAGAAGGGTCAGGAGGCTTGTCGCTCCAACTAGCCATTCACTACGAGACGGTAACTTTTCTCTTGAATCTCACCGTGTAGTTGACAGACGAGGGGTGCACGTGGACACAGCCGTCGTCCTTGGTCATGAAGCGGAGCTCGCTGGCTTTGGGCTGCATTTTCATCGCTCCTTTGCTGGTCATCTTGTAATTCCCCTGAGGAGCACGAACCTGGAACACAGGATAATGAGTGTGCGAGAAGAGGCATGGGAGGTTCTGTCACAAGCTTCACTTTCTTATTCAATGATTATGGAGAATGGATACACACCTGGACCACATTAGGATAGAGGGCAGCACAAAGCATGGCAGACATCAGCCGGATGTTTTCAGCATTCAAGTTAGCCTGGAGAGGACAAAGCAATATTATACGACTTATATATCAACGTCTATTAGAAGAACAAATAAACCACTTCCAGCACTGCTAAGCTTGTCTTATGTGTGTTACCTCCCGGCCAGTCGCCTCCAGAACACCATCCGTGCCTTTAGAGCTTGTGCGTTCTATAATCCTGGCCCTCAGTCCCTCTTTGATGAAGCCGATGTCGGACAACAGCTCAGCAAACTGCCTCTTGAGACTGGCAATCTCCTGCGCATGTCACAAGAGATTTTTCTTTTTAAATAAAGGCATTTTTTTCTTGGACGACTGAAAGCATTTCTAACAAGAACACAAAGGATGAACACAATAAACCTGAATTACTAGATTCATGTCAGTTATTTTGACATGAAGCAAAAATAAAAACCTGTAAGCCTCGCCAAGACAGGAAGTTCTCCCTGCAGTAAAGGTAGCCGGCCTGGTGGCCATTCTTTGCAGCACAGCACCATCCCTGCAGGAGAAAATGAATCACATCCATCATTTGAAAAGCATTTTTACATATAAAACACTGAGATTGTGTGCTTGAGTCTAGTCGGTACCTTGTATGCCTGTAACAAAGCTAGATGGTCACTACTGGCCAAGGCAAAGGCTTGTTTCTTCTCATTGGCTTCATCCCGTTTGTCCCATGGAGACACCTGGAAAACAGAGATGGAATAACAGATATAGTATTTCCACATTTTGACATTATGTAGGTTCTTCTCCATTAAAAAAAATAACACAAAGATCAAGCAAAACCAGTTCTGTGGTGCCAAAATGTGATGCATATGGTATCTCAACAGTGGCAAACGGTGTCTTACGAATGGTGATTTGAAGGCCAGACTGGCAGCGATGGTGAGCGCTGGGTCGAGGCAGCGAAAGATGGCACCAAACAGCATGAGTTTCCCAATGCGCACGTCGACGGGCAGGCAGGCCAGGTGGTAGCCCAGCGGGGTCAGCTTCTCATCTGCAGTCAGGGCGCCCAGGTCCCGCAGACGCTGCTTGGCCGCGTCCAAGCTTCCCATAGCCGGGGGCTCGATGAGCCGAGAGAAGACAGACTCCAGCGTCTGCTCAGCAAAAACGTCCAGGATCTTGATTCTGTTGGAGAGAGGGGGAAATTGTGAACACTAGGGGAGGGAAATACTGTATATATGATATTGATATTCCATTGGCCCGGCTTCCCCTCCATATACGAGCGTAAATCCAGTCATGAACCTCTATTATTTGTATTTACAGAGACAACAAAGCAGGTTGGCGTTTTGCAAAGAGCAAACAGATGGATCTACCGGAGGCAGAGCTGCTCCAGAGGCACTCTCTGGATCTCAGGCAGCTGTTGCTCAGCCAGATGGTGTTGGAAGCAGTGGCTGGTGAAGAGGTGGAAGCAGACGCCCGAGGCCACGCGACCCGCTCGACCCTTCCTCTGCAGCGCGTTGGCTCGAGACACCCACGAGTCCTCCAGGCTCTCCATGCTTTTAGACGCATCGTACCTGAAGAAAAATATAGCAGATGTAGATTTTAAAACGTGAAATTAGAAAAGATACTGCTGTGTGTGACAGCAATGTTGTGGTACAAGTCACAACCCCTGCGCAATAAAACACACACATTTCCATACAGTAAATATGTGTACAGAGTGAAGTTACCTTTTCTCCTTCATCTTGCCGGAGTCGATGACATATACGACGTCGTCAATAGTTACCGAGGTCTCAGCGATGTTTGTGGAGATGATAATCTTTGTGACGCCTTCCTGGGGCCGGTTGAAAACTGCCTGCTGCTCCTCATTGGACAAGGTGGAGTGGAGTGGATACACCTCACACCTAACAAGTGGAAAGGACAGCCACATTAGTCAGCATGTGACTATGACAATTCGACAGTAACAGGAGTTACATTTGCAGAAAGCACGACTTTAGGCACAGACCTGGTGGCTCCCCTGTTGTTAAACATTCTGTTGGACATGAGCTGCTCGTAGAGCATCTTGATCTCAGCCAGGCCTGGCAGAAACACGAGCACCGCACCTGGACACAGAAACCAAAAGATTGATTCCATCATAAAGTTCACAATAAAGATTCTGCAGAGTTTTGAATGTACCTTGACTAGCCTCTTACCTGAAGGGTAGTCGTGTTTTCCATCTACAATCCACTCCAGCAAGCTCTCCACCAGATCCATGTTGATCTTGTCCAGGTCCATTGCAGCGATGGTCTTAAGCACAGACTTCTTGGTGTCTGCATCGACAGAAAAACATTTATTTTAAGGAGGTACAGTGTAAGCTTTAATCCTAATTTCAGTTTATGATAACTATTAAATACTCACCTTTGTATCTGACTGTGAGCTCCTGCAGGCTGAGCTGTTGGTCTGGAACAGAGTCTTTGACAAAGTCCTTCTTACAGAAAGACATGAAGTTCCACATGTCATCGCCTAAGTCGTCCACCATGTCCCTCGGCTCTACTCTGCCTCCCCGGCCACTTGTGGAAGACGAATTCTGTTTCCCTGAGCGCATGTAAGGACTGCCATCCTCAATGACGTAGCTGGTAAAGAAAGGCAGTTAAAATATTTTGGATCTGGACCTCTCGCCTCTCCCTGTGTGTGTCTGCATCATTTTGCTTAAAACACCTATTGAAGTGATGGAGGATGTACTCACCGGGCTTTAGCGATGGCATCTTCAAGGAAAAACTGGTCGACAGGGAAAGTACGTCCTGAAATGAGAGAAATTCACTGAATGGAAAAGAAACATCTATGACACAAAGTGTGATGTGATGTGCATATCATATCTAAAACTGATACCATGAGCGGGAACTTACCTGGTATGTGGATAGCAGGACAGTTGTAAAAGTACTCAGAGAAGAGGTTGGCATTAAGCGTGGCACTCATTAGAATGATCTTCAGGTCAGGCCTCTGCACAATAAGGTCTTTTAATACCAACAGCAGGAAGTCGCTGACGAAGAAAAGATGAAATGGAGAGACAGATGACAACCAAAAAAACAGCTTACAAGGTTCTGGTTATTTTGTACATTTTCATAATCCACTGAGAAGCTAACATTTGCTTGAGTGCACGCTTTCTGTAATCTCACCTCTCCTCCGTTCGCTCGTGCACCTCATCCACAATAACGTGTGTGACACCTGTGAGGTCCGCTTCACCCTCCAGTCTCCTGAGTAACACACCTGTGGTGCAGTACAGCAGCCTGGTAGCAGATGTCTGACAGAAGAAATCAGTAGGGGATAATGTATAAGTAATTGTTTTATATAAAGCATGGCTACACATACTAAGAGTATGTTGCATATACTTTAAATTCCTTTGGACTCAGTGACTACAGGCAGATGGCTTGATATCTTGCATACTAGATGTACATGTCAATTGTGCCCGTCGTACCCTGACAGTCTCCAGGCGGATCTGGTAGCCCACTGAGTTGCCCAGACACTCTGCTCGCTCCTGTGCCACTCTCTGGGCCACAGAGATGGCAGAGATGCGGCGTGGCTGAGTGCAGATGATGTTGGCCACGTCGTCCGCTCGGCCGGTTAACGAGGCGTCCAGAATGAACTGAGGGATCTGAGTGGTCTTACCACATCTGCAGAGAGGTAACAGAAAGAAGAAAAAAATGTTGAACATAATCTTCTTCTTTAAATATATTTATATGTATATGCAGTCTTCCAGGATCTCTCTTGTCTTTTTTTTTCTTTTGTAGGTGTAAAAATGAGGTAGGTAAGAATAGAATGACTGCTAAGCTGTCCTGTGTGACCCACCCTGTCATCCCACTGACCACCAGCACCTGGCACCGGTCTAATAGATCGAGGATGTTTTCTTTTTCTTGCCAAGCCGGCAGTTTCCTCCTTTGCTCCAACATGGACCTGAAACGCCTGGATGACTGGGTGAAGAGAAGTATGGATGGACAGTGATGCATTAAAAATACATTGTGTTGGAGTTGATGTAAATATAGATTAATTGTCAACATCACTTTTTTTCTTTTTACCTGTTTCTTTTGAAATTCTCGACACAGCTTGCCGTTTTCTTGCAAAAGGTTGTCCATCTTCATGCTGTGCTTAGTCACCATCTTCTTCCGCAAATTGACATAACTCTCACTCTCAACTGGGACGGCCTCATCCTCGTCTTCATCATCCCTTTCATCCAGCTCCTCTGCCTCTGCCGTTTCTTTCACTTTAAGGACAGAGATAATGGCATTTCAGCTCATAAATGTAAATACAATATTGAACTCCAGTGAAATTAGTAACAGTAAATAATCTTTTTAACTCACAATCTACAGGTCTCTGGTTGATGGGTGGAGCAGTCCTTCTGCTGGTGGTGTGATTACTGCTGCTAGCACTACTACTCCTGCTCTCCTCAGAAGTACTGCTCTTCACACTCTTGCTCTTTGCTAGAGCAAGCAATGGTGGAGGACCCACGACAGGCGGTGGCGTGCTGTATTTGTGATGACTAACAGCCAGCAGTTCATTCATAGTAGTGTCATCCTCACATATGGTAATCAGAGTGTAAACAACAGGCTCATTGCACTTTGCTGCAGCCAACGCTTCTCCAAACAATCTTTCAGTCACACTGAGCCTCCCTGCAGCTCCGACAGACTCATCGGTGGTGCTGAAGGCGACTATTGGGGCCTGAAACGGGTATCGGTTTCCTTTGGGGAAACGGATTTCTAATTCATACTCGGGAGGAGCAAAGCTGCTGAAGCCGGGCTGGCTCGGGCCCATGGGGTCTGGGGAACCAGCCCCAGATCGCCCTTTTGTGGGGAGCTGGTGCTTGAATTTGCATTTGTCCCCAAACCGGCAGCCTTGTCCTTTCATGTAGAATTTGCACACACCATGAATGCTTGCAACTCCTCCACCGCCACCTCGATTCCCAACATGCCGGCCATTCCTGGAGGCACTGTCTGCAAGGAACGAGAGGTCCAGGGTAACTGTCCAGACTGCGTTTGCAATGCGCTCACTGAAGCGCTCACCGTAAATAGCAGTTAGAGCCAGAGCCTCTTCCTGCCTCTGGCTCAAACACTCGTCCATAGGTACCCCCTCAAGGCCATCAGAAGAAATGGCTTTCTGGCCGTAGCGCTCGCTGAAAATCTGGAGGAGCAGTTGTTCTAAAGTGGCCCCGAATTCCCCTCCACCAGACTCAAGTGCCTGCTTGCTGCGCTCCCTGTCAAACCCATACCTACAGATAGATAATATGAAGGTTAGAAGAATAGTTAAGTAATCACCAAACTTTTTTAAGCTCCTGACAGCCCAGATCAAATAAGGTGTTAACTCCAACATCATAAATGAACAAATCTGACCATCACCTGCTGAGTTTTCCTATAGCAAACAATGAGATGACAGGTTCAGGAGTGGGCCCTTCATCACCAGACTCATACAGTTCATATGCTGGGCTCTCTGCCCTCTCCACAGGCTCGTCATTTGTTTCCCAAAACTGGCCTTCCTCGCGGTGATCCAACTCATCAACTTCCTCCTCATCTTGTTCTCCCCCCGAATAATCTGAATCGGACTCACTGAGGCAGAGAGGACATGAGAGTTATGAGTTGACGCAGCAGGAACACATCCCCAATTAGTCTCTTAGTAGAATGTACTCACTCATATGGCTCATCGAAGTCCTGAGACTGCAGATCCCGCAGCAGCTCCTTGAGTTGCTCTTGGTTCTCATTAGTCATGAGTATCCTCTGCATGGGCAAGGTGTTCACCTCCGGCCTGATGCCGTCACCTGACTTTGAGCATGTACTGGGCCTTGCCAGGGACCTTGGAAGAACCTTGCCGCTGCCTCGCCCACCACCTCTGCTATCCCTGGCTCGATCTCCTCCTCTTCCTCCCCCTCCTCTTCCTCCCCCTCCTCTTCCTCCTCTTCCTCCACCTCCACCTGAATGGCTGCCCCCACCACCACCGCCACGTCCTCTGCCAGGTCTGGAGGCAAAGCCAAGTAAACAGAGGGGAACAAGAAAGGAGAATGCACATGTGAACAAGTTGAGTGTGATGAATCCCATATCTGAAAATGAATTTGTTCATTTTGACTGTTTACCTGCTGGGACGAGCGGGTGCAAAATTAAGGCTGAAATCATCATCGTCATCCCAGTGACCACCAGCAGCTCCTTTCCGACCTCCACCGCCACCGCCTCCACCACCTCCTCTTGGCTTGTTAAATCTCCCCCCTCCTCTGTTTGGCTTCCCACCTCTCCTCCTCGCACTCATGTCTCTGTTCCAACACAGATAACACATTTCAAAGCACATACACATCACAGATTGCTCAAGATGCACCACTGTCAGATCAAAGTGCACTCACCTTCACTCAGTGTCCTTTCATAGCAGTAAACAATCTGTGGAGAGACACAAAATGCATAGCTTGAATCAATCTCCTAAGCTGTGGGAGCTCCCTATAATCCTGGATACACCAGAGAGAGAGAGAGCGGATAGCTGCGGACCCGGGCAGAGCGAGGCTCCTACTGTACATCCACTGCAGTGCACAGAGTCGCACATAGCTGTGGGCTGGCTCATTGTGGCACTTCAGTTCAAGTGCGAGCAATGAGATGGTGGCTGACACACACAACGCTGGTGGCTACAATTATGCAATCAAACCAGGCATGCGGACTTAACAAGCCAACCGGGGCGGCGGCCATTTGACTTCAAGCATGGCTGGCTGATGTGTTAAGTTACCAAGTTATGAAAGCAGAGCTCCTATCAGATAAAATAAGGTGGCGTTTTCGTGCGGCGTAGCCCGGCACGTCAGTCAGAAGTTGTTGTGCACGAAGCTGCGGCTAGCTAACAAGCTAACAGCTAGCAGGCTCACTCTTCACTTCTGGTTTTAACAAAGCCCGCAGACAGACTTTCCCACAAGACAAGTCGAGAGCTTTGGTGTCTCAAAACGCCACACATATACAGAAACATAAAATAAAGTGATAACGTGTAAAAGTACTTTAAAACTTAACTTTCACAACAAGTGTGGACAAACCTGAGGCAGCTGTTCATACCACCGGCAGCTCGCATCTCTCTGATTGGTCGAAACTCCGGGGTTCAAAGTTTCTTTTCCGGTGTCGCTTGCACGAGGAAATGCAAAAAAATAATTAGGACATTTATTATTCAAGCAGTATATGCACAGTGTACAGTAAATATGAGGCAATATATTTTTACCAATTTTTTTTTAATGATAACTAAAGCTATCTCAAAAAAAAAAAAAAAGCTAGGTCGACTGCGCCAAACCCGTAACCATGGTAACAGCAGTTCGCCCCCAGCACAAAACAGACTCCTTGTTTAAGTGGAGAAGTCAGGACCGGGTATTTTTAAAAGTGTCACGGCGAGCAAAGTTAGCAGGAGGTTCGCTGGTGTCGTCCTCGCAACTCTTTTATCAGTTGTTTGACTTTTTACATTCAAGAAGTTGGCCGCTGCGAGAGCGTTTTCCTGTCGGTTCTGTCAACCATCTGCCGCCTCGGGGGAAGCTGTCACGGATGTCTGGTGGGGTGTGATTATGATGATTGTGATGACTGCGCACACAAACACACACACACACACACACACACACACACACCTCCTCTGTTTCCTATCTGCTTGTCTAATTCGGTATGATTTTCACTTTCAGACAACAAGGGAGGTGGCTGTTTCCAAACTCAAGGTGAATATCCAAGTTCCACACCTGAGGATGGTGTCTGACAGCTGAGGTGCTTGAGCTGAACATGTGTGTTTGTTTACAGGGGAAGGACCCATAAAGGTGTCTTACATTTTCCCAAATGGAGACAGATACGGTGAGTGATGGGACAGCTTCACATGTTTACATAACTGTCACATACTGCAGGTCTCATCTTCTCTCCCTCTCCGCAGAGGGCGAGTGCAGCAAGACTCCATCAGGGGTGCTGATGAGGGGTGGTGTTGGGAAACACACCTCACCAGATGGTGTCACATACATCGGAGAGTGGCATGACGACAAAGTATGTATTTGCATGTGTGTGTACACTACCTCCTCTGATGTCTGTGGGCTTGTATTTCCTCTTGTGCTCTCTCCTTGTACCTCTCTCACAGATGCATGGTAGAGGGACCCTGAAGCATCCCTCTGGTGCTTTATATGAAGGAGAATTCAAAGACAACATGTACCACGGCACGGGGACGTACACCTTCCCAGATGGCTCTACTTACAAAGGTCAATTTCATGAGAACAGGTAAAAAAATAAGTGATATTTCTGCACTTATTGCATCATTCCTTTAGTGTGCTCTGTAAAGAGACATGTCCTTTATGAGTTTCTAAATACTGAGTATTGCACTGTACAGCTGTCTACTAACTGATGTGCAATGCTTTTGGTTTAACCGTCTTTCATTAACAGATTAAAGCAGCAAAGGCTCCAGTTTTACATTTCCAAAGCAGTCAGTGGCACCAAACCACTGTCAGGATATTGCTAGTTTATGCAGGGCTCCACAGTAAAAAAAAAAATCATATCAATATTGTTTTGACAGGCATTACAATTCCAATTTGATCCAAAATGATTTGGACTTAGGCATTTTGTACCATCATTTTGGTTTTTGCTGAAAAAGCTATGAACTATTGTTTACTATTGGAAAGCTCTTTTCTCCCACAGAAAACACTGCTCCTGAAACGCCTCTTCAGTAGCCCTGCCTTTCATTCCGTGACTTTTGGACATCATGCTACAGAATCTTGTCACACATTTGCACAGTGTATGTCCTGGCTAGGTCTGAATGTAAGAATTGATACAGCATAGCTGCTCTGTTGTTGTTATTGGTGCTGTCTCAGGCATGTGTGAGCTGACCAATCACAGCAGACTGGGTATCAGGAGGAGGGGCCTTAAAGACAAAGGAGCTAAAACAGAGTGTTTCAGACAGAGGGGGGATACAGATCTGCAGTAATGAGAAAACTGATGTGTTTTTTTAGTATTAAAGCATGTGAACATATTCTAGTAGTAACCCAAATTAAAACTGTGAACCTGAAAAAAGCATAATATATCTCCTTTAACATCATGTTGATGTGACATTAGTCAGGGTCTGTTGTAGCCTTTGTGATTTGGATATACACTTAGCCACACTGCGATTTTAATAATATTTAGATCAATGGTGCTGTTTTTATCCAATTTTTCAAATAATGTTGTCTATACAGATATATCAAATGTAACATATTTGATGTCTGAACTGGTGTGTTCTAGGTTGGAGGGAGAAGGGGCGTTCACTAACACACATGGATTGGTTTGGATGGGGGAGTTCCACGGCAAAGCAGCACTCGGCCTGAAAATGCAGCACAACATGTAGGCATCATAGTACCGCAGCGTACATAAAACACTGCATGGAATATTTTACCTTAAATTTAAACTGTATAGGACTGTATTCATCATCAGCTTCTGTGCATGTAATAAATACATTTGCTGTACTAAACGCTGACAGGCCTGTTTCTGCCCACATCCATTTATTTTCTATATATCGGTGGTTAACAATCCGTGCAGTCAGTGAGTCACGTCTCTTGCCTGGAGTCGCTTTTTCAGCCCCATTTACTGCGTTACTTGTCATGGTGCTCCAACACAGTCAGTGTCTCTTTGCATAAGCTTCATTTCACTCAAAGGAAAAATCACATTTTTTCTGTCTTTTTGTCACTCTGCTTTTACAAAGCTTGCTGCGAGAGGACAGGTGCATAATATACAGGAACACTTGTTATTTCACTGCACAGTTGTTTCCATCTATATAAATGAGCATTATTTCCCACTCAAGTAGAAAAAGCCTGAACAAAACCTCCAGCGTTTTTAAATTTCTCCTTAGTTGCACTGTCTCTTGACTATCAGGGTGAAGGACGAGTACAGGACATCACCAATCACAAAGGGGCATTTACTCACATCCCCATGCACAGCATGGATACCCGAACAGTTGGAACATTGGCCTGGGGAGCTGTGTGATGTGATGTGAGTGTGTGGTCAGTTGACCTTCAGTGTCGGTGTGTGCATGCACTTGTGTGTGCACACAGCTTTTCCACCCACTGTGACCCTGCAGGACTCCCCCAGCTAATGAATTATGACTTCACAGACGATCACACAAACTGTTCAACATTGTTTAATAAGCAACTCTGATATTGTAATCTGTCATTCTATTGGATAATGCCTCTATGGATCCGTCATTGCACATACCCCTGAAACAAATTCAGTACTGAGTATTCATCTAGACTAAACAGATATGGAAGTGTGAGTAACAAAAACACACGTATACTGAATTAACGTCCATACGATGCTAAACACTGTCTGGTAAAATACTGTACCAGATACAAGAAAACAGCTATTTTCATTGATTGTACAATTTTCAGGTAGAAAATAACATTTTTTTTGTATTGCAAAACCTTCAGCTGGGACTCCAAATGAAAAGCCTCAGATATGCTCATGAAGGCAGCAACCATGAAGTAAAAATAGATGAATGGCACTCAAATTTGGCACGAGATACAAAAAAAAGTACACCTGAACTTGAAATGCAACCGACATACAAACAAACTCACCGTGACTTATTGTGTGTAGTGAAGATGTCTAGCCTGCGCGGTGAAGGTTATCTGAGTACAAGAGTGTGACGATAAATGTGTACTCATCACTACAGGTAGTGAGCTGGATGATGGCGAGGAAGCTTTTAAAACCTTTGCAATATATTATCTCCATAAACCTGAGAATATATAAAGTATACAATATTCTTTTCTTAATTTTTTTTTTTTTAAGATTTCACCTTCCTGAAGAAGAAAAATAAATCCCCCTGTGATGCAGAACACTGTGACTTTAAGAAGAAAAGAAGTACACTTCTAATTGTGCCAGAAACATTGTCAGACAAAAGAAAAAATAGCCATTCCAAATACCATATTTAAATGTGTGAACAGTGGCCATGCACATATGCACAGAGAAGACTGAGGTCAAAATTATTGTTCTATACAAAGATAATACATGACTTCTTGACCCCCCCGAGGTAAGTAGATAACAATCTAAACCAAGCAAGAATGATATGAAAGAAAAGGTCAACCATGCTTTTGTTGTTTCTTGTGCTTCAGTTTCAGACATTCCCAGGGAAACACAGTCGGAGCTCTCGACTCTGGAATCCCGCTTTAGGTAGTTGGATGTGAAGAAACGACTAAGGTACAGTGAAGACAAACTAGAAAAACAGCACCATTTTCGTGACAGCTGTGTTCTTCCAAAGCAAGGGGTGGCGAAGTGCTCACCAAGGCCACCACCAAGGGGGCTCAGTGGTTTACATATTGTGCTGTTTGTTGGGCAAATAGAGAGACAGTCAGCGGGTTGAAGCAGAGTAGATAGCTTAACATTTCTGGTCATTGCTAATAGCCGCCGATGGTTCCACAGTGAAGCTGGTGGGGAGGTTAACAGAAATGTAAATTTGCCAAAGCAAGCAGTTAAGTCTTCATTTTTAAAGTCCTTCCGCTAATAAATCCCCCAAAATCCAATCAAATAGAGAGTGGCAGGGCTGAAAAGTTAGCATCAATCTGGACCCCTCAATGAGAAAGGATGAGAAACTTTGTGGTAAACACATTTATAACAAGGTTATATTTGGTTAAGGTTATATATATATATATATATATATATGCATAAAGACACGTTACACCTAGTTGCCAACATATAAAGGGCTCATTAAAGTGAAACTCTCGCCAAAATGCAACCTAGGGTCTTTTTGTGAATGTACCCGAGTCAAACCTTCGTATAAAAGCAAACAGCCCACCCCAAACAGCCACAGGGGGCAACAATAAGCCCATTCCACACTCAAAATCAAACAGCAGAGTGTCACAAAAAGAGAGATTACATCTTAATCTGAGCAATTTTTAAATTGTATTTTCGGTTTTAAAAGAGAAAAGTGACACTTTGGTTGTTTAGGTAACATTGCCTCTGTTAAAGAGCAGCGCAGAGCTTCACTATGGAACCATAACAGGATGTACCGGCGTATTTGATATGTGAGCATCTACAAATCCTCGATGACATCAGTGATTAACAGGTTCGGTTTCTGTGACTTCTGGATTTGAAATTCAAAGATACCAAAGTTTCGAAGATGCCTAGAATAGGATTCTATAAAAGCTAAATGTTCTATTTACCTAAACCTGTAAAAGAGAACAGACAGGATCCAGTTTCTTCCAGAGGATTCTTCCTTCAAACCATCCTCTCCACATGTGCCCATTTCTTCCCGTTTCTACACACACATACTTTTTACAATCACGAACAAACCCATACACTTATAGCTGGTATATTTCCATTTTCTTTTTTTCTTTTTTTTTGGTGATATATTATGCGAGATCAAGTAATACTGTAGCTCCCACTTGCTTCTTCATTTGGACTATCAAAAATGACCCTGTGGTTTGCTTCCAAAAGGCCTTTTTTTTTCTTAGAAAATACATAAGAAAAACTTTCAAATCTGTCACTGACAATCTAAAACCCCGTACCTACAGTAGGCTTTGTGTTAACATAAAAAAAAAAAAAAAACGATTATAAACCATTGACATTTACATCCTCATTCAAAAAAGAATCATCACACAATGTTTAATCACTCACGTCGATACAAATAAATGGGAAAACGTTACTGAGGAGTCATAAAAGCACCAACATTTTAAAAAGGGAGGGCGTATAAATTGAGAAGTGATATTTTCGTTGGGGGGCAGTAAAACTGGCCGACACAGTCTCCTGCTACAGCGGCTTCTTTTTAACTGCTACCTCTGATCTTGCCTGTCACGTCCATGTGTGTTCACAGTAGTCATAGGCACATGTTGCATCAATCGCGTGTGTGGTGTGTGTGTGTGTGTGTGTGTGTGTGTGTGTGGCATCTATTCGTGGCGAGCTCACAGCAGGATGCTCCATTTCCATTTGTCAGATTTGCTCCATTTTGCCCTTCATCTCCCATCACTGCAGAGCCTGGGTGGTGGCTTCTCCATCTCCATCTCCAGCTTTTTCTCTTCCCCCTCCCTCCTCTGGCTCCCCTAAAAACACACCCTAAAACCACTCCAACAGGCTCGTGTGTGACCTCTCCAACCACCCCACCCCAACCCCCCCATCATAACCCCCCTCCACCTCATCACGGATTCTGCAGCAGCCCCTCCCACTGGATGGGCTGGGAGAAGACCTCTCTCTCCAGCCACATCTCGTAGCTGTAGTGGAAGTCCTCGGGCAGCTCCACGCGCTGGCCCAGCACGCTCTGCAGACAGTTGTCCACTGGCGTGAAGTCCCCGTTCTTGTTCTTGTCGTAGCGGCGGCTGTTGAACTTCTCGATGCTCTCCCGCAGGGCGCACTCCTCCGCCTGGAAGTCCCAGGGCCGCGCGTCAATGTCTGGGAATAGACAGGAGGCATTACGCTCTTTTTCTCTCAGTGACGACAGAATACACAGCACACCTGTAGCAGGACTGATTACTGATCTTTGCTTCCATTTTGTCGACTTTATTCTACCCCTTTTTTATGCTTCTTCCCATACATCTCTCTCACACTCATGGTGACAGATCACTTGCTCTCCCATGAGGCACGGTGACCCTGAAAAGTCCCCCTCCTTTCGCTGTTGCTATGGCAACACACTCTGTTCAGCTGAGGTGGCTGTTGGAGCATCGTATTTCACACACACACACACACACGCAAGGCAGATACATACACATACATGTACAGCAACAAACTTGAGGTGCAAATGGTTCAAACTACAGCAGTGTTGTAACGTGAATGCAAGCAAAGAGACGGGATGCCACATTTAATGGCTGACTGTTGTTAATAACACCTTTAAATTGTCATAATCATGGTAAGAAATGTGAGATTTTCCTGTTTGTTCCCCTTTGCTGTGGCCTCTTTTTGCATTTATTTTTAAATCAATTTTAGTTGATCGTATAAACATACCACAAATGAACTTCTATTAAATTATTGTTTTATGTTTTAATATGTTTCTTTTCCTTTCATAGTAAAACTTAGATGCTGCCCATGCATATGCACATTTAAAAAATAGATTTTTTAAAAAAAAATCAAACATGAAACTGAACCGCGAAAAGTTGAAAACGCTTCATGAATCGGAGTTTACCGTTTCCGTAGGCCCAGTCGTCGTTGAGCCTGTGGCGGACCTTCTGGTAGATGGCCGACATGGTCTTCATGTTGCTCTTCCTCCACTGGCGGCCCAGGTACTTGGTCTGGATCTTGAGCAGCTTGAGGACGTAGAGCTGCATCATGGCCTGCTTCACCTTCAGAGCTCTCTTCAGGATGGGAGCAGACTTGAACACCACCAGCATCTGGAAAGGAAAGGAAATCTATCAGAGGAGAATGTTGTGAACTACCAGAAGCATACTAAAGACAAGATACCCATCCATGGCGGGATTAAGTCCTTAAAATGGGAGTCCTGAAAACATTCAGCAGCCTGACCTTGACCTGGATCTGACTAAGAAAAGCCCCACAGACATCTGCTCTAAATGACAAAAACTGTTGTTAAATAAATCCGTTAAAATGTACATGAAGTTACTGTCCTGTCCTGATGAATGTGTACCAGCCAATAACAGGACAACTTGATTTTATTTTCCCTTCACCCATCCAAAACCACACAGCCCTGCTGGGCTCCTGGGTGTGCACTCAGATGCTGACGGGTACACACAGATGGTAGATCCAGTCATGCATCCAGTTTATAAAAACATTCAGTATTATGTATTATATACTCAGATTTTTTGGTGAGAATGCAAACATTTAGCATTAATAACATTTTCTTTTTTTAAAGGTAATTCTAGAGAGATTTTTTGTGATTAAATGTTTTTATTTTTTATGAAAGACATTACAGTTGCAATGTTACAAAACAAGAAGAACGCAAACTTTCATCAAGACAGGACACATGAAAATTAAATAGCATAATATCTAGCAGGCTGTGCATGTGATAGTGTCACAGATCAATGGAGCTACAGCCAACTCCTCTCCTTTCTACTTCTCCTCCCTGCTGTCATCCCTAGTAGCTCTTTGACCCCAGTCTCATTCCACATCTACTTGTGGTTTTTTTTAGTTAGTTTACTGGGGGGCTTTACTTGAAGGACAGGACAGTTCAAGAGTGAGAGGAAAGAGAAAGAGTGAGAGGGGTCGACATGCAGCAGAGGGCCTGGTGGGGTGCCCCATCCTGCGTCTATTTTTACTGAGCATGCATCCAACATCCAGCAGATATTCCTTCTTTCCTTTCTTGCTTGTTTTTTCACTACAAATCAGCGCACAACAACTTGGACTGCTCGGGCCGTGTCATGCCTGGCGTGTGTGATCTTGTGTGCGCTCACCATCGTCCTGGAGTGTTTCCACTTGGTCAGCTTGTTTAATATTCTCAGCAGATTGATGCAAGAGAACAGGTTCCTCCAGCAGAACTGGTTGCTGTCTCCAGCTTCCTAAATGAACACACACACACACACACAGCACACTCAAAGGTCATGATGACACCTGGAAGGCTACTTTACTGGCTGACATTCATCCAGCGAGGATCAATCAGATGTCACGCTGACAGTGTTTCCACTCACCAGGCTCTCGGCTGTGAGCTCGGGCATCTCGTGGACCACACAGTGAGGAAAGTCCAGCACACATATACTGAAATAAACACACAAAGAGAAGACTCACAGTTTACAGCACGGTCTGCTTTTCAACTGTACTGCAGCGTCTTTCACACCTGAGTCTCCTGTCGTTGCTTTGCTGCTGTGATGCCATCTGTGCCGCCTGCACCTCAATACTTTCCTGTCTTACAGCAAGTCCTCGAACACCAGGCACATTTTTAAAGGCACAGTAAATGGAAATGGTTCTAATTGTTGTGACGATGAAACTGGACGCAAGATTATACAATTTCCCCATTTCTCCTGCATCAAAACAAGCCTGCGTTTTCTCTAAAAAAAAGTTGTTTTTCATAAGCGTATAGAGTAAGAGAAAAGGATCCTACACACCTGTTTTTGGCACTGATGTAGGACATGATGTTCTGATTGAAGAACTTGAGGATGAGTGGGATACAGTTGGCAAACACCAGGTGCTGGGAGACGATCTCGAACTGCAGAGAGAGGAGGCGGCGGTGAGGAATAGTTAAGAGAATCTGAGAGTCTGGAGAAGAACGACAACTCATGAATAAAGAAATAACTTTGACACTTCTAGTACTTAGTTTCTTCTTTTGTGGTCAGAGAAAGCTTTGTAGGTGAGACAAAGGACATTTCTGAGAAGATTATGACCCGGATGAAACTTTGCTTGATGGAAAATCCATTTTTCAAGAGCAAATAGAGGAGAAAAAAAGTAATCCTGTAGCTGGTAATCCTGTATCACTGATGAGTTTCCTGTGTGGAGAAAAAGGTCAAGAAATGGGGGGATTTGGTCAAATAAATCCATCACCTCGTCCTAGAAGCTTTGCAGAGATTAAAAGCAGAAACAGTTCTGCTGCGTAAGCTTTCATGAGCTCATATTTCAGCATTTTATGGACTTTCATGGCTAAAAATGTGATATATCTTTCCCTCTTTTCTGCATGTAACAGTTCCATCACCAAGGATTCATCTTTAAAGTCAGTTCTCATGATAAACTGTTGGTACGGCTGTCAAATAATGCGTAAGACTAATTGTTCTGACTACTGCAGCTCATGCATCTGCATGTAATCTGCTTTTGAGGCAGCAGAGGGCGGTGCTGCTATAACGTAAAGTGTGAAGGAATGTCCCTTCCTAGCAACAGAAAACAATCCCTTTCCCCTCCAACCAGCTGATTATGGAAATAAAACAAGATACAAGGGACCAATCTTCAATTAAAAAACAGCAGATTTTAGACCAGATGCTCTCTTTTCAATCTGTCTTCATTCAGATGAATGAAGCAGCTACGAGCGTGTCAAGCTGATTCACAAGATTGCGAGGTGTGAGTGTTGGGGGGGGGGGGTGGAGAGGACGATGAAAGGAGGAAAGTAATGGCATGCTTGACTGGATAATCAGGTGGAGGGGAGCGGAGGTGAGCAGGAGGGGGGAGGTGCATGGATACCAGTGGATGTATGTGCTGCTGGGGGGAAGGCGAGATTGGAGAAGGAGAAGGAGGAGAATATAAGAGGAGAGAAAGGCAGTAATGAGACGTGCCTGTAGGAGAGGACTGGAGGTGTGTGTGTGTGTGTGTGTTTGTATATGTATCGTTTGTTTAACCTGATAAACATGGTTGAGTTTGAAGTGCTTGAGGAGCAGCAGCAGCAGAGCAGAGATGGCCTTGACGATGATTTCCTTGTGGCGGTTCACATCGATTCCCAGCTTCATGCTCTGGAGGACTGTGATACTGGAGGACACACACACACACACACACACACACACACACACACACACACACACACACACACACACACACACACACACACAAACTGTAAGCCTTTGGGGTCGATAATGATAATAAAAAGTAATATAGCTTTGTCTTGAAAACAGGGCTCCCACACATTCATAAACATCAAATTCAAGGACTTTCCAATGCGTGATTCTCTAAAACGGCACTGTTTGAAACGTGAATGCTTTGTCGTTTTGCTTTGTTGAACCTGAAAATGAGCGTAATATTCACAATCATTCGATGATTTCAATGACCTGTGGGAACCCTGCAATAAAAAAAAAAACACAACCACAAAGAGACAGACTGTTCGTTCTCCTTTGAAAACAGACATTCTGATCAATCCGTTGATGACTCATCTGAGGTTCTTCCAATTGGAAGTGTTGAACTAGATACTGTACAGCGTCAAAACAAGATAACAAAGTACAGATTTCAGCCTTTTCATTCTGTTCTCTTTTATCCGTGTCTTTCAGCTCTGATTCCATGCTGCACGTCAGCTAGTCTAATTCCATCTACCCCCCAAAAATGACACTGCTTTTAAACAGAAAAAGATCAAGTTATGTAAAAAGTGGTGCTCCTCTTTTTACATCTTTTTAATAATGGACTACGGCTCAACAAATATAAGTTATAAATGTCGGAGACATCTGACAACCTAACAAGTATATTTTATCTCCCAAGTCTCTGATCTAAATGTGGCTCTAAATGTCTGCAGAAGAGTAAAAATAGCGCTGTTAGAAGAAAGATTCCCATCATTAAGCTGCAGCAGTCTTTCTACTTACGGCATCTCCTCGGGCAGCACATCAGCTAAGATGTTAATGGAGTCGGTTTTGGCTTTGGAGGTTGGAGCTGCAGCCAGCAGCAGCTTCAGGAGGGCAATCTGACACAAATAACAACAAAATGTTACACCTATGTCTCTGTTTGAGATGTGTATTTGTTGTGGAGCAATCATGTAAAATGTGCTCTGGATTGCTGTTAAGAAATGCTCTATGATGACTGTGTTCAGAGGATTTTAAGCCAAACAAAATAGACAAGCAGTGTGAATCCAGGTTAGACGACGCAAAGTAGAAGTACGTTATGAGCCACTCACCACGTACTGGGAGAGGTTAGGAAGCATGCCCAGGTACAGCATCTCTGTCGGCGTGTCCTCTACCTCCTCCTCGCCCTGCACAACACAACACACACACACACAGAAAACCACAAATCACAAATGAGGTTCTGTTCACGTTCACAAAACCATCACATTTCGGAAACCGAGAACACAGTCTAGTTTCTAACCTCATCAAATATTCACCACATTAAATATTCAGTTAATCTATCCGTGTAGCTTTACATTAACAAATGCTGAAAACAGATTAAAGGAGCAGTTCACCCATAAATGAAAACTCAGTCAGTATCCACTCAGCTTCATGTCGATGGGAAGTCTGGTGAAGTTTAATTCCTGGAGCACGACAGCAAAACAGTGTTGCACAGTGTCCTCAACAGCTGCTAAACAAGCCACAGAGACTGGGACTTGTTTAAACATAAAATAACAACAACTCAAGAACATGAAACGGCTCCATACAACTTGTCTGGCATAGTCAAAGTCTCTGGAAGCCTTGAGATCCTACATTTTTTGAAAATACCTTATTCACACCTTTTCTTTTCTTTAGCTGCTAAGCTAAAGGCGTTAGCACACACACCATCTGAGGTGGGTGGATTTGCTTGAATGTGCATTGAGAGTGTAAACAAAATCTTTTCTAATCAATTCAGGATCTTGGGGCTTCCAGGACATGGATTACACCAAGCGAACTGAACTTTGTGGGGGTTTTGGGTTGCATTTTATGTTCTATAAGACCACAACTACTTAAGTTGCAATGCTATCTTGCTGTGAGGCTAAATAAATCTTTTGTGGGCTATGAAACTTCACCTGTCTTTCCATCTACGTGGAGGTGAGAAGAAAATGACTGAATTTGCATTTTGGGTGAACTGTTCCTTTAACAAGTCCCTTAACTGTCACATTGCAATGTCATGACTGTGAAAAGTGTCACGGTGACATCACTGACCAGGGTCAGAGGACACTGTTGCAGCTCGTCCTCCCTTTTGATCTGGACCTCGGCGATGGACACATATTTGTGCTGGAGAACAGAAAAGAAAACACAAATTACATTCTGTGTTTGAAGGTATTGAAGTGCTAACTGACATCTGGAGGTGTAATTCTCTGTTTAGCTTGACTACACAGCTTGTTTAAACAGTATGGATCTCTAAGCTGCGGGGAGTATTGATTGGGAAACACTCTGGCCATAATGAGACAAAGCAAGGGAGAGAAAGAACATTTGCAAATGTGAATCTGTGGATCCGCCAAGCTGAATGACTGAAGAGGGAAATGCTACCTGGTGACTCACCTGTTTAAGAGTCTTGACGCTCTCATGAATAGGTCTGGGCAAGCCCACCAGAGTCTCTATATCACTACAAAACAACAAACGCCATTACAGCAGACTGAAAGAGGGAAGCGCTTGAAGGATATTTTATTATGTCAGATGAAATACCTACTTCCCCAGAGTGAACCCGATGAACTTGTTCCTGCTGGTCTCCAGGAAGTGCTCGATGTCCTTCTCTCTGCGCACACACACACACACACACACACACGCACACACGCACAGACAGGCTGCAGTCAGATTTTGGATTCATTTGAGAACACCTGCTGCCACAATCCTGCATAAGAACGAGCAAACTAAACAGCCCGTTTTTCGGGGGTGCGCTCACGTGTGTGCACACACCCACACAAACAACATGCCACATTAGCTTTCTCAAATCTCATCAGTCACACTGCTGCTCTCTGTATGAGGGGTTCACAGCCTCCTACTGATTAATCAGGCCTGTGAGTTGAAGCACTGTGATCCAAAGACACAGAGGTAGAAAAAGGTTCGCTAAAAGATGACAGAATATAGGTTTTATGATCATGAATGTGTGATTAATGAAGTGTTTGCATCCTCTCTCTGATGCATTATTTACATCCCCAAAGCAGAGGCAGGACCCCCAGGAAGACACACATGCTACTGTCTGGGACACACAGATGGAGAGCGTATTGCTAGACGATCACAAGGAGAGAAAGCCGCGAGAGAGTTTTCTAATTTTGATTTTTCATTTAGCTCCTCAAGTGGTGGCATGGAATCAGGGTGGCAAACTGACACTAGCCGCCAGCCAAATGGTGCTGAGTCCTGACCGTGGGCGGGAAGATTTCCTTACTCTAGTGGACAAAATAGGCTTCATTTAGAGGCTTTATTCTGTGACATAAGAACTAAGTGCTTTTAAACTAATGAAAACATCAGGCGGGGGTCTTTCCTAGAACCTCTGTTGTTGGAAAAGTCAAGAACTGTGCAATTAACCTGACTTTAGGGGCCCAGGGGAGGCCCTTAGGGAAGTTGACCCGTTCCGTAGGGGGTCTGAGAGGAGGCGGCGGAGGCGGCGGCTGGATGATGACGTCCCGGTCCAAGGGGTCCACCTCGCCCTCGATGCCGCTGTCCGTGTCCTCGGGGTCCTCCTCCTCGTCCCGGGCGTCATCGTTCTTGAAGGGGTCCCGCTCGTTGTAGGTGTCCAGGCTGTCCTGTTTGACTAGGGGCTGGTAGGGAGAGAGGGCACAGGTGGTCAGCTGCACTGGGAAGACCTGAAGTCTGAAGAATGAGCTGTGGTCACAAACGTAAGAAGTAATCAAAACAGAGAAATTATACAAGTCAACCACACAAACGTTACCTGATAGCGCATATATGAGCTTTAAAAGGGCACTGTGTAGTTTTAGAGAAGAAAATCAAACTCATGAGTTTTAATATTTACAATTTAAATGAGCTTTCTATTCAAACTCAGAAACATTAATCATTTGCACAATTGAATAAACAAGCTGTTCTCAGAGGAAAATAAGATCCCAAGAACACTGTTTGAAGCTAGAAAGGTGGCAGGGTCCGCCAATATTGAATTAATTCAGTCTCAACACAAATAGACTTGTGTAGTTTGTTTAGGTTTAGGTTGTTTAGGTTTTTGTTTCTCTTCTGATTAAAAATTCCTTCCCCAAAACTACATATTACACCTTCAACCCTGAACAAGCAAACTCATGCTGTTCATTGTTCAAACCAAGTCTTGAGTAGAAATATTTTATTCACTTTTCAAGAGTTGGGACAAGCTGATACAGAATATATACGGTGAGATACTGTCACATAGTGTGAAATAAAATTGACATCTTAGAGATACAAAAGACAAAAAGTCCTTAATTAAACTATATTAATACTGTTCCCTATAGATTATATATAGCAGTACTTGATATCTACCAGTTGCACAGTGCACAGTTGGCTACATTCAGACTGCAGCTAGAGTCAGGGGTACACAGAACAGATAAGGTGAGTTTCTTGCAGACAAAGCATTACAGAAAGCTGCTGACAGGGTCACTTCTGATATATCAGACTGGCCACATTGAAAACATACTGAGCGCTATGAGGGCTGGAAAAAACAAAGATCAACTGCCAAAAAAGGTAAGTGATGAAAATGCTCAGGAATTGAAAAATATAGTAATAACATAGGAAGTGGTTTGATCCATTATAAGTTGATCTGATTTAAATTTTCATATTAACCTGCACAGACATGTTCTATCATTTTCATCAGCTTCAAGTATTGTTTTGTTACTCCAGCCCCCTGCAGTGAACAGCCTGACAAATCATAATATGCAGTTCCCATTTAGAGAACAGATCAAAATAAGACATTAAGATTCGCCTATGATACAGTAGTAATATAAAGTTAAAAATTCAATCTATTTAAAATATGGTTCGACATTTTAAGATAGGGAAATGTGAATGTGTCCATTAAATATGGAGCTACAGCTAGTACACAGTTAGCTTAGCCTAGCATAAAAACTAGGGACTTCCAAAAAACAAAAAGATAGCAAGGTTGTCTGTCTAAAGATAAAAAATCACCACCTCCTCTATAGCTTACTATTTGGTATGTTATATCGAATTTATTTAGCAAGCAGAAAATATAAAATGGAAGAGCTGTGGTTTTACGACTGTTAGCTGGAGTCGCAGTAATCTAACTTACTTGGCCCAACTAGAAACATAAACATTGTCTAATCCATATACTAAAATTTAATTTAAAGGTTATGATACAATATTAAATAAAACAGTTCAACATTTTAATCAGTATGCTTATTCGCTTTCTAAAGAGAGCAGAAAGAGAAAAACAATACCACATATACAGCCTAGCATAAAAACTGCAAACAAAAAAAAATAAATCCTCCAACCACTTCACCTAAAGCTAATGAATTGGTATGCTATATTCAATTTGTTTAGTCAGTGGGAAAAACAAAATGAAAAGTTTTAGGTTTTACAGCCAAGCAGCATTAAGCTAGCCAAGTCAAGAAACATACAAATTCTTATTTATACTTCTTTATTTTGTTTACAAATTAAACATAAAGCTATTGTTTGTTAATAAAACAATTTTTACAGGTGCTGGTGATGAGACATTTTCTTTGAACAAAGCTAGCTAAATGTTTTTCCCTATTTTTATGCAAAGCCAAGCTAACGTTCTCCTGGCTCTAGTACTCACAGTTAGCATAGCATAGCATAGCATAGCATAGCATTAGTGGTATCAAACTTGTCGTCTAACTCTTTGCAAGAATGTGAATATGCCTATTTCCCAAAATGTCAAACTCTTCATTTTCTTTTTACACTTTCTTTAGTCCTGTACAAATACATGTCATGTTGAATTATCAAAATCCTGAGATTGCAAGGTGACATTCTCTCAAAATCGCAGGAGAAGTACAGCTTTGCACAGCAATGGCAAACTTCTCTGATTTAACTTACCACACATCTGTACTTCAGAAAAGAAAAAAACAAAAAAAAAGGAAAAATACAAGCAAGAGCCAAAACGGGACGAGACTTTAGATCAGGCTCTTATCTACAAACAAACCCATCTCAGTTCAAGTGCGAAACACACATTCAAACACAAACACATATCTCAGTTCAGACAGTTTCTCCGATGAATGACCGTGGCAACAGTGCAAGCATCAGGCATGAGTCAGCGTTTTTGGACATTAGTCGAGCTAGTGCAGTCGATGTATTATGGCGCGTCAGTGCTGGAACTAACGCCGGACTAAGTGAGGAGTCTAGTGAGTGTATGGTGGGAGGGAGGGGAGAGAGGGAGGGAGGAAGAGGTGTTGTGGAGCCATTCTCTATGGAGAAGCCATTCAGTGCTGTGTGGGAGGTAAAGCTAGTGGGGTTTTTTTGTTTTGTTTTTTTGTCTACCAGGGTTAGGGGACAACTGCTTTCAATGACATCCATTCAAGAGAGAGGTCAGCTGAAAAACCAAATACAACGCCCACAGAGGAGATAGTGTGTGCAAGACAATCTCAAATCGCCTCCTCAATGAATGCATTTTCATGATGTTGACCCCTAGTCCAGAGTCTACGGTGCAAGGTGATCTTTGAGGCCAAACCTGGCAGCAATGTGATGGAAACTACAGGGGGGGATGCTACTACAGTAGATGCCTGAAGTGACCGTCTGTATGGGACTGTGGATAGTGACCGCTCCAGAGCCAATGACAACAGCCAGCAAGTCAGCCCTGTCTCTCAAACCCCGACCCCCCGTACTGAGCAGGAGGAGGAGGAGGAGGAGAGAGGAGGAAGAGGGCAGAGAAAGAGGAGGAGGAGAAGAAGAGGGGAGAGACAGTATGAGGGTGTTGGTGGACGGTGAGGAGAGGGATGAAAATGGTGGAATTAGCACACGAAGGGAACAAAAAGGGACAGGTAAAGGAAGAGGTGAAGCAGGAAGACAGCAGAAGAGAAGGGAATGAGTGGGAAAACAGGAGGAAGAGTTGAGGGCATAATTAGGAAGGAAATAAGATTTTGTGTGTCAAGTGTCGAGGGGAGCTGTGATGAAATGCGCATGTATGGATGAGAAATGAATAAGCAGGAGGATAAGCAGTTTGAAAGAGAAGAGGGAATCAGGAGAGGCTGAAGTGAAGTTGAAAAGAAGAAGAAAACATGACAGGTGGCGATGATTAAATTAGACAGTGTAACATTTTGGGAAATACAAAATTTGTTCACCTCTTGTGAGAGTTAGATACAGGTTTTTAATTGTGTTTATGTGTCCGATTGGAGCGCTGACTGTGTGCGCCCTCTGTAAAAGCTACATGTAAGCAGGATGCAATACACACATGGAATCTGTGGTGTGGCGGTGTGGCAGCGTCAAGGGGTCAAAGGGCACATCAGCAGCGACAACAGTGGCGGAAATTGCTAATAAACCAAGTTCCTATCTGTACTTGATGTCACAATACTGAAACGTATAACTTCAGTGCAATACCTTGGAAAAAAGTCTGAAACTTTTATGCTCGTGCTCAGCAGAAAACGTTGAAAAGAGGCACATCAGCGATGCTGATATTGTGTTTCGTCCACCAGTCATTAGACGAGAACATTAAAAGTCTCAACTGAGAATTTTCTACTCCTTCTAAGTGTTTTACATCTAGTTCAGTTTTATACGATCTGGTGGAGTCCTCCACTAGCACGGCAAGTATGTGAACAATTACCTTCACGATGCAGCCGAGTATCTATGTGAACACGTGGTTGAAAAGTAAGAAAATCAATACCAATCTTAAATCTTAATGCTCAGGTAAGATGTACGTCCTGGACTCCCCGGACCAGACAGCATTCAACACATAAGTTTCATGTGAGGATCAAACAAACAAATATAGAAGTGTTAACAGGCAGAATGAACTTTACCAGCTGCAGCGTCATCTTCAGCATCTAACTCTCAGCAAAAGTTTAAAGAAACGTATTTCCCAAATGCCAGATTATTCTTTTTAGTATTGGATATGAGGCAGGATGCACCAAAACCACTTGGAAACATAAACTTAATTTCTGATTCATTTAATTTCATAAAATGATGTAGGCTTAGGTCGATAGTTTGGAGCGTTCACACAACATGATCCATGTAGAGTGTGATTTTTAACTGCTTTGTTGTCTGACATACTGACATATAACATACTCGGTTTTAGTGCATCCTGGCATGATTGGATGAGGTTAAATGACAGGAAGAGAAGAGGAGGAGAAGAGAAGGGAGAGAGAGGGGGAGGTGGCAGGGATCTGGGAGAGCAGTGCTACAAGTCCAGCTCAATGCAGAAGAGAAAATGCAGAAAAAGAAAAAGTGGGAATTTGTGGGTAAAGACCTGCTTCTTGGGAAAGGGACTGTCTCCTTCCAAGCTATCAACAAAGGCACTCTGTGGGAACACAAGGAAGAGGGGCAATGAGAAAACAGAGGGTCATTAGAGAGAGAGAGAGAGAGAGAGAGAGAGAGAGAGAGAGAGAGAGAGAGAGAGAGAGAGAGAGAACCTGTCCAGTCAAAGCTCTACTATGAATAAACGGGAGGTTGGAATTCTCAAAGCCGTCCCGGCGCCAATATCATCTGTGGCATCGCTGACTTACGACAGAGAACCAGTGATGTTGGCACGGAAGAAGTTTTGGGAAAACCCGACCCGGCGAAAGAGTTTTCGAGGGTGAGTTACAGGAGGAAATTCTTACAGGGTCACCCGACTACAAACAGGTGAAGCTGTTCGACAAGAAAAAAATAATGGAAGAATTAGTCAGTTTAAAGTTACCAAACACACTCTTCCCTTGTTGTGTGTCACTGGGATAGATTAACAGCTCGCACAACACTGTGTGTGAAAGTGCAAGTAAGTCTAAGGTAAACGTATGTGTGTATTTGTAGCCATTGTACTGTATAGGGAGTCAAGCATGAAGTAATACGAGGGTGGGGTTGGGGCAGGCAATCGTTACCCTGCGGCTGCGACGGCCTCTCTTCTGCTGCTGCTGCTGTTCAATAAGCTCCATGGCCGAGGCCGGGGGCGAGGCGGCTCTCATCGCCCTGACCACCTTGATGCTGTCCTCTGGCAGCGGGGGCAGGTTCAGGCGCTCCCGGCCCCGCACTTTCATCTCCTGGAGCTCCTCGAAACCCCCCAAGGTGAACTGGAAGGAGAGGACGCAGTCAGAAACATAACTAAACTTTGAACAGCAAGTTAAAAGAAAACGAGAACATACAAAAACACAAAGCTGCAAAAACAGATGACGTGCATTGTTTGTCAGTGTTTGAGGTGTGAACCGCACTGACCAGTATTGTCTTCCAAAGCAGCAGCAGCACTTTCTTCATGGGGAAGTGCGGGGCGTTCATGCTGCAGAACTTGGTCACCATGGTGAAGAGGAGCAGGGCGAAGGGCTCGCCATTGTACAGAGGTGAACCTGAGGGGATACAGGTCAGAGTCAGGGCTTCTGACATTTGGCCGCTGTTCTATGAGCCTTCTGATTGTTCTAACTTGTTTTTTTTTCTAATGCAGGATGAGTCTTTTCAGCCAAGAAGTGAAGGCTCTGTGCATATAGCTTGTGTTTATGTTGTCACTGTGCCCTTATCATGTAAGATTTGTTTTAAATGTATATCTCAAAATATAATCAAACTTTAAACAGCAGTTTCGTTTCGTTTTCTTCACAGAAATGCACCCGAGAAGTAGTTTTAGCAGAAAAGGAGCTCGCTATAGCTCTACTGTAAAAGCTACTTAAAGTCAGGAAGGCCCCCCCCGTCCAGTTGGCAGTGAGTGTTGGACCCTTGTGTACGTCACTGAGGGCAATGAATACAATCAGTACTGATGCAGTTTTTGTTTATTCTGCATTATACAAACATGTGTTTGTGCGCACAGTTTGATCAAAAGAGTACACATTTCTGAAGGTATACTACCACCTTGTGCCTTGTGTTCGTTCAGTAAACACACACACACCTAGCTCATTCTTGAAGGCCTCTCTGGCGACTCTCCACTCAGGTCTGTCGTCCTCCGTTTGAACTCTGACGGTCTCCACCATCAGGTACATGATGCTCAGTAGCACTCTGCAATGAAAAGCAACACACCGGTTGACCATAGGTGACTGTGACCGTGTGTGTGTTCGTGTGTGTGTGCATGTTCGGCATTTAAAAAAAATCAATAATAACAGGCCAAAAGGTACAAGAAACTATAACACGAGAGGTAAGTGCAAGAAGCAGAGGATGTTTTTTGTGCAGTCTTGCTGGAGAGGAAATCACTTGTGCGCTCAGTGAGGATAAAGCCCCATCCATTCATTATCACCTGATGGAAGTCAGGCTGTGTTTTGTGCATTAAACGCTTTGTTCGCTCAACAAAGCCCCGCAGCACGCTTCGCATAATTCGAATAAAATGGTTTTCGATTTTTGGTCCAGCAATTAGTTGCAAATCCGCTCCTCTAAGAGTGTAATTATTCGTAAGTGTGCAACTGGGGAACACACAGACGGGGCTCTGTGCATGTGTGAGCACAGGAGTGTGTGTGTTTACAGCTCTTTCCTTCCAAAAAAAAAATCTATTCCATTGAGCAGAGGCAGGGATTGAAACTGAACGTGAGGGAAAAGGGACAAGGAGAATGATTAAATGTTTGCAAGCGCGAGTGTGTTTTTTTGTTTTTTTTTTGCGGCCAGATGGCAGAAAAGTCGAGCAGCAAAAAGACGGAGTGAAGAGAGCGAAGGAGAGTGAAGTGAGAACAATGTGGAGGCTGTGACTTGCGAGTGATGCGATTATAGTGCTCACCTGAGCTCGGTGCTGTCTGCGAGAGAGATGGCAGGCTTCCTCACTGCGCTGCTGCATGCCTGGTTGTTACTGCAGACACACACACACACAAAAAAGTAAATAATTGCATAATCTTAGTGGCTCGTGGCTCTGATAAAGAAGAGACAGTCGACACCATGTAATGAGGACATACTGATCCATTTTTAAACACCAACAACAAAGCTCTCAATTCTAATGTGCTGCATTTTTCCTGTTTTTTTGCACAACCAGCCAGCGCCTCTGAAGCACCGTGTGTGTGTGTGTGTGTTTTGCGCGATTGGCTCGCTTACGCCGCTTTGTTGTGCAACACGGTGACGGTCCAGACTGTGCCATGATGCCTCAGAGCAGCTTACATAACAACAAAGGAGCGCTGGATCCCGACTGGGGCCGAGGAGAGGCAGCAACAAAGATGACTTGAAGGAGCGCACATCACAGACATCGTCGACTCCCTCGGTGTCTGTTTATCCCCACGAAAACTCCTCTGACTCAAGTGGGATCCTCTAACCGCAAAGAGGAGCATTTGGAGGAAACAAGTGCGAGGGCTGAGGGACCAGCGCTTCAAACACGGGAGGGATTCAGAGAGTATTTGGTTCTTGTAAGCGAGAAAGAAACCCTGCTGCTTATGAAAGATCTCCAGATTTTAAAGACAGAGATAAAGGTTGCCATTATCTGCTGAACTCCTCCCTTTCCTGTATTGCCGCAGGCCCTTCGCCTGAGGGGGGGAAACAAATTTTTAAAAGATATGAACTGTTTTGACCTTTCTGTTGCAGTGGCTGCGCTTGCAACTTCATGTCATTGTATGAACGAGTGGCAGGATGTGCTCTCGCCACGCAAAACCAAGGTGAGAGTGACAATGTTGCATCGTTGCTGTCACTGCTAGACGTTTTATTCTACCTCACCAGCAGTTTTTGTGGTAGAGAAAAGTTGACTCGTACAAATGTTTGTCGTGTCCTACTCACTCTATCTCCATGCTGAGCAGCTCCAGCAGTGCCGTGAAGATGCCCATGTCGTATAGCAGGAAGACATTGTGTCTGGACCAGTGGAGCACGTCCACCTCTGTGTCACACTCATCGAACACTCCTGGGGGGGAAAAAAGGGGGGTTGGGTTTTACGATTCCCTCGGTCTGTTCAGCACCTGGATCAGAGCCATGCCGTTTTGCCCCTCTCTAAGTCAACATGTCTGCAGTGGAGAAGGCCTATTGCTGGTTGTAATGTGTCGCCTACGCACCCTGAGCCAGGTAGAGGATGGCCCGGGCCACCTTCAGCCTCTTGTCCCTGTCCGTCACCTCCAGCGCGTCCAGCAGGCTCATCACGTACGCCCTCTGCTCGTCCACCGTCAGCTCGATCCACCTCTTGCCTCGAGCTACGGGAAGGACACGCAAGATTATTTTTAGGAGCACTTCTCTCTGTACCTTAAGCAATTTGTCCTTGGACAAGATACTGAACCCCAAACTGCCCCTGATGTGCTGGTCGGCACCTTGCATGGCGGTATTCATATGTATTCTTTGGGGCATTTTTCATTGTACTGAAGGAGGACTGTCTAGACAGACAGGAAACATGAGATGAGAGTGAAAAGGTTTAATAGGTTTTATGATATATGTATTAAAGTGTCTGAACAGCAGCAGCCATGAGGTCAATGCTAAACCCCTACACGGCTGCAAAGCTCAATTCTGAAAAGGCTTAGCATTTACTTAAAATGCTAAGCTACTAAGTAGTGTCTGTTACACAACAATATTTACCTAAAGTTTGCTAACATTAGCCTCCATAAGCTGCTCATACCAGACCAAGTAGGCTAAGGCTGTAGCAGAGATTTGAGCAATGGAGCGTTTCATTGCTTGAGAATGCAACTTTTTTTTTTAATTTAAATGATGAATATGTAAGTGATGCCCAATAGGCTTCACACTGGATTGCTGTTATATGGGGATTCATTTAATTTTTCTTATCACAACTGACCCTATCTGTAGATTTTCTTTTTTTTTCTATCTGTCACACGTTGTTACTCATCATCATGACCATTTCTTAGCTTGTTAGCTTACAGTTAGTTTACTTATAACATCATATTCATCAGCTTACTACGGCTATCATGCTTCTTCGCTTGCTGTGTCACACTCATCAGCTTACTATAGCTATTATGCTTGTTAGCTTATGTAGACACATTAGCTTACTTATATTATCATATGCATTAGCTTACTATAGTTGAAATGCTTGTTAGCTTACTGTGCATTCATTAGCTTACTATAGCTATTATGTTTTTTTATCCTACTTATATCGTCAAACTCATTAGCTTACTATAGCTATTATGCTTATTAGATTATGTGGACACCTTAGCTTACTTATATCATCACACTCATTAGCTTACTATAGCTAACATGTTTGTTAGCTTACTGAAGACTCATGAGCATTCTTATCATTCTCATTAGCTTATTATAGCTAACATGCTTGTTAGCTTATTGTAGGCTCATTAGCTTAACTCTACTCAGTTTATAATTCTTATTAGCTTAGTCTAATTATCATAACATTAGCTTACAGTGGCTTAGTGTAGTAATGCTTCTTAGCTTACTGTATTGTTATACCACACCGTACTCATGACCTTTTTCATGAAGCTTTATTGCCTGGCTTTAATACTGTGTTATCGCAAAAGTGAAACATGTTCTATAACGTTAATGAGGAAAACACATCTTTTTTCAAAGCTAACCTTAAGTCAACATGCTTTGCAATATGGGGATCCATTAAATTAAACCATCTGGGGCATAGCCTCATTTCTGAGAGGGGCTTTTATGCTCCAGTTTTCCTCGGCAGTGACACTAATCTGCCCTGCCTTCCCCCATCGTGTCTCACATTTAAACGCAAAGGATGTAACAGGAGGATGGTGACTGCAAAAAATCTTGGTCAAACTGTTAGTTTTACTGGATATTCACCGTAATTATGTTATAGCATGTGTCAATGTTGGGCCTGACTGCTGCTTTGATCTGTCGTCAGTTTTTAACATTCTGTTCAGGTCCACTGCATCAGCTCTGGAAATAGCTGAAAGGTCGAGCGATGCCAAAGCATACAGAGCAGTAATTAGCTAAGTCAGTGGCATCATGGGAATAAAAAACCTAGAAGTAAATACAGTATTAAAAGAAATGGACGTCTTCTTTGGCGCGGATTCAAGCCCTCTTTTTTTTTCACGGTCTAAGTCCTCTATTCTTAGACTCTTCACTTGATTATGCTGACAGTAATAGGCATTAAGAAGCGTAATATCATCCCAGTCGGTGGAACTCAGACTCCTACTTGCAATGCCTTTCCTACCCAAGTCAGAAGAGAAAAAAAACCTTTCTAATTTCAGTACTGTCTCCAAAAAGCTTCCCTGTCTTCAGTGAGCATCTTAAATCAGATATGTCGTGACAATCACAGTGATTAGGATTAGAGATGTATGGGTAGTGGTTGAAAAACATTAATGAGCAGACTGTCAGTGGCCCTGACAGACACACACACGCAAACACACAGTAAAGCAGTAAGCCCATCTTCTGACAGCTGCTCACTGAACACACTGCACAAAATACACACAAAATAATGAAAAGGCCGTGATGTAAAGAGGCAGCTCTGTGCTCTATCTCTGTAAAACAGCAGCCAGAGAGACTCTCATCTAATCCTGCTATTCATTACCACTCAGCTCGAAGAGGAGGTAACAGATGAAGAGGGCGATGCTCGTCCCGCTCTTTTGTCTATGATGTGTGCCTCAGTCACTTGAGAGCTTCATGGCTTCTCGTAACCATACTGATGCTTTATTTCCTCTTATTTTTCCTCAGCAAATATTCGGAAAAGGGCATGAATGCATATCAGGAGGAGAACACGTTGCATTTAAGCATGATCTCTTGTCAGACCGACGATAAATCACGTTGGCAAAGCTGCTTTTGTTCTTGGTAACCAAACATTAAATCACACGGTCAGGATGTGACCCATCCCATCTGTATCAGTGGGGATATTCATTCTTTTGAACAGCTTAAAAGAGCCGAGCTTTGATGTGACCGGTCACCCTCGCCTCACACAGGTCGGCTTAAAAAAAAAAAAAAAAAGCACGCTGAAGAGCGATGCCGGCTCATGTTGCACTTCAGAGGTGAGACAACTGAGCTGAGTTCAATCAAATTGCTTTTACAGCTTTAACACAACAGAACATAACTTGACTACAAGATAGTAAAACACTTTGAGTTGTAGTGCGATGTGAGCTGCCGGCCGGAGGGGTCAGCTGCTCTGAGCTCCCAGTCCGCTAGCTCCGCTAGCTGCGGAGCTAACTGAGCTAACCAGCTACCAGCAGCTTCACTTAACAGCAGCCAGCATTTTCACTAATGTGCTGCCCCTTATTTGTTTAAAAATATGAATTTCACAGCCCATTCTTACATACTGCACCTTTTACCTTCAACACATTTTATCATTTGTGTAATGTGCCGGGAACATTCTGTTTAGTTAACCTTCGCCGTCTTAAGTATGGTTGCTGTTATCACAAAGCTGCAGCCAACAGGGACATTCGGGGCTACACAAAGGACTCCGGGAGGCTCTAACAGCAGTAACACTGTTGAAGGAGCCATCAAGGTCCCTGGTGATAAACATCAGCAACAAACAGCAGCAGCTCCAGTCCAGTGTCAGTATTTTTGACCCCATTTTGCATCTCAAACACACCACGGACAGCTCGGCTTTTAAACTCTGTCCTCACCTGAGCTGTTGACAGCGAGGGGGGGACGCACATGGTATCCGACAGGTCATCTAAACACATTAAGGGATGTACAAAAAGCTTTTCCACGGTTGTTTGCAACCTTATAATCTCTCACCCACGCACATACACACACACATTCAAACACAGTACCATGACTCCTGAAGTCCTCCTCAAAGTAGTCTCTGTTCAGGGCAAACTCCGGCTCCTCTGTGTAACTGTAGAGCTCTGTGGACAGCATAAAGTGCAACAGGATTAGAGACAGAAAGTTAATTAGCAATACTTTACTAATTTTAATCACTAATCGAGTCATTTCTCAAGAAAAAAACAAACAAACAAAAAAACTGGTGACAGCTTCTCCAGTATGACAGCAATACAACTGCGATATAGGATATGCTGGGGTTTATTTCCTGTAGAATTCACATTTAGATAGAGATAGCTGATTGTTGAGTCTCATTCCGAGGTGGTCAAATATTTGGGGGGTTGGTGGTTCGAAGTTAAACAGTTGCATTGAAACAGAATAGAATAAAATAGAACAGTTTCAATAGAACTGTTAGAATAGAAAAAAGAAAATGTGAGTGGAACACAACAGAATACAATTGATAAAATGGAACAGATAGAACACAATAGAGAGTTTAAATATAATAGAAGATGTAGAAAAGAATAAAAATAGAATAGAGTAGATAGAATGGAATAGAATAGAACAGATGAGGTAGAATAGAACACTTTAACCCCAGAATGAAATAGAATCAAATATATAGATCAAATGTAGATCGAACAGTTAGAATGTAATACACAGCTAGAATCAAAGGGACACAATAGTTGGAATAGAATGGCTACACATAGAGTAGAATAGAAGAAATGGTTAGGACAGTTGTGGTAGAATAGAATAGAATAGAATAGAATAGAATCGAATAGAATCGAATAGAATGGTAAACTTTGCCACCCTACAAAAACAAAACAGACTTATTTAGAGCTCCTGTCTCCTTGGTGTTGATCTCATCTGTTTGATGCACACTCTAACGATTTGTCACGTTGCCGCGCTTCTCTTCCTGCTCTGAGCGCGGTTGTCAGCGTTCACCCCCGAGGAGCTGCCGCTAGAAAGCTGCCGTGACTGACTGTCTGTTTGTGTGCGTGTTTGCCAAATGTGACTAACACTCTTGGCACCTCAGCTGCCGCTTGCCATCTACCAAAGGGGCCGTCGTTTTGACTCAAAATCAATGTTCTTGTTCAACATGTCTCTCCGCACATCACCTGGCTCTGGGGACAAAAACGGTGCTGGACGGGAGAGGAATCCATAATGCACACTTGAAATAAAATATTGCACTTAATCAAATCAATAAAAATCCATAAGCACCGAGGGGTCTGTCCTTCTGTCGTCCGTAAACCAACCTCCAGGTCATACATGAGCCATCAACCAGATACACAGATGCTGGAACAATTCGCATGTATAATCACTGTGTTTATGATTACTCACAGCATTAGTCACACAATGTGTCCAATGTCTAGAAAACATGTCAGGACCAGAAGATTCTGTTCTGTGCCTTCAGCAGTCTGTCAGCTTAATGTCTCGTTTTCATGAATAACACTGTAACATAAAACAGCTGAAGGAAACCTGAGGAATGCAGATGCAGTATTATTTTTCCAATCAATAGCACATTGTACTGTGTATGCTAAGTAGAACCAGCGGTATTACCATTGGAATTCTGTGGGTGAAATCCTGTGTCACACGTAAACAACCGCTCACAATGTTTTTAGCCTTAAGTTTGACTCAGTTTGACATTAAAAGAGAATTGGATAAAAAGTACTAAAAGTGCAAGAAAAAGATCAAGTCAACCAAGTAACCAGGCCAGACGTGTGAACAAAGGTTCATGACAAACCAGATTTACTAATGACAGTTTGTACTAGAACAAGACTACAAGCCAGAATAAGGGGGATCATGTCCCCCGACATTCAGGTGTTATGGTAATGAAGTGGTAACCTTTAGTTGTACAGAAATGGTTGGCTAGGTTGACATTTAAAGATAATTGACATGAAATATTTAATTAAAACTCATTTAGGCGCAGCTGAGGCTACAGTCATGCTAGCATCTTTGTGCGTGAGCATAGCAGCGCAATGAGCTATATGCTAACGCTTGTATTCTGATGCTAGGGTGCTAAAAGCATGAAGAAGTTTAATGCAAACACTAGCTTGACTGTTGGGAATGGCAGCGGTTTTGCATATTTGGTTGCAAACTAAAATAACTGGCTAATTAAAAAAAGTGTGACTTGATTCTGAACTGAAAATGTCATGGCAATCTATCCAACGGCTTTTGAGATTTATCGGTCAGGATCAAAGTTGTGGGTGGACCAACAGACCAGACATAGAGCTAAAAGACTGCATCCAACCAGAAGGGAAAACGTGACTATGGTGAACAATGTGCACAGGACACGGAGGCAGAATCACAAAAAACGTTTATCAGATCAAATCTTTTGTGCATCAATTGCATTCAACAGAATCGTAATGAAAAACACACAGAATGCAGTGTCCACTGTACAAGCGACATTCATGTCAGGATTCACTATCTGACCAGTTTTTTGGGGAGTTGAGTTTCCTGTCTGTCTTACCTGAAAGCTCAGCAGTCAGTGTGTCTGTGTCTCCATACTCAAACTCCAGATTAGGAGACTCCATTGAGCTCTGAGAAGAACGAGAACGAAAACACACATTAGCATATACATTATAATATGACACTGTACACAGCAGATCGCAGATGTCCTAGCACCCTACATGCAAACAGACACTCGAACATACTGTAGGCTATACACATTCTTTTTTTTTCCAACACCTACCACTACTCTGCGCTCCACACAGCACCCACACACACTCTTCAGGCTCGTTCACAGTTTTGCCTCATCGTGTGTCTTTTTGGAGTTTTGATTGGCTGCCGAATCTCCAGGCAGCGTTGATTAGCTGTTTACATTTTTTTTTCCTTCTCAGATCCTACTCCTATTACTGACGCTCTGTTATGGGCACACCACTTTAATCTATGTGATAAATCTATGTGTAAACTGCAGTGATGAAGAAGTGAGAAAAGAGTGAGGGCGCTGGAATTGACACGGCCCCTGTTTTTGAGGCAGATTAACTTCTGTATCCAACGGAGGGTCTCGCCGGGTTCTGACTTTAGCCTTACCCTGTGATTAGCACGTGGCCCTCGACACAGACCGCACACATTAAGTTTCTGAGAACGCACTCACGGACGACATGCAACCACACAATCTTTTGCTGAATCCCTCATAAACTCTTTCTGTCGTGTCGGGATGGATTTAGAAATGGGTTTTAAAACTTTTTCAACTCCCTGGAAGGCATGTGATCCATACACGTGCAAACACACATTTAACGCAGGACAGGCAGACGTACTGAGACTGTCAGTACTGTGAAACTATCTCTTCCCTCTAAAATAGAGAAGCAGAGAGTACGCAGTAAGGTCACAACATCATCAAAAAAAAAACTTTGCAATGAAAACCACAATGTTCAAATTCCCCATTTTGTATTTAAGCCTGTCATAAATCAAAGAGAGCTCAGACAATAGCCAGCTAGCTTAGTAGCAACAGTGTTAACTTTCCAAGCGAACTATATAATTTAGTGGGTTACAGGTAACAATAGGAACATACTATAGACATTCAGAGTAATGAGTACCATTAAATAAATCACTATGCTAATATATTATTCTAACTACGCACCGACAAAAGTTTTTGTCTTGTATTTGTAGCCTAGCTTCAGTCTTTTAGCACATTCGTCATGTGGATAGTTCAGACCCTTTTGCATGGTCTTGTTTTAAAACAAAACATGAAAAACTTATCTTAAGAAAGACAACCAACTTAATGTCGACACTAGCCTACACTAGTTAAACTAGGCTACAGCTGACAATGATGTTACGTATAGCACCTTTAAAAAACTGCAGACAAGCTGACTTACTCCAGTTCTAAGTATTGTAAAGCAGTCAGCACAGAATGAGTCACAATAAGACCAGCCAATTCTTAAAATAAGACCTTCCTTCATAGTCTGATATGTAACAGTAACAGATAAACAGAGTGATCAGACATTTCAAGCATGACACCCAGAATCATGATATTCACAAATGTCAAAGTGTAACATGTTTATGGTTAATGGCTGGGACAATTAGAAGCTTGATCACATAAGAAGATGGAAACATTCTTGTTTATCATCTGTTATCTCTCTGGTGGGGGGGAGGGGGGGGGGGTGTGACCTGATGAAGCTCTCCCCACAGGTATGATTAAAGATTCATTTTGCAGTAACGAGAATAAAAAAAAAAAAAAATGAAGAAGAAAAGAAAAAACAACAACATCCTGGCAGCGGGGGAAGTCTCCAAGCTGCGAGTGTGTTTAACCCTGTGAAAACAGCCCCAGGGCCAGGACTGTAAATAAGGATGTGCACTGAGTCAGCGGTCCTGGTTAAACAACTCCGTGTGCCACCCGTCATGTCTCCTATAAATACCTGCTGCAACCAAGTCAGCGTGGACTGGAATACACAGGACGTCAGCCTGCAAAGTTTGTTTATGACACCGAGCCGAAGCAATGACATTTGATGTCATTACCGCGCTTGTAAACCAGGAAATGAGAACCACTTGGGAGCGTGGATGATTCAACTAAATTACCCACAACTCCTCAGTGCGAGTGAGGACAGCCTGTAGGTCTGGGTGACCAGGTGCCTCACTTTTGCTTTAACAATCTGCTCTGACGATCATTATGACATTACACTTGTTGTAAAAATGTCACATCTTTTGTTACCGTAAAATCAATGCCATTAACGAGTCGGTGAGCAACCTCAGATATGCAGGAGCTATTACAGACTTGTTGTGTGATATCATCTGTGCTGCAGGCCGATATTCCAGCACCAACATTCATCCACTGCTGCCAATGCACAACTCCTACCCATTCTTCCTGCTGTCTGATGGCTCAGTCCATTAAAATATAGCACTGAGACTGCTCCTGAGTAATGATTAGTTATTATCAATCAACCCGTCTGTTTTAATGCTTAACTGTTTAGTCTGTAAATTGGCAAAAATGTGTGGGAATAAACTCATCCCAATTTCCAAGAACTCAAAGCGACGTATTCAAATCTTTCGTCCACCAATTGTTGGTGGCGGAGTCCGCCATTTTTATGCTTAATTCAAGTACTTAACATGAAACACTGAGTGTAATCAATGTCAGTCAGTTCTGACCTTTCAGTCCTTTCAGCTGGAGTAAAGTGAAAAATTACTCATCAAACTCTCACCAATAAACACAGAGGTACATCTAACGGTCATTCTCATTCTGATTCACTTAATCCAAACACTTTTCATTCACTATCATAAATGGCCAAGAAACGCAGCAAATGTTTGATATTTTACCTGAAAACTAACTTAAATGATGAAGTGATTATCATAAATATTTGGCAGTAATTGGTTTCGATCAACTCGTCGATTCATTGTTTGATAGTTTCATCGTTGGTGACACAAAAGAAAGACAGACAGTGAATCTTTCACATTTGAGGGGCTGGAGGCAGAGAACGTTTGACATTTTGCTCAGCTTGAGCATGAACACAGTTACCAGAGTAGTCAATTACTTTTTTACGTTAATTGATTAATTGAACACGCAGCCTAATCTACCATCTGTCTGGTGAAGAGCCGACAGTCACCGAGGGACAGGAGCTCTTTCTAACCCCACTGGGATGTTTCTTTAATTCCCGTGAGCGTCAACACAGACAACTATGCCTCTCTCTCTCTCTCTCTCTTTTTGTGCTTCAGCTACTCAATTTACCCCCTTCCCTCTCCTCCATTTTCTCCCCCGTCTCCCCGCTCTGTCGCCGACTGATAACGAAAGCCATCCCTCGCTCCAAACTGGCAGCGCTCCTGCGGCTCCCACACTCTGCACCACATCGGTGTGCAAACACTGGGCATAGTGTCAAAGCAGGCCACCCCCGCTCCAACCGACATATGCCACATAGACGAGAGATGGCTGCTCTACCCGGCACGAGTGACGGACGACTTACATACATGAATGAATCAGATTCGAGGCTAACTTAACGGACAGATGAGCTCCCAGTATAGTCCGGTGGCCCGGGAACACTGACGTTAAGTGCTTTCAACGTCCGTGTCATCAAACCCACCACCAAACCATCAACAACCCCTCGTCCCAGAATCCAACGGCTGGGAGATGAACATGCTCTAATTCCCTCAAAACCATTCAGCATTCACGTACAAAACACACACACAAACACATACACACACACACACACACGTCATGTGTGTTATTGACTGGATTGTGGCCTGGAGGAAAGATTCCGACTGCTTAACTTCTCCAGACAACCAGGGGCTGAGAAGCCCATGAAAACCCATCTTCTTCTAATTTTTTCATGAGGGGGTGAATTATGGCTGCGTGGAGCTTACAGCAGCATCATCAGGCTGAAGAAGAGCAGAAAGGCAGAGTGGGTTTACTGGTTAAACTGGGTCTGTGGGTGATTCTCAGCCACTACGATTAGACAAAAGGACATTGATAAATCTAGCATTACTCACAATTAATCATTTAGTCTATTACTGAATGCCAGAGAGTGGTCAGAAATGAGCCAAACTGATGTCTTCAAACTACTTTTTTGGTCCAAAGACATCACAATGATATGAAACAGAGAACGACAGCAAATCCTCACATTTGAGAAGATGGAACCAGCAAGTGTTTGGTATTTAGGCTTTGAAAAAATGACTTAAACAACAATATCAATAATAAAAAATGTTGCCCAGTCATTTTTTTTTGATTGAGTTAATCCATGAGACATTCTGGATCCAAAATACTGTTTGTTGAGCATTTCTCAGAGGCCATAATTCCATTGCTGATCAGTCAGTAAATGAATCAGTTAATGATTATCTGCAACTATTTTGATGATCAAATACATATTTTGAGTATTTTTCGAGCAGAAAAACATTTGCTGGTTCCAGCTTGCAGCTTTTCCTCATCATTCATGATGATAAACAGGATGTTTCGGGTTCTGATTGCTCATCTGCAAACTGAGCAATGTGCAAAGGCATTTTTCGATGTTTACCATCGTAATACAGAGAACATTTTAAACTGATGAGTTGAAACAAATCAGACTAACTAAAGATTGAAATAACGGTTACTTTCTGGCCAAATACAAGTAGAGTATCTGCGATTTTGAAGGAACAAATCGTGCCGATGAAATAGAATTCTTAAAGGAGCACTACGTAGTTCTGATGAAGCGATTATAATCGGAGGGGAACGATCTTCACTGACTGACATGTTTTATGCCTACACAAACTAAGTAAACAAAACCTCTTTGTTTTCATGACTGAATAAACAAAGTGACATACCGGTTTACATTGTTTATGTTTGGCGGACCCTGCCACCTATCTAGCTTCAAACAGTGTTCTGGGGGCCTTATTCTTTGTCTGAGCACAGCTTGTTTATTCAGTTATGGAAAAAATGAATATTTCTATTATTAGCTCATATTGTAAATGCAAAAATTCAGAGTTTGAATTTCCTCTCACAAAGTACACAGTGCCCCGTTAATAAGCCTCATTATCACTTAATTAATCAGTCTTTAAAGTCATTAAATGATTTATGATACCATGTAATGTTTAAAATAATGACACTATGTTATCAGAGTGAGTAAAGTCTTGGATTGGTCCCTTGAAACCTCTTATTATGATGCGACTGAAAACTGACACTGACTTGATTTTATTCCACGGATCAATTAAATGAAGGACACAGTTGGCCAATGTCAACCATTACGGGGTGCACGGTTATTTATGGGGTGACCAGATTAATCCATAACTATTAAACATGTCCAACACAATGTGTCTTGTAGTGGTGGTGGTGGTGGTGGTAGTGTTGCTCCTGACAGCAGCAGTCACATTTCACCACCTGCATTCTCCAGCCTGAGCACCACTGTAGGATTACTGCTGGGTTATTTATAGGAGCCGGTTGCCAAAATAACACCTCGGTGTCTGCCTGCCTGCCTGTCTGCATGCGTGCATGCTCTCGAGCCAAGACGGCGACTGACTGCATGGAAAGGACATTCAGCTGATCTGAAAGCTCCCCAGCAACAACACACACACATACATACATACATACATACATACATACATACATGCAGAGACACACACACCTCCAGTGCGCTGCTACACTATGAGCTGTGGTAGCCGACTGTACACAAACACATCTCCGATTTACCTCCGACTCCTTCTGCTGATCCTTGAACACATCTTTCCCTTTCGGCCTCTGCCTGTCGCCGTTATCGTTAAGGTTATTAATGATAGGTACCTCCATGTCCTCCGCCTGCATCTTTCTGTCTCGGGTTCGGGCTCACTTCCTCCTCCGCGGGTAGTGCATACCGGTCCGGCGGACAGCTGAGATTGCACCGCACCAGGAGGAGCACCGGCTCCGGAGCTCCAAGTTGAAGATCTCCTCCTCCTCCTCCACCTCCTCCTGCTGCCGCTACTGCTGCTGCTGCTGCTCCCCTCAGTTTAGTCTGTTAGGTTCGCTGTCCCGGTGCGCCCCGAGAGGGCGGGGTTAGAGAGAGGCAGAAAGCAGCATCAGCTGACATGAAAGTAGAGGGATGAAGTGATACAGTGTCAACACACTGATGGGCTTGTTGTTGAAGAAACTAGTGCCGATATTAGTGGATTAAAACTGAAAACAGTAAGGCATCATTTACTGAGAAGATGAATGGCGGACTCCGCCACTAACAGTGAGACTACAGAAACAGCCGGCTTTAATTTCAGTCCTGGACCTTATATGAGACAAACTGGTTGGAGAATTGGATTATAAAAAGTAGGTGATTTGGCAAGATTACTATTATTTTTTTTCTTTATTTTTTTGTCTGAAACTATGAATCCTTGTATTTTCAATGACTTCACTATATATCCACAGCAGGAGAGGGTCAACGCAGTCTGCAATGTTGGACCAGCATTTTTTTCTAAAGTGGTCTAGAATGGACAAACCAAACACTGACTCTAGAGTGGGCTTTTTGTTTTCCCCGCATTTTTAGTGGCCACTGTAGCGGTCGGAGAGGCCAGGGTTGGTCGCAGTCTTCAACCTCACTGACAGATGCCAATAAATCCAACACACTTGACCTTTAAAACCTACTGACTGTATTTAAAAAAGGTGGGAATGATGATGAAGCTTGAATCAGTTATTTTATGCTTAGCTTAAAGGCTGAATAACACAGTGGCTACAAATGATGTGTTCTTGTCTTCTCATCAGCACTCTTGCGTGTTTGAACAATAAATTAATCTACTACATTTGAATATGTGATTAAAAGTTATGGTTACCACCTGTCAGCCTGCTACCGTGACCCTGCTAAGCTAAGCTAGTCACCTTTTACTGCAGCAGAACTACCTTATCTGCGTCCTTGTTTTTTCAATAACAATATATTAACTATTACATAACTGACATTGTGTTACAAACTCAATGACTTGTATGTTACTAGTTAAATACAGGCAACAGACAGGGTAGTGAAAAGACGGTAATCTTTAGCTTCAGGCTAGCTTTGGCTGTCTCACCTCCTTTGCTAGCCAGACAATGTGGTTTGGTTTTCACATTTGTTTTGTAGCTCCTGCTGATTTTATATTCTGTTTTCCCAACTGAAATGGCCCTTTCGTGTGACATATTTATTTTAGTATTGTCACCAAATGTCTTAATATGGTCTTTACTCAGTTTCGACCAATTTTGCTTAAGCTTTTTAGGGAAAACTAGTTGGTGAACCCCTCCAGACCAAAATTTACCCGCTTTGGTTGTTGGGTGATGTTTTCAAAAAGATGCATCAAGGTTAATCAGCACTAAGCAGGATTGTTCTCCTCCATAATAACATGTCTGGAAACACAATCTGCTTGCAGGGGTCCAGACCAGTTCAAGTGTCTGCATCTTAATGTGTGTGACTCTCCCCCCTCCAGTTTAAATGTTAGATGAAGGTGAAGGTCGGGGCCCTCCTGCAGACACTTCACCTCCTGTCACCCTCCCTTTAGGGGAGAATTGAATTATTGATATGTGCAGGTGGGGGTTAATATGGGGGCTGGCAAACACTTCTACTCACCAACACACACTCACGAACCCCCGACTGTGAAAAACACTTAAGATGACATGATTGGATTGTACAATTGAGGGCAGGCAACGGTTTCTGGTGGAACGTGAGCACATGGCAGGGCAGCGGGGGGACGTGATGGGGGCAAGTTCATGATTAAATGTATATAAATTATCCAGCGATGGTTGAATCAATTTAGACGCGTGTCTCACAGGGCTATAAATCCAGTAAAACAGATCACTGACAGAGACATCAGTGATATGCTGTGGTTGGAGGGCAGCATTGAAGAAGGCTGGTTAAAAATGTTGTTTCTGCAGTTTAAAAGGTACACATTGTTCCCATTGTCCACACAGATATTCAATACATTTAATTAAAATACTTCTATTACATGAAGGTGGAAAATACACGTTTAAACATTGATGGTTTACGAGTTGATGGTGCTCTTTTAAAAGCTTTCAATGGGCAATATGAAACAATTTAAGTTGCGCTAACATATCCTGCTAGCCCCATCCCTGTCTAAGGCTCCTGTGCCAACGGTATGAACACCAACACTCTCCTGGTGCTCCGAGCTTCCATTATGGACCGCTAGCTGCACGGCTAACTGAGCTAACCAGCTAAAGGGAGCTACAGTTAGCGGTAGTTGCTCTGCACCTTTAATCCTAGCATGGGTCGAACTGAATGGACAATGCTGGCTTCTACAATTCCCATAATGCTATTTTAACAGCAAAAGGTGGCAGGGTCTGCCATTAGACCCCTGCCTAACAAGCAAATGCACAAATCTTATCAACATAATGCCCTGTAACATTGCTATGCAGGTTACCATTATAGTCTCAAAATCAAAGTGGCATAAACCCTGGTGACATCAGCAGGGTTATTTTCTCAGTATTAAGATAATCTAATTTTCTGCACAGGAGACAGTATTACAATACAACAATTGCACTATGATATAAATATTATTATTATATACTTATATAATTAATAATTTACTTACAGCCGTTTCTTGTGGCAAACATTTTTAAATATTGAGTTTTTAAGGGAAAATAAATGTCATTTGAATAATAGTTTTGATTGTTGTAAATTAGACTACAGAGTGACTCTATATGTGTCAAACTCCCTGTATAATAAATGAAGCCTCACTGCCAGCTGTTGATGTCAGAGACGTCCCCGTCTGATCACTGCTGCCTTGGATGAGATCACTGCGGCTCTGACAGACTTCGGCAGCTGAGGTCTGACCCCTAACTCTCCTTCCCCCAACACACACCAACAAAATCAGTTCACTATGAAATAACACACAAACAAGCAAAAATCTTTGTAGTAATAAAAAAAAAATGCACACAAAATGGTTACAATTTTTACATCTTTATTCATTAAGATTACAGAATATTTTAAATTATTGCTCATCATCTACCATTATCACTTGCAATATTTAAACATAGGTTTTTTTTTTCTTCTTTATTAGACAACTTAAAACATGTTTGAGATTTTTGCCAGTTTGCACTGTATGAGGATTTACAACAATAAATACAGGATTGAGAGTCTTCTTTTACCTTCCTATACTTTTAGAGGTTGTCATATCTGTATATAATATGTATATACATATATGATGCTGGTGTCGTCCCCCGCCCATCCACGTCTTGGTCAGCGTACGGCTGACGAAACAAAAATATGGTTTCTCCCCCTAACGCACAGGCTAGGATCCTGAGGCAGCTGTTAACGAAGCAACCATAGCCTACAAAAATGGGTGTGTACAAACACAGAAAGACATTTAGAGAGAAACACACATGCGCACACCCACACACACCTCGTCATCTGTAGTCCGCTTTCTCTCAAGAGGTCACATACTCTTAAACACACATTCACACTTACAAAAAGGGAAAAGAATAAGACTCAAGACGACAAGTCTGAGAACTACACTGACAACAGGTCACATTACTTTAAGAGGGGGTTCTCAACAGCACAAGGAGACGGAAATGCACACATATTGGCAGGGAACAATGTGACATTGAGGTTCGTATGGGCTGTGACACAGTGCAGGATCTTGTCATTACATGGTGGCATATTGGCGTACCCTGGGTTCATCTGAGAAGCTCCTACACACCTTCAGAATACATAATTCTTTTGACTTTAATTTAGTTTTTACCTTAGTTTTCGACATTTTAGGAACCATCATTCACTTTCTTGACGAGTGTACAATTATATGCATTGTTTGCTTGGCTTAGCATAAGCCATTGAAGGCAAACTAGCTCAGGCATCTTAGATTAGTGTAAACTAAGCTAACTAGCCTTCGCCAAAAGGTAATAAAACCAACATACCAGTTGCCAATGCACACATTGCATTGGTTTGCTTTATCTGTACAAAAACTGAACTTTAGATATGGTTGGATTTTGTTACCTTTTAGCTTCATGCTAAGCATATTTATAGTTCCGACATGAGTTATATATTTTTGCAAATTGCATCAAGGAAGTGATTATGCCAATTTCCAAAACTGTAGAATTATTTCTTTAAAGGTGCAATATGTAGGAATGTCAAAGACGTTTATGTATCGCATTGATGCTAACAAGCTAGCCCCTACTTATTTCGTACCTGAAGAGGTGATAGTCCAACAGTCAAACGCTAACACTTCTCTGGGGCCCTGAGCTCTCAGTCCACTAGCTGCACCGATAACTTAGCTCCCTAGCTAACAGCAGCTACAGTTAGCAGTTAGTCGCCGTCTTTGAAGTTGTTTAGAATATGAATTTGACGGAATTCTCACATACGGCACCTTTAAAGCCTTTGGTTGGTACTAAATCTTACGCACAGTGATGATGTTACTCACAATGTAAAACAGAAACATAATCACATGACATGTGCAGGCATATTTGTATATTGAGCAAATGTATTTATTCATCTGGTAAACAAGGCTATTTGTGCTATTTCCTCCTGTTGAAAAGCTGTAGAATGATATTACTTCTGAAGATCAATGTATTTTCAGACCTGAACAATGAGCCGCTGTGTGTGTGTGTGTAAGTGTTTGATCTCTTTCTGGGAAGTAGAGCTGGCAGCGGCTCCCTGCAGGTTAGCAGAGAATCTGATTGGATCAGGTGCAGAGCCAGTGTAGCGGCAGGGTGCACTTGGCTGTCAGGTGAAATGACTGTCAGGACTTTCTAATTTGCGCCGTCAGGTCAGCTGGGGATGAGCTGACGAGGATGGCATTAGAACAGCTCATTATACTGGTACAGTCTGAGCTTTTCAGCTCGGGAAGAAGAAACTTAAATATTTCCGAGATAGCGAGTCAGATATCTAAAGAAAATGGATGCAAAGAAAATAACTCATGGTGGAATTCAGATCCCAGTATTTAGTTTTTCAAGCTGAACACCATGAAGATATCAGTGAGTACCAACGAGTTGTGGTGTGTATGGAAAGTACAGTAAATCTTATCAGCACCATACTTTTCAATAAGGACCTGATTGATGATATCTGCTTAAGTACCAGCCTGGCAGCAACTTGCTGCGCATTTGGTATCTCTGTTAATATTCTCTGTCACAGTATTCAAAATTAGGGTTTAAGTACATTTATTACACTTATCATTAGAACATTTAATTGCTTATCTTTATGACATATGTCGATTTTTTTTTTTCTCCAAAAAGTATGGTATTAGATGGCGCAGGAGAGAGAAAGATAGAAAAATCTTAATTTCAATATAAATATCTAAATATACAGTATACCCCTTGTAATGATCTGACAACCTGCCATGCTTCTAATACAGTATAGTCATTCTTGGTAAAGGGACAGAAAGAAAATGAAAAGGTGAGCTCTCACTAGCTTGAAATACTTTTCATCACTTCAACACTGGTGCCACATGAGCAGCTGGAAGAAAGAAGCAGCCAATGAGATGGTTTCACTGCGGCTTTTGAGTGACGAAGTGCCAAGAACCAGTCACCATCCAGTCATATATATATGTATAAAAAAAAAAGAAAAAGGGTACGACAAACTACAGGCTGATCAGGAGGGACAGAACGCATAAAAAAAAAAAAAAAGTTTAAAAACAGACACAACGGTGAATCTCAATGAAACGATCAAATAAAAGACATGATATGATTGGACCCTGAGATCCCGCCTAAACCCCCCCACCACTAGGTCTAGCCCCACCCTCTCAATATAACACAAGAGAAAAAACAAAAACATGATCACAAGTAGAAAAGATAAAGACAACAACGACAACAAAAAAAAGGACAGGAAAAAAAAAAAGTCCATCACTAAATCTCCAAAGGTCATCTTCATTCACACAGATTTTTTTTTTTTTTTAAATCAGGTTTTTTTTTTGTTTTTTTGTTTTTTTTAATATAGTATATATCTTTTTAGCATCAATAATTTCATCTTTAATAGTTAAACAATAAAAGATCTGGCAATGGGAACGGAGGATGGAGGATTTACATACAACTTGACACACAAATGAGCGTCTAAATTAATAATGGTGGTGGCGGTGAAATGACGAGTGGAAGGGAAGTACAAACGTCTTCAAGAGGAAGATGTCGAGGGAGCTAGCTAAAGGAGAATGGCAGAGTTAGAGTTAATGTTTTCATTATGGTTGTCAAGCGTGAATAAATAAAACGACTGCCATAAGTGCAGGGTAAGCCACGCCCCTCCGCCCACCCTTCACCCCCCGGGCTCAGCCAGAGCACCTCCCCTTTCCCCCCAGATTATAAAGCAGGTGTGTTGACTTTTCTGTCCATCCTTCCTTCTGTCCTCCTCCTCTCCCTCTATGAGTCTGTGCCATTCACGGAGTATTTGTATTTCTTCAGTCCAACCCCAACACTGGTTTAATACCTGAGGGAGAAAGAGACAAGGGACAGCTGTTAGGATATCTGCTGCAAGTACGGGTAAAGGTGAGGAAGCAGTGAGACATTTAAATGCTCAAAAAGTTCCTATGAAATCAAAATCGATGTGCAAGATTGAATTTGTCTCGTACCAAGATTGCCCTCTAGCCCAACAATGACAAAAGGATGTTTTGTATGTACTCTTAATTGTAATTTAGCGTCCTTTGAAACACTCTGTGTACACTTTGTGACTGCACTGAAGTGGAGTGTGTCTGTGGGCCAGGCTTCCCGATAACTCTACAAGAACCTTTTGTGTTATGCTGAGTGTCACTTCTTGGTTAGCTTAAAAAAACAAACATCTTAATGCATTAAGGTTTGAGGCTCATGTATCTCTCCTCTGTCTCTTACAAGTACAGTTACATAAAAATCATTCAGCTAGCAGGCTTCCTAATGTTTAGCTTTCTGTTGGCTGAAATAATAGACAACTTCAGGAATTGGACCCCTCCTGGTTCAACTTTCATTCATAGCATAAAAATAATTTTTGGTGGCCAACTGAGTAGTTTCAGTATGTAGTAAGTGAAGTACTTAAGTGAATACACCTGCTTATTCAATGTGTCAAGAACAATTCATTCTCATTTTTCAGGCTGTTGATACACGTAGTGAACAACAATAATGAGGCTGCCACTCAAAGCTGTAGTGCTTCAGCCTTCTCAAAACAAAAACAAAAGTTGTTTTAAATACTCATATTAAACCAATATGATATTGGAGTTAGACTAAACACAATTCTATGAAATCCCAGCAGTACATGTACAGGACTTAAACTTGACATACAAGGCTGTGCTGAAGTGTTTTCATACCTATAGTAGTTTGGCTTGAAGGGCCCGTTCTTGTTCAAGCCCAGATACTTGGCCTGCTCGTCACTCAGCTCTGTAAGATGTGCGTCAAACGTGGGCAGATGTAGGCTGGCCACATACTCATCTGGAGGGCAGGAGAGAGGAAGAGCATGTTAGCATTCAGCAGGGGTCTGTGTTTGATTAATCATTCAAATGAGAAACTGAAGAGAAGACGCAGGGAGGCTTCAGGATTTACCGTCTCTTCATCCTCTCTCTTTTCTACTGGACTCTTCCATCCTCCTCCACAGCTGCTTTTCACTCTCCTCATCCTTCTTCGTGTCTCTACTCCCTTCCCTTCCTCATCTCAGCCCTTCCATCCTTTCATTCCTCTCCATCATCTCTCTGTCAGCGAGTGCCGTGGCAGCAGCAGCCAGCACTGACCTACATTTGGCTCCCTGTTTTTATTTACCATGTATGTGCTCTGCTCTCGTGCACCGAAGTTAAGAAATGTGGCAGGCTGTATGCACGGAGACACACAGGACTTATTCTGCTGTGAACGAAACGCTACCCAGGGAGACGACTCTGGACTGAACACACGAGCCTGGCTGTGTTGTCTGTGGAGTTAATGCAAAATGTCCGCAGGCTCTCAGCAAACTGTCTGTAATCGCTTCCTGTTTGGTGGCTACTAAAGTACCAAACAAGGAATTTTTCTTTTTAACCTCCCTGAGCTGTTATTTTAATCTTTTTGTGCCGTGTGCGTCATTTTTTTTTAGCAGTCTTTGCTCAGGTTTTATTCATGAACTGACGAAAACCTTACCCATCTTCTTGGGCAGCAGGTAAACATCCTGTTTGTAGCGTCCCTCTGGGGCGTTGTACAGCTCTATCAGAGCCAGAGCCTGGGCAGAGACACACAAGTGTTACTTACATACACAGAACATTTACATTAATGATAAACAGAAACTAAAGGAGACGCAATGGACAAAATGCATTATGTAATGAGGCAGAAGTTATACCTGGGTAGTGGCGGTGATGGAGAGCACGAAAGTGGGCACAGTGGAACAGCTGAGGTTCAGCAGGCGACCCTGTAGAGGAAGACGAAGCATCACAAGGTTTGAGAGTACACTTAACTTTTCTCTTGAGAGGACAAACAATGTGCAGGATGTGTGTTAGAAAAGAAAAATCTAAGATCCCATGCAGAGAAATTCAAAGATTTAAAACTTTATTTTTTTGAAATGTCATCTGTTTGTTTTCTCTTGTCTCCTCTCTGACAGTGAACTGTTGCTGCTGTCTGAGATGCTGCATTGCAGGGAATGAATCTGGGAGATTTCAAGTGTTGCAGAAAATTAGGTAGTTAGTATGTAAAACTGAAGCACTCTGCGGCGAGGAGGAGGGGGGAACAGAGAAAGGTTGTATTGTAGGTGCAGGGAAACAGCAGAATGAAAACTGCTAATAAGGTTTTGATGCCCAGTTTGGTAATACTGTTTATGTTCTGTTAACAATGACATCATAAATGTGTTTATTGTCGGACTATATGGCATTACTAAGCACACAAGAAATGTGCTAACAGCTTATAAGATTATTAAGAACATTAATAAAAGTGTTATAGTGTAGTTTATGATAACATCACCAATACATTTCAGTGAAAAGGGTCAATATTTAAGAATTAAAGTTAACTAAAACCAGTAACATAATGTGAAGAAATGGCAGTTTGACATTATGATGTCTATGTCTGAAGTTTGCAGGCTAACCTAACCATCCCTGGTCCATCCCGGTCTGCATGGCTAACCCAGCAACAGCAGCTAAAGTAAGAAGCTAGCGGTTACTCTGGTGATATGCTGCCCCCTATTTGTTTGGTGAGTGCATTTGGTGGCCAATTCTTACACATGGCACTTCCAACTAACTGACTTATTAAATCATTGTAAATTAAGGTTACTTTATTATGTATAGTTACCAAATCTAAAGCAAGAACAATGCCTCATTAAGTTAAATAAACCCTTTATTATATTTTCATGTTCAGTGCACACTAAAAGAATCATGACTCATGAACAGACAAACAATTTCCCCCATCACTCCCATACATCGAAGATGGCGTGTGGTTTCGCAGTGATTGTTTTGTCTGCCAGAACACTTCTTTGCTGCCCATCTCTCCGGTTTAGCAATAGAACCAATTGTAAATGCATGAGTGTGATGCATAGTATCACACTGCAAAACAAAGAAGGATGGAATAATAACTTCGGTTTTTAAAGCTTTAAAAGAAACTCAGCTGTCTTAAATTCTCTTTTTTCAGACAACGTTTCACTTCAGTCAATAAATAACATTCTGTGAACTCTATTTTGGAACTGTTGGAACAGAGCGTGGTGATGGAGGCGGAAGGGGTGAGGACTGGTGGTTGAAGTCTGCTGAAGATCAAACGGCAGCAGAGGCATGGGCATCAACGGGCTGGCAGGTTGTCTGTCTGGCCCTGTCAGACTGCTCTCATTCTGTCACGGCTTGTAGCGCACATGTGCACGCACACACACACACACACACACACACCTAGCCTTAACCTGCACGGTGCAGATGCAGGGCTGCGGGAATGTGCGTTTCTACAACTTCATTTGTTGACGCTGTTCAACTGGATGTTTATTAAAAGTGCATGACTCGAATATCGACGGCTAAAAGCTTCACAGACACATTACCATAATGTCTCAACATATCTGTGTAATTACATCACAGTCTCAATTTCTAGACTAGAAATGTTAAGTTCTTCGAGCTGTATATCCTCTGGGTAAGAGTGTGTGAGAGTGTGATCCAGCGTGATTGTACCTCAGCCAGCAGCACTATCCTCTTGCCGTCGGGCCAGATGACGTGGTCCACCTGAGAGCGCACTCTCTCCCAGGTCAGCTCGGGAGTCCGCAGGCTTGCCTGAAGAATGAGCACAACATCATCAACGGCTGTTTGTTTTTCTGGGGCCTCACGTGCTGCTTATTTCTGTTGGACATCACGGCATTTCTGAATCAGTACAGACTGAAGAACTCTTACTCAGAGGTGAGTCACAACTTCCTCTTGCTCCCTCCACAACTTATTTAGAGAAAATCTTTTCATTTCTCTCGTATTTTTTCTATTCCTAGCACTCATGTCTCAGTGTTTTATGCTGAGGGAACAATCAGTGCACCATGATGCTCATTTTCGCTTGCTATTAATTTCTGTGATTTAACTGTATTTTAATGATGTACACACTGTAAAACACTCTGCATGAGCTCATGAGTTAATGTCCTGGAGATCTTCTTGTAAATACATGTCTGCAGGGCTGCAACTAATGATTATTCTCATCCTCCATTAATCTGCTGCTTATTTTCTTGATTCATCTGAGTTCAGAGTACTAATTTCCCAGAGCCCAAACCGATGTCTTCAAATTGCGTCATTTGTCCAACCAACGGAGAAAAAACCCCAAAGACTCTTCATTTACTGTCATAATTGATAAAGAGCAGCACAAAATCCTTCCATTCAAAACGATCGAACAACAAATGTTTGACAATTATTCTTGAAAAATGACCAAAACAACTAAATGACTATCAAAACAGCTGACAGTCTTTGATTCAACTAATTGTTGCAGCTCTTAACTTCTGACAAGTCATCATCGAATTGCTGAATGAAGCAACAATAGTGGACAAAGAAAAAAAACTGATGACTACAGATGATGAAACTTCAAAAACAAATGCAAGATCATCATGATTTACATTTTTAGAGCCTAAATTTAAGTGTAATTCAATCAGTCTCGGTTAGTTTACTTCAGAAATAAGCAGTACCGGGCCTGTAACCTTCACAAGTTGCATCACAAATTTCTGTTGGTAACTGACCACATCAATCTCGGTGTTGGAGTGTCCCATGTTGCATACAATGCAGCCATTCTTCATGCGGTCGAGATACTCTCTCACCACCACGTTCTTATTGCCTGACAGAGGGAGGGAGAATGATGAGAGGGAACGAAATATGAGGACAAAGAGCAGTGAGACGGCAAAACTGTGACACAGACAACAAGAACATGACTGACAGAGACAGTGTGTTTCATCAAACGAGGAGAAAACCAAAACAGAAAAACTGTAGACCGAGTCTGTCTCCATTTCTGTAAAACAAGGTTTTTATAGTCCTCCATTTAATTACTCCTTATCTCACCATGTAGCATAGTTAATTAAGTCTGAAAATGTGATTGAGTTTCCACCTGCCTGCGTTGTGCTTCTCTAACACTATGCGCGTCTCTAACAGAACTTGCAGTGGAGACAGTGACAGTTTCTATCTGAATTTTTGATCCAAACTAGAGTAATTCAAAACACAACATGCTAACGCCTCTGTTATTTATAAACTGAGAACATGGATGGCTTGCATTTAGCTGCAATGGACAAATTATTTCATATGCAGCAGTCAGCAAGACTGATTTTCTTACTCATCTAGTGCAGCGTCATTAATTAACTAGGAACCCAACGAGCTTCTGAATTTTGCTCCAAGGGCTCTAATGAATCGACCTAAATGAATCCACCAGTACATGACCTTATTAGAGCTAATGCCTGTCCTGTTTTATTTATTTCACAGCACTTTGTAACTTCATCAGGAAAATCTTACACAAATGCTGTGTCTCCTCTTTTTCTTAATATCCTCTTATCTTGTTCATCTGCAGTCGCCCTAACAAGAGTCCTCTGCGATCGGCCTGTCAGCATCATTAGGTAACGAAGCAGGGAGACAAGTAATTCTCTGCTCCAATTAAGTGTTCAGGACAACTCCCTGGCCGCAGAGCTGAGGGCTTGATTAGTGTCTGTCTCCCACTGATGACACTGACAGAGTGTCTGTCCAGTCATCCTGAGCCAACACTGACATGGTGTGACTAAATTCTATGTTTTGCACTTCAGTTGTGGAAAATCCCATGAAAATTTTACAATGCTAGCCAAACCTGACTGAGAGTGTTCTTCTGGACCGACCTGTGCAGGTGATGACGATGTCCACTTGTCTGATGACTTCGTTCAGTTTCACCAGCCTGAAGCCGTCCATGCTGTGATCGGGACAGAGACAACAAAGAACATGAGACTAATGCGATGTCAACCCAAGCGGTGAGCCATGAGAGACCGAACAAGCTGAGTCTTACCACGCCTGCAAGGCACAGATGGGGTCGATCTCTGTGACGTAGACGATGGAGCCCATTGCTTTGAGGGCAGCGCAGCAGCCTTTTCCCACCTGAGGATGACAGACATGGGACATTATTACACAGTAAACCAGAAAGACATATGTAATCACTTGTACTGTTCGTGACACTGCCAGTGTTTTAGGATTTGATTTAAACTAAATGACGGTTTCTTTCCATTCTCACTATGTCACAGTAGGTGCCAGATCCTGCAGTAATGAAAAATGTCATGGTGTTTTCTTATTGGTTGTAAACCTTCCTCCATTTATAATTAAACAGACTCTCTCCAGCTCCTTGCACTCGTATTTTGAGTTGAATTCTAAAGGGGATGAAACACACTTTACATGAGGTTAAAGATGAAAGCTTTAGTTTTAAACTGTGATTCTTTCTGTACATGTTTAACCTTTACTGATATAAAACTGAATGTTATAATATTGTTCATATGAGACAGGTTATTCCTATAGCTGTTGTTGTTTAAAGTAAAAATTGAAAAAAAATGTTGAGAGCACGTTTAAATTCAGTTAAATTCAAGAATCATTGCTTTTCGAGAATATTTCTACATATATAGACCAAGAATAAAATGGCAAACCATGTACTCTGTATGTCAGTAACAGCGAACATTTGATCAAAATGGCGTCATCAGCAGCGAGCCTGTGCAACAGTCATGAGGATTTTGTATGTGCACAAAGCTCTCTGATGGCCTCACAATTATCTTGTTATCTTCTAAACTACGCCTAAATCTGTGACCTTCAACAAGTGGATTTATTACACATTAATGGTTTTCCACTATTTAGTGTTTAGGATAAGGAGCACTGTGTCCAAGCTTGTAAGAGAATAACAAAAATGTCCTTCTTACCTCTCCGTATCCACACACCACCACCTGTTTGCCTCCAAACATGACATCAGTGGTCCTCTTCAGGCTGAGGACAGAAACACAGCTATTTCACCAGAGCCTCATATTTATTCAGACTGTATTGAGTAGAGAGGAGGTGGTTGTAAATGCTCTGCAAATGCAACAACAAACATGTTCCGTTTCACGAGGTTAAACAGGAGAGTGTTTCATACCCGTCTAAGATGGACTCCCTGCAGCAGTAGAGGTTGTCAAACTTCTGCTTGGTCACAGAGTCGTTGACGTTCATGGCGGGGACGCACAGTTTTCCTGCCTTGGACAGCTGGTACAACCTGAAACACACAAATTAAAGAAAGATGTCAACAATTTAATATTTTTCTCCTTTATGCGCACAGCAATTCTGCACAGGTGTGATATTATATTGTAGTAAGTATAGTGTCTTAGAGTGGTGACGTTTTCACCACTAGATGGCGATGTTGCCACACGAGAAACTATGTGGGTGGTCGCGTCTTGACTTTGTGTAAACATTTTATTGTACATTCTCTCATTTTCAAATACAGACAACTGGTTTTATCTGGCATATTTTCAACCCTTGAGCGAGTCCCACCTGTGGACACCGGTGACACTCTCCTCTACGATACCCTTGATCTTCTTGAACATGTTTGGGTATTTTTTATAGATCCAGTGAGTCAGGTCTCCGCCGTCATCCAAAATCTGACAAGAAAATCGAAGCAGAGTGGAAGATGTATATTTGACAAAGGAAATGAATGAGTAAGGGTGAAAAATATGAGAGCAGGGAGCTGGGTCAGGTTAAACACCCTCAGTTCAGTAAGTTCAGTGAAATCTGTTCAACGACAAAATCTTTTCATGGAATCATTCTAAAAATATTCAACATTTTTCCTACAGTTCAGCCCTGAATGTCTAACAAATGTTATTTTTACACCACTTCTATAAATTCATCAAAATACTGCTGCACATATTGTCTGTCACCTGCCATCAAACAGACGCACTACCACCAACGAGATAAAGAAAGGAATATAGTTTCAACGGGCTTTATTCAGAATGTAGGTGCGTACCATGTTGGGTTGCCAGCCTTCCACGTTGACACAGCGATCAATGCACCACCAGAAGTCGTCCTCTGATTCACCCTTCCATGCAAATACACTGAAACCTACAAGAAGACAGGAAGTGTTTTATGCACAGCAGGCAGAAAAATATTACATCTGCTGGAAGATGTGAAAGAGAGAGAGAGAGAGAGAGAGAGAGAGAGAGAGAGCATTTGAATATTTCAAGGCAGGAGAGAAAAAAAGGGCAGGTGGCACACACACACACACACACACACCTCCCTCTGCCAGGGCAGCTGCCACTTCATTCTGGGTGGAGTAGATGTTGCATGCTGCCCATCTGCACTGAGCGCCCAAAGCAGACAGGGTCTCCATCAGCACCTGAGGAGGAGAGATGAGAGGGTCAAGTTTGACTTTTTGTTGTAGCTGATGAAGCATTATATTGTGGGATGTGTGTGTGAGACTGTGTTTTGTATTTCTACTCACAGCTGTCTGGGCAGTGATGTGGGTGCAGCCCACCACTTTGGCACCAGCGAGGGGCTTCTCCCCCTGGGCTCGCTTCCTCAGAGCCATGAGGGCTGGCATCTCTGACAGAGGAGGAAACACAACAAACAACACATGAGCGGAGAGAGGAATCAGCTGGATGGTGAAGGAATTCCCATCGTTTAATCCTTCTAATACTTCTTCACTAATCCATCGACTCGTCCAGCTGAAGAAATCACTGATGCAAAGTGGTGTGTGTGTGTGTGTGTTTTGCCTGCAGGGTTCAGCTGAGGCTCTTTGTATATGAATCGTGTGTGTTAATGTTTTAATTCTTAAATGGCGTTCTCAGTTATAGTGACAGGGGACATATTGCCACCCAGCACCACACACACACTCTACTCCACTCAGGCACACACACACACACTAACATGAAAGCAGGATGTAGTATGCCCTTATGTTTGTATTAGTGTATAGATTAAAAAAAAAAAAGAGAGAGAGAGACTCGTGTTAAACACAAAATGCTAAATTCTTTTCACCGTCCATGGTGTGACTGACACTCTTGATGACTTCCTGTTGCGCCCTCTTATGCTACAATGGTACCGGATTTGAGTGCAGCATCAGAATTTACACCAGTGACTAGAAAATTGTATTTCCTGGGATTGCTGACAGCTGAATTGTACCTCTTTCACCACACTACTGAAAAACCATGAAGTCAAACTCCGTCACTTTAGAAAGTAAGATGAAAAACACATTGTAAAAGGAAATCTGCTTACAATTTACGCTACATATCGGATCAAAACTTGTCTGCCAACTTGCACCCAAGCCCCGTAAAGCAGTAACCTTAAAGTTTCCCCCTTTCATAAGTGAACCGTGACAAATTTTTGGTTTTACCTTGCTCTGCAATCTCGATCTCTCTGCGTCCAAAGTCGGCCTGTTTGATGTTTTTGATGCAGAAGTCTCCGTTGCCCTTGGAGTTCTTCTGCTGTTTGTCCCGAGGAGACGTCTCATCGTCGGAGCTGTCCGTGTATGACGCCGCTAAAAAGAAAAGACACACACGCACACACACACACACGGGTATTGTGAGTAGTCACACAAAAATCTTTGCGATTGATTACTGACATAATCTTTTCCTTCCCCAGAATTATTTTATAAAGCAGAGGCCAATTCCTAATTCACTGTCATTTTGCTACTTTTTCCAACTTAATATAAACTGTGAACCCTTTAAAGAGGCGTCCTACAACAATTTAAAAAACTCGGCATCTGTATACTGCTGCCGACAATATTAAATCAGCCCAAATAGTAACTTGATTGCTGTTCTCGAGACAAAGATAATTCGTTTTGGACAGCTATTTTTAAAATGTCATCATACTAAACTGGAACTAAACCAGTTCAGTCTTGTGCTGTTAATGTGATTTCTACTTCATGGGATAATCTGGACGCTAAACATAAAGATAAATGCAACACTGTAGTGTGTAAGAATTTGTGGCCAAACTTTGACTGGTGGAAGGTGGGTATGAACACAGACCACACAAAGGAGTATCATGAAGAGTGTCAGCTGACAGAAAAAAGCAAAGAAGTCTTGTGTGGAACAAAGCGAAAATACTCAGCATCTCCCACAAAAAGAGGTTAAATTGCATCATTCGGTTTGATAAGAAACATGAAAGTAAGACAATTAAAACACAGTGCTTCCAAGATGCTATGGTGGCTCAATCTAAATGTGAGGGACATGGACAGTAATGTTTGCCAAGAGCAGTCAGAGGGTCCAAAGCCGGATTTCACTGAACTGTCTCAGTCTGAAAAAACTGGATTTTTTTCTTCTGCGTGGACGACGGCCAGCACAGGGATCAACAGGTTCGGCAGACTCTTCAGATGGAGAACATGGTCTAGTGAAACCTGAGGCCTCACAGGGATCAGCTTTATTGATGACATAAACCTGTTCTGGGTATCCGGGAATCATTTGGGGGCAGATGTCCTCCACCAAGCAGACCTGGAGTTAAAATAGAGACGGACCATTTTTGGTTCAGCCTGTGACACCCATCAGCCAGGCCTCCTATGATGCACCCTGACACATAGCAGCCTCAGCCCCACAAAGACCAAACCTCACGGCCTCGGTGTCAGCGTGTTGACAACCAGCTCATGGATCAGTCTCCTAATTCCTCCTCCCATCACTCCCTCCTCACCACTGCATCACATCTTTTGGGATTCACTGATAAACTTGAAGCTCTGACATTCAGTTCTCCCCCGAAAACAGCAAACTGTCTGCCTTCAGATTCTGTTTTGTATGTTTTTAACTGGAACTTTGTCAGACCAAGACGACACTGTAGCAGTTCTTACGCAGTCAACCCCTCCTGACTGCCTTTTTTCCAGTGCAAGCAAACTATTGACTGACTCAGCATGTGATGAGGCCACAAACAATAAAAGAGCACACTCTGGACTTCCAAGTGTCTGAAGATTGCGGTGACCGACGGTGCAGTTCTCTCTTTTCTTTGAGAAAAACAGGTGTGGAAGAGGAGAGGCCTTCTGCTGACTGTCCCTGCTCCAGTCTCAGTCAATAATCTTGTGGATAATTTCAGTTCTAAGATTACAATTGTTACTAATGCCACTGGCCCACTAAGGTAATGGTAGTCTATGGTAAGAAAAACAAAAAAACATGAAGAATTGTCATGATGGGAAACATGATTGCCCTCTCAGATTGTGTGGAACAGGTCTGGTTTCTGTTCTCAGGGTTCAAACTAAACATGGAGCGTCATCATTCAGATTTCATAGACCACATACCTGGAACAAAATCTCAGAAAAGATAGGCTCCAGCTCTCAGTTCTTTCAAATCAAGACCTACAATTTTTCTGTTTGTCACTGAATGTTATTAAATTAGATTTGGGGCTAGATCTTCCTTTCTTTCACTGCATTGTATCTCCTTTTTTTTTAATTGTCCTCTTAAATCATTCCTAGTCCCATTTATGTGCATCTTTTCATATTTCCTGGTGTTTATTTCATATCACTGTGTTTATTCAATATATTACATAAAGCACATTGAATTGCCTTCTTGTTGAAAGGTGCCACACATATAAATTTGCATTGCCCTGCCTTAGCCAAAGCTTTAAGGTTCCAAAGTGCAGAGCAAACACAATGTGCCTTTGGCTCCTTTATTATGAATAAAGCCTGTACTTTCCCCAGCCCTACAATTTAACTTTTGGAGGCCACGGATTGTGCACAGCACCGAGTTTAACTGATCGTAAAGCTGCCTGCAAAACCCTTTCAGCCAGCAGAGCAACTCCAGCCTTTAGCACAGTGTGAAACTGCAGTAGAACGTAACATAAATAGAGTACAAATGTTCTTTCACACTTGCACGGTAAAAAGAAACACATCACTGAGAGGCATCATTATCTGAGGCATCACCTCTGTGAGATATAAACAGTAGTGCCCTCAGCCTAAGGCAACATGCTCAGTGAGGAGCTGCGTCTTTGTCTGGCACCAGCACTGTGTGGTCCCTGTGCCTCAGGCTGACTCACTAAACAGGTGCTGTCCTCCTTGTGCAGAGCAGGAACACCACCAGGTAATGCCAATATCACTCCTACCACGCTTTGTGACCATGACCATGTACCAGCACCAGATAAGACTGAGTAGCCTGCCAGAAAATGTAACAATACTGTAGTTAAAGAACACGCTGTACTGTGCCAGGAGGGGAAAGGCTTTAAAAAAAAGAAAAAGAAAAAAGGTAATAATCCATGAGTGTGCCATTTTCTTTTGAAATCTCCCATCCGTGCTGACAGGATGAAAAGGGTGGGGGGGAGAGTTAGCTGGGGAGATCTTAGGGGTCATTAGGTTGAATGTACCGACACTTGCAAAGGATACTGGGATAAAGCAAAAGAGCGTGCCTGTGAAAAAACTCCAGTATCAGTCTTTTTCAAAATACGGAATTATGTTAGACAACTCTGAAAGTTAGAAATGTAGAATATACTGTACTTGCTATCTCACAACTAAATCCCAACAACTGATCTCAGTCCAAGAATGTTATGAGAGATTCACAATTTTCACTTTAAGGCTACCAATTCTTGCACCCAACCAAACTGGACAGTTAAAAGTTTAAACATCGCTGCAACAGAATCACAGATATCATCTTTGTTTGAGTCATTCTCCTGCTTTGTCCAAATTCATGCCTACATTACTCACAATTCAATTGGACAGTAGAAAGATCAGTCTGAGATTCAGGTGTATTATGCTAGTAGCAGCTAATTGTAGCGTTTTGGTGGGAGCTTAAAGAAGAGATAAGGAACAGTCATGGGTTTGGTAAGTAGTCTTCAGACCTAACAAGTGAAATCAATAGAGGAGTTTAATGTTGTATAAAGGGCTTTTATACAACATTGTTCACTTATATAACAGGACTCACGAAGCCCTGAAAACAGATTTGATTTAAATTTGTGGAGCTCCCTTTAAATGTGATGTAATGATCAATAAAGCATATAACATTAAAACTGTATTTTTTCCCCTCCAAAATACAATACTTGTTAAACTTGTAATACAGTAATTCATAAATATACCTGCTATATATCTATAGACATCGTAAGCGGATCCCTTATGCAATGAAATCTATACCAAAGTGAACTTGGCAAACTTATTACTGGTGTGTTCAGTTTGTCCTCTGCACTGTGGGAACCATCAGAGAAATTAGAAGCAATCTACTGAGAGAATTATGGGAGACGACTTGGAATCAGCAGAGAGGGGGGAGAAAAAAAATACAAAGAGCATGAAACAAGAGGGTTCAAAAGGGGAGACAGAAGGCCGGCGCAAGTTTCTGTAAGCAGCACTGACACATTTCACTTAATTTGCGATCGCTGGCGGTGATGGTTAAGATGTTAACGGGACAGACAAAAATGAGCATGTCAAATCACTGAGTGAAATAAACGCAGAATAAGTGCTCTCATCACCATCTCAACATTGAGAAAAAAATTACAGATCATTATTCTAGTCATGAAGTGACGGCCTCAGGCTTGAGAAGAAGGTTCTTGGGAGGTAGAGTGATTTAATGAGCCCTGATCTGGCTCCAGAAAGGAGGTGAATGAGAGCTGAGGTGAGAGAAGGAAAGTGAAGAGAAGGAAGGAAAGAAAGAACAGGAGGCGTGTGTTAGAGGGGAGCTGGAACGAATCCAACTCTCACATGAGAAAGTGACTCAACATCCAGTGCGCCGATTTTTATCTTAGAAGTGCAAACTAAATGCAGAGATGAATTTGAAGGTGACATTTTATACTCATATTCAGGTTCATAATTCTATATTAGGTTACTACTAGAACAGGTTTAACAAGCTTTAAAACTCACATCTCACATGTTCTCATACTGTCCAGCTGCAGCACTGTATTTACCCTGAAGTGCTCCGTTTTAACTCCTGTTTCTTTGATTACCTGCTGTTTCCATCAAATGTCATCTAAATGGGGGCAGCAGCTACTTAGAATAAGTGACCAAAGGGATGATATGACAATGAGCAGTAACAAATACCTTAATCTGTAATTTACATACACAATATTTTTTTGGCATTAGCCAAGGCTCTATTTTTTAATAAATAATATTATAATTCTTGCTTGGGTCAGGGTTGGTCATGCCATGCCACGCTGCTGTGGTCATTTTTCTTGTGGAAAAACACTTGCATCATGCTAGAGCAACCTGACCACTCATGGTTGAGTTTTTTTAAAATATAAAACCAAAACAATGACACATTTTTAGGCAGATCTTTCCTTTCCAGAATGAAAGAAAGAAACACAAGGTTCTTTTCTCAGCTGACACTTATTGGAGATGCTTAGAAAATTAAAAAAAAAAAAAAATCAAAAACATGTGGCTGCCTCCAAAATGTGCTGTTGGGAAGTCACAGGACCAAAATGTTTCATCTGTTCAAATTTAGAGTGCTGAATATTTACCAAACTGATTTTTTTTTTGCATCCCTGACCCTGAGGGGCACTTAACGGCCATCCACTAATACTGACTGGCAGTGCATTTGCCAATCTGCCATCCATCTGTTTGTCCATCATATGCTGCCACTAGACACAACATTATGCAAGCAGTATCACACACAAAGGTTAATTCATCACGTTAATGGCATCATTGCCCTGTGAATGACCCAACAGGAAGTCAAAGAGCCTTCACACGCGGAGCAGCTTAAAGAGAATGTAAACAAGAGAGAAAACAGGCAAGGAGAATGGGTTAGGTTATATCAAGATCGCTAATCATGATGATCATGTGCAATACAGTTAAAGATAGATTTGATTGCCAGCACAGTTTTTCAAATTTCTACAGACATTGGAATGCTTATTATGACTTTGTCTGGTGACGATAATCACGTAATGAAAATATGATATTGCGGCAGCCCTATCCCAGCTTGAAGTGTCTGACTGTTTTTTAATGACCACTGAGTCCAAAACTCAATTTGAATACAGCACGTTTTTTTGAGGGAAATAAAAACAGCCCTGACAAGACAATGGATTGTTGACATTCAGATATACCTTCATTTTACATTACTATTCTTTACAGTTTTACTCAGACATGACAGGTTATTCATGAAAAAAAAAATTCAAAATGAGGAGAGGAAAGGATTTGGTAAAACTGATGGAACTCCGAGTTGAGAACTCAGAATGATATGATGGAAGACAAGTCTTCTCTCACTGGCTGCATCACTAATGGATTTTAAAACTCATCCTGCTGTTAAAACCTTAACTAACGACCTCTGTGAGTGCTGACACACCCGCCTCATGAATTTCATCAAATTCACTTATGGTGGTTGTCTCTCGAACTTAGTAGCATACACGACTGTAGTGGTGAGAGACAAAGAACTCAGCCATTGCTGCCCTCGTTTACCTCTCTCCAGAACACCACCAGCAGCTAATCCTCTAACACAGCCCACAGTTTCACATGAACTGCAGTGTCAGAGTTTGAGAATGGAGAGCCCGAGAGACGAGAGCTGAAGTGAGCTAAAGAGAGAGGAAAACAGCCCACCATTGTTCCAGGTGGAACAATTTGGTGTTGTAAAACGAAATGGAAACATGTCACATCCAACGGCATGTCCGATAAGTAGTGGGTTATTGAGATAGCGCAATCAGACGAGAGTGTGCTTGTGTGTTTACCTGAGCTGTAGCTGTCTGTGGAGGACTGGGAGATGGAGCGGGACAGGGAGCGCCGGCCAATCTTGGAGGGACGCTTGTTGAACTCCTGTTTCTGGTCAGCAAACTGGATCTGTTGTCGGACAGAAAGAGAACAGAAAGCAACAGAGATCAGAACTGTTTTCATATAAACACATCAAATTAGATGACAAACATTTTTTTTACAACTTCTTTTTGTGGGCACCCCAGGCTTTGCAAACACGCGCAGCTCTTGTACAAGGAGACAAACTGTAGTAAAACATTAACAAGGGTTATGACGACATCCAACAGCCGCTCATTCACACGTATCTTTAGAACTGTATCTTTAATCTTTAATGACTCCAGTTCTTTTCCAGGTCGTGTTGGCTTTATATCAGGACAGCTTTTTTAATAAACAGAATTAAAACAAAATGTTAGGAGATAAAAAGGAACAGAGATAAAAAAAGAAGATACAGAACAAGTACACTACAGTCTCAGTCAAAGAGGCTTTTATCAACAAGGCCACATGGCTGACACAAGGTCCAACAGTTCATCCTCCTTCTGTGGAATGGAGGTGACACTATTGTCAGGCCACACGCTGACCACGACTATCGCTTTGTTGATCTTGCCGCTATTACAATAGCTTGATGAATCATAATTCATGTCCTGATAATATTACAGGGTGTGAGTAGCTGACTTATTACCATCATAAAACAAACGCAACAAGGACAGGACGCGTGGGTTGGGGTGGTGTGCAGTGAGGCATGAAACATTTGGTGTATAATTTCTATTTCAATCGAATAAAAAGTTGTTGAAAAACGCCCACAAATCACAGGAAATCTTTCTGTCAAGATATGCATTAGAAAATTAGACTTTTTATTTAATACCACGGCCGTCTGACGGAGGTGGTGCAAGGCTTCAAAGATTTGATAAGAAGCAGCAGCTCATTCATTCTCCTCACTGAAAAGAAAAGACTGACCTTGAGTACAACAAGCAAATACTTTCAGAATCAGCGAGAGAGAGCGAGAAAAAACATTTTCAAACTCAGACACATCCTTTGTGTCATTGTAATCGCATCACGTAGCAGGAAGCTGCGTGTGTGTCTTCAGTCACTCGTTCATTCTCACAATGTGCGAGACCTTCAGTGTTTGACACAGGATAGAGCTGCCGTCACATCACGAAGGGCATAGTCAAACCTAACCAAAGCTCTATGAAACATTTTTTTCCCTTCCTTGAGTAATGCCTCGTGGCTATTATACAGACAGTAGCGTCAACACCTTTCCAAACAGGCATGGACATTAGAGCTCTCAGAACTACACCATCAACCATATCCCATAGAGACAAGCAAGGAAACAATTTCCTGATACTCCAATACAAACTAATGTCCCATTTGCTCACTTTCGCTGGCTAATGAGCCATTTCAGTTTAATCCAGGGACTGATGTTCTCAACCTCCAGACACTGATCAAAGCAGATGGTTTGTTAAATCTCAATCAGTAAATGTATGCGTGTGTAAATTGCATTTAAGTAGCATGTTTAAGTCTGCCAACTGCTCAAAAGGTTTTCCAACATGGGCCACATAGTATTGCTATGTTAAGCCACTCCTACACCATCACACACCAATGGAACGGCGATTGTGAACATTTTCAGGTACAGATTATTTTCCAAGAACACTTTGACAAACCAGCTGAGGTTTGGATCAAACTATCAACCCCTCCAATCAGTGGACAACACGCTCAAGCTCCGGAGCCTCAGCCCAATGACCATCATCCTCAGAAACTGCTTATTAAAAAAACCTGGCAGGTGATTGGATGAACCATTCTTCAGTTACGGTGTGGTGGTGAAGCACTACAAGCAGAGCCAAATTAGTTTGTCATTAAAAAAAACTTTTTTCTATCCAGGAAAGCCTTTTTTCAATTTTTTGGTCTTGTTCCGATGAAGAAATACTCAAATTCTGATATATCTGATGCCAGAGTAGTATCTATGCTAATCTATGTTAAGGAGGCAACATCATTGTTTTCAAATAAACAGTCCATTCTCTTGCTGTCGTCACACCTGAGCAATGCCTGTAGATGCCAGTATTTCTTCACAGGATGCTGCTCAAGGGTCCGAGCAACTGTGGGTTGGACTGAAGTGCATATCTAGAAGTTGGCAAGAGGGTTTCTTGCACGATCTCAGGTGATCTTGTGAATCCAGCTGCCTTCACAAGGTAAAAGCTCATCATCACCTTCCTACAAACGGCTGTAAAACCAGCCTGATCCATTCTCTCCTTCCATTCTGCCCTGTAGTCTTACCTTTTTCACACAGGGCACACCGCTTTCCTCATTCTTTTTCTTCTTCAGCATTGCTGCATGTGTGTGGGGTGTGTCTGAGATGAAGCTGCAAGTTATGTCTGATCTAAGGCCTTGTGCATTAATAGGACCTCGTCTTTCAAGGCCTGATCACTTCACGGGTTCCCTTTTCTCCCTCTGCCTCTTTTTAGCCTCTGCTTTCCTGCAATCCAGCCAAAACTGGTCCAACCCTGTGCCGGCAAACACAATGCGATGAATTGTTTCCCCTTCCTTTCATTTTATCCCTCCCTCTCTCCCTCTCTCCCTCTCTCCTACCTCTGTATTCTTGTTTAATTGTCGATTGTTCAAGAGATTGGGCTCCCTGAAATTGCTGGTATCAAAACCGAAGCTAAACTTTGCCCCTGCTGACCCAAGACGGTTATGATCTGTATTACTGGGGCTGGGTGTCGAACAAGTAATGGAAAACTAATGAACAATACATTTATTGCTTAAGATCTAGTGCAGGACACCACAGAATAAAAAAAAAAATCCAGTATTTGCTGAGACATTAACAAAGCCGCAAAAGTCAACTTCAAGCTGTCAATAGAGGGGAAAAAAAATAAATCTGATGATCACCAAAGTCTTAAAATGACAGACTGACAGATCAACCATTCTGCTAGAATTGTTTGATAAAAATAAGCAAATAAATACAATAAAATCTATATATTTAACTTTATACATGTTAGAAGATTATGAGGAATAAACAGATGCACCTTGGGAGGGCAATTTTCCTACTGATAAAAAGACAAAACTACTTCTGTGTATCATTCAGGAGGGCAGCTGATGGTGCTAATGACCCTTGACCTCATTACCAGCTATAACAGGGCTATTGGTCTCTTCAGGTTTATCGGATGGAGGTTAGATGAGGAGCTTTGGAAGCTCAGAGTTGCAGTGAAGGATTGAGGGTCATTTTGGGAGCTCAGGAGGAGGGGATACAGGGGCTTATGACATGTTTTTGGGACAAGATTACCACACGTTAGCTCAGGGCTCAGAACAGCGGGTTCTGCCAGAGAAAGTGACACAGTGGTTTGTTGTGTTGCTACGCAAAATGAGAGCTAAAGACAGAGGGGCAACCCAATTCTCGCTATCTTTTTGGCTACATTGTGATGTCCAGGATTATCAATATTGCACATTAAAGCATACACGAACAAGGTAAGAACAATTAAGGAGGTGCAGATTAGGATGAGTGTGTGGGTTTATGAGCAGCTACATGCTGGTAATAAAAAAAAAAAAAAGATAATTAGTAATCAAAGCTACATGACCTGAGTTAAAACTACTAGCATGACTTTATTAACCTAACATGACAGAGCCTCTCGCAGAGACTCATTATGCCTTACGTAAGGAACGCACTGAGGACAACTAATGGGGATGGCAACACTCTGCTGCTCTTGCTCTAGTACATTAGTGTGCCACCTAAGCAGAGGTCTACATGACTCAGCATCATGTTAAAAAGCTTTTTTTTCCAAAACACTGGTTGCCATTTTGGAAAAATCATTATGCGGAGTGCATTAAAACAGAATTTAGAGGGCAGCAAGAGGCAGAAATGCCTTCAAGTCAACCAAAAGCCTCCTAATATTTAACTAGATATGATTTTCTTTCATTTCCTATTTCAAAATGAAACCGCAAGGCAAATGCTCCAAGAGACAAGTAAACTATTGAGCTGAACAAAGAACAATTCAAAACATCAATTGTAGGATGTAAAGTAGGCTGATTCGTTCTTCTGCGGCATTAAAGATCTACCACCTTCCCTTCGTCTCTCCAATTTCGCCGTGCACTCCTCTACATTATGGATGGTGACTGATTGGGAGGCTAATGACATGTGAATAATGAATGTTAACTCAATACTGGGACCCATGGGCGCTCATCAAAGACTGCCACCTTCTAGCCCAGCTTTGTTTGTATGTGTGTGCATTGAACAATTTAACTGGATTAGAGGGGACCAAAAGGTTGAGCTGCTAAACTTGTAATGGTGAAAACACCAGCATTGGCTGAGGTCCATTTACCACAGAGAGTAAAGGGGCTGTGTGATACTGGGAGTGAGGCCACATTTATCAGGCAGGACTGTGTGGGTTAGTAAGACTTGGTCAGCCCGTTCACACTTGATTTTGATGCGCAAAGTACTATACAGATGCATGTGCACAACACAGACGGTGGGTCCTAATGTTGCTAAGCAACTTTCAGAAACCTGTTTCAAGCATGGGACCCTTTTGCCAAAAACTAACGCTCTAGGTGCTAAAAACAAAAATAGGAAACAACCCAATGTTGCATTTAATTTTCCTGCGTTTGCACTGAAAATAAACCCATCAACAGACAGGCTTGACAGACTTTCTCCTCTGATTAAGACACCTCAAACTAATTTATCCTGGGCGGAAATATTCCACATCTTGAGATTCCTCGCGAAAAACGTCCCACATGTTAAGCATCTGGTCAGGAAAGCAGCTAAGCAAAGGAAGCATGTGTATGTGCTTTCATGCTGACAGTTAAAAGACAATCCTCAATTCATGAGCTTATTCAATTAGAGAAAGAGGAATGATGCTAGCAAGCTAAAGGAGAACTATAAAAAGGGACTTTTCAGCTGTGTCAGCTGGGGTGGAGGAGGAGGCCCAACCGTAACCCCAAATAACTCGCATCCTTTTATCTCCAATTGGAAGCCCTGAAGCAATGCACAGCACCCATGCAAGAGCAAATGCAAATTTGACCTCAGAGATGACACATACACACAAGCTTTGTGTTCCATCTGCTTATTGAACTCAGTGACACTGCACAGGGATACTCTAAATACTACCATAAATACCAGAAAAAAAAATATATCCTATCTGCTGCCATAATCAGGATGGGCTCTTGTGTCCCCCAAGAAGGTCATGGTTTGTTCCAACTTTGTGGTAAACAATAATGTTTCAGGACAGGGCAGAGAGGATTTCTAGCTGAACACAATCAACAAGCTAGCAGAACGCCAGGGGATCTGTGGCACAGGGCAGGGAGAACGTCTGGGCCGGCCCGGTGAAACAACAGAAACCCCCTCTGGGCGACAGACAGGGAAAACAAACAGGCACAGATGTACTGTAGCAGCAAATGTGATGAGATGTGATACTGTATGGTTTCCCCCATAGCCAAATCAGCGGAAACTGATACATTTGAAAAACTGATGCCGTTACATTAAACCCTCAAACCTTTCAGTGAATTTAACAGTAGCACATTTAGCACTGTTAAGCACTCCATAAACATTTCTATGAAGTAATTTCTCTTCGGCAGAAGTGTTCTACATTACAACTTTGTTTTGACCATTAGGGCTGCAACACCTCATTATTTTGATTATCCAATAACCTGCAGGTTGTCAGTTAACAGTTATGTCTATAAAAAGGGCTCTTCAAAATGTCCCTGAGTGTAAAGTGATGTCTTCATTTGTCCACAGCCTGAAACTGGAAGACTCCTACTTTACAATCTTAAATCGGCATTTACCATGCAGTCATTCACTATTCATAGGCTAGACTCCATTTATGAGCTCCAACAGCAGGAATTAGATTTATGCAACACCATATCTGCTTACAACTACAGTACAGTGTGTTTAATGATCGGTTATAAACTGATTTTAAATGCTATTTGAAATAAAAACTGAAAACAATTATCGAACAGCATATATATTGCATACTACGGCAACTGAAACAGTAGCCAGTATTGTGTCGTCCCGAACACCACCACAATCCTCAGCATTACCTCGGTGTTCTTTGATTCTCTGCTCTCCTCCATAGTCTCGAGACCCAAATGTTACACTGTCCACTTTACTTGAAGACAAAACTGAATCCCAACCTCCGATTCACAGGCTTCAGAGACAAACATATGATAAATCTGAAACAAGTTTCTCGTTGCACAGACTGTACCCTCACTGGGAGGCAGACAGAACAAAATATTAACTACAGACACTGTAGCAAAAACAATGCAAGGAGGGTGGGTTTGGTTACAGGTAGTGCCGTGTTTGTGTATGAAACTTGAATCTCGTGTGGCAAAGAGGTGGCACCTAGGCCTTTTGTAAGACTACTACCTCAGATGTACCTTAAAAACAGTAGGGTGCTAAAGGCCAAGGTGAGAAATCAACAAAAAACAGATGAAAGTCAACTTCAGGTAAAAGTATAAAATAAATGTGCCACAAATCAGAATGAAAATGAGAAGTTGTTCCAATCAAACCAAAACTTAATTATTTCCTGCACAAGAACAATGCACATATTAAGCACAACATGCTGAGCTCCTTCTGCATTGCAGCTGCACACAATAAGCCTTTGGCACGACATCAAGAGGGGAAAGATTTCGTCCCCCAAAAATTAATGTTTGGCTAAAATGCTTCCAAGACTTTGCAAGCATGATGAAATCCAGAGGAAGTTTAGTCTGATGTTTGGCAAAAACTTCAGCAGTGAGAGACTCCTCACAGACGTCTTGAAATGGTCAAACAGTATTCTGATGTTACGACTTTAAGTTAACAGGACACCTCGGCTGCCGCAGTCTGACGTCCTCGGTGATGTCACTGACTGATGAGCCGACAGGGAAGTTTGTGCCTGCAAGACACATTTGTAAATAAGTGCTTACAGGCCTGAGGTCAGACATTCATTCCTCGGCTTGTCTGTTTAACCAGGTCTGAGTGAGCACGTCTGTTCCCTTCTCAGAATGATCTCCAACAAAACCAAAGAGTCATACAAACAACACCTGTGAAGTGTGAGTGAACAGTTTAATGGTGAACAATGAGCAATCCTGTTGAGGGTAGGGTTGAACACGGGTCCTTTTTCCTTTTACCCATTAGCTAATGGAACCCAGCAGGTATTCAGGGTGAAGCTGGTCATTTTGGGGGGGATAGCTGGATTTAATTTGATTTTAGAGTGAGATGCTTGGATGTACATGTGGTTTTGGCTTTTTCAGATACTTAACATTTTTTTCATAGCATGGCATTTGAAACAGTTTTGATAATCCATTACTCATTTAAGCCATTTCTAAACTAAAACACCAATAAGTACCTGACTGACTGCATCACCTCTTCTATAAGAGAAAAAAAATGAAATTTATTGTCATTGGTTGGGTGAAACAAGCCATTGTTGCTTTGGACTCAGGGTAAATGGGACATTACTGGCAGCAGCCTATAGGATAATTAAGTTAATTAAGTTCATAAACTGAGAAAGCGGGTTACTAATGAATGTGCATTAGCCATTGTTCTATTCTTTCCTTGTGTCCCCTCTGATGTTAGTTGTTTTGCAGTGAGAGGAAACAATCATATCAGCCAAATATTTTACAAATACAGATGGCTTCATCATGATGCTGACATTTCTTGTGACTCTCGATCATGTGTGTGAATGGTGTGTGTACTCAGCTGTATGAAAGGGGTTAAAAGCTGGTATGTGATGCTAAAGAAATAAAGCAATGTCTTCACAGCTGTATTGTCTGCAGGGTTTCCAAAGTTTCTGCAGAGGGGCTGAAGATAGAAGAGGTTCATCTTCTGCATGTTTCCACACCTGTGTCAGAAAGAACCGGATCTTAATCAAACACAATGGGGTCACAGGCTGAAGCGGAGACCCCTACAGCAAAGCCAACGCTGGGCCCCCTGAAACCATGTTTCTTTGTTTAATGACCAATGCGCCTCACCAATTAAAAATAATAACCTCATAAAGCCGCATGTAAATTGGATCAACTTCTCCAAAATGAAACCTTATCGTTAACATTTATCACCTACAGCCTTGAGGCGGACAGTATGAATCACTCAAAGGTTGCTGCTGACTAACTTTTGTGAAGCATTAACGTACTGGAAAGAAAACTGAAATATGATGATGATGATGTTCTTTGAGGCATGCGATCTCCGGCTTCAACTGCTGCGATCCACAGACATCAAAAACAGTTAACACTCTTCTTTGCCATGTTCAGCTCCCCAAAATTTAACCATCACCTTGAACCAGTCAAAAGTCCATGTGCCTCGTTATATTTTCCTCCATGTTTCCTCTGAGTTTCATATACCTGATTCAGTTCTTTGTTTACATGGTGCCTTGTGCTCATTACTCTTTATTTTTGAGCTTGAGGCTGAAGTTGTGTGCTTCTGCATGACTATACAAGCAGAGGCTAAAAGAACAGTGATCCCTTCCTGTGTCACAGGAGGAGATGCATTGACAGCGCTTCCATCTGGTGCCAAATGTCATTAGATAAAACAGACATGGAACTGCACATCCATTTGTATTCAGTGTCACGCTTTACAGCTTTCTGAACTGAAGATTTTTTCAGGTGAACTGAGGACAACAAAAGAGTGACTGAGGACGCAGACTGTCAGTATACTGAGGATGAAAAAAAATGAAAACACGACATTCCAGCCCTGTCTCTTGTCATTTAATCATATTCATAAACTGACCCCTCAATTTCTGCCACCTCAAGGCAGCCTCTCAAACTGAGGAACATCCATAATTGTAGCCCTGAAGACACAAAGCGCTGACCAAAGACAGCTGAGTACTGTTTCTAGACCTCAAAGAGCTATTGTCTGGGGAGACAAAACTGAATGCGAGAAACCCTGTGTTTGTCTTTGTGTCAGATAACTGAGACCCCATGTGCAGTGAAACCGAGCCTCGTCTGACTGACATCTGATTGTGTGTACGTCATTCGCTGATAGAGAGAATGTTGACAACAGCTGTGGTTTCTGATGTATCCCACTGCAGGCGGGAAGCCTTTTTCTATTTCACTCAATATGAGCAGACAAGCAGAAATAGCACACTGTGTTTTTTCCTATACAAGCTTTCAAGGTGATGAGAGGATGCTATGCAAAAGGTGACTCTGATTAATAGTCAAATTAATCACAGCACAAATAACGTTTAATAGCCTTCAACTTTCTGGTTCATGCAGCTTTTTAGAAGTAAAATTCAAGCTACCTAAACTTATTAAATTTAAAAGAGCCTTGAAGCCTTCATTGCCACATCTTAAGCATTGATTGTGGTAAATAAACTTAACAGAATTAATACCTACAGGAATGATTTATATTTTCACTGGGTTTATGACGAGACCACAAATATAACTAGAGGATGGTTTAATTTCAAATACAAAAAAAAAAATAAAAATGGTTAACCGTTACAATTTTGCATTTCCCAAACTTTCAAGACTTGTATGGACTGTGACTTTAATGCATCCAGCCATTAGTCGTTCCAACTGCAGGTAAATATTGACTTTTCTAAGCATTAACAAATGTTGGAGGATTGGTCACCAAGATACGGTTTCCATTGTCACTCCAATGTGTAACATGTAAATATATCAAATGTCAAAAAACATTTCCTCTTTCTCTTAGTTTTGTTGGTGATGGAACACTAGCTAAGTGCCCACAGCCCATCATTTGGTGAGGCAGACTGGGCCGGGCCAGCAGAGACCTGTGCCAAGGAAGAGAGGAAGCCCAAAGGGAGAAGAGGGAAGGAAGTGTACTCCATCAGGACCAGTGGGAAGCTGGCTGTTTATACCTCCTCACCGCTGCTCCCCCCTAGGGGGAACCCGGCCTCCATGGCTGCCAACGCAACCTGAGCTCCAGCCAAAGAATGCACACTGAATGGGGTGTATGTGCCAGGAGTGGGCATTAAAAAAAACAAGTAATTTATTATTCAGGGTTGTGTATTTTCTGCATTGTTATTATTCATCTTGACAGAAATCTGGACCTGATTTTTCAGTAAGTTGAACTTAATGACCACAGTGCAGATGGTAGCAGAGAAAGGACAATGTATTCAAGTAAGAAACAGTGTTTTTGCACTCTTAAGTTTACATGTACTTTGTATTCATTTCACATTTTTGTTATAACATGAATATTTAAGTACCTTCAGTCATACAAAAGGACAGGAATTTAGGGTTTTGAAAAGAAAAAGTGCAGAGAAAGATACGCAGGCCATTTATCAGGAAACGCTGATTTTGGTTTTGGTTCAACGCTCCCCAACGTACCAGTGAACCATTTCATTGTTAACTGAAAACATGAACTGCTACTACTGGATTTTAAAGTGTTGTGTCAACACCTGCTCTGTTCTGGGAAGCTAGCACCGGCCAGGAAATCTCATATTACCACACAGACACACAGTCTGTATCCGTGATGGAAGGATGATTGTGTGATATGCTTTCCATCCAGAAATAAAGCCTGGTAGTCAGAATGTATAATTTGTGGAGAGCTCTTCAGGTCATTAGGGGTTTTCACAGACAGCATGACCACTAATAGATGACAGCTGTCAAAGTTCATGGTGAACGAACTCTACGGCCACAGCCAACGTTGCTTTTAATGCCCCACTCTCCCCCTCACAGTGCCTGGCTGCTGGGTATCAAGCCACGTGTCCATGTGATGATAGCAGTATAAAAGACGATGACTAAACAAAGTTCAAAAGGAGAAAACACAGGCTGAGAAGATCAGACAAGCTGAGTGCAAGGATGAGAACTCTCAAATCAAAATGCCAATGGGCTTTTAATAGCTTTATGTTTGGATGTCGTCTGCCAAAAAGGCCTGGAAAAGTGAGTGATGGTCTTAAAAGAAAAAAGGGACTGCAGGGTGAGGCGAGGAGAAACATGTCCGGATAACGGCTTAGCGCTATAAACAAAATTTCTGCAAATATCTTCAAAGCTAAATCCTAAAAGTGCTTCTGCCAGACTGTGCCAAATGTGGAACAAAAACACAGGCCGACATCTCAAAATCCTCTGAAAGAGAGAGCATCGTTAGTGTTGGTTTTTTTAGATTATAGCATATATAATTAGATAATACCACTTTTGCACATTAAAACAAGCTTTCATAGAACTTATAATAGAAGAAAAAAATTGCCTTAAAGATGGAATATGTAAGAATTTTAGTTAAAAACTGAATTTGAAGCGAACACTTTGGACGTAAAGACATCTATACCTTATATTAAACAGATATCTATTGCAGTCACCATGCAAACCTGCTGTTTATGGCTGATGACAGTTTTGTCTTATCAATGGAATGATAGAAATCTAAAAACTTCCCTTTTTAAAACTCCAGTATGTCAACAAACAAAACAAGACTTATGTATCTGGCCCTTTTCTGTTCAGCAAATGATAATACCTCATTTGCATATTATGTTATCATATCACTACTTAAATTCGAATCAGAACATGTCTTTAAGGAAACTCAACAAAAACTGTCCGGACTTCTAGTTAGGGTTAAGCATGGCTCAAGCTCCAAAAACACAAGAACTTATATTTCCCATAATGCAACTGACTACTGTCTCTTTCTTTCATTCATTCAAGAAGTTGCCAACACTATTTCTAAATCATGTCATATGTTTTTTCAAATGAACGGTTCAATATGTTGTGTTAATCTGAGGCTCATTTTCACACCTACAGGCACGCACTAACACACACACACACACAGGCTTGCTGGCAGTCATAGTGTGTCTCCGTCCAACTCAGTCCATCAAATTGCTCCTGGGGGCACAAATAAACATCAGCTGTGTGTCCTATTATCAGAGGGATAGTACAAAGATTCCACTGGAAGAGCAGTCACACACCTTGATGAAGAAGTATATTCCTGTGACAGTATCTCTCTTGTTATTCATGCAGCCTTGGCTCTTAAAGTCTTTTTGTTTGGCCGTCTTTAGGCGTACGTGAGAGGCTACCGGACAAAGCAGCGGATGTCTTGTTTTTCAGCTCTCCCACGCACAGCGCCCAGCAGAGGACATGCACTTGTTTGTGATTTCTTCTCCACTCATCTCTATTCACTTACACTCTTTTTCCTCATTCTTTGCCACTGCAACACAACCCTCTTCCTTATACAACTTGACAAACCGTGGAAGAGACCATGGTGTTTTATGCGTGTGGTTTTAGGAAGCCCTTGGATGGCACATCAAAGACTGGAGCACATGTTTCTCTATGCTTTCAACTGCTATTCCTGGTTTACTATTGTGTTTGTGTACAAGAAAGAATAGAAATAGGCTGCAGCAGACAGACAGAGAGGTGCCCCGTGTTTTTCCCTGCGTCTCTCTACCAGCACTCACACACACACAGACAGACTCGTCCCTTTCACAACTTTTCCTGCCTCCCCTTAATTGAAGCTAGATCAAACACAATCCTAGCTGGCCGGGGATACGGTGCCCTCAGATTCAACTCGCACGGCATCCGTGACTGAGGAGGGAAGAAGTACAGCCTGTGCTGTGTAGTGGTGGTTTTCTTTATATCCTTCATTCTTGTTTGATTGCCATCTTTCACAGCAGGGTCGAAACAGAGGTCATCCACCAGGCGTTTACATTACACCTTCACAAACAAGTCATCTAGAGGACATTGTTATCTGGTGCAGTTCGCCATGAAGGAGCTGAAAGGTTTCCTGGTCTTCAGACGGCACGCTGTTGCTGATTGGCACATTGGCTGACAATCGCTGTTGCCATTACTGTTGAGTGTGGAACAGGCTGTCACACTGCAGGCTGCACCGCCCCTGGACGACTGCTGGCTTCAGTCGGATACGAGAGCAGCATTTTGATAACTTGTTTGTGTTACATAATATGTTACCAAAGAAGCAGTGGGGATTAAGTAATGTTCGTTTCATTAATACCATTCATATTCATAACACAAGAATGCATTATAAACTGAATTTAATAAAGAATTAATGCTTTTATTATTTCACGCTTCACTTTAGATACATTATTATTTCCTGTTACTTTCTGGGTTGAAAGCTGAGCATGGCTTTATAGTTTTGAATAAAATGCTTTAGACTGTGACGGTCATGATGGTGGTGACATGAAAATGCATAAATTCAATGTCTCCTTTCAGCTCTCAGTTCACAGTTGTCAACAGTTTTCAGCACGGTCCATTAAATCAAAGTGCGCTGTAGCCCTGTAATGTGTGTGATTCACAGTGTCTTCCTTTTGTCTGACTCATCACCAAATTTGCACATCACCGGCCTTTTCTGAATCACAGGTCAAGTTACTGTCTAACACATGACTAACACATGACATACACAAGTATGCAGTAGAGTCACCTTCGCTTTCGTGACTAATTGATCTGTCACACTGAAATTAGACACAACAGCAGCAAAAAAACCTAATTTAACTTGCTCTGACACAGCTTTGAGAAGGGTGCAGCACTTTGTTGAGGTTTTAGGTTAGTTTTTTTTTTTAAATGTAAGTAACTAATGAGAAAAATGGGGACCATATTCAAAATAATAATCTGCATTAGGAACACATACAAGTTTCCACCGGAACAACAAAGCTGCCTTAGATTGATCTGGGCAGCAAAAACTGCTCCTGCAAAAAGCCAGAGGCAGAGAACCATGTCCTCAAGTCAAACCACAGGAAACATCAGACACCTTGCTGAACAGGCACAAAAACAGGCTACAGCTCTATCAGAGAGGCCTGGCTCTTAGTGAAACAGCTGTGTAATTGTAAAGCTCTGGCAGCCAGGCAAACGAAGGGATGGACATGCAAGTAAAACAAGCGGCGGTCGAACACAGAAAATAAACATGAGGCTGGTCAATGTGTGCCTGTGTAGTTCAGACAGGAGGTGGGAGCCAGCTGTAACGATCTTGACATGACATGCCAAGGGGTCAACATGGCGGTGATTCCCACTGCCTGACTACGCACGCATGCAGTTATCCTTAGGGCAAATTGCTTTACGCAACACGTGAGATACAACAGGCTGCCAGTAAGTCTGTGTTAAAGAAATCCTACTACGCACATAGCAAATCCTGACAGGCTGTTCCAACCATGGCTCGATTACCCTCCTATCATCCAACAGTGACCAATAGAAAAAAAAAAGAGGAAGCAGCTAGCGGGAGGTGGTGTGTGCGAGTGTGCGTAACAGAGCGCAGCATGTTGCCCTAAGGGTGGCTGTGATGTAAGAATGGGCCATGCTGATTTATATACACAGACAAGTGCTCAGACTGTAAATAATGGCACACATACACGCACACACATTGTTACGAGTCAAATGTGCGCTCACACATACACACACACACACTATCTAAATACACTTGGCAGTTACGGAGCCCACACGCAATTACCAGTGGCCTAACATGTGCCCACACAAACACCACATGTATATAACACGGGGTTTCACTACACTCAGTGAAGCCACGTCACCAGCAGCGCCAAAAGAAGTCCTCCACTGCTCGTTCACTCTGCACCTACACACAGCGTCAGCATTTAACACAGTGAGAGCTGAGAGATACATAAAACAGATGAATGGTTAACAGGCCCAACTCCCTGCTGCTGGACAAACTGGTTTAAACATGCTCAAGAATATGAGTAAAGCAGCACAAGTTGTTCTGATAACATTACAATCTTGAGTTAGAACCAGAACAATGACACCTATGCTTGAAATGTGTCTTATTGAGTGCAATAAATGACAGTGCACCACATAAACACAAGCACAAGCAACAGGCAAGATGGACTAGCAGCTCTATGAGGCTCAATGTCAGATTTGCTAACATGCTCACAGTAATAATGCCAACATGCTGACGATGAGCAGGTATAAGGTTCACCATCTTATTTCAGTGTGTTTAACATGCCAATATTTTCTTATCAGGACGAAACACTAAGTTCAATCTGGCAAGTGGTAAACAAATGAATTTAACACATTGTTTTCTAAAAAGAGCTAATGATGGACATAGCTAAAGGAATCAGCCATCTTGCTTCCTCTTCTCACCTCTGTTATGTGAACGAAGGTGTCTATACAAAATCTAATTGCAAACTATCTAGTAGTTGTTGAGCTATTGTCACTAGCACAGCTCATATGTTTAACTTTATACCAAAGACCTTTTGCTGGTGTGAGCTGTAAATAAGAATAATAACCTGAAGCTCAAAACTGGGATTTCCAACTAAACTACCTTCATTTGGATGATTCTAACTGACTCCTGTAGCCCTTAATAATGCCACTGATGCTATAAAACAATGGAAAGTATGCAGGGTCATCTACACCAAACACTGCCCACTAGAACAATCCTTGTCCTTCTGATACGGTCTGATAGTCACTATAAAATCCAGGGACACTGATAGTAGAGGAGAACTGGCAATGACTGATGGGGCTTAGTGACAGATTAAACCATACCTGCTTCTTAACAGAGAGTGGAAGAGACAGCCAACACTCAGGGCTTTCTGACTCCCCCCCCCCCTTCTCGTTCACATGCCTTTCCCTTCTTATCTGCCACTGAATGGAGGAAGAGTGCCAAGTTGTCTGCAGGCTTCACATGTCATTCAAGGACAAGTTAAAGCTTTCAATTAGGTTTTTATAAATTTACTTGAGGGTTCTCTATGGCTAGACCAGTTACAGCTGGTGTTTTCCCCCTAAATTGCAAATCAAAATTCATATGAATTATCATATCATCCTCGACTAAACTAAGTTCAGTGTTTCTCTCCCTCTCGTGACATGCGCACGCACACAAACAAGCACACTTCAGTTGTGTAACAGGGTATTTCTGCCCATGTAGACCTAACTAGGGCACAGTTTGAAGCCAGAAGGCTTAGACATCACATCTAATAATGGTGGTCAAATGACCTGCATTCTCGTTGACAGCAAAGTCATCAGCATTATTATTGATTGAAGCATTTGAATCTATTGTTTCCACTCTATACCTTTGTCAAGCAGCAATGGATCAACAATACCATGGCATTTACACAAATTAAAAAGCTGTGTCTACTCTATACATCCATACTCATCTGTTTACCCATGCAAACATCCATCTCCATCAGCACACGCTTTGCATCATATTCTGCAACCACTCCAGCTCCGAGGAGCCAATAAATCCTTTCACTGGATTGAAAAAAAACAAAACAAACAAATGTAATGTCAGACATCACGCTAAATGAACCCAATAATCCTTTCGTCAGCAAAACTAAAGGCCCCAAGTCTCGAAAATCAGTGGTCCATATCCAGAATCGCATGTTTGTATTTTTCCTTCCCTCCTCTTGAATTGCCAAGAATAGCACACTCCCTCTGTGGGGACGGTATAGTTATATCAAAAGGCACACAGATGGGGGTGCTGCTGGTCTATTTCTGAATAAACCCATTATGGGGTCAATGATCTATGTTTAATTAGTGTGTGTGTGAGGCAATTCTTCATTAGTTATTAGGATGGATTTGGATTTTGTTTTTAAATCCTCTTGATGAAAGCTCTTGATCACTAAATGCAGGGAAAATAATAAGCAATGTGCAATGTGAGAAAACGCATTGTTTAAAAGCTGCTCTTGGTAATATTTCTATATCAAAAATCAAATATAAAAACATGTATTTTCCTCATTAATCAGTAAAGACCTAGAGAGAGCTAAACGGAGAGTGAATACTGGATTTGGATTCATCAGGTGGCCAAAGTGACGATTTTTTTTGCTGGATGCGTACTTAAAGAGGCTTTGAACACACCACCGACATGTTATCACCATATATTTGCTTATCTACAACAACTGTTTAAGGTTTTTGTGGCTGTTGAACTGCAGCTTACACTGTAAACATTTAAAGATTTGTTGGAGGAAAGGCTGATCCGTCTGATAACAAAACAATAGCATATGATGCATTTAGCAAACTCTTCCGTGAGGAAGTAGTGGTTCCCACACAATTCCTGTTTGACTGGTTAGCAGTAGCATTGTTTCATGATGTATTTGGGTACGCATGTATTGGGAATGTACCCTACCCTATGTAAACTACCGATACGGATACACCTATTATTGGCCTGCTGACTATCTGGGTCAATGTGCAGCATTTTTCTGATCAGTGGTGTTGCAGATTTCTCCAACAGATTTCTGATAAAATCAACACACAAAATGTGCTACATTGGCTCTGATGAAACCTCACACAATGGCCCGAACACTATCTCATTGGTCACACATTTACTTTTACTTTACATAATTAATAGCAGATAAACAAAAAATATATACTATTTTTTAACAAACACCTTGACACCAATGTTGTGACAACCTGGGCATCACTTTCACAAAATGTTAACATTATGAGATGTAATCACTAGTAGTGTGGTTATAAAGAATAAGATGGTAAAGGCAGGTGTTAAAAGAAGTGGAACAGTTCAGAAAATGACATCATTTTACTGTATGGCAGTCTTCAAAAGCAGGAAAAGTCAACACCTATGCCATGTAATGAGATTCAAACATCTAAGATGATATATAGCCTCATACCACAATAACGATATAATGAACATATCAACCAGCCATAATAAGACTATACATAACAAGTAGAGATGTGTATCTCCATTTCCAAGCCCTGTGGTGATTCAGGACTAAACAGCTACTGCCTCTGTCTGCCAGGGGTTGCTGGTTTGGCCTGACTAATAGGAAGCAGGGCAGACAGATGGGTGTGTGGGGGTTCATTTCAGGCTTTGTGAGGGGCCTTTTGTGAGGCAGCACTTTTTGAACACAATGTTGGCCCTTTGTTCACACGCAGTGCTTGAGTATGGAGCTGCATTCCTCGTCATGCTGCATAGCCCATTCGGTGTTAATGTCCACTGCTGTCTACTGATCCTCATGTTAACACAACACTGTCGGCAAGTGGGCGCACATACACACACATTAACTGTGTTGGTGCGTACTCACTTGTTCAACAGTAACTAAACCAGACGGGGGTTTAAAGGCTCACACTACGCTGGCTTCTTGTGAGCACACTGGTTCCAGGAAGGCTCTGCTTTTCCCTTCATTCTGCTTGCTGCACTGTTCCAAGAACATGAGCCTTGTAAAAAGCCTTTTGATGGAAAGACGTGTAACTCAATGAGCCGCGTGCTCTCAGTGATAGCAAGCTGCAATGACGAGGCAGGAAATGAATCTCAACCGGGGAGTCACAGACGCAGAAATGTGTGGGTGGTACACTCAGGAACAGGGAAGCAGAGACACAGAATAGGTCAAGTACAGTACAGGTGTTTTTATATTTTTTATCTTTTCCACCAAATACCACAGAGGACAGCTCCACACCTTAATGTCAAGGTATCCCTAATTAACTATTGTCTGAAATGTCACAAAAGGTCCGCACGATCATTACGAGAGCTGCTGGCTTAAAGACAAATTTCACTGACATTTAGGAAATTGCATTCACATTTGAACATGAGTTTATTTCAATAGAATTAATTACAGCTAATATAATAGTTTTGCCTCATATTGACTTTAAATCTCGGCACGAGTACAGCTGAACACACTCAGGGGTACTCCAACACACATTTGCTCTTCGTGTGTGTGCGTGTGTGTGAGAGTGTGAGTGCTCGTGCTTCAGCATTGACAACACAGATACAGCTCGTAGTGATTGCAACACACTTTGCTGAGCCATTAAAAGCAGTGGTTTTAAAAAACTGGACACAACTCTTCTAGCAGGCTACATCTGACTGTGGGTTCACTCTAATTTACAACTCTACTCTTAAAAAGATGCATTGGAGGATTTAGAAGATCTATTCACAGAAATGGAATACAATATTCTTGCTTATGTTCATTAGCAACAAACAGACTACCGTGTTAATCCAACTTAAACCGGATTATTAAAGTTCATGTAAACACGTAAACTGAAATCATACCAAATCGAATTTCTCAAAGTTGACCAGATAATGTGGTTGGAAGATTTACTCTTTCGCCTCCGTCGGACCTGAACTGGCCTCTGCTTTTTGTGCATGCACCAGGCATTAACCAGGAAATTGGTTTGTGATGTAATAGGTCAACTGGATGAAGGTAGCTACACATCACCACCTACCGTGGCCGAGTTGGACATACTTCCATCAAGAAATCTATTCTCCCCTGGTGCTTGTTTACAGGGACGATGGCAGTAGTCCAATTAAATGGCCTAATCGAACTATGACCGTAGCTCGACTTAAGTGTGCATGGAAACACAGGGTAAAGGGTAGTTCTTCCTTGGCAATGAAAAAGGTATTAATTCTGCCCCTTCGGTGCACTGATCAACAGCTTCTTGCTTTCTAAATGCAACTGACAGTGGAGCTGCATTTTCATTGGAGTACATGTCACTGCATATTTTATGCCTTAGACCAGCACTGTGTTTGACCAATGTGTTATGTTTTAACTGTGTTGTGCCAGCATTACCTCCAAATTTTGTGTTCCCCGCATGTTCCGTCCTTCACGAAAATGTTCTGCCCTTTTTCGCCACACTTGTGTCTTCAGACTTGGACTCATCCTCTGAGTAAGGATAAGAATCTGGCACACTAAGCTTATTGGGGAGAATTTTGTTTCACTATTGTTCGATGAAAATGAAACCTTCTTCTTCTGTGCTTGGAACAACTTTAATTTTTCGTATTTTGCCGCAGTCTGGAGCTCTGAAATGTACTGACTGTCTCTAGAAAGATAGCCTTTGGTGTATTTAGCTGCAACTGGGGAGGGTGAGGAAAATGACATTTGCTTCAATGAGCCACCACACCATTAGATGCCACTAAATTCTTCACAATGGACTTTTAAAAACTTTCTAACCATATGCATTAGCATGAATTTAATCATTTTAGTTAAACTCATATGTTGATTTTGTTCTGTTTTGAGCAGACCAACATGATTGCAATAAATATTTGAGGAATCAAGAACACTGATCTCAAATCTTTTGTGAGAAAACTGATTCTTGGTTTCGTACATCCGATCATGCAGCCCTCGACTGCAAGAAAATCCCGTCTGGACAGTGATGAAGAGATCACTATGTGGCAACCCAGGGGTGAGAGAAACTCAAACTGGTGTAAAGCACCGATGGTTTGTTTCCTCAGTCACCCTCTGTGGCGCGGATGAAGATGGTTAGGGAGGTGTGATCTCACACATGCTTTTGCTGCGTGGTGCTGAGATTTACGCTGCTAGAACGTGGACAGAGAATGTACCACACATGAATACAGTCAGACTGTGGGAAACCTAGACATGGGCTTGAAAACAAACCAATTAAAAACAAAGGAAGTGGTGACATTGGGGTGGGTGTAATTTATAACTCAGACAGAGGAGTAAGTGCTGAGGTTTTATTTATTTTGGGTAGTCTGTCAGTCCACTTTTAGATGGGTACAAAGTATTGTTGAGCAGCGTGACATGAGGCAAATAAGACCAGCGGAAAGAGAGATGACATGAAGCGAAAATAAAAGTGTTGGGACATGGTAATTTGAGGATGAGGAGAGTGAGAGCACCAGAGGAAGATCAGATAAATCATGGTTTCACTCATGGGTCATTAAAAACAGCGTTAAACCGCGGCTAAGTGCACCGAGGGCAAAGTAGGCCAAATATACTCCCTCTTCCATGAGTGGCACAGGCAGCTAAGACATGCAAAAATTACACAACAGCACCACTGACTTCCTATAACTATTTATTTTGAGACACATTTCTTGTTCGGCTGCCTGGTAGAGTTTCACAGTCATCCACACAAACAACTCTCTATCCATCTTAGGTTACCCAATTATTACTTTACTTAAATAGTTGCAGCAAGACTGCTCATCCACCAATTACAAAAACTTGACAGACTGCTATAGACCGAATTATTCTTGCAGGAGTTAATGTGCAAAAGCATATAGAGAAGCAGCCAATGAGATGGGGTGTACCAAAAACATAACATTTGACATTTAAACAAAAGTTTAAATTCAGACTGGTTGACAAGTCAAAAAGTACGTTGGGCACGCTAGCTATGTGGGCTAAGCAATAATAATAATAATAATAATAATAATAATAATAATAATAATAATAATAATAATAATAATAATAATGGGAGTATTCACTTCATAAATTCTCTAACCTAGACTCACAGGGCTTCCCCACAACGACCAAGCTGTTGCAGCAGAGTGGTGAGCTGTGTTCTCTATTCAGCTGAAATCAGGCAAAGCTAGCTGATGTTTGAACTTAAACCGAAATGTCCCTTTAATGATGTGTCGTATTCATCATAGAAAAGAACAAGAATTAGCAGCCTTTGATTCTGGTTAGGTGACCGGAGACAATAGAAGTTGTGCGAGGTTGCAGCGGGCTAGGTAAAAGGTAAATACAGAATGAGGTATACTTTACATACACACTATTTACAGGTGATGTGTATATACACACGCTAACTTGAGGGTGAAAACATTCCTCCCTATTCATCATGACACCTTTCGAGCCTTTACTTCTACAGTATTAGAATGTAATAAGGATGTTCGCTTTTCAGCCATTTCTTTAAAACGCCATCAGTCTTAGAAATGTCTTCAGTGATTTATGATTGTTCGTTGTACCACAGGGGCAAGGTAATCATTAACGTGTAAGGTATGTACTCAAACAAACACGGGGGAAAAAAAAACAAAAAAAAACTCTGTTATCCCCACCCCAATTCCTCAATGCAGCCTTAGTCAAGCGTGCACTATCATTAGCACATGCCAGCTGGCTGGGGCTCTCCACCAAGCCTTGCCCAGACAATGCCTTCTGATCAGACCAGGGACATACTAACTCAAACCTACACCCTCTCTCTTCCCCCATCTCTGTTGTGTTCTCCAAACCCCCTGGGTCATGGTATTTCCATCATCTTCCATGCTTCCCTGGTGACCTCTGACAATGGTCAAACTCACTTACTGTCCTCCATGATGACTCAATAACCAATGAAAGCTGTTGTCAGCACAGCACGCAGCACAACAGGGTTTAATTTAATATAGGGCTGCACAGAGACAGCAAGGCTTTAGCTCCTGTCACTCGGTAAAAAAAAAAAGATATTTATGATACTCTTAAAGATGATCGGACCTCTAAAAGACAACCATGGGGCTTCAAACAAATCAATCTGAAAACTCTGTACTATATGGTTTGTAAGAAAAAGGTATATTAAACTAGTTTAAGAAATATGTCACTTTTGAGCTTGTTTTCTAGTCCAGATCAAATCAAATTTCAAATCAAAAGATCAAATATGATCCAAGCTTTTTTGATTCCTCCATCAAAAGTAAAGGGTTTGGAAAGATGACATGGTATTGAGAAACCTTCTGACCATTTTTTCCAAGAGCAAAGTGGATGTGTGTGCTATGCTTTCACCAAAATGTTATTTGACCTTCACAAGTCAACATTTTTCCTTTGACCTCAACAGCTAATGGATAAAAGGGGTTGAAGACTGAAGGATGGCTGAAGTTCCATCCAATGCTCGCTTTCCCTCTCCCTCTCTTCCTCGGGGCATTTCTCACCATGGTTCCGCATTCCCCCTGCCAACTCACAGCATGGGGATGTGTGTTTTGTATGTCTTAGGAGACACTTTTAATCTGTCTAATGTGGCAAAATGTCTGAGGCTATTCTCCAAACAAAATCATATTTGGTGCTTTTTTTTTTAAGATACTACTGAAAGTAGCCCAGCTGGCAATTCCTAGTATACTCATCGTGACTTTAATACCACAAAAGTAGTGTGTAAATGCTTTTTATTAAAATAGACAATTTTGCCTTTTTCCATTCTTGTGTGTCATGTTTGACATCGCAAGTGCACGGGAAACCAGGTAGCCATAGAAAGCAGTATGGAGCCCAGAGGCAATATAACAGTGCCTGCTTTTTATATATTTGACTTCAGTCTCCCTTTCAAATTACAACGACTGAACAATGTTTGATCTCCACTTGAACAGAGACAGACTTACATGACATTGTCCAGACCTTACATGAATGTCCTAGTATCTTGCCGAAAAAGGGGTGAAAATTAGCATGTCCACCCAGGAGTCACATTTCCATCACAGCCAGTCACAACTGAAGCTGATAAATACCCATGACCTAGAAGAGAGTCATTTGACCCTGGAATAAATGCAGAATGAGCCCTTTGCCGTTGGAAGACAAAAGCCACATGTTAGTGGGGATTGTTGCCATTTTGGAGGCAAAAACTTGCAAGAAAAAAAATGTTGAAACTTCTAAAACTTACGCTGGTGTTGTCATGTGGAGAGGAGTAACATCTTCTCAAAAACTATAACATGTCAAAAACATGACCTCATTGAGTACTTAACAGGCCCAAACAGATCAGCTCAGTGTCAGAGGTGACTCCGAATGAGACTGCATATATATATTCTTCTTTGTAGCCCTGGAGAGATAGAGGGAAAAGATACTTCTTATTCTAGATGAGATGACTTTGTATTATCATGAGAATGTGAGTGGAAATAATGAACAACTGGCAACGGATCTAACACCACACTGAGACCTTCTGTTAGCTTAATTAACTACTTTAACCATTTAACTTCAGCTCTAATACATTCAACAAGCTGCATTTCCTTGCTTACTGACCTTTCCCACCACACTGAAATCGCTGCAGTGTAGCAATTTTGCTGGCTTAGACTAAGATAATTAAAACAGGATGACATCAGTACAAATGCTTAGGGATCAGAAAAGATTTTCAATGGGCCACTAGGGAGGAGTAACTGCAACTTATATAAATGCAGAACTAGCAGGAAGAAAGCTGAACATTTACTTTTTTAAATACATAACTTCTTCCACACACCACCTTTCCAAGAAGAACAGCCACAGGTCACTATAAGCATGTACATTACCAGCATGCACTACCAAGAACACCAGCTTAGTGGGTGACATAACATTACATCAGAGAGGGATGACCTCCCTTACACACTGTTCTCTAGAGTCATTCAAAAATATTGCTGTACATGCTTTTCTAAAATGGGATTAGGATGTTCGGACATTGCCAAATATCAAGCCAGGGGAGCCGTGTATCATGATGGCTTTAGCACTGCAACAAATGGTTATTTTCATTATCGATTTTATTTTTTTTGCTTTTTGTAGACTAAACAAACTTGTGAAAATGCCCATCGCAATTTTGCACAACCCAAAGTGACATCTTCATTTTTCTTCTTTTGTCCAAACAACTGTCCAAAACAGAAAGGCTCTCCATTTACCTTTAATAAATAATAAGAGAAGCAGCAGATCCTTACTTTTAGGAGGCTGGAATCAGCAAAAGTTTGACAATTGTGCTTGAAAAATGACAAATAATTATAAAAACTGCTGACAATTTTTCAACTAATCATTGTGGCTCTTTTTGACTTAGAGAGAGAAAAGTCTTGTTTAGTCAACATGTCCAACAGGTGATCATCTCCTTTAAATAAGACCTCCATACAGGCAATCGGGTAAGTGACCATACTGACCCGATATGCTTTGCTGCAGCCGCAGACACATACATCAATCATGCTAGCAGCTAGTCCTGCTGCCTGCTGAGCTCTTTGCTGGTTTGCTTCTCCCCCCAGCTGGAGGCATCACCATGGATTTTCCAGAAGCTGTACACAATTTGTGTCACGCAAATGCTGGTTACAAAGAAACTCGTCACTGACATGAAAAGCTAACATGTAGGCCCACCTTCAACAGAAAGCTGGCCTTTTTAATCCCCTCGTGTGGCGACATGATAAAGGCGTGGATTAAAAGCTGGCCAGTCATCCAGTCACTCAGTCAGTCAACACTGCTGCGTGCTTGCCTGCCTGCATTCTTGCATTATCAGCCCCACTGCTCGACTTAACCTTTACTGCACTGACAAGCAGAATTCAGCAGATGCGCAGGACCAGGCTGTGGTCATATATATCTATAATGCAGTGTGCCATAAGACCCACTATGCTTTGAGATCTATAAATAGACTGGACTCAACCTTCTGTCCCTGTGGATATACACTGAAGTGGTTGATCAAACAAATGCAACAACGAGGCAATGTCCAGTGAGTATTTAAATTAATATAATGCACAGATCTCTACTCTGATGTATTCATCTACTGTCTTATTATACATTAGCAAAGCTCTGCATTATTTGCATTAATATAAAAAAAACTCTTACCCTAAATATGCTTAGGCTGAAATGCTCCCTGCACTGAATTAAAAATGGATTACACAAGCTTCTGTTGACATAGAGAAAATCCTTCACATCACTCTTAATAACAAATGCACCGACAAAGAATAAAAGCATCTTAAAATGATCACTGCTCTGATTAGACATAAAAAAGCATTACTACACTCAGTAGCAAATTAAAAAAAAAACAGACATAGGGCGAGAGCCTAGATCCCCTACCATCCAACACTTCATGTTTTATTCCAACATAAGATACCTTGTAATTTATTCCAATCAGCTGGCCTTAGAGAATCACATTCAAAACAACTATGATGTTACTTTAAGAAATATTTTCTTATTCTAAATGAAAAACTTGTGATCCTGATATTTTCTAAATAAAATAAACTTTTTGGAAATTCTTTATACCATGGTCCTGTACATAAACTTGGTCTCTTCAATAATCAAGATGTGGCTGTTGCCGTCCGGTACATCTGGTTGTGGGTTTAGAGCTGCTGTTGGTGCTCTGTTCATTCTCAAACTGTCCTGTTCTGCTCTCACCCCGTGATTCTTCTATTATGGCTGTCTGGGTGTTTTAGTGGGAGTGGGTGTGGATGGGGAGTGAGATCTGGTTGTACTCTAACAACCTTGCAACTTATTTGTTCAGAATAAAGACGACACACTTATTTCAGCCCATTTCAAACCCAATTTTTTGATGCATCGGGCCTGCAGGAGGTCAGTGACCACTACTGATAAGGGCACTGCAGTGACTCCAGGCTATAAATCACTGTCAACTGTTAATAACTCATATCAGAATAATAGTTGGAAGCTTACTCAAAGGATGCCTTATCAAACATTGCTCTTTCCTTGAACATTGCCCTTCATTAGAACCTCTGTCCTAATCAAGGCTTTGTAACAAACATTAAAGATAAGATGAAGCCGAGCAGATTTTTGGATCCCGACTCGCCAACTAATGCGCACAGTAAGTCAGTCTGACCTCTGAATTAAGTCACAAGGGCAGGAACTCCCTTCACTGAGGTATTCATAGGTGCTCTCAGGGCTAAATCAGGCTTGAGAAAACTAGGTGACAGGAGTGCCCCGGGGTCAGGGATTACCGACTACTGTTATGTCTGAGTTAGATCACACACATTGGGTGTCAATGCATCAGCCAAACTTAACTCACCAGAGCATGTATTGTAAACAGTGAGCTCTGATTATGATAACATGCTGACATCAGTCATCAGCACCAACACCAACCCTTCTTTCTTTATAACTTCACAGTATCTGATTCATGTGTGTCTCAGCGAGAAAGCTAAGCTCTTACTGCAAACAACCACACACAGTTACATCATTTGCTAGCACCCTGCAGTAATAAGATACCACGTGTCCAAAGACTGGAAAGTTACAAGTTACGCTGTCCATTTTTTTTGCTTGTTGACCGGGAAAAATTATAACTATTAGCTCAAATTTCGAAAGACAGATGCCTGAGCATTCATTTCAAGTGACATATTCAGTACATATTCTGTATGTTTGTTATGAGGCGGTTCATTGTTTTGTTGTGCAAGTCAAACAAATAACGAAAAAGAAATAAAAACATAACAATGTGTATGTTGTGTTTATAAAAAAGGGGGTCTAGCCAAGTCTTTTCCATCTTTTAACACCCAATCCCAGCCAAACTTGTGAAAACAGTTTGATACTTTGATGCAGCTAACTCAAGCCCATATCCTAAAAACAAAGCCATGTCAGCTAAAATTAAATGACTAGCCTTATTTTTGAAAAACGTGTTCAGCCATTGTTGCACTGCCTACAGTGTCATTAGCACGGCAGCCAGTTATTAAAAGCATTACTGACACAGCTGAATCAGCTTTGGGGACCAGCTAGCCTGCTAGCATCGTCACACAATGCGAGCTTTCCCAGCGAGCGTTCATTGCGGCGAGGTGCTTAGTGCTGGTCCAGAAACACCGAGGACATGGCAGCCGTTGAGAGAAACGCTTGTCCAGCTCACCTTTTTCATCCGCGGTGCTTCGGCGACGGTCCCGTCCCGGTTGACAAACGCCTCTCCGCCGTTCTGCTGCGGGTCCGTGCGCTTCATAGCCGACGCCTGCGGCATCTTAGCGGGGTTCGGGGTGAGCAAGCACAGGCTGCCTTCCCCGGCTTTCGCGGAGAGCTCCCCTGTCGGGGAAGCAGCTGCGGAGGAACCGGCCTCGTGCGGGTCGCTCCTGGCGAGGTGCTTGCCCTCCGAGGTCGGTGTCATCGGGGAACCGGCCGGCATGTCTTTACCGGTGGGGACGTCTTTGAGTTCGACCTCTGCCATTTTCGCTGCCACAACCTGGACTGACATCGCTGCAGTTTCACAAAGTCCTTTTTCCAACACAAATAGCGAGTCAAACGGATGTGAGCGGTGGAGCGACGCTGCACGAGTGCATTGTGGTCCTTGTAGTTCCTTTAAGTATCGAAAAAATCTCCCCCTTGCGTCACCTTCAACGCCTTTGACGGGCACATGACTGGCATTTAACAACACGTTACTCGTACCCACACAGAAAAATCACCGACGTTTGGATTTCATTTAGCTGGAAATCAGGTCCATTCGAAAAACGCGACTACATTTCCCACCAGGAAAAGCTTTACTGCAAACTGTATCATGGGAAATGAAGTTTATAGTAAACGAGGACGACAATAAACTACAAAACAAATGCCAGATACTGCTGTCTCGTCACAGGGAAATCACAGCAAAATTCCCTACATGATTTTCTAAACCTTGCCAGCGATTTTATGAATTATGTCATAAATTCTCTGTCGCACATGTGTCAATTAATAGTACAATGAAGCACTTAATCACTTGTAACATTACAGTAAATTATAAAGGCATGTCGCTACAAACCAATACCAACACAACATAAATGTGATTGATTTATTATTGTCATTTAGCCCCAAGCATTTAACTGAATGCTGCTGCACATGACACTGCATCACATCACATTACATTACTGATGCGGTGGATATGCAGTATGTCACATGAGATAGTGGGACCAGGAGTAAGGTCAAATCATAAAAAGTGAACTACATTGCCACCAAGTGGATGTCTATGAAAGTTAAAGCTACAAGTTTTTTTCTGTCCTTTTATTTTGAACTCATGAGACATTTGTAAAAGGGCGTTATTGAAAACCAACAAAAATGCATTAGGCCTGAAACCTGACTGATGGCTAATACAAGCAATAAAGATAAATGGCATTCGGGTCCATTTTGTAAAATACGATAATTCAGAAAAAGTTTGGTAATTGAAAAGGCTTCTCATCTGTTCTTCATCACTTATCAAAACGATTCACACTTTACATAGTTGGGTTGCATCACAGCTTACTGGGAGTACATCAGTTTTGTTTTTTGTTTTTTTTTGTGCATTGCTTCCATTTTCAGAAGTCTCATTTCTGTGGGTGACCAACTTCAAGCATGCCAGGAGCATCTTTGCTGCAGCAGACATTCATTGAACTACAGGAACAAAACGAAAAACAAAAACAAAACAGCATACCAGAAATAGAAAGAAAAAGTCAAGTCCAATCATACTGTATCCACATTTGTGCTAAATGGGTCTGAGCCCTTCACCACCCACCAGATAAATCTGAGGTATATTATCCACAAGGCTGCCATGCTGATACATTCTCAAAATACAAAATCAGAAAACCAAACAATGTTAAAAAATACAACTCTTTACTGTATCATAAGCACACTGTGGTGTCACATACTTAAAATGTCAATGATAATACAGATCGTTGGCAATTTGTCTACCAAAAATTGAGAAAATGTCCAAAAAAATTAAGTGCTGCTTTCCCAAAATGCCCTTGAAAGAACAGTCCTTAAGTCGAGGTGGGATTCCTATCAGAGCAGCCACACAGCATCGTGGGAAAAAAATCCACGTGAAGGTTTGTGTTGCTTCCAAAGCACGACGCCTCAGTCTTTGAATATCCACAAAATGTTGACCCCAGAGAGGCCAAGATTAACTCTCCTGAGGAAAGAAAGTATGAAAAGCAATCTAATTATCTGGCAGAAGACAAGCAAGGTCAAATCGATCATTTTCAATCAAAAGGCAATCTGCTCTTTGGTGTGTGACCTTTCTGTTGACGATGAATCAATATCTCATTATACCCGGAAATACAATATACTTGTGTCAAAGATGATTTGAGCTAGCCAGCTTTTTATATGATTTTTAGTTAGAAGTACTCACCCCAGCATCCCTGACTCCTTAGTCTTAATAACATACAGGAACATGAGGATTGTGTGGAACAAGTTGTTCCTGCCCTACAATAGAAAACAAGATGCGTTCATGTTATTGCTTTACAGTCGAAGAGGACATTCTGTACGGTGTATGACTGAGACGTCTGTTCTGATGCCTTGAGCTTTCTGGATTTTCTGAGATATCTATTAGATATACGTGGGGAAAACTTGGATAAAGATGGCCCCTAGTTACAAATCTCTCCATGCTTTATCAAATTCTCTCATTTAAAATAAATCAAAACACTCAAAACACAAGGCGGAAGCCAGGCTTACAGGCAAACAATAACGTGGTCAGAAATGTTCAGATTCTTTCAGAAAAGGTCAGAGCTCAGTTTTATCTCTGGCCCAAAAAGATCTCCAGTAAGAACAAGCTTACAGAATAACATAAAAATAATTCACTTCTCAAATGTTTTGTGCGTTTTACTGAAAATCTGTCCTGTGCAGTAACATACAGACATTGTATAACATATCTCATTGTTTGACATTTATGCTACAATGTTGCCTGTGTTTTTTGTATGTCTGTTGTATTTACAATTCTGCTTTTTAAGGAAGTTCAATTCTTAAAGGAGTCATTAAAGATGATTTGATCTGATGTTTGAGTTACATTGCCTCCTCAGGAAGATCTATAAATATCAAGACTCGGAGGGAACAAAAATAAGAACACACTGTGAGGCAGGCTTTTCTTTGGATTTGATTTTAAGCCAGTGAGGGCAAAATGAGAGCAAAAGCAGTTTTGCATCACAGAAAACAGGTTGTTTTTGCTGTCACCTTGGGTAGACTGTAGATATGTCCCTGGTAGATGAGCTGGTAGTGAGGGGGAGTGGTGCTGCTTTGGTGGATGCAGAAGAGGTTCTCCTTGGTAACATCTATTAGAATTAATACAAAATGGGGAGGAATGAAGTATGATGTGAAAATAGCGAGGTAGGTGCTGTGTTTCACAGTTGAGAAGCAAACAGAGAAAATCATAAGCATTAGATTTTCAGTCTTCCTGTTTGGTCAGTGTGTACGTGTGTATGTGTGTGTGCCTACCAGGTTTGTCTGGGGTGTGGCTGAAGTGTTGAGCAGTGAACGTCTTCCCGTCTGGGTACTTTGGATGCGGGGGTAGTCTTGAGTCCAAATACGTACAAAATACATGCATGAGGATCTAGAGGGTGAGAGAAAGTATTAATGGAGGCCCAATATATACATAGCACAGAGACCTCTAGGATAACACAAAAAACAAATTAAAGGTCAAGATTAAATTAAAATTATCTGAGAACATCACCTTAGGCTCTGAAAAAAATAATACAAAGAATCATTTATTGGAGCTGCAACAAGATTATGAACCCAACTTTGATTGAACCTGTTAAGTAACATTTTTAAATGGCGACTGGTTGAACCACTCATTCAGTGCAGGTGTGTGTGTGTGTGTGTGTGTGTGTGTGTTTCTGTGCGTGCGTGCGTGTAGACTCACAGCACAGTCAGAGGGGAGGTCCGTGTCCCACTTCCTGCTCTTCAGATCTCCACCACTATTCCAGCGGAACGAGCTCATGCAGCCGCTGTGGGCCAGCTCTGACAGCACAGGATACACAAGAAAAACACACAGATAAGAAACTACAACTCATCCTTTCGTGAAGTCTGATTTTTTCCCATCACACTCCATCGCAGTTGGCAAAGACACACACTGCATGCTTAAACCTACCTTTTATGCGCTCAACTAGATACTCCTGGTTGGGAGTGATGTCCAGGTACTGAACGATAGAGTTCATGGTGGGGATGGAGGAGGCTTTCATCACTGCTGCCTGCTTCAGGCTGCTTATGCTGGCCTCTGGTGGAGAGAAGAGCGAAGACTAGTGAGACTCTGAAATTACTAGAACACATTGAAATAATGAGCAACAACTACTGTAGTTTATATATTGCAGAAAAATTTTGTTATTTTTAAAAAATGAACTGGAAACGTGTTTTCCTACACTGCCTTAGTTTCGTGCAGTTTACTTTTCGGGCATTTTAAATAGAAAATCCCAAAAAATCAGTTCTGCTACTACAACATGAAAACATCTTCCTATGTCTTAGCTGTGCATGTTAAGTGAGTGCTATATCTAATTATCTTTTGCACAACAAAACTTTTAAATCTTACTATGGCTGAGCTGCCTTTCTGATTTTATGTAAAATTTCATCCAATGGTATTAATATATCACTTACTTAGAAAAACATGACATTTCTAAGACATAAAACAAGTTTATATTCTAGGGTATGAGACAGTCACATTTAGGCATTGCCAACAGCAGTGTCAGGACGAAGCGCATGTTCTATGATTCATGTGAACTGAAGATGATTCACCTCCTATCTGGAGCTCAGGGCAGCCCATCCGCCTGAGCTGGCTGTTGACAGAGTCTATTTCCTTGACCAGCGGGACCAAGATGGTGTCACTTATCCACTGTGAAAGACACAAATAGATTTGATTTCTAATATATCTCCTTTATCAAATCAGCTCTACAGATCGTAAGGCTTTTAAAGAACATACATCAAGTACTTTTTAAGTACATAATGCATACATTTCCAGACTCTTGGAAGCCTCTATCATCACATCTACATTATTATAATGAATAAAATAGTTAAGAATAAACATTACAGAATTCATGTTGTGAAAAATGGTCATTAAATTTAAGTAAATTCATGTGGAAGTTTCTGAAATATGTAGTTCTAAAGGTTACACTTACATTTCTAAGCTTGGCTGTCCAGCTGTCAATGCTGTCTACTACAGGGCGGCTGGTTGTGATCCTGGCCCACACCTACATAACAGGAGGGGGAAAAACTATATAATTTGCTGCCAATGATACATACATCAAACAAACCATTCAGTGCTTATTTAAAGACCTCTTCTGCAGCTTGTTTGGAGCCCAAGTCCGTCTCATCCTTGTGGGCCGATGGGGCCTGCGAGCGGCAGGCTGGCTGGTACAGGAACTTCCTAAGGCTCTGGGCGTAATCACCCACCGAGCGGTTGTAGTTCCAAAATGTCGGGCTGTGGTTCGGAGACACAGCCTCTGGACTCCCTGTTGAGAGCATTGGTTCATTATCATGATGTCTAATGGGTTTCAATATCAACTTCATTTAAACTTGAAAGGTAGTCGCTTCTTAACAATGACGTCGAGTACCGTGATTGACCTCTCCATGCACACAAAAGTATTTACGTTGTGTATAAATGTTAAAAATGGGCATCACTTATCTGATTCTATACCTTTTTAGCAGTGACTCGGTTAATACTAACAGTTGAGTTCCTTCAACACTGGGATACTGTACCTAGTTGGCTACGGTGACTCTTCTCCTCCTCTACTCGGAGGAACCTCTCCAGGCTTTTCAGATCCTCCATGTAGTCCTCCTTACTTCCAGGGGAGTTAAACACTGAAGGGGATGTGCGATATCGAGCTCTCAAGCTCGAGCCTTCTGCCGGTCCGATGCTGCTGGCGTATGGAGAGGAGGCAGGAGAGGTACTGTAGTTCAACACCTGAGAAAAGAAGAGTTCATTAAATTCATTAATGTGAACATTGCACTTGAACATTTTTTTTCAATTTTTCAGTTGATAGAGAGCCAATCCATTACATTTTTCCTTTTTTAGTTAAAAGCAATGATGGATGTACCTTTCCAAAGGCCACTGAGGGGGAAAAGGGCCCTCCCGCGCTGCTTGGAGTTGATGGGTTGCTGAGAGGAGGGCTGTACCCAGGTACACAGCTAGGGGAGAACTTTGGGCTGGTGGTGGCCGGCCGCGAAGGGCTGAAGCTCAGCACGCTTTGCCCCTGCAGTGGAGACGACTGGGCTGGAGCAGGGGTCTCCTTTTTTTCTGGCTTTTGGGGCGGAGAGGCCTGAATACCTTCAAGAGAACAGACCGGCGTGCTTAAATAATCACATACTCTAAACTGAGGACTAGAGGACTAACCCTAAATTCTAATTCAGTGAGCAAAAGAATAAGCCTTACTCGTGTTTCTCAGACCCAGGAGTCGATGCTGCCCAGGAGATACAGCGATGGTGGAGGGAGACATTGTGTATTTGAAATACTTCCAAAAGTCAAAAAGAGCATTGAGGCTAAATACAGAGGCTAGCACCAGTTCTGTGAATGAGGACAGAAGAGAAGAACTATTAGAGAAGAACTGAAGAATTAACACCTGCAAACATCCTTAAATAAACAACAGAGTACAGGGAACCCACCGATGTACCATATAGGCCAGTAAGTGACGTTGTAGTATCGGCTCAGCAGTTTCCCTGACCTAACAGACAAGTAAATCCAGACACACAGGTTCATTACATTGCGAGCAGTGTGGAAAAAGAGATATGTAGATTGGAGTGACAGTAAATCTGTGCTGCAATTCAAGTAACAAGTTATGTGTGCATGGGAGAACACGAATGGACTTGGAGCCACTTACATCTCAGTGTAGATCATGCCTGCTAGGGACATGTTGAGCACAGCCCAGGCCAGGACTATCTGACGAGCCTGCTCTTCCCTCCTCATCCTCAGCGCCCTGTCTATCATACTGGGCATCCCCTCCTTCTGCGGGGTTAACATGATGTTATACGACTGTTCAGGCTGAAATGAGGAGCAGAATAGACCGTGAGCCAAAATGAGCACGCAGTGACTTACAGTCATAGAGATTGAAACATACTTAAAGTTGTAACAAATTAACAAGTAGAGCGCGTTAAAGAACATCACCATACCTTAGCTAGACTTCAAATTACACTCAAGTATGACATGCTAGCCCACCTGCTAGCTAAACGGTTAGCTAAAGTTAGCTAGCTTAGACATAAACAGTACAGCTTTTCCAAGCAAAGAATTCTTCTTAGTTTATTTCAAAGTGTAAAGCTAATACTACAGTATTATACCAAAAATTATTGTTACATGCCCGTAACACAAATACAACAAGTAGAATTTGTAGATAATTCATACCACGCTAAAGTGAATGACAACCACGGCGCTGCATATTTTGTATTTTAACAGGAAGTTACATCAAGTACTTCCGGTTACAGGCTTTCACTGAGCAAAGCTGCTGTAATTTTGACACATAAATATATATTAATAAATACGTTGAAAGAAAGATATAGTGTTCCCACAGCAGACGTGTTAGACAATATTTTAGATTAGATTATTTAGATTGTTACTGTTAAATAAGTATAACATTTGAAATATCCTTTTGAATTTTTCTTACATTTATATGGAGGACTGAAACTGCAAATAAATAAATACATAAATGGGTTAAAAAAAAGAATTAAACGTAGATTCTCATGGCTTTACAAGTTGATCTTCGTAATTTAGCTAGATTAAATACATTTAGATGCCATTAAATGCACCAAAAAATATTTCAAAATAAATGCACATTGATGTATTGAATGTGACAAATTTATATTTAAGTGTTACATTGCTCCATACATTAATGCCATGTGAGACCCCATGATTTAATATTCTTAAGCTACTTGATGATCATAGTCATCACAGTTTACTTTTGGTCACAAATTATATAGAGGAAAAAAAACGGTTGGAGGCAGTGTCCCTCTATGTTATCCGTTACGGCTGATCACAGAGTGAATGCCCAGCAGGTGGGGAACAAATGACTTTCAATCTGTGATCATTATGGGTAAAAATGAATACAGACGTGAAAGACAAGAAAATGATATAGACACAAGCAAACAATATTGTCAGTCAAGCAGAAACCTGTGCTTTCAACTCTATCATGTATATCAGTCAAAAACATAAACCAACAGTAACTGTTAATTTATTAAATCATTATGCAACAGATAGGATGGAACTATTTAACGTTGAGGCAACACTCACAAGATGAGGAGTAACACGTTAATGCCCAGGTTCCTGTATTTAAGAGGCTCATTTTCGTTCACAAAAATTTTCAATAAAAAAAAAGATACAAAATCTTGCTTGTAATAAATAAAGAACAAAAGCCAATACTTATATAAGGACTAAAAATGCAAGAATATGGCATCAGAAATTTTAATTGTCATTAATTGTGCAACTACAAATGAATCAGTGATTCATCCCATGTTAGTGAATCAAGGAAATAACAGATTAAGGAATAACAATGAATGACAGATAGCTTATATGAATATCATTAACTAATATTACACAGGCCTGAGTTCAATGAAAAGAGAGAGTAGCTTTGTAGAAATACAGTCTGATCTTCATCAGTTGGCTTATAATACGACAAAGACTATTTTATTATAGCAGCATGAGACGAAATGAATGGTTTTAAAATTTGGATTATGCAAGATGTTAAAATAGAACATTTGATAAAGTAACTAATATTTGGCAAAAACTAAGAGGTAAACGTCAGTAATGCAGTAAAGTAAATAAATAAACAAAGACATCTCAAGAGGCACAGTGTTGTCAATGAGGGGGTGACAGGGACTTTTCAGAGTTATATCCTCCAACGTCTAAACCACAGTCTTCATTGCTGGCTGAGTCAGCGTGTCTCTCCCCTCCTCTTCCCCTACCATCATCATCTTCTTCCTCCTCATCCTCATCTTCCTCATCCATGTCCTGTTCCTTACGGGACGCTCTCTCCGTCTTGGGCCCTTTGCATATCTTGAGGTGGCGGGTGAGGTGGTATTTGGTGAGGAAAGCCTTGTGGCATTTCTCACAGACAAAGTCTCGGCGGCCCTCGTGAGAGTTCATGTGTTTCTTCAGGTGGTTGGTCTTCAGGAAATGCTTGTTGCACTTTGGGCACTGTATCCGGCGTTCGCTGTGGTGGGAGTGACAAAGAATATAAAAGCGACACATTATATTTGTGTGGAACTGGCCTCAATTCCAACTTATGAAATGACTTCACTTTCCGTAGATGTATTTAGAACACAAAGAGTTACATACTGTGTGTGAGAGAACATGTGTTGTTTCAGGTCGTGTTTCCTGATGAACGCCCGGTCACAGAGGTCACACTTGAGCTTCTCTGCACCAGTATGGATGAGCATATGTGACGCCACATGGGATTTCTGGGTGAAAGACTTCTCACAAACCGTGCATCTATAGTTCTTCTGACCTGTTAAAGGAGAAAAAGAGTTTCTGAGATTGAAAAGGCAATAGTTTGACACTTCAGGATGTACACTTATTCACTCTCAAGCAGAGAGTTAAATGAGAAAAACTTGTAACTATTGTAATATTCTTCATTCCAATGTGAAGCTACAGCCAGCAGTGGGTAGCTTAGCTTAGCACAAAGACTGTGAACAGGGGGAAACAGCTTGCCTGGCTCCACCTGCTGGCTAAAGCTACATATGTCACTGGCAGAAAATGACAGTGGTATTTTCTCAATGAAACTCTCCACCAGGAAGCAAATGAAAATGTTGTACAAATGTTTAGGTTACTCCTTGAATACCACATTTATCATGGCATCATCATAACATCAGATTCTCAAACCATTTTCTATGGTCCAAACCATGTACTTTTTCATCTCGATTTTTATTTACAGGTCTCATTTAGAAAATACAAGAAGTCTGCTAGCTGTAAAGACAAACGTTTACAGTTCAATGATCCTGGTACAAACCTGTGTGAATCTTTAGGTGCATCCTGAGGTTGCTGGGATCACTGAAGGCTTTACTGCAGTATTCACACTTGTGAGGTTTCATCCCCACGTGTCCCATGAAGTGCACGTTGAGCTTGGTGGATGTGATAAAAGCCCGGGAACACATGCTGCACTTGAATTTCTTCTCCCGTACGTGACCCTGACCTTTCGCTCTGGAGGTAACATTATTGTTAGAGTTTCTATTACTGCCGCCCCTGCCGCTATCACTGTTTGTTGGTCCTGCAGCGTGGGCGTGGCAGGGCCACGGGGAGGAGGAGGAGCTCGAAGTCCCATTGGTCAGCTTCTCCTCCTGGTGAGTGTGTTGCTGCTGTTGCGTCTGCTGCTCCTGTTGCTGCTGCTGCTGCTGCTGCTGCTGCTGTGGTTGTTGCTGTTGCTGCTGAGAGTGGTCCTGCTGTGATGGGCTGTGGCTGTGTGGAGGTTGATTATGGCTATGGTTACTGTTATGGCTGCTGAGGTGAGACTTGAGCTCAGAGAAGGAGGAGCACTCTTTGCCACATTGGCAGATCTGACCCTCGGGCACCTGAGGAACACCTGTGGAGATGTAGAGAAACGTAGAGTACTCAACATCTGGTAATGGATAACCATGACAACGATGGATCAGAGGAGCATCTTTCATCATCTGTCATCTCACCCATCAGCCTGCAGTAGTCTCTGCTGTAGTAGAAGAGCAGCTCCTGGTCTGGGTGGATCTCTGTGGTCGTACAGAAGAACAGTTTCCCGTTGGCAGGGTACGCCACCAGGTTCTGCTCCTCGCGGGTCCTTAACACACATTACACACAGCAAACGGGATTGTTTTAAAACCATCCTGGCTTGATTGCAATCGTGTCTAACACCTCAGAAATCACCATACCTTGCTTTGCGGACAAACATCATCCAGTTGCACTCATTCTCGTCCGTCGTCACGATGTAGAACTCCAGCACGTTGTTGTGGTACATCTGTAATACACAAACTGCTTCATCAGCTTATCATGGTTTTGTGCCAACTGTGACAACACACAGTCCGACCAAAGCCACTCCACTGACCTTCCATATTTGCGGTGTGTCCTTTTCAGGCCAGTCAGAAAGATCCACGTTACTACAGTGCTGGCCCACCATTGGCCCAAAGCAGGTCCTTGGAGGAATAACGTCCCGTGCAAAAACTCCTGAGAGGAGCATCAATACATCTTGTCAGTTATCAAACTGATGGTATGTTGAATGTTTTTTTGTCTACCCATATGCACTACATTTTAAATAGATTTTCTTTGACAAAAGATGAGATGATAAAAATGATGTGTTAATAAAACGCTTTGTGTGTATGCAAAATAGCCCTTAACCCCAAAAGGTATTGGAAAAGTGTCTAATCATCACACTCACAAAACAAAAAAATCTTTACATTCTACATAAAACTGACTAAAGTCCTTATCCTTACAGGCGTCCCCTGATTGGGTGGTGTATTCTCTTACCAAGCGGTTCATCAGCCACTGAGATGCGCAGGCACAGAGGGCGCGGAAGAGAGAGGCGAGCCCGACTTTGGATGGGTGCGTCAGGGATGAAGGTGACTGGGCCGTGCTCTGGGCAGTCTGAGGTATATGAGCGCTCACACAGTGTGCACCCTGGAGAAAATAACAGCATAATAGTTGGTATTTAGTATATATATATTTTCACGAAATAATTGCATTTCCAAAGCTTTACAGCTCTGTTTAATTTCAATACGTCGGGTCTAAAACACAAGATTTTCAAATCTATTGATATGTCCAGCTCTGTAACATCCAAAGAATTTATTCCAAATGCACACTCACAGATGGTGTAGGCAGTGACCATGTTCTCCTTGTTGGAGGTAGAATCCTCAAGCTGCAGGGTGGAGTTCACCAGCACCAGGTTGTTTTCTGGCCCCAGCGACACCTCTGCAGTGATGGGGGATACATTTACAGCCTCTAGCCCCATCCCAGAGTGTCCATGTAGCGATACAGACTCCAGCTGGCCCTGGCTGGTCATGGAGCCAGTGAGCACCACACTGACAACGCCTGAGTTCAACTCCCCGTTTGAGTGGAGCTGCTCCCCTAGTCCTCCTGCTCCTCCTCCCCCTGCGTTCCCTACTCGACCCCCCATATGGTCGGACTCCATCACCACTGGCAGTTCCAGTACTGGGGGCCCATGAAGGGGCATGACTCCACCTGATGAGTCCAGGCCCTCGTGCGGCTGAGGCTGCCGTCCACCTCCAAGCTGCTGCTGAGTGTCAGGCACCACCCCGACTCCATCCATAGTGGCTAGCTCCTCTCCCATCCGGTCAGGAGACATGGGGCTGCTGACACGTGACTCCATGGCTAACCCTGTTGAGTCCAGCTCATGAGCACCAGGCTGGTGGAGGTCTGCCTGGCCACTGACCTGTCTGGAGTCCATGGGCACCAGGCCTTGTTCCAGTGGGCCTCCAGGGCCACTGTAGGGGTCCAGAGCTGAGGGATTGTTGCTGGCCACAGACAGGGCCCCATCCATGTTAAGGCTGCTGGGATGAATGTATTGAGGTGGTGGACGGTCTGCCAGATAGGACAGGATACCTACAGCAGGGGAGGAGGATGAATATTTAGAGTCACCCTTCAAAAAAGAGCAGTGATGATAAAAACCCAACAAACAAACAAAGAGTATTCCACCTGGCAGTATATGTCGGAAGTAGCTGCTCTCCAGATGAGGATAGGGAGGTGGCGGCAAGGAGTAGTTCCTCTCCGGCAGGCCGCACATCACTCCTCTATCACTCAGTGGACCCATGGGGAGCATCAGCGAGAGGGCAGAAGGAAGGGAGCCCAGGGAAGGGCCCAGGCTGGGGATGGCCACCGGCATGCCTGAATAGCAGATCATAAACCAAGATTCAACTCAGCAAAGAGAGAAGACTTAGAGACTGTCACTGAATATGTGAAGACTTTTAACAGCTGATCTAGCGTGTTTGTTTCGTACCTGGGGTGGGGATGGGGTTGTGTGTGGGGGAGGTGGGCAGACCCAGATGGCTGGCACTCACTGAGGGCACACTGAGCTGGTCCATGCCCACAGGACTCAGGTTCATGTCATTCATCCTGAAGAAGCGACATTAGAGTGAGACCTAGACTGAGCAACCAGCCAGGAAGCACAATAATATCCAAACATTTAGCAAACTGTTTGAGTGTTGCCGCTATAGACACAGTTAGCAATATCAAGACATGGTTTAGACAGGGGTTTATCCGTATGCGATGTGAGCTAGGTTAGCTTACCTGAACTCAACAACTGATGCCCATCAGTAACCGTGTCCTGCTGAGGGGTTTATATTTCTCTCCCTGTGAAATAAAACAAATTGGTATGAACAATAAGAACTTAATGCACCGACCTGCTAATCACAATCCTTCTATACATCACATTAAAACAGCTAGAACATCATTAACGTGTCGTTTCCAGTGACTTGTTTGCAACTAGTTAGCGAACACATCAACCAGTTTTGTCACAGTGCTAGCGTTAGCATGGATAACTTACACCTACATACACCGTTAAAACAGGGAACTGTCAGGTGTTTCAGCGAGCTCAAGGTACACTTACACCGCGGCAAAGTCGTGTAGCTTCAATGCAAAACAATTACATACATGAAAAGGACGAAAGCTAAAAAACAACAACATACCAGCACAATGCCTCCCTGAACGGGGCCATGACAGACTACTGCTCTGTGTGCGCATGCGCACTTGCGAGATAAGAATAGCGTATTCGGCTGATCACAGGTCAGCTCTCTGTCCTGATTCACAAAAAGCGGCCGCTCGTCACGGGCCAGGAAGTCACGCTGTTTTATTTTTTAAAAATAGACTTAGGCCTACATTTTCCCAGAAGTAAAATGATCTTAGCAGAACTAAGAAATGTTTATGTTTTTCTTTTACTGAATAAACAAGCTGTTCTCAGAGGAAAATGAGGTCCGCAGAACGCTGTTTGAAGCTAGAAAGGTGGCAGGGTCCACCACATGTAAACAAAACAAAACAGAAAGAAATTGTGTTGTCCTTTAAGGTCAGTTTGTTAATTCAATTTATTCAGTCACGAAAACAAAGAGAGTTTATTGATGCACAAAGCCAAATCAGTCAATGGAGATTTCTTTCACAAAACTACAGAGCGCACCGTCAATGGAGGACAGAAAAAGTCTTCATTATGATTCACGCATTTAAAAACTAAGGGGTCAGTATGACATTTGGATATCATTAAAATAAGATGAGATGAGATAATCGTTTATTAGTCCATTTAAATATGTATTGATATATGTATATAAATTGTCTGTACACATTTATTTCAAGCGTTGTGGCCAAAATAACAAACATGTAAAAGATCGCTCTTTAGAGATAGCACCTAGATGATATCTTATAAGTAGTTCACAACCTCTCAACTCGGGGTTCAGGGCCCAAGATTGGGTCACATGCATAAATCTGCACGGTCAAAAGATGAAAGCTGTAGATATATTGCGGCTGCACAAATGAATGCATTTCTCAGATCCTGTTTTTCTGTCATATTCTGACTTGTTTCACCTCTTCAGGCTGCTGAAACTATTTAAAATGAAGCGATCTAAGAACTTAAGATATATTTGTTACAACTGAACAACTCACATCCAAATGTGATATGCAATATGTATGACTATTTGGTTGAAAACATTAAAACTTCCCTAAGATAAAGTCAATGGAATGTGAAAGAATAGCAGCTTTGACATTATGACGTCTGTGTGTTGCATTACAAAGCATGTTTAGCATGCCAACCAGCTAGCCCCCTGTCCATCCCGTCCTAGCTGTGTGAACACTAACACTTCCTAGATGCGAAATGTTGGACTGCTAGCTGCACGGCTAACTGAGCTAACCAGCTAATGGCAGCTATAGTTGACAGCAGTTATTTGGTACTGTATAAAATCAACAGGTGGCTCATTCTTACATGTTGCACTTTTATAGCCCATATTTATTAAAAAAAGAAAAAAATAGTGCATCCTTGGTTGCAGCTGGTTCCCTTTTTAATTTTTTGCCCCTGCCCTTCGGAAAGCCTGAGTCCGCCACTGCTGTTATAGGTACAGCCAATAAATTCAACATATATTTATTAAAATTATAACAATCAAGTCCGTCATCATAAGCCCTTGAAGTCTGGCTCACAGTAATATTCATGATAAGACTCCCCTCACAGTGTTGACGGAAGGAACATTATGTAAACAATTTTATCTTGATGAGAGAGATACGGCTGCCTCTCCGCCCCGGATCACACCCACCATACCTACAGCCTCAAAAGCCCAACGAGCAAGCTGTCACACAGATTGACAAAGTCCCGGACAGGAAAACATCCCAGTTTGTAGTTCTGATCACAAAGTGGCGAGATTTAAAAGGAGACCCTTGCGCAAAACACGAGATGATCGCCAGGAAGCTGTGACAGGGTGAGTTTCGTCACATGGAACAAAATGAATTGCATATAGTGTTCATTCTAAATGTTTTATCTTTTTTGGTTATTTGCTTTTTTGTTCATAGAGAGGGGTTAATGGAGCATGTTTCATATGTCCCCACGCTTGCTATCCACGGCCTCTCCATGGACAACACCGGAGCGCACCACTACAAGGATGCGCTCCGACTCGGACTGCCCTTCCACCTGGACGCCGCATACCTCGATCCCGTGCACGGCCAGAGGTTACCGTATACACGATTCTCCTATTTCCCCTTTCACGGAGCCCTCGGCGTGTGCGATTACTCCTTCGAGCCTGCGTTCATCCGCAAGAGGAACGAACGGGAGCGGCACCGAGTGCGCTGCGTAAACGAAGGCTACGCGCGGCTCAGAGAGCATCTGCCGCAGGAGCTGGAGGACAAACGGCTCAGCAAGGTGGAGACACTGCGGGCGGCTATTGACTATATCAAACACCTGCAGCGCCTGCTGGACTTGAACGCGTCCGGGATGGAGGTGTCACTCGGAGACGCGCGTAACCGTGCGCCGCTGCAGCAGAGGACAGACTGCAGCAGTGATGGAGAGTCCAAGACTGGCCTCCGTGACAGTGGGGGGAGAGTTTACTAGCTCCCACTTTCTTTCTGTGTGATTAATCTGCATTAAGTATGTAAAGAAAGTAAAACATACACATTGACATTATATCCACTGTCTGATTCGATTCATTGAGCACTAATATCTTTTAAAACAAAGAAAATAATTGTGATTATTTTGTGGTTTTTGAGCACAGCCTCTCTTTACAGCAAAAGATGATTTCAGTGTAGGTCCATCCATCACTTTGCCAATTTGATTTCTAAACTAATTATTTTTTGTGTTCTATATCAAGTTCCTCTAAACTTGACAACCTAATTCTTATATTTTCTAATGTACTGAATGGCTTCCAAAGGTCATGCAGTAATCAGACCTGTTTGTATGATACAAATGAGACTGCAGTTGTAACCAAAATCATCAGTAAGTATCACCAAAATCAGTAAACTCACTGTTCAGTAAAATGTTCCCTGTCAGTGCTGCAGATGTTTAACAGTACTATTTGTGAGAAAAAATGACTTTTGAGTCTCAATGTCAACTGGTCAGGTAGTGCACTGTTATACTACCAGACTCAAATCTAAGTTTTCTTACAAGGACCTTTAATAACAAGCTCATTTTAAGTACTTTACACACTGTATGGGTAGTTAAATCTACAGCGATACATCATCAGGGGTTTAAAACTGTTTATTTAAATTAAAAGAATCTAATTTTAAACACCGAATCTGGAGACGCATACTCTGGACATGAAAACTGTGATAGCGAAAGAGACAAGTGGCCTAACTAACTCTTTCAGACAAATAGAAGAAGCATCTAGTCCTGTAAAATGGAAGGAAGTAGTCAATAGTCAGTAAATGTACTTAGCTAATTCCACCATTGCACGTAGAAACGTGTTTGTTTCACTGACTGAGTCATTTTCCTGCCATGACATATCACCAGTGATAGTATGCATCAAGTACTATTGTTCTTTTGTTTCTTTGCTTTGACATTAGTTAATAGTTACTTTACAGATTCAGATGAAAAATAGAAAATATAAATCAACTTACACACAGCTTACATTATTGTAGACTGAGCTAGCGCTGCATATAAAGTAACTGAAATTAGCCCAAACAAGTGATGCACTCATGAATGCATCAATGATATACTCCAGTAGTATATATTACTGATGGGCAAAAAGAGTAACTAGTAATTAAGTAATCCGTAAATAATGCATCTACCTGCTAACAACTCAGTATTACAGTATGTATTACTTTACTTGGGGGGGGGGCACCAAAGGAGTAACTAATGATTAAGTAATCAGTAATTCATGAATCCAGCTGATAACTACTTAGTATTATGTTTAAAATTACTTTAAGAACAAAAAGAGCAACTAATGATTAAGTAATCCGTAATTAATCAATCTACCTACTACTCAGTATCATGTATAATTTTACTTGTGGGGGCAAACTGATGATTAAATAATCAGTAATTAATGAATTTTCCCTTTGTGCCATATTGTGTTTCATTTAGCTGCAGCCTGTGGAAGTGAACATTATATCAACTGGTACGGAAAGCACAGAATTGACATCTCAAACCACAAGTGTCTTTTCAACAGAAAGTCTCTCCCATGGTTTTTTAGTTACCTGAATGCCCCTTGACAACCACCTACTTACCGCACTATCTGAGGGCTCTCAGGAAGTTTTCCTCTCCTAATATCTTATGGAATGCATTTATCAGGGAGCCCTCAGCCCCGCAAGAGGAACCTCCAAAAAGCACCTCCTCCTCTCCACCGTATTTGTGTGTTTACACTTCCCACCTCCGCCGACCTGCACGGAAACAGCTCACAATCTACGAAATTCACCAATACTGAAACCACAAATTGCAGGGGAAAAAAAGCAAACATGATATTGTATACAAGTAAAAGGGGTTTGGTGGGACCAGCAGAGTGCAGCTGAAGTGAACCGTGCTGCTATGGAAGAATGGCATTGACAACCACAAAGGCATGACATACCCATAACAAAACGTGTTCGGCTGAATTAGACCCAATAATTAGCCAAGTGCTGGCACCCCCGGGCTTGATGGTTCAGTGGCACTCTGAAGATAGAGAACATGAAGCTACTTAAATGAAAGCCTCTGCCAGGGTGGATGTTTTCTTTCCTGATTCTAATCTGATCCCAGCATGGATTCCTCGCAGGCGTTTTCTCTAATTTACAGGAAAAGTTGTTGTTGACGCACAGGTGTGATCTAATACAAAAATACAGCAGAGACGTTCGTCACGCTTTCTGGTTCATTCCAATTTAGTTGTGGAGTTACATCAGAGGTGGTCAAAATGTTTCTTTATGCTCCAAACAACTGCACTAAACTTTATTGTCTCGGACCGGCAGATACAAAAGAACACCCGTATAGCGCATGCTCTCTTCTATCCAACTTATTTACCTTTTTCTTTTTTGTGATGTCTGCAGGCCGCAGAGACACAGGGCCACTATGGCCTACGGAGTAAACACACACTTCCACACAATTACTCCACCATTGACTTTGCGGGGACGAAGAAACGAAACAAGATTCTGATTCAGGACGTGAAGCATAAAAAAATTAAAACATGCTGGAAGAATAAAGTGGAATAATCAAGCAAAGTGCAATGACGAGGACAAACTAAAATGACGTGACCAGACAACATGCGCACGGGTGACAGACGGGTATCTGTGTACAAGAGATACCAAAAGCTTGCTGACTGAGTGGCTACAGATTTGTGCAGCGCAGGAGGGAGAGTTCCTGCAAACATGCGCGATGACTCGGTGAGATAAAGTTTATCAGCCGAAGGCAGATCAGTGCGGGACCACCGTGAGAGGCTGCCGCGACGTGCCGAGACAGAGAGCCCACATTCAGAGACGGAAGCGGAACAACTGGGCAACAGGACACACAGTGATGCAGGAGTGTCCCCTGCATGCTGCAGGAAAACACTGTTGCACTGTCCATCAACATACTGTATCTTGCATTTGAGATCTTTAATGTACGTTTTGCATCTCAGCACTGCTAGTGGATACCATGCAATAGTGATTTAACCTGTGGCATGTTGATTTAAGAGTTGAATAAGGCTGTTTTTCATCAAAATCTATAAACCAATCAAACGTTTTAAATGTAAACCTCAAGTTAAACAGAAGGGAGAGAAAAGAATCGTAAAGATGCATAAAATGGAAACACTTGAGCTGATTTCTACCACAGAGATTACTCTGTATTGTCAGGTGTTTCTGGTTTTTTGTCAACCTCTTTGATCAGTGATGTACTGACAAACTTCGATAAACTAAAATCCCATATTATCATGAGTATCAGTATTACATCCACAGGAAATAAGATTAAGACCGCCGGTGCTAATAGGAATTTACTCCATGGCACATAATGACAGCAGGGATTGGCTTTGATGAATTCAATTACTGACTCATGACAGTAATGACATGTAAGTGACACGTCGGTCAGGTTAGTCAACAAGCACAACCAGTTTGTTTTGAACAGAAAACCAAAGCGAAACTATGCATCTTTTACTGCCATTTATTCATTTAAATACATATTTACAAAGTTGTGTCGACCGTGTAATCAATCAGTGGGTCTGCAGCTCATCCAGCTGTTCGAGGAGAGCGTCTTTCTCCAACTCTAACATGGAGATCCGCCGATTCTTGTCACTCACCTCCTGTCAAAGGAGAAAAAGAAATGTAAAATACCATGGTCACATCACACAGGCACACACAGACTCATCTATCAAGAGCTGTGGAGGATGTAAACAAAAGCATCCCCTGTCTGAGCAGAGAGGAAGACAACAATTCCTGTAGGATCGTTCCAAAATAAATCAAGGCAAAGTAGGACTGTTGAGGAACAATGTGTGCTGTTTTCTGACCCGAGTCAGTACTGTGTTGTGCCATCGGAGGTCGCTGTCTGCCACCGCCTCAGGTAGAGAAGGGACGCTGCCGCTGGTGACATTGGGCTCGCTCATCACTGAGCCCAGGGAGCCGTTCACCCGCTGGATGAGAGACCTGAGGAGGCAGGAACGAGCCTGCGGAGACACAGATATATGGCCGTTTAGCCATCAGCTAATAATTGTCAAAGGCTATTGTTAATTCTTCATCATTCAGCCTGTTCTTAAACTATGTTTCTCAACCTGTCCCACCTACATCCATGACAAGCAAGTCTTGCTACCTAAAGGTGGGTGTTTGGATGCATAAGTGCCACAGCTAGACGGCTACTTAGCTTGTGTTCATGTATTTAATTATGTATTGTAAAGCTCTGCACCTCTGCTGTCCCTTCCAGGCTGCAGCAGACACCACTTTGGGCCTCGATGCTGTCCTGCCTGGCCTTGTTCTCCTCCAGCCTCTGGAGGTACCATAGACGAGTCTTCTCCAGGATCTCCAGCCCGGACCACAGGGCGTCCTTCTCCTTCTCTAGGTCCTTCATACGCTTAATCTGAGATGGGAAGAACACAATCTCGATCAGGTTTATGTAAAAGGACAACACGCTGTTTTAAGTTGTGATTTCTAGCCTAAACTGGAGTTCTCCTCCATGGGCGTCAGGCAGGAACACCTGTGTGACCTGATACTGAGAA